>NC_057866.1:56197753-57397753 GCF_019393635.1 Dromiciops gliroides
TCCTTCCTTCCTTCCTTCCTTCCTTCCTTCCTTCCTTCCTTCCTTCCTTCCTTCCTTCCTTCCTTCCTTCCTTCCTTCCTTCCCTTTCTTGTTCCTTCCCCTCTCTGCATCTCTCTGTCTCTCTGTTTCTGTCTGTCTGTCTCTTTCTCTCTCTGTCTCTCTCTCTTTCTCCTTCCCTTTCCATTTTGGCAGCCTCTTTGCTTTTTTTTTTTTTTCCACCTGGAAGATCATAGACCCATAGAATATTAGAGTAGAAGGCACTTCAGTTCCTGTCTAATATAATCCCTTTATTTAAACATGAGGAAACTAAGATGCAGAGACATCAGGTGACTCGCCTAGGTCACACAGCTGGTTAATGTCACAATTTTCAGTTGCATCATCAAAACTTGGAAAATAGTCCAAAAAAACTCCAAAGCAAATTAGTTTATCTTTTATTCATACAAACAATGCATACACAAGACGGTATATTGTTTTGAAGACTGCAATAATATTCTAGTTTAACAACTCTGTAACAAAATGTAACTAAATGTAACATTTAAGAAAATATAAATCTCTGATTGGGTAATTATTCCCAACAATACAAAGTTTACATAAAAACATTCAGTATGATCTAGGAGTTGCAAACAAGTTAGGAAAATCATTCAAATCACTCAATACTTACTATATTGGCTTTTACATAGAACATTCACACACGACATGTAATTCATCTTGGCATTTGACTGTTAGAAATTTAGTGGCACAGAGGTCCAACTCATACTACTCATAATAATAATAGTGATACCTTGAATGACCTTGGTCTGTCTTAGATGAGTACTTTCATATACAATCAACTCTAGATTATGTATCTATGTACACAAGGATCTGGGTCTGCCTCTTGGCTACTACCTGACTTGGACTCAGGCCAATCAAGCCATAGAAGATCTGGCCTTGGCATGGGGTAGGATAATAATTTATATCTGAGTCATAACACAGGGTGTTAGTGTCTCAGACTACATTTCAAGGTCAAATATAAAAGACAGGAGTGATATGCCATTCAATTTTTCTCCATTAGTCTCAATAATCCAGAGTTGACTATATTTTATATCACACACCTGTAGGGGATATAGGGGAAACTACTACTAACCTCATTTTATAGTTGAGAAAGTGAGAAACAGAGAGGTTAGATGATTGGCTCAGTAACCCACAGCAAGTCAGTGGCAGAACCAGAAATGAAAACTCTTATCTGTTCAGTACTTGCTAGAGGAACTGTTTCCTCTTAAAAAAAAAAAAATCTGGGGCAGCTAGGTGGCGCAGTGGATAGAGCACCAGCCCTGGAGTCAGGAGTGCCTGAGTTCAAATCTGGCCTCAGACACTTAACACTTACTAGCTGTGTGACCCTGGGCAAGTCACTTAACCCCAATTGCCTCACTAAAAAAAAAAAAATCTGTTAAAAATGAGCCAAGGACATGCCATGTATACGATATGGCAGGGGGTACAAATCACTTTGTTTTTAGGATGTAACCATTTTTTCTTCAATCCGGTGGAATAGTTAAAAAATATTGAAGATTTTACAGCTTCTGCCTTGAAACTGATCACACTATATAAAAGGCTCAGAAGAGTCCCAAAGCAGAAAGTAAAACAGATAATAAGCCTCCATACATATGTAGAAGTAAGAAATTGAGTACAAACAGGAACAGTAAAGAACCTTTGGACAGCCTTAAGATTTTATGGAATATTTTAGCACAAATACAGGCATATTCTGTTAGTCCCAGAGTTTTTGGTCATCTCTCTGCGTTCAACACAGGACAGAAGAGGAATGATAGTAAGGCAAATGTTAGCAGTAGTTCGTACATGGCATATCAAGAAAACTTTCTTTCTGTTGAAATTCAGTGTAGGGATTTAGGAGATAATTCATACTTTCTTATAAGAGAATGAAGAGGAACCTTTTAATACAATAATGGAATTGAACTGTTTAACTGCATTTGCAATGCCCTTATGTGAGTATTCATTACAGCTAGCAAAATATGTACTTTGAAAGATACATTAAAAGTGAATGATTTTTTAGTGTTAAACATATTCCTTCATAACTTGGGAAATAGCTTTTGAAGAAAAAGTTTCCTCCTTTGTACAAAAACCCACATATACAACTTTTGCAAGACTTTTTCTGCATCTGGGTTGCCCTTTTAGCTGCCGATTGACTATTGTCCCATATAGCTTATATCTTTGCATCTTCACATCTTTCAAAAGTACTTTTCCTTAATGTTGGGATGTAGTCGCTGGAGAGTTTCATATATTCAGGACTGTGAAATTACTTTACCCCTTTCACTTTCTTTCCTTTATCCCCAGATAGGAGTCTTTGCTATCTGGATGGTAAAAGGTAGAGTGGGCTTAAGGCTGTATTTATATAATATTAACAACCAAATGTTGCCAAAAAGAATTATTTGGCATCATGGAGACAAAGTAATAGTTGTTTGAATTTAACTTAAAAAAAAGCATGACAGATGATTTTGGTCAAACTGCTGTGTGTGTGTGTGTGTGTGTGTGTGTGTGTGTGTGTGTGTGTGTAAGAGGTTATATTTCTGGCAAATATACGGTTAGAGTCAATATACTGTACTATTTTCTAACTTCTAGATGAAGCAGCAACGTAAAGAATATTGCTAGAAATGTCCAGTAAAGATTTCATACTTGGATTAATTCCATACTTTCAAAGAGCTATGATTCTATCTGTATGGGTGTTCTCATCATGAAAGTATATAACAGTCTTTTCATACTTTAGTCTCTAGTTTAAAGAGTTGCTGTAGCCAAAAAATATTTAATCACCTGGTAATCAAATCTCCAAAGGTGAACTTTGCTGAACTTAGGGTAGTACTTGGGCAAGATCTGCAATCTATTGCAGGACCCATTCTCAAAATCTTTTTGACTCACTAAAGCTTGCATTCTGCTGTCATAGCCTTTGAGAACATGGGGTCACTTCCATATAATGATGAGCCATTGGAAGAGGATTTTCATGAATTAATCTCAAGAAAAACTATAGCCCAAAACATGTTTCTATCTCTGTAATTTTTACATGTATATGGATACCAGTCACTTGTATTCCATTTTGCCTAAGAAATGCACCATTTCTACATCTGATATAGAAGACAGACTTATAAATGTATATCATGAATTTCAGTAAACCTGTCTCAATATGTAATTAGTTGTCAGCAGCAAAACTGTGGCCTCTGCTCTCTATGGCAGAGGACACACGGTCATAAGGATTGTGTTTTTTGGTTGGTGTTGCTTCAGTTGTTTCTGCAGAATCAGTCACTGTGATGGGGCTATCTCTTGCAAACACCTCTGTGGATTCTCTCCAAATACAATCTGCAGTAGCCTTAAAGCAATAGCTGTTACATTTTGGCCTAGATGCTTGTGTTGCACTGTTGAAAATTTGCCGGCTGTTTGAAGTGGCAATTTTAATTTTCAAGGCTGCATCCACCCGGTCTACTACAGTATAAATCCCTATACTTCCATCATCAAAACCAACAATAATATTCAAGTGCCTCTGTGACAATGCAAGATATGTTGGTGTCTTATAAAGTGAGCAAGCACCAATGTTTTTACCGTCTGCAAGTCTCATGACAATTAAGCTGGAGACTGCACCATTGTCATCTTCCTCTTCTCCATTCCGGAAACAAATATAGACCAGGTAGCGGCCGTCTCGAGAGAGCCTCTGTCGCCAGATGATTCCAGCAGCATGTACTACTCGTAGCTTACCACTATGCAGATCAAGAACATTTATATTTTCATCCCCCCGGGATATAATGCCTAGCTTCCCATTAGGAGAAATTTCAAAGTCCTCTAGATTTTTTAAGAAATTGTTTGGAAGTTGCACACGTCGACAGATGACTTCGTCTGTCAGGCTCCAGATGTTCACAGTTTCCGTGGATGTTATAAACACTATGATATCAGGGCAGTCCGGTATCAATTTGAAATTTACAATCATGGTCCCATCCTCACAGCAGAATTTCTTGGTGATACTTCCTGTCCACAAACTGACTGCCAGCACTTTGTTTTTTGTGATGCCTACCACAAACGTATTTGCAGAGGTTATAAATGCATTCTGTAAAGGAGTGAGAATATTGCACACCCTGTGGCCTGTGGCCAGTCGCCAGACCCTAGAGGCGTTTTCCTCACAGAGTGAAACCACAAATTGATCATTGTGTGTAATCAGTAGCTGGGATATTCTTTGCCCATTAATGCGAAAGAGGTTTTCACCGCTACTAGTGTGCCACACGTATTGGCTACATTTGTCGTCTGATGTCACCATCACATCCCCAGAGGAGGTGAGCACACAGTGCTCTACGATTCCTTCATGCTTAAATTCTGCCTCGATGAATCCATTGCTAAAGTTCCACTTATGGACGGATTCTGATCCATCTAGGGAATAAATTATCTCACCTCTAGCAGGTAGTACCAGTCTTTGGATGGGTTTTCCAGTCTTGTCTATGTTGGACATTGCTGTAATTATGTCTATGTCCCAAATAGAAAGGACACCACTAGTCGATAAAGATAGCAGCATATTATGGTGATTTGACTTGACTAGTTTGACTATGGTTCCTGAGATTTCCTGTAAGCTTGCCATACACTGTCCAGTGTCCCTCCTCCAAAAGAACACCGCTGAGGTATTTTCCATAGTAGCAATTATGCAGTCGCCATTTTTGGAGAGCACCGCAGAGATAAAGCGCTCATTGTGTTTGGCTCGGAATTTTTCCGCCACCTTCCACATCGTAGTGTCTAAGAGTTCTATGCTGAGGGCTTTGCAGATAAGAATTGCACTTTGGTCCTCGGACAGTTCAATGCTGACAACTTCACTGTCTTCTCTTCGACAATCAAAATCATCCGTTAGTTGGGGATTAGTGATTTCCTCTGTATTCCAAACAGAAAGGCTGCCCTCGCTGTCAACCATGACCATTTCCTGTGCGGTGTCCAGGATCAGAAGAAACTTCACAAAGCCCCCTGAAAATTCGGACGTCACGGTGGAGAGCTTCTCTCCACTTCCTAAGTGAAATATGGTGGTGGTATTTAGGTACTGCCCACAGAAAGCATACACTCCATCCAGAGAACACTGGACACAAGTGACTTCATACCAGCAGTGGAACTGATAAAGAGGCCATCCATAAAGTAGATCAATGACAGTGACATCTTTGCTGGCCTCCAACCAGGCAAGGGCATGTGTAATTGACAAGGTAAACCCATTGATGAAATTAGAACCACTTCCATGCTTGACTCCTTTGATTTCAACTTCGGAAAGGAGGCAGGAATTTATGTTGTCATAAATCAACAAGGTGTTGTTCGTTGTGGCTACCACAAGGTACTTTTCATCTGTGGTGAGCTTCATGCCCAGAATAACAGACTGGGCTGTGGTGATTTGCCTGAGTAGCTGGCGAGTCTCAACATCCCACGTGCTAATGGAACCATTTTCCAAAGCTGTGAGGACAGTACTTGGGTTACATGTAGGCAAAATCTCGGTGACATGTAGATGACTGGATGACAAGGGAAGTCTTTCGGGGCTGTAAGTCACATCCATGGAAGAATGTAAGGGGACAATGGAGCAGTATTTAGGTCCATCCTTGTCACATTCCAAAAGGAGGTGCCTCAGTTTGGGTAATGAACTGACGACTGGAAGAAGTCTCTGCTGGAGCTCAGCAGAGAGGGAGCCAGGGAATGTGATGATCTTGCTTTTGATGCCTCGAAGGGTACTGGCCAGAAACTTCAGTTCCTTCTCCTGTGAATAGTTGTAAGCCGTCTCAATGTCTGCAAGGGCTTTGTCAAATTGGCCAATTTTTACCATGGTATAGAGCCAGCTGAAGTTCATGATGACTCCATAGAGCAGATCATCTGTTTTTCCACATCTCGTCAAGTGGTGCAAAAGCTCTGACATTTTGCGGTGATTGACAAAGAAGATGTCAGGCTCCAGTGGATTGCACTGAAACACCCAGGGTTGATCTGGGGCCTGTCGATCAAAAGATGCCTGCTCCAGGAAATGCTTTTCTTCTTCTAGCAAACTTCTGCTTTCTAGATCAAGGCAGCCATTCAAGTATGGGTCCTCCAGACAGAAAGCCTTCCTCCTGCCACCAGACCAGACCCCCAGAAAATAATCTGCCAGGATTGTATGCATTTCACGCAAGTCACTGTCATTATGTAGGTAAAGCTTCTGTGCTATCAGCTGTAGGTGCCTATTGGCCCACACCAAGAGTGTGACGTTTTTCACATGCCTTTCTATCAAGTATCCACTCAGGCCCTCCTTAAGCCTTGCAATATATACATAAGGCACCCGCAGGGGGTTACTTGGTCGAATATTCTCATTTAGCTCATTCATGACACTGTTGTCCAGTGCTAAAACATCTTCCAGCTCCATTTCACTCAAACCCATTTTAGCCATGGTGATGTAACCCAAAGCTCGGGATACTAGTTTCTGCCCACATTTCTTCTCCAGGGAACAAAATAACTGCTCTATGCTGTCATGGACTGTGACACAGAGGGAGGACTCATCCACATCTTTGTGGGACCTCCAGTTTCTCACCTCCCTGAAGGTTAAGTTCACAAACATTGGCAACGTGCACTTGGAGAAAGCTTCATTGACATATATCTGTTGCCCTGATGTCACTTTCCTTTTGACGCGCAGCAACTGGTGTTTTAGGACCTGACTGCACATTTTTCTGTCCCTTGGAATCAGCTCAATGTAGTTGTCTTCTTCGTGGATAAGGCACCTGAGTTTCTGCAGGATCCCATGTTTGTTGGGCAGTGTGGATAGTACTACCCGAACAAATCGGGGAAGGTGAACGGGGAGCCACCAAAGTTTTCTGGCATCATCGCTTTCGGAGAGCTGTTCTAAAGCATCAAATATTATTACCAAGGGTCTCTGAAATGAAGACTCATTCAACAGATTTATAAACAAGTCACGCAGATCATGAATCTTCTTAGGATAGCTTTGCACCAGACACTGGTAGTTAACTGCCAGTTGTTCACAGATGCTCAGAAGTAGATTCTTAAGGTCAGTGCTCATGTCTGTGGTTCCTAGAAATCTTACAATTATGACTGGGTCAGATTCGGGTCCCATCTCTTCATGGAGCCAACCATAAGCCTAAAACACAGAAGCACAGTTTAGGACAATTTAAAAATGAAAATAGTGAAAGTATGCTATTTATCTAGAGATTCCAGACTTCTGGGAACTTAAACCATCTGAAATGTAAGAACTGGTAAAGCAAAAAAAAAAAAAAAAAAGGCAAACGAAAACATGTAAGTGGACCAAATTGAGAACACAAAACCCCTGAACGTAAAACCAGACATTTTACCCCATGAGAGAGATCCTTGAGGCTTCACTCAAAACTTAATGACTCTTACAGAATGCTTAATTCTAAATAGGTTAGTTATCTAGTTTCTTAGACCACAGAAATAGCAAATTAGAAGAGTTTATATGTATGCTTGTGGACAGAGATTGGAAGAGGCAGGCAAATGCAAGGAGTGACAACTGACAAATTTGACATTGAGGAAAGAAAGAGGAAAAACTAGAAAAAGCAGAAAGCTATAACAAAGTACAAAAGAATTATTAAGACATTCTGTCAAAATCGTGGCCCATGAAATCCTGTTTAGAGTTAGATTTAGCAAAGTGTATTAAACAAAAGAACACATACATACATAACAGGTGTTTGGTATAGTGAAGAGAATACTGGCATTGGAGTTAGAGGATGTAGGTTTGAATCCTAGCTCAGTATTATTTATTACCTTTGTGACCTTTATTAGGATTGCTATTGAAAAATAAGGGTTCCTAAGAATTGGAGACCTGCTTTCTAGTACAGACTCTACTATTAATTAACTATATGATTTCCAGCAAATCACTTAAGAGCTCTGGATCTATGTTACTTTATCTGCCATCTGAGGATAATGATCTGGGCTTTGTCTAACCTGATAGCATTGCTTCGAGGAAAGAACTTTAAATTGTTATATGAATGTGAATTACTATTAACCCAAACACTGTGAAGTCTAGCATGGCAGGGCAATTGAGAAAGTAGACGAATATGGGGGTAGCTATAGAAATGTCATGAAGAGGCATTGTGGTATATAGGGAAAAGATAGTTAGACTTCAAATAAGGAATTAAATTCACTTCATTTTCTAAGCCTCAGCTTTCTCATATGAAAAATGGGGATGGGGGAATTTACATAAAGACATGGATAAGGATTTCACAGGAACTGGGAATATGCCCCAAGGAGGACATATGGTGTAGGATATAACATGCTAGACCTTCGCTTTCTAAACTCGGGAAGTGTCGTTCAGTTGTTTCACTCTTAACGATGTCATTTGGGGTTTTCTTGGCAAAGATACTAGAATGGTTTGCCATTTCCTTCTCCAGCTTATTTTACAGATGAGGAAACTGAGGCAAACAGGATTAATAATAGTAGCAACTACCTCTGAGCATTGTTTGTGGACAAAATGAAGTATTATTTATAAGGGTTTTGCAAATCTTAAAGCATTATATCCATTAGCTACTACTACTGCTGTTACCACTACCACTTCCACCACCATCAGAATTTAAGACCTCAAAGGACTAAGAAAATTTTTGCATCAGTCAATGTTCCTGGCTCTTTTAGTATTAATAGCCACACTTTTTGTGGTAGCCAATAATTGTAGTATTCATTGATCAGAGAATGGCTGATAAATTATGGCATATAAATGTAATGAAATATACTGTTGCACCCTGAGAAAAAAAGGACTGAAGAATTCATAGAAATATGGGAAGACTTGTAAAATAAACAGAACTAGGAGAAAAATACATTATAATTATAATTTGTTTACATTATAATAATGTAAATAAAGCAAAGTCACCATTAAAGGGCAGATAAACTTTGAGTGCTTTTAACGATCAATTTTAGTCCGGGAGAACAAATGATGAAACATAGTTCCCTCCTTCCCATAAACAGGTGAAGGGTTATATATGTGGATTATTGCAAATAATTTGGTATAAGAGAAAGTTTATTGTAGAAATGCTCATTCAATATGAAAATTTCTCTTTGAGGGAGAATCGGGCAGGTTCATTTAATGGATGGAAAATTGGGAAGTAAGGCAAAGTGTGGATAGTGACTTGCCTAACCTAGAGATAAAGGGCTAATCACAAGGAGAATCAGATTTAATTCCCATCCTAATGTTCTTTTCAATTTGTTGAAATCTCTTAGTAACATTAAAAACCTGCATAATATCTAATTACAAATAAGTTAGTAGATGCACTAGGAAAAAATCACTCTGTAATCTCATTTCATAAATATAATTTAGGACTTAAAAAAATCAGCTCAATGTATTTAAGTGACTATTTAAAATTCATTAAATGGACTAATTATGTAATCATAGTTTAATTAGTATAACTGAAATAATCAAGAAGCTAGGAAGACAGTAATATGAGGCCAGACTAAAAAGATTAGTTTTCTTCTGTCTGGAAAGGCGAAAGCCAAGAGAAGATATGATTAAAGCCTCTTATAACTGTGAGGGATACAGTATGGGTAAAGATAGGGTAGTTCAATACAACCTGGTATAAACAGGACTAAAGGATACTCCTTAAAAATTGAAAGAGGTAAATTTGGAAAAATGAAACATTACTGTATGTAAAAAATAGTAAACTTGTGAAACTATAACTTCAAGAGGTGCTACAGGCTAGAGACATAAATAGTTTTAAGAAAGGCTTAAATAAAATTGTTCGAAAATAGATCCATAATGGATTATGGAGGAATTTAACATTAGAGAGAAAATAAACATGGTTTGGATAGTTTCCTAACCTTCCCCTCTCCTTTAAAATGTTTTATTGATGTTTCTTCCTCCCTTCCTCCCTCCCTCCATTCCTTCCCTCCTTCCCTCCTTCCTCCCTCCCTCCATTCCTTCCTTCCTTCCTTCCTTCCTTCCTTCCTTCCTTCCTTCCTTCCTTCCTTCCTTCCTTCCTTCCTTCCTTCCTCCTTTCCTTCCTTCCTTCCTTTTTTTCCTTCTTCACTCACTATCCACTCCCATATGCAGTCCTTGGATTATCGCTGCCTGTAGAGGCAGTGCAGCATAGTGGATAGAGAACTGGTTTTAAAGCTAGGAAAACCTAACTCCTCCCCTCCATTATACCATTATATTTCTAGGAATGCAGCTTTATAAAAACAAACAAACATTGGCCATGTCTGAAAATACAAGCCTTATTCTGACGTTATAGTTCACTAATCCCTACAGAAAGGTGGGATAGCCCTATTCTTTGAAGCTGATTTAAAGAATGACCATAAATTTCTTCAAATTCTTGGTGCCATGAAAGAAACAGAATTAGGATGGATGGAAAGGGCTCTGATTCAGCATGCTATCCTTATGGTTTTATGTTATTTTGAGCCAACAAATGGGAATTGTTTTCTAGGTCTGTGAGACTCACTCCTCATCGAATATGCTTATGTATCTAATCAGCTGATGCCTATGCATGGATCCATTGAGAGACATCTTTCTGGACCTTCAAGCTAGACCACCTGGTTATAAATCTGAAAGAACAGGAGATGAAATGGGACTTCATTTGGTAATGCTTTTTTTTGTGTGTGGGGAGCAATGAGGGTTAAGTGACTTGCTCAGGATCACATAGCTAGTAAGTGTCAAGGGTCTGAGGTCGAACTTGAACTCAGGTCCTCCTGAATCTCGGACTGGTACTTTATCCACTGCGCCACCTAGCTGCCCCAGTAATGCAATTTATTTAGAGGAACAGAACCTCAGGTAAGATAATTCTTATTTTTATAGCCTTTGAAGGTTCTTAATGTACTTTCTTAACAATAGTCTTGTGAGTTAAATGATATAAATATTATTTTGGCCAGGAAAACAAGACTGGGAATGGTGAAATGATGTGCCCTAAATTCACATAGCAATTACATTTAAAAATGGGATTAAACTTACCTTATATGTAAAAAAAAAAAAGACTTATGAAATTTAAATAGTCAATTTCTACTTGAATAATACCTTACCAAAGAATTAATAATCAATTGTATGGAAGATAGGTATATATATCTATATAGATAGATATAGATAGATGGATAGATAGATACACATATATAACTAAATAAAGATCTATTATATCCCCCCCCCCCCAAAAAAATGGGATTAAACCTAGGGCTTTCCTGATTCCATCATACCATGCTGCCTCTAAAATTCAGACTGGACTTCTTTGGAAGAAGCAAATTGGGTCTAGAAGAACATATACACATCTTGGAGGAAAGAGGACTCTAGACTATAAATAAGCTAAACTCAGGTGACCAGATAGGGATACCTAGAAACAAAGGATTTCAGTAAGAATTGTTTCCTAAGCTGGTAATCTATTCTACATTCCTATGATTTTCTACTTGCATGGACTGTCATAATTTTACATCGTCTATATTCCAGTGTGTTTTTTTCTTACACTTAGGATAACTGCATTATTTCATGAATGATTTCTTATTAAGAGAGGTACAATATGTAAGGGAGTGACTATGTTCTCAAGAACACAATAAGAAAAAAGGACCTCAAACCCTAACACAGTAGCAATGAAAACTGCAGCCAACCATCTACTGTTGTAGACATGTCACATCTTGTTATATGATGGACTTCTTACCTCCTACCTGCTTTTTTGGGGGGGGGGCAATGGGGGTTAAGTGACTTGCCCAGGGTCACACAGCTAGTAAGTGTCAAGTGTCTGAGGCTGGATTTGAACTCAGGTACTCCTGAATCCAGGGCCGGTGCTTTATCCACTGCGCCACCTAGCTGCCCCCTCTTACCTGCTTTTAATCCCTACACTTTGGGCTCCTTTCATTTCATCTGTAGGCGTAGCCATGCCATGTCTCAGATTCTAGGACCAGTTCTGGACCTAGGCAGTGGGATATAAAGAGCTCTAGTTCCTTTGGGGCTCAGCATGATCAACCCTGTCCTGAACTTATAATACCAAACCACCACCTTGTACTTCATTTTTTGTAACTGGGCCCGTGTTTTTATCCCCCTTGAAAGAATGCCTAGTACTTTAGTTTTTTTCTGGACTGGGATCCTGCCTTATAAGATCTCTAATCTGGGGGCAGCTAGGTGGCGCATTTGATAAAGCACTGGCCCTGGATTCAGGAGGACCTGAGTTCAATTCTGGCCTCTGACAATTGACACTAGCTATGTGACCCTGGGCAAGTCACTTAACCCTCATTGCCCCATGCAAAAAAAAAAAAATATCTCTAATCCTCCCAGGGACTAGAGTCCTTCCTCCAAACTCAAATTCCTGTGACTTGGTCCCAGCTATTTGCAGGGAGGAAGCTAGGTGGCACAGTGCATAGAGCCTTGGATTTGGAGGCAGCAATAACAAGGTTCAAAGTTTCTCTCAGCTACTTACTAGCTCTGTGACCCTAGGCAAGTCACTTAACCTCTGACTCAATTTCGTTAACTGAGGGGAATAATAATAGCATCTACCTCTCAAGGTTCTTGCACAGATCAAATGGGATAATATATATATTTTTTTTTTTGGTGAGGCAAATGGGGTTAAGTGACTTGCCCAGGGTCACACAGCTAGTAAGTGTTAAGTGTCTGAGGCTGGATTTGAACTCGGGTACTCCTGACTCCAGGGCCGGTGCTCTATCCACTGCGCCACCTAGCTGCCTGGGATAATATTTGTAAAGCACTTAGCATAGTGACTGGCACAGAGTAGGCACTTAACAAATGCTTGTTGCCTTCTCTCTTACTTTTGATCTTTTCATGTGTCCAGATTACTATGACCTTATGCTCTATCTGCCTTTTCGAACCTCCTCTTATTGTAAACTGCTTAGATATCTTTCTATTACTTGCCCTGTCTCCACAATCCTGTCTGATCTCTGGGTCCTGGCCATCCTTTGTCTGACCCATTCTGCTGAGGAGCAAGTCCTGGTTATGATGCCAAACAAAAAATAAATAGTTTAACAATCAACAGATAAATAAATGCAACTGAAACCAATTAAATTAACATTGAAAAATATACAAAATAGACCTTTACAAAAACACATAAAATGAATCGACATTTACCTTCTTGGCTACTTCAGCTAACAGAAGAGTTTTTCCAGTGCAAGGTCCTCCATAGGTGATGAGAGGGTTAATGTGCCCTGCTTTGCTGGGAAGAAGGTATTTATGTACTATATTTAGATATTCACATTTGTACTCGTAGAAGGAGGCATATGTTTTACATAATGACGAGTGCTGAAGAATTTCGTCATACAGTGTATCAGTTTCTGTGTCAAAATTCTGTTGTACAGTTGCCTGAATGATGTCAATCATATCCTCATAAAACTGTTTACCAAGTCCTTCTATATAATGGTTCTCTACTTCTTGTGAATAACCTAGTTTCATGTCACAATGTGTAATGGAAGTGTAGACTCTCAGATTTGATGATGCGACAATGGTAGGAATAAATTCATCCCTGAGTTTTATCAGTTTCTCGTGGGCTTCTGGGTCTCGGATAATCCTTGGTTCTGTCCCAGTTATGTCCATGTATTTACCCATTGCTGGAATTTTCACAAAACGCTCAATGTTTGCAATTTTTCTAATGTAGCAAACACATTTCTTTAGGAATGCTGGTGTTTGTTTTCCCAAAGCAAAGTCAAACTCATCTTCAATAGCTGAAAAAACAAACAAAAGAAATCTAGTGCTAACTTCCCCATTCAAAAGCAGAAACAACTTCAAATCTCTACCTCTATTACTTTGCTCCTGTTGGGGAATTCTAAGCAGAATAGTCCTCTACATAGTTGACAAAATTTGTCATCAGTGACATTAGACATAGGTGAGAAGAACAGAAGAACTGTTTCTTAAGTGACCAGATTTATCTATAAAACTGCATTAAATGCACTATTTGATCTCCTTGCCGGTGGAGTGTGCATGGCCTCAGTCTGTGTCTATATAATAACCCCTAAACATATTACTAACTAGAAAAAAAAATGGTGGTCAATGACTTAGTTAAGATGTAGAGACAATTCTTTCACTTTCAACTCTAAGACTCATTTTTCTTCTTGTGATTGGATATTTTAATCAGGGATTTCCCAGTGCTGTATGACCTTGGGGAGGTCACTTTATATTTTTGGGTCTAAATGTCCTCATTTGTAAGATGAGGGGGTTGGATCAGAGTAGCTGTTCTCAAAGTGTGGTCCTATAACCCCTGGAGGTCTTTGAGGTCAAAACTATTTTATAATAATGCTAATATAAGATTTTCTTATTAAAATACTTCTTTTGTTTTCAACTACATATCTGTATGAGGCCAAACTTTCTTCCTCTACTTCAACCAAAACATCATATCACAACAGATCGAATGTAAGAAGCAGATTTGAGAATCCGTCTTCAATTTAGTGATAATATTTGCAAAAATATGTAAAACAATGCCACTCTTCTCATCAAAAATTTTTCGAATAGGTTATTTTTCATTAATGTTATCTATATCGACATGTAATAAATTGATTATAGATATTTTAAATGAATTAATAAATATTTGAAGAATCTACGAGTTCTAATTTCTAATATGGTAAATATTGTTAGATATAACCCACATAAAGAAAAACTCTTTGGGATCCTCAATAATTTTTTAGGAGCATAAAAGGGTCATCCTAAGACCTAACATTTTTGACAAGTGCTGTACTAGCAGATCTCTGAAGTTCTCTTTAGCTCTAAATCCATTTTTCTTGGTTGTTTTAGGAAACCAAACTGTTGAAAAAGGTTGTTTTGCTCTAGTTTTGGCTTACATGCCTCCTATCTGATTAACTAATGGCATGAAGCATTAGGGACAGATATAGCAATACAAATGCTTTAAATAAAATTAATGGCCACGGAAATATAATCAAATGGACTAAAATTTTCAGTCTTGAATGCTGAATATTATGCCCTTTAAGGAGATGCAATTTGTTCTGAGCCCAGGGAGGAAAAATTATTAAATTAAAAAAACAGACTTGTTAGGTCCACCTATAGATTGTTTTTTATTTTGAAGAATTGTTATTAATGTGAAGATAGATGACCCTCTTCCAATTTTTGACCAAAACTATTTAAGTCTGTAGTTCTTAATAGTATCAACCCCACCATTTTCAAACTTCAAATGAAGTTCATGACCGAAAAATAAATCCCTTGGAGAACTGGTCCAATGACTTTGCGTATCAGGTTTTTCTCTAGACAAACTTTGCCTACTTGGCTGGGAGTTGGAAGATGAGGGCAGGAGAGAAGGAGGAGGAAGGAGAAATGAGGAAAAAAGATTTTAGAAAGCTTGCAAATTTCCCATACAGCTAGGGATTTTGAGGATATAGTCAAAGGCTTATAGAGAAGACAGGCAAGTGAGGTCTGAAATTTGATAGGAATGCAACTGTCATAGATAATATAGCCCATAAAGCCAAAGCTATTCCATTTAAGACAGTGAGGGTCAGAAACTTATGTGACTTTCGTAATATCACATAGATGGTAAAGGGCAGAGGCAGGGCACTATTTCTTTTGAAATACTGATCTTCATAGAGATGTAAACTTATGTGGGATTATTTCATGGGGAGGATGTCAGTAGAAATATTATTTGTGTATGAAAATGTAAAATTTAAATAAAGTTCATAATATGATAAATTAAAAAAAAAAAGAATCAAAATTTTTCATCTCAAGTAGGACCAAAATCATAGAATATGAGTGATGGAAAGGACCTCAGAGGTAATTTAGTGCAATCCCCATTTTAAGTATGAATCTCCTTTACAATATCCCTTAATGAGTCATAATTTAATTTCTGCTGGGAGATCTTCAGGAACAGGAAACTCAAATGAAGTATTTTCAGATTAATTCTCAAAAGTTTTATGATTAAAATTAGTTGTATCATTAATTAATCAATTGAACTGATACCTTCCCCCAAATCCAGTTATTAAGTAGTATCCCAGAAAATCAGTGTGGATTTAACTTGAGCTAAGAGAAACAGTAGGATCCTCTTAAAACAGGCTAAGTCCTTAACCAAAATCTAAAGATCACGAGTGTCTTAATCTTGGAGAATAAGGGGATCAAATTTGGTCTCTTGTGAATTTTATCTTTGATTTAATCAGCTCTGATATTTTCAAAGATATCAGCAACTATAAAAATGAGGTGTCATTTCTGATAGATACAAGGAAGTAAATTAGCCAAAATGATTTATAGTTAACCTTTACATTTTAAAAAATCACTATTACCACTCTATTCCTTGACAAAATTTGAACCATCACCTAAGTGCTATTGCCTCAAGTCTATATTCCATAATATCAATTTTCATTGAGGAGGGAATAAAAGTTGAAGATGTACAGTCTGCAGTTTTCTTTCAAGTATCCCAATCTCTACATGTCCTATTTCTTCACCTATCTTTTTTTTTTTTTTATGGGTACTATCTCCTCCTTCTCTCCCCAGGCTGAAATCTAGGACATTTCCTTAGAGATTACTAGCTCTCTGTGTTACTTCTAATAATGAAGCCTCCTTCTTCATTGCTAAAAGACAGAGGCCAATCGGTGTAAGTGAGAAATATTGGCTGAATGCGGTTTATCATATTAATCTTTCTTTTGAAGTTACATTTTCATCAAGAACCCCTCTAAGTTAAATAGGATTTGACCTGTAGGCCAGAGCTGAATAATATCTTTTTCTAGATTGAGATACTTAGGATAGTTTCTTTCATTTGACACAAATTGCATTTATTCATTCATAAAAGATTTGGTGTGTGGCCATTTTTTGGCCTTTGCTGGTAGTATAAAAGTTACCTGAAAAGAGATATCTCTTGGCTTGGCTGTGCTTCATTTTCCCCTTTTCATGTAGCAATTTCACAGCTGTCTTAAAAATCTTCTTTATCTCCTCTGATATCTCTTGCCATTTTTTTTCATTCTCAGCATTGGCAGAAGACTGCATCTATCAAAAACATTTAAAGAAACACACTTATTTCTTTTTTCTTTTTTTTCCTGATAAAAGTATTTTATTTTATTTTTCCAGTTACATGTAAAGATAGTTCTCAACATTTGTTTGTACAAGCTTTCCAATTTCAAATTTTTCTCCCTCCCTCCTCCCCTAGACAGCAGGTAATCTGATATATATGTATATACATATACATATATATATAATAACATTAAACATATTTCTGCATTAGTCATGTTATAAGAGAAAAATCAGTGCAATGAGGAAAAACCTCAAAATAGAAAAACAACAGCACCAAAAACAAAAGAAATAGTATGTTTCAACAGCATCTATACTCCACAGTTCTTTTTTTTTTTTTTTCCTGGATTTGGAGATCCTCTTCTATCATGAGTTCCCTGGAACTCTTCTGTCCCATTGCATTGGTGAGAAGAATATAGTCCATTACAGTAGATCAACACACAGTGTTGATGATACTGTGTACAATGTTCTTCTGGTTCTGCTCATCTCACTCATCATCATCCTAAGGAAACACACTTATTTCTGATACTTAAAAAGGACAGCACTGATATTGAGGTACATGAGACAGTACCACACAGTGGAAAGAACCCTGAGTCTGGAGTCAAAGGACTTGGCTTAAGAGCCACTCACTAATTACTTGTTTGACCATGGACAATTCAGGTAATGTTTCTGGGCTTTACTTTGCTAATTTTTTTTGGGGGGGGGCAGGGCAATGAGGGTTAAGTGACTTGCCCAGGGTCACACAGCTAGTGTCAAGTGTCTGAGGCTGGATTTGAACTCAGGTCCTCCTGAATCCAGGGCCAGTGCTTTATCCACTGTGCCACCTAGCTGCCTCCCACTTTGCCCATATGTAGACAAGGAGATTGGATTAGATCAGCATTTAGGTTCCTTCCAACTCTAGATTCACTGTACTAAGTGACCTCCCCTTCCCCCAAGAATCGATACAAACAAGACCCAGTGCAATAATAATGTATCTTTCTGACAGTTTAAAAGAGTGAAAAAGGAAATGAAGAGGAAAGGAGGCATCAAATATTGGTGTACATGTTACGGTGACATCCCCACTGAAAATATTTAATGACATCACTACTGTAGAAAGGAATTTGAGAGGTGAGAAGGTAGTTTTCTCATACAATTTACTGAACTCAGTTTTACCTCCTGCACTGAAGAAGCAGACATCTTAAACTATGCTGGATGGCCATTGTGGGGTTGGTTATGTAGTGAGGGCAGGGGAAGAAGGGGGAAATTATCCTACTTTATATACCAGTAGAGTGATTTTGTTTGAAGTCCCCCAGATGATACTTTTTGGACCATGGTGACCCATTCTTGTCCAGCAGACATAGTGAAGGGTAAAATAAATATATATGACAGTCAGAATATCATCATCTATATCCTTACTTGTGTTTTACTATTCCTTAAACCCCTTTTAAAATGACACAGGGAAGCTATGCCTCAATCTCCAAGAGAAATTCAACGAGCACGAGGCACAGCATAGAGCAGGTATAATATGTAGAGTCAGAAAAACTAGGTTCAGTTTCCTTTTTTGACACTCACTAGGTGTGAGACCTTGGGCAAGTCATTTAACTGATGTGGGGTTTAGTTTTTCATTTGTAAAATGAGGGGGCTTTAACTAGATGAATGCTAAGGCTTCTTTCAGTTGTAAAGATATGACCCTTTGCATGGGTTATGTTTTCTCCTCTAATCTGGGGACTTTGTACTTGCTCCTTCTGGAATAAGAAGGGGGACGACTGACAATTAGGAAAGTGAAGTTTGTGTAGCACATAGGAGAATCACATTTATTCACTATTTTATCAACCATTTATTGAATCTTATTTTTATAGGATTGTACTAAAATGCAATTCTGCAGATAGATACCAAAGAAGAAAAAACTATCATTTTTGTCCTCTAGATGCTTATAATTGAATGAGGAAACATGGCCAACAATGTTTCATGTTTTGTCTAAGTGGTAAGGGAACATAAAATGAGAGAAAAGATACCACAAATATAGTAATCTGTGTTTCCTTGATGCTTTAGGTATATGTGGAGTCCGGATTTACCAACTCCCAATGTATTTAATGAGAGAAGGGCCCTGGGAATCCTAGACTTAGTATACCTTGTAGATAACCAGTCTGGGTAATTCATGATAAGAGGAGAGAGAGTGAAATATTTGTTGACTATTGTATCATCAGGGAACTACATGCTGCCACTTAGCTTGAAACGGAACAAATGTAGACAGTATAGGTAAGGATCTAAGGATTTAAAATTTTAACCTTCACTTTTAGTTTTCAGCTCCAAACCTTACACAAAATGACTAACAATGGGACATTTTTGGATTTATATCACACTCAACTAGACTGATGAAGCATCTTGACAGCAAGGACTGTTTTTGCCCTTTTTTTTTTGCATCCCTAGTACTTAGCACAATACTTGGCACATACTAGATATTTAATAAATGTTTATTGATTAGTTGATTGTGTAGTAGTGATCCAAGAGTCATAGACACACTTTGATAATAATAAAGTAATTAATTTTATAGAACTTTTACAACAATTACACATTATTTTGTATGGTGCTTTATACTTTTACAAAACTATTTCATCTACATCACTTCATTTTTGAGACTCACCTTATCCCCCCATGTTAAATAGGACTGAGTTATTAGCCCCATTTTACAAAAGAAGAAGTGCTATTGTATCCAAACCATGAGTACTAGTGAAAGATTGCAAAGGAAGACAGAATCAAAGATGCAGTGTGGAGGTCAGTAGTGAGCTGGACCTGAACAGGGTCAAGAATCGAGGGTCAACACATGTACAAAAATATTTATAGCTGCTCTTTACGTGGTAGCAAGGAATTGGAAGTTGAGGGGGTGCCCATCAATTGGGGAATGGCTGGACAAGTTGTGGTATATGAATACAATGGAATACTATTGTGCTGTAAGAAATGATGAGCAGGAAGAGTTCAGAGAAACCTGGAGGGTCTTATGTGAGCTGATGATGAGTGAGATGAGCAGAACCAGAAGAACATTGTACACAGTATCATCAACATTGAGTGTTGACCTACTGTGATGGACTATATTCTTCTCACCAATGCAATGGTACAGAAGAGTTCCAGGGAACTCATGATAGAAGAGGATCTCCAAATCCAAGAAAAAAAAAAAAAGAAAGAAAGAACTGTGGAGTATAGATGCTGATTGAACCATATTATTTCTTTTGTTTTGGGTGCTTTTTTTTTTTTTCTTTCTATTTTGAGGTTTTGCATCACTGCTCTGATTCTTTCTCTTGTAACAGGATTAATGCAGAAATAGGATTAATGTTATTATGTGTATATATATATGTGTGTGTGTATATATATATCTATATCTATATGTATATGTATAGAGATATATAGATATAACCTATATCAGATTGCCTGCTGTCTAGGGGAGGGGGGAGGGAGGGGTGGGAGGGAGAAAAAATCTGAAATTGTAAGGCATGTATAAACAAAAGTTGAAAACTATCTTTACATGTAATGGAAAAAATAAAATACTTCATACATTAAAAAAAAAAAGAATCGAGGGTCAAGTTGGAGAAGGAAATCAGATGTCACGTAGGCAGTTGAGAGTCAGGGAGAAGATAGGTGCTGAGTGGGGGTCAAGGCAAGGCAGAAACCAGGCATTTAGTCAGGTCAGTATAAATCAAGCATCACTGAAACGGAGTTATTGATTCTCCATCAGGGAATAGCTTATATGTTTGTTGCTAATGAAGGAGCAAATCCAAGTCACAGGTCCTTCATGCATGAGCAGGTGAACCACAAGCAGTAGGATCCTAAGTAATCTAGCCTGGCTAAGTTAGGAAGTATGGAGTAAGAGATAAGGAAAAAAAATCCTGAAACAAAAGCAAATGAACTTACCCCAAGATCATATAAAGTCACTGGCAGGGTAGTGATGAAAAGCCAGGTCTCTGACTTTGAATCCAGTGGTTTTCCCCCCATATATAATGTGGTCCCCACCCCAATTTAATTAGCTTGTTAAATCTGTTTTTGAGCCCGGAAATTAAAGTTTTTCAATAGTGTATAGGGCAGGGGTTCTTAGCATTTTGATTTTTGTGTGACATAGATGGATTAAAAAGCAAATTAATAGACAGTGAACACCTTGAGAACGGGGACTGTTTTTTCACTTTTCTTTGTATTTTTTGTGCTTAGCACAATGCATGGCACATAGTCAGGACATACAGATGAAAAACATAATGTACTATAAATGTATACATGTATATGTGATATATACATTTATAATACACACATATATACATATATGTATATATGCATAAATATATAAAAAACTGAATTTCCAATAGAAATCAAGTCAACAAACATTAGTTAATGTGACAGGGAGGCAGTCAGGTAATTCAGTGGATAGAGTGCTGGGCCCATAGTCAAGGGGACCTGAGTTCAAATCTGGCCTGAGATGCTTATTACCTGTGCAAGTCATTTAACCTCTGTTTGCCTTAAACCAATGAAGAAGGAAATGACAAACCAATCCCGTGTCTGTGCCAAGAAAACCCTAGGGACAGCAATGGTATGTTATGGTTCATGGAGTCACAAAGAGTTGGACACGGCTGAATAACTAAACAACAAGAACAATGTGTGAAAGACTCCACAAACCAAGACCCAGGGCAATCGAGTGCCTTGTCTAAGCTCATTAATGACAGAGTGGGACTTAAACACAAGTTCCTTGAGTCCCAGGTCAGTGATCTTTCCATTGTACTTTGCTACCTCCAGGGGGGCACTTTCTTTATGGTAGAGAAGAGCCTTTTTATTTGCCACAGAAATGTCATGTATGAGTGATGTTTCAAGTTTCTTTTCCTTTCTTTTGGGGTGGAGTGAAGAGGTGGGCAAAGTGGGTTTGACAATTGATCAAAGGCAGCATTGGGAAGCCTGCATGGCTGGTGATTCTTCCTTTATTATCTTAGTATAGATGTTTTTTCCAATGTGAGTTTTATCTTATAGAAAAGATTGTTCATTTCACTCTAATTATGATTTTGAAATGTGTTATGAAAGAGAATTAGAAAATGATAGAGTGCTAAGCCTGTAGGCAGGAGACTTGGGTTTGAAAACTGTGAGACCTTGGGCAAGTCCCATAAACTTACTGACCCTCAGTTATCTTATCTTTAAGATGGATATAATAATACTTGGCTAAATGTAAACTATCATTATCATGGAGAGTTTTTTTTAGAGGTGTATACATCATTATACAGACTAGATTCTGGTATTAAATAATAGATATGTGGTGTAATAGATAGAGTCAGGAGGAATCTGGGTTCAGATCTCTGACACTTAACTAGCTCTGTAATCATGAGGAAATCACTTGATATCTCTGTCTCAGTTTCCTAATATGGAAAAGGGGGTAAAAACAACATCTATCTCAAAGGGCCATAAACTTCAACCCGCCCCCTCCCCACACAAA
Source organism: Dromiciops gliroides (assembly GCF_019393635.1). NCBI lineage: Eukaryota > Metazoa > Chordata > Mammalia > Microbiotheria > Microbiotheriidae > Dromiciops > Dromiciops gliroides. The sequence continues at coordinate 56,220,070 of NC_057866.1, forward strand.
CAACTGAATAAATATATACCTCCAGTAAAAAGAACACCATCACTCAGTTAATAAGCATTTGGTAAAATACCCACTATGTGCTAGTCACTGTGCTAAGCATTGGGGTTAGATATCAAAATACTAAATAAATATGTGTCATACACTGGAAAAAATCACTGCCTCTTGAAGTCAGATGATCTGCATTCAAATCTTGCCTGTGACACATACTACCTGTGTGACCTTGGGTATGTCACTTAGGCTCTGAGACCTCAGTCTCTCATCTGTAAAATGTGACAAGGAGGTTCGATTAGATGGCCTCTGTCATCTTGTCTGGCTCTAGTTCCATGAGCCTATCGTTGGGTTGGTTCCCCTCTGAGGTTCAGGAGAATTCCTAGTTATGTCCTGTAGCACAGAGAGGAAATGCCATCCTGAAGTGCTCTGTCAGTGAATTCAAAAAAACTTTCCCTGAATGAATGCTTAAGAGCATAATGGATTCTACTGGGAGACAACTTACTGAGTTCTTATTGCTTTTCAGCATTTCATATTTCGGTCTGAGGTAATATGCTGCTGGAACAGAGTTCTCGTCTCGGCAGTACCATTCTTCGAGCACCTTGGTTTCCAGCTTTGCTTCTATGGCAGCATCCAAAATCATCTCAAATTCTGATGACTCCACTTCTCCAGGAATTCGGATGTTCCCATACTTTTCACCTAACAGTCCCTGTGTATTAACAAGAAAGGAAAGGTTAGCATTCTGTAGAATGTTTTGTACAGTGCCACTCAGGTTTTTAATAAATAAGAATGTTCAGTATTTTATTCCTAGGATCTTTTAATTACATGGGATGCTTACTTAGGGTTTGACTAGATATCCCATAATTGTCATGAAATTGAACCAACACCTCATTATTTTTTTTAAAGAAAGGTTTATTGACTCTTTTTTACATTATACTCATTTCCCAATATGTACTCTCTGCCCCCATCCCTAATGAATACTTATTTTTTCCATTCCTTTTCTTTTTTTTATTACATTTTCATTTTAGAATTTTATTTTCCCAAATTACATGTAAATACAAATTTTGACATAATTTTTTTTAAGACTTTGTGTTCCAAATTCTCTTCCTCCCTTCCCCTTCAAGAACTCAAGCAATTCAATATAAGCTATAAATAAGCAGTCAGGCAAAACATTTCCACATTAGCCAGGTTGTGAAGGAAAACAGACAAAAACAAAACTTCAGATAAAGGAACTAACGAAAAAATTATGCTTCAATCTGTATTCAGACACCATCAGTTCTCTCTCTGTAGATGGACTGCATTTTTCATAAAACCTTCAGAGTTGTCTTGGATCATTGAATTGCTTGAAAACTTCTTTATAACAAAGAAAAACTCGATTAAAAATTAATCTAATATATGCTGCATAATGCATTTATAGTTACCCATCTACTTATTGAGAGGAGGGAAATGTATTTCATCATCTTTTCTCTGACACCAATCTCTGTGATTAATGAGTTCACTCTTAAATTTAGTTATGTTTCCATTCTCTAGGTCATTGTGCCTATTGTTTTTTTTTGTTCTTCAGTCATCATTTGTGGATACAAGTCTACCCATATTTCTCGGAATGCCTCAAGTTCATCATTTCATAGAATGCTGTAATACTCTATCACATTTGTGTACCATGATTAATTCAGTCATTCGCCAATTGATGGACACTTACTTGGTTTCCATTATTTTGTTACCTCAAAAAGTACCACAATGATTACTTTTTATTTTTGGAACTATTCTTTCTGTCATTGACTTCCTTGTGATATATATCTAGTAGCAGGATCTCTGGATCAAAGGATATAAAGATTCATACCTTACCTCACTTAAATCCCAATTGTTTTACAGAATGGGTTAACAACCCACAGCTTCAGTTCCTCCAACACTCACTATTTGAAATTCTTTGACAATTTAATGGGTGAGGGATGAAACCTCAGAGTTTTAACATTTCATTGTTGATTCAATCAATTGTATGTTATTACAATACTTGGAAATGAGATTTGATACTTCAAGCAAATTCAGAACATAGTGTTTTTTACTTTTCTAACTATAGGCTTTTCTGAGATAATGTTATATGAAAACATGTTGTAAATTTTAAACCATTATGTAAATTTAAGGCATTATAATTGCTATTTTCTTATAAGGGTTTGAATAATTAAATCGGTTTGTATTTTCTCCAGGCTTTTGCTATTAAGGAAAAAAAAACATATTAGACTATGCAAATAGGCTATTGAACACCGACAACATTAAAATAGAAGAAGTTTCTGGAATATTGAATAGTTCAGGTCTTTGTTACAACAAAAAAATGTGGGTTTAGAAAACCAGTGGAGGGAAAAAAAACCATGATGGAATTGAAAAATTATAATATTCACTCAGTATAACTCTTCAGAGGAACAATTCTAGGCAAATTGAATTTCTTCATGCTTAAGATCTGGTTTACATAGCACCAAACGATTCAATTCTACATAAATGCACAAAATTAGTGGACAGGATCTAGATTGAACCTGTGATTTCATTAGGATAGGGGACTCACATGAGGAAACACTCTCTACCACAGCAGGTCAGTATATTTACCACCATTTATACCTTTAGAGAGAGTGGCCTAGGACATTAAGAGGTTAAATAAATTGCCCAAGGGAGCAGCTAGGTGGCGCAGTGGATAAAGCACTGGTTCTGGATTCAGGAAGACCTGAGTTCAAATCCAACCTCAGATGCTTGACACTAGCTCTGTGACCCTGGGCAAGTCACTTAATCCTGTTTGCCTCAATTTCCTCATCTGTAACATGAGCCGGAGAATGAAATGGCAAACCACTTCGATATCTCTGCCAAGAAAACTCCAAATGGGATCACAAAGAGTCACATGTAACCGAACAACTATTACTAAATTCTATACTATGCAGTTCGGCTTGAAGACAAAACATGTAGATGATTAAACAAATTCTGAAATTTTAGTCTCAGCCATTTGGTGTTGCTTAAGGTGATAGCTCTTAGGATGACTTATTAATCCTGTACACTGAATTGACAAATATGGACACTTTCAGTCATTTCCCATATGATGGATGGCATTTGGACTTGAATCCTGTATAATACAAATCTTTACATAATTTTAATGAAAATATCGGTATGCTTTTTTTGCACTGTAACTTTTATCTTAAGTACATGGTAAGTTCATGCTTATGCTTCATTGCTATTGCATTTTCTTTTCTTTTTCTTTTTTGCAGGGCAATTAGGGTTAAGTGGCTTGCCCAAGGTCACATAGCTAGTAGGTGTCTGAGGTCAGATTTGAACTCAGGTCCTCCTGATTCCAGGGTCAGAGCTCTGTCCACTATAACACCTAGCTGCCCCAGCTACCTATACCCGCCTACCTCTCTATTATATTTCACTTAGTCACAGACCAGAGAATCAATATCTATTTAAAAATATTTATCTTAATTGGGCAACTGGAGCTTGACATTTTTATTATTTGATCGACATAATGTAGTTGGCAATAAGATCCGTTTCTTGGCCTACAGTTTGCCATTTAAGCGAGGAAGATAAAAATATGCTGATGTAACCCAATCATAAACAATTATTGAATTCCTGCTTTGTGCCAAATAAGGCTAAAAAAGTGACTGCAGGCCCCAGGCCTAGAGCAATTTAAAGCATTTGTCTTTTCCTTCTCTCAGATTTCCTTAGGTGGAATGCTCATGATTCATGCAGAGCGACTTTTCAGGATTCCAAGATAGGCTGTAATCCCAATCCTGTCCTTCAACCTATTGACATATGAGGAATCTAAAAGGAATTCTGCTACCAAATCTTTTGTGAGAACTTACTAGACATCTAGACTTGAGGCTGTCCTGAGGAAACCGAGAATAAAGGCAGTTCTATGTTTCTACTATTTTAAGTCAACAAACCCTTTATGAAGGACCTATTAATAAGTACAAGGGGCTCTTCCAATTGCGGGAGATATAAAGAAAAGAGTGAAATAAGATGGCTTATCAGAAAAGAAATACTTTTTAGAAAACTAGTTTATTGAGGGAACATCAATTGGACTGACTTAGACTTTTCAGAAAACAAAATTTTTTCTTTTCTTTTTTTTTTTGGCCGGGCAATGAGGGTTAAGTGACTTTCCCAGGGTCACACAGCTAGTACGTGTCAACTGTCTGAGGCTGGATTTGAACTCAGGTCCTCCTGAATACAGGGCTGGTGCTTTATCTACTGCACTACCTAGCTGCCCCCAACCCTATACTTTTGATACCCTCCCTCTATAAATTGATATATATATATATATTCCCATATATATATGGGAATATTATATATAATATATATGGAATAATATATAATAAATAAGGGAATATAAGGATGTATAAGGGAAATTACTTTTAAAGGCTAAGGAAAAAATTTCTTCTTAATTTGTTTTCATGGGGAAAAGTTTAATTTCCCTCCCCCTTTCATGCTTCAAGTGCTGCCAATTGTCTTTGCACTTGCATTAGAGAATTAACGTGGTTGATTGATTGATTGGCTCCAGGGGCAGGGACTAACTTTCATTGAAGTCAACTACACCATGGAATCAGGAAATGCCTGAAAATCTCTGTGAGTAGAGTTTGAGATTCCAGAGAATTACGCTAATTCTGCTTCTGGATGTTAGGAAGGTCATGTGTGGGCAGGGTTATCCTTAGGATTGAATTGGGTAAGTTGCTTTAGTTTCTACAATTTGTTTTTTCTTTTTGTCCTACTGACTAGTAGGCACTGCTGATTCAAGAAGCCAGTTGACTTGTGTGTGCAAGGGAGAGACCCTGATTTGTTCCAGCCCACAAATATGCAAAGGGTGGCTCCAGGACCTAGACCTCCTGAGAACAGCCCCATTTGTAGGATTTATATTACATTGATGTCCCTACAGAGACAATGATAACTACTTCACGCTTTTAACTTGTTATTTTTCTTAATTTTTTGAAAGGTCAAGAGGCACTTTCATTAATTAATTCTTTTATACACACACACACACACACACACACACACACACATATGCACACTTGGGCGCACACACCCAGCCTTTCCCTATTTGAAATGGGTGAGTCTGGAAGACACTGTTTCCCCAGCTTCCTTTGCTGGGTATTACAGAAGAGTTTAGGGAATAGGTACTGAGATGTTTTTTTTTTTTTCCTCCTAGGTGCATAGCGCTTAGTCTAGAGCCAGCATTTTACTTTTTATGTCTTGTCTGCTAGTTCAGATGATTTTAGAGCTTCCCAGCTGAGCTTGGCTTGGAACTCAAGCCAACTGAGCTTTTCCCAAAATTAGCCCACATTGAACCTGGTAGTTTGCATAAGTCCACAACTGAGTGAAAAGTGGTCTATACTTCTCTAACTTGGTTGGGAACACTCCTATCTATTTGTCAACAGAAATAGCCACCATGCATCATAGCAGAGCATAAAGAGCAACAGACTCAGACTTTGGGTCTTGATTATCATGTATGATCTTGGGCAGGTTATTGCATTTCTTATGTCTCAGTTTCTTTATTTTTTCTTTTTAAATTTATTTATTATTATTATTATTATTTTTTGCGGGGCAATGAGGCTCAAGTGACTTGCCCAGGGTCACACAGCTAGTAAGTGTCAAGTGTCTGAGGCTGGATTTGAACTCAGGTCCTCCTGACTCCAGGGCCAGTGCTTTATCCACTGTGCCACCTAGCTGTCCCAGAACCTTGAGTTATTTTAATTAGTGTTTGCCAAAACCAAAATGTCAACATATAAACTAACCTAGGAGAATTTTTTTTCTCTTCAAAATATAAGGATCCTCTAGAATCTACCTCAGTATATACTGAAATGGGATATAGGTTTAGAATAAATTTTTTTCCATTTTTTCAAAAAATATGTAACAGAGTAACTCAGAGCTGCTATGCAGATTAGGTTTCCTTGAGAGCTATCAAATCACACCTATCTCATATCCTTCTGTTGCTATATTTGCACTTTTTTTGTGTGTGTGTGGGGCAATGGGGGTTAAGTGACTTGCCCAGGGTCACACAGCTAGTAAGTGTCAAGTGTCTGAAGCTGGATTTTAGGTCCTCCTGAATCCAGAGCCGGTGCTCTATCCATTTTGCCACCTAGCTGCCCCCTGCACCTTATTTTTTAATAGAACTCATGGCTCACCCATGGTCTTTTATTACTATGATCAAAAACACAGTCAAACTGCTTACAGCAATAACTGTGCTTTTCTACTTTCTACAAAGTGTTCCTACCTCCAAGGAAGTTTCATTTCTTAGGGAAAAAAAGCCCTGAACACATCCATTATTCTCTTAGAACAATGGTATAACCTGTCAGAAGAAAAGGAAGTGACTTTTGGCATAACAGTTGTCTTATTTGATCATGGTGTAGGCCAGTTAACTTTCTTCTATCCCAACAGGCAGAACCCCTAGCCCCAGCAGGTCATCCTGCATATATATATGTGTGTCTTTGATCCCAAGGAGAGACCAAACGAGAGAATCAAGAATTCACCCCCACCATTACCTAAAGAGTTCAAAGCATATGCCCTACTGATGGTGAGTCAGTACTGTCTGCTCTAAAAAAAAGTTACTTTTCCAAAGATAGTAATAATCAAGACTTAGTCCTGAAGAAGACGACCTAATTACTGAAATGTCATTAAACTGTCATTAGAAACAAAACTAAAAATCTGGAACATAGTAAAACTTTGTACTAGAGCTGGATCATATAACCAAGAACCTCTGAGTTGTTTATGCCTATTATGCTCATTGAATTAAATTCAGTGGACTCAAGTTCACAGTTCTCCCCAACGGACAAGCATAAGCCCTGATAGAACATTGTACCGAGAGGTAAAGCCATAGCCCATATGAGTAACTTGGAAGTTAGATATGAGTTCTGATCATATGTGTATAATGTAGCTACTTGTAAGGGTATACTCCTGAACAGAAGGTAAAGATACAATTGCTTGTGGTAAGTTAAACCTATACATTTATTGTTCTACTTTTGTTTGCTGCATTTCTTTTTCGGGAGGCACTGGGAACTGAGAGAACTGGCAAAAACTCCTTGGAGGAGTTGATCTTTAAAGAAAGTTAAGGTTTCCCAGAGATGGATGAGGGAGGAGTATTTTCAAGGCATGCAGACAGCCTATGAAAAAATGTGGAAGGGGGCAACTAGGTGGTACAGTGGATAGAGCACTGGTCTTGGATTCAGGAGGACCTGAGTTCAAATCTGGCCTCAGACACTTGACCCTTGCTAGCTGTGTGACCCTGGGCAAGTCACTTAACCCTCATTGCCCTGCCCCCCTTCCCCCACCCCAAAAAGCAAAAAACAAGCAAAAAAACATGGAAACAGGAAATGGAGTGTTTCTGTGTTGGGAACAGCATAAGGGCCAGTTTGTGAAGTTAAGTACATATATTAAGATTATGATAAAATGGAGGTTGGAGGCAGGTTGTGAAGCTAAATAGAGAAGTTTATATTTGATCCATGATGTTAATAGGGGACTTTATTGAATGAGGGAGTAATATGGCCAAAACTTTGTCATATATAATATATACAAACATATATATGTATATATTATATATAATATTAGGTTCTGTATCTTGGATAGAAGTTATAGACGGATGTTGAACTGGGACTAGCAGGAAGTCAGGTTGGATCAAAAGTGGGAATTTTGCAGGATTTTTAGTGATCCGAATCTTCTCACTGATACAAAAGCCTATTTACTGAAAACCACTATTTTCCTTGTGATGCTATATAGCTATCAATCATGGAAACTAGAGATATCAGACAAATCAGAAACAGAGGTGACCCACTGAGCAATGAAAAGATAAAAGGTGGGGGAAAAGAGCCTATAGCATATTATTAAGTATGACTTCAATGTAAGAAGGGGCATTAAAGAAGTCATCAAATTCATTCATCATTGGAACTAGAGGTGAATGGGATGACACAAGGCCAGCCCTAAGACTGCTCTAGTCTTCACAAATTGCTTAATCAGAAGAAAGATTCTGCTGAATGGGGAGTATCCTTTATGATGGATTTATGGCCATGTATGGGTAAGGATCATACTGAAAGAGAAGTCGTGGATGAGAGCCAGTCGCTGACATCACATATCCACCAGTGTCTTGAAGTATCTTTGCTTACTCCTCAGCTTGCTTCTTTTCCTCACTCAGAGATCTCATTCAGTGTATCCAGTCATTCTACCCTTACCTTGATGTCTCTTCCTATAAGCTTAGAAATCTCTAATATTGTCCAGGAGCAGACAAAGGATAGTTTTTCTGTATTTTGCTTTGGGTCAGATCCCATCTAGAATATTCTATTCAGTTCTGAACATCACATTTTAGAGGGATATTAGTAAGCTGGAAAACATCCAGAGAAGGGTAACGGATGGTGAAGAGCCTCAAGATCATGTACATGAAGATCTGTTGTTGTTGTATTTGTCCTTCATTCTTGAAGAGGACCATGACATGGGGAGGTGATGTCATGATATACACTAAATTGGGTTTAAATGAGGGTGGGCTGTACAATGTCACCAGCCTTACTCTTTCCTCCAGAGCCACCTGGATCCAATAGCAAGATATACATCGGGACAACTGGAGATAGCCCTAGATGTTTTATTTTTTTTTTTAATTTTTTTTTTTTTTAGTGAGGCAATTGGGGTTAAGTGACTTGCCTGGGGTTACACAGCTAGTTAAGTGTTAAGTGTCTGAGGCCATATTTGAACTCAGGTCCTCCTGACTCCAGGGCCGGTGCTCTATCCACTGTGCCACCTAGCTGCCCCAGCCCTAGATGTTTTGAGGCAATTGGGGTTAAGTGACTTGCCCAGGGTCACACAGCTAGTAGTGTCAAGTGTCTGAGGCCAGATTTGAACTCAGGTCTTCCTGACATCAGGGCCGGTGTTCTATCTACTGGGCCACCTAGCTGCCCTATGAGGATATGTTTAAGGAACTGAGGATGTGTAGGTTTCAGAAGGAAAATATTCAGCTCAGATGGTGGTGGTGGTGGTGGTGGGGAATACTTTCCTTCAAGTATCTGAGAGTCTGTTACTTGGCTGAAGGATTAGGCTTGTTCTCTTTGGCCCTAGGGGGCAGAAAAAAAGATTAACCCTTAAGGAAAAATTACAGTTATCCCAAAGTAGAATGAGCTACCTTGCAAAGTATTGGTTTCCCTCTTTGAGAAGCCTTCAAGTGAAGACTGGGTGATCATTTGTCAGATATGTTTTAGGGAGGGTACCTTTTAAAATATAGATTGGGATAGATAACCTTTGGAGTCTCTTCTAACTTTGAGATTCTGTGATTATGTGAAACAATCCATGCCTTCAGGAAACTTACATTCTTTAAAAAAAGTCACTGATATCTTTTATTTTGACATCACCAAATTTTCCCAATGTATCCTTTCCCTCTCTTCCAGAGAGTCATCCCTCATGATAAAGAGAAAAAAAGTAGAAAACAAAACCAGTTGAACAAAATTAGCCAACACATTAAACATTTTGGCATTCTAAGTAGCATTCGAACTTCAGAGTCTCTGACCTCTGGAAAGAGGAGAGGAAGGTATCTTCTCATATTTTTTTTTTCCTTTAGGGCCGTGCTTGGCCATTACGGTTTTGTAGCATTCAGTTCTGTTTTGTTGTTCTTTCCACTTTCATATTAGTGGTCATTGTGTAGACTATTTTCTTGGTTCTGTTCATTCAGTTCTGCAACTATTTCTATAATTTTTCCTTTTCTTCTATGAATATAAAGAGTACAGAGTGGGGCAGCTAGGTGGCACAGTGGATAAAGCACTGCCCCTGGATTCAGGAGGACCCGAGTTCAAATCCGACCTCAGACACTTAACAGGAGCTGTGTTACCTTGGGCAAGTCACTTAACCCTCATTGGCTGGCACCCCCCCCCAAACAAACAAACAAACAAACAAAAACAGAAAAGAGATGGGAGATCGAATTCCAGGGTTAGGAAACAGTTAATAGGTCAGTTTGCTTGGAATCTAGGAAAAGGAATAGTATGAAATAAGTTTGGAAAGATAGATTGGAGTAAAGTACAGAGGGTTTTAAATGCTTGGGTGAGGAGGGTTTTTTTTTTTTTTAGGCTTTTTGTTTGTTTGTTTGTTTTTGCAGGGCAATGAGGGTTAAGTGACTTGCCCAGGGTCACACAGCCAGTAAGTGTCAAATGTCTAAGGTTGGATTTGAACTCAGGTCGTCCTGAATCCAGGGCCGGTGCTTTATCCACTGTGCCACCTAGCTGCCCTTGGGTAAGGAGTTTTGTGTTTTCTCCTGAAGGTAATAAGGAACTATTGATGATTTTTGAATCTGAAGAGTAATATTCAAATTCACTTTTATTCAACAAGCATTTATAAATACATACTATGTAGCAAGCACTATGCTAATGCTGGGAACACAAAGAAAAAAGTCTCTATTCACCAAATATTGTTTATATTTTATTCCAGAGAAAATGGGGAGCTACTAATTTCTTTTTTTTTTTTTTTTTGGTGAGGCAGTTGGGGTTAAGTGACTTGCCCAGGATCACACAGCTAGTAAGTGTTAAATGTCTGAGGCTAGATTTGAACTCAGGTCCTCCTGCATCCAGGGCTGGTGCTTTATCCACTGCGCCACCTAACTGCCCACATTCAACTATTTTTTAAAAAAAGAACGTTTAGAGGGGGCGACTAGGTGGTGCAGTGGATAAAGCACCGGCCCTGGATGCAGGAGGACCTGAGTTCAAATGTGACCTCAAACACGTGACACTTACTAGCTGTGTGACCCTGGGCAAGTCACTTAACCCCCATTGCCCTGCAAAAAGAAAAAAAAAAAGAACATTTATATGTGTGTGTGTGTGTGTGTGTGTGTGTGTGTGTGTGTGTGTATATGGGAGTTTTGATCATAATTTTTCATTTCAAGTTCATCACATAGTAAAAGGAGACAATTCTGCTTTCCATATAAGATATGTTGGAAGGGTTGTGAAATAATGTTCATAAGGTACGGATGGGGGTAGCTAGGTGGTATAGTGGATAGAGCACTGGCCCTGGAGTCAGGAGTACCTGAGTTCAAATCTGGCCTCTGACACTTAACACTTACTAGTTGTGTGACCCTGGGCAAGTCACTTAACCCCAATTGCCTAACCAAAAAAACCCCAAACCCCAAACCAAAAACAAACAAACAAACAAAAAACATAATGGGGTTAGCTGGAGGCTGTATAAATGAGTCACTTTCCAGATGAATTATTGCATTTATGGGCTCTTTTTAATGGGGTTCATGGGTAGGGGAGACCTGTCCACTTTAGGATCTTAAAGGATTCACAGTTCCATAAATCCTAATTCGGACACCCTGTCTTGAAAGTGGTTATTGAAAAACTATTGCCAATGCATTCTTGATTTGGGGTTGGAAAGGGTCAATCACCACATTTTTCAGAAGAGGAAATGATAACCCAGCAAGGGGAATGTGAGTTAACTGATATAGCACAGGAAAGGAGAGGCAGAGCCAGTATTTGAAGGCAGGTCTTTGGAGGTTGGGGAGGCTACAATAAATCGGTTTCTCTTGGAAGGGGCAATAGGCAACCCTTAAAAGACCTTGCCTTTTCCTTATCTGGAAGGGTCCCTTGCTCATGTCCCGAAGTACTCAAAGGGGGAAAGTTGGCTCACTGTGTGGTAATTATTTTAAAAATGTATCAGTACTTGGAACACATTCATTAACAAGAGCCAAGTTCAGTAAGTGATACTACTTTTTATGTGTCCTGCTGCTGCTGCCTTGATTAAGTGTGCGCTTAATCCCTAATTAGAATTTTCTCTCTTTTCTGTCCCTCTTGTGTCATCTCTGCAGGTCCCTTTCTTTTTGGGGGCTAAGTATTATTAAATTAAGCTATATTTAAACGTGCAGGGAACTGATAACCTTTAAAAAAAGCAACTATGCCATGAGATTGCTGATTTGGTGCTTGTGCAAGGAGCTTTTCAGGGAGCTTTTGTAAGGAGAAGGAATATTCTTTCGAAGGCCTTTTGGGATTTCTCTGGCTATATCGTGGACTTTAGTTAGAATCGCTTCATCCTCGCTTGGAAGTGCTCTCAGAGGTTATCTATTACACACTTTACCTGAAGTATAAAATCCCTGACAAGTGGTCATCTCGTCTTTGCTTGAACAACTCCAGTGAAGAGGGCCCACTACTCAGTAAGGCAACGATACCATTTTTTAAGATGGCACAGTGTGATACACTGGAAAGAGAGCTGAGCTGGGGGGGCGGGGCAGGACCTGAGTTAGGATCCTGGCTCTGTCACTTGTTACTTTGACTTTGACTCGTTACTTGACCTTGGCCAGATCATTGTCCTCACCTGTAAAATGGAAGGGTTGAAGTAGATAGACTCTAAGTTTTATTTTGAGCACTAGATCTCTGATCCTATGATGTCTGGGACATTAGGGACCATGTAACAGAGTGAAACAATCATTATTAGACCTGGGCTGGAGACTTGGCTTGTTCAGTTATTTGACAGCTTTTTATTATGTTCCTATCATATGCAAGCCTTAAATCCCCTTCACTTTCAAGTCAAGACATCACCCTCCAGGGGCAGCTAGGTGGCGCAGTGGATAGAGCACCGGCCCTGGAGTCAGGAGGACCTGAGTTCAAATCCGGCCTCAGACACTTAACACTTACTGGCTGTGTGACCCTGGGCAAGTCACTTAACCCCAATTGCCTCACTTAAAAAAAAAAATTAAAAAAAAAAAGACATCACCCTCCTGATGTTATTGGTCCTCTTCAAGAATAAAGGACGAACAACAACAACAAACATGGGGATATAAGGATGGAAAAATGGTGTAGTCCCTGGCCTCAAGTAGCTTACCTTTAAGTAGGGGGGATGTCACACATGCACAAACAAATATAATACAACCTAGCACGCAATGAGAAGTTCAGACCAAGTGGTCTACAAATATCTGAGGAGGGAGAGAATGCTTTGCCAGAGATCAGAGAGGCTTTGTGGAAGGGGGGGGGACACCTGGGCTGAGCCAAGAAGCGAGAGAAGGGTGCTAAAAGCTGAAGGTCATGTTTTTTATGCTATGAACAAACCTAACCCACGTAATCTATCTTCCACAGTAGAACTAGGTCATGGGGATTGACCTGTGCAAATTCATAGAGGCAAGCCCAACATCTGTCCACTTTTCAAAAACTGTCACTGACTCCCCCACTGCTCTGGCCTGACGTTTAAGGTTCTCAGAAATGTAGCTCCACTCTCCCTTTTAAGTCTTCTCTTACATGATTATCCTCTATACATCCCAAGCTTGGTTGGAATGACCTATTGGCCACCCCCCCACTCCCAAATCCTTCCTTTTGCCTAGTTAGTCTTTCTTTTTTTGTTGGGGAAATGAGGGTTAAGTGACTTGACTAGGGTCACACAGCTAGTATGTGTCAAGTATCTGAGACTGGATTTGAACTCAGGCCCTCCTGAATCCAGAATCCACTGTGCCACCTAGCTGCCCCTTGCCTAATTAGTCTTTATGGCTCCTTTCAGATGCTACATCCTTCAGAAAGCATTTCCTGGTTGTCTTAGTTGGAAGTGATCTCTTCCTTCTATGAACTTTCAAGGCACCCACTTTATATAAAGCACTCTCGAATATTATAGTTACTTCTGTCTGTGTCTTATCTCCCCCATTAAATTAAAAGCTCTTAAAAGATAGATGGAATCTTATTTATCTTTGTATCTCCCTTAATGTCTCACTCAGGAACTTAGACACAACAGATGCTTAAAAATATTTCTGAATGAATACTGAATGAAAGAGATAATGGACTATAGTGGCACATGCTGCATAGAGAAAGGAGATCAGTTTGTCCTAGGTATTTTCACAGAAGGAATAACTTTGGCCCCTAAGGTCTTACTATTTACCCACATCTCATTACTAGAACAAGCTGCTTTGTAATGCTCTTTTGTTATTTTCTCATTCTGGGAAATGAACATGAAAATTGGGGTAGGGATAGGGACTGGCTTTGTGATTACATTGCTTTAAGGGACTCCAGCATGAGAAAGCTTCCATCAAATCAGGTCAAAACCTTCTCTGCAACTTATCATAATAATGGCTAGAGGGGCAGCTAGGTGGCGCAGTGGATAGAGCACTGGCCCTGGAGTCAGGAGTACCTGAGTTCAAATCTGGCCTCGGACACTTAACACTTACTAGCTGTTGTGACCCTGGGCAAGTCACTTAACCCCAATTGCCTTACTAAAAAAAAAATGGCTAGAATTTAAAGAGCTTTATATATGTCAGCTCGTTTAATTCTCACAAAGCCTCCTGTTATTATTATTCCCATTTTGCAGGTGAGGAAATTGAAGTTGAGAGAGTTGTCAGAGCAATGAGTATACACAGGTGGGACTTGAATGCAGGTCTTCCTGCTTTCACAGTTAGCTCTCCATCTGATATATCATGTTGCATCTAGAACAGGAGCATATGTAGGTTTTACTCTATCAAAACTCACCTGCTAATGAATGATAGATTCCTCATAGGTTCAGAGATATTTGAATTTATCTATTAAAGCTCTAGTATTTCTAGGTTTGTAGGGTATGTGGTTGGCACCTGTTTCAATTCAATTCATGAGATGATGGGAAGAGGCTTCAGAAATCTACTCCATTTTCCTCCTTTTTATCCATGTGGAAACTGAGGCAGAGAAGGGTGAAGTGATTATCAGTCCAAAGTCACAGATGTATTAAGTAGTAGATCTGGAATTTGAACTCAGATCCCTTGACTCTGAGTCTAGTCTTCTTGCTACCAGACTACACTGTCTGGCAGTGTTTCTCCAGCAGTGATGGACATCAAGGTAGGGAGCAAGGGACAATACAGGGTGTAGGAGTCACTGTGCTGTTTTCTAGGTAAAAAACTTCTAAGCAGTTGGTTAGGGGCAAACTACAAAGTAAGATTTAATTTGGGGAATTCAATCACCTGTCCACATGTTTGGAGGAAAATCTCAGCTATCAGAGATAACACCTTTCTAAGAACCACCACTTAATTCTTGTTGTTTCTTCAAGTGCAGCTCACACAAGCAGACTACACCCCCTGTTTCAAATGATCATTTTCCCTACAAATATGATGATAGTTTGAGAACCTTGGAGTTTGGCTTCTTAGACCTGAGCCTTGACAGCAAATCCATAAGTCTGAAGCATCTCTGCGTGATTCCTTCATGATTTCTGTAGTGAAAATAGGAGTCGTTCAAGTGTGTGTACTACACTTAGATGATTGATCAATAAATACCCCAGGCATCAGCCCAGTAAGCAGTCACTGTTTAGAGAAACACAAGTAAGCGAGACTCTTAAAATCAAACTAAACATTGTCTTCCCACTTGAGTTTTCAGTTGCAACAATTTATAAAAAAAAATTTTGGAATGGAAAAAACCTTTTCCTCCTAAATAATTAGGTACCTGTGTTATACTCTACTAGGTAACTGGTTACCACACTGCACTGCTTACATATGAACTATTTCCAGCTACCAAACCTTTGCCACCCATGAAAACAATCAGCCTGTTTCCTATAGGAATCACTTAAAGTAATGACCTTAAGTAACAATGGTCTGTGAGCCTTTTTTCAGCTCTGGCTCCCTACTAAAACTAACATTTCAGATATCCCTCCCCACTTTGCCACCCCTCATCCCCTCCCCAAAAAAATCCAACACTGTTATTCTAACAGTGGAATATTTTGCCCCCTTTCTTAGGATAGTGTCACTGAGATCTTTGGTTCTTGTGTAATATGCTTTGCATCCAGCTACAACTGCAAAAGTTTTGCTTCTGCTTGTTGGGGTTGTAAACAAATAGTAGTTCTCATTTATCTTCCTTATCAACTATATAGTTGGGTATGAAATCCTACCAGGACTTAGGGCTACTTTTGGAAAAATCTCAACCTTTCAACATTTACTCTTCTGCTATGTAGCCTGGCCAGAATGGAAGACAAATTTTAATAAGACCCTATCTTAATGATCTAAAGGTGGAATTAGAGAATTGGATTAAAAAATTCCATGTGTTAACCCAATGGGTCATCCCATTGGATGTTTGCTACAATTAAACAATCATTCATCTATCAAGTACCTATAGTGTATTAGACACTATTTATTGTATTGCATTATTAAATAGTCAGATTATTGTTCTTTATCAGAGTTTTGGAGCATGGTACCTGTAGAGATTCCACAGAAAACTCTTTCATATATGCATCCAATATGATAGATTCCTCATAGGTTCAGAGATATTTGAATTTATCTACTAAAGTTCTAGTATTTCTAGGTTTGTAGGGTATGTGGTTGGCATCTGTTTCGATTCAATTCATGAGATGATGGGAAGAGGCTTCAGAAATCTACTCCACTTTCCTCATTTTTATCCATGTGGAAACTGAGGCAGAGAAGGGTGAAGTGATTATCAGTCCAAAGTCACAGATGTATTAAGTAGTAGATCTAGAATTTGAACTCAGATCCAATAAAGCATTTGTTGAAGTCTTTCTATGTGCTGGTCTTATTTCCATCAGTACCAGTTAGTAGATCATATTCTTTTGTCCATCTCAATGACATTTATTCATGTTTCCAAGTAACAACCATCTGCTGTTATGATTCTAGCATTGTTCCTGTTGGTAACAGTCAGTGAGTTTGATGGTCCTGTGCACGTCAGAGAGTGCAAATTCTCCAAGGGCAGAGAGGATGGGAGACTTCTAGGTACCCCCTCTCAGTTGGTTTCAGAGAGCTAAACTTAGGCTGAGCCAGAGGCAAAAAATATGATTCCCTCTGGAGGGCAGACATCTGTCTATTTAAAGAAGACACACAAATTTCTCATTCTCCACTGCCTCAGCATTATATTCCACTATTCTACTCCCATACACATTTTAGGGGTATGTAGACTGTGGATACAGCCTGAATTGGGGGTAGTTCCGGTTATGTAAGCAAGGTATTCTTTCAGGAACCTAAAAATGCTTCTTGGAAACATTCCAGTATATCTCTAAGTTGCTTTCAGTGTAGAATAAAGACCTATTATAGGGACATCAAGGAGAATTCTTAGTGTAGAGCTGAGATTGTTAACCTGAAATCCACGGATCTGT
The DNA here is from genome assembly GCF_019393635.1 of Dromiciops gliroides. Lineage (NCBI taxonomy): Eukaryota > Metazoa > Chordata > Mammalia > Microbiotheria > Microbiotheriidae > Dromiciops > Dromiciops gliroides. The sequence continues at coordinate 56,237,065 of NC_057866.1, forward strand.
GGCTAGCTTTCAGGGGACACATGAAGTTGGATTGAAAAAAATACATCTCTTTTAACCAACCCTTTCTTTCCTTTGTAATCCTGTTTTATTTTATTAATTGAAAAACTTTATTCTGAGAAGGGTGTCCATAGGTTTCACTAGAGGGCCAAAGGAATTCATGACACACAATAAAAGGGCAAGAAACCCTGTTGTGGAGGGAAGTATTAAGTTGAAGTTTATTTGTTGGTCTATATAATATAAACTAAAAAGTAATATTTGTTGTTTGAAGTCAGCAAAACCATAGCAAAAACCTCCATTACCTGAATTCCAAATGGCCAGAAACTGATTTTCTTTACTACCCCCCTTATGAGAGAGCAAAATCAAAAGTAAATAAACTGATATCAAGGATTTATTCCAAAGCACATTCCAGTGAATGTTCTGTCACAATATAGATATATAGCTTATCTGTCTGTCTATCTATCTATCTATCTATCTATCTATCTATCTATCTATCTATCTATCTATCTATCATCCTTCCATCCATCCATTTATCCTATCATTTATCCCTATATAGATCTATCTATATAGCTAGAGATAGATCTGTATCTAGCATGTATTAGATAGATAAATAGAGGCTTTATTAAGCTTTTGCCATGTACCGGGCACTATGTTAAATAAAAATAAAAGCAAGAGTTCATGCCCTTATAGAAGACAACAGATAAAGGGGAAGAGTAATGTACCATCCTAGGAACAGGGTGGTAAGTAGCATGGAAGCCTGGGATTCTGCAAGATAAGGCAGATGTTTCAGAGCTGAGAGCTATAGTTCAGTCTTCTATAACTTCCAAGTGTAAATAATAATGCTATATGTAACATGTTAAGAATTTATATTAGGTATTCTGCATTATGAAGCAGTTTGGACTTTAGTCCTGAAAAAACCTGAGCTCCTATTTGGGTCTCCATGCTTATGAGGTGGCTTTCTGCTTTCTTTCTCCTCTATTTCTATCCTTTCTTAGCTACCCTTTCCTCCTATTCCCTTCCATTCTATATATACATTGGGGGTCTCTGCTCCTCACACTTATTGGTCCAGAATGCTTCACTTCATGACATGGAGGTGCTAATGATTAGTGTACATTTTGAGTCTGGCTGACATTTGACTTATGTAAGTGTGTTTGAAGTGCTCAACATGCAGGAGCAGGATTCAAATATGTTGGTGGGAAGCAGAAAAGTTTAAAGTGGAGAGCTGACTTCCTTATGGAAGAAATAGTTTGGAAATTGTTTCCCATACAAAGAAATGACCCTTATATAGCTGGATTCTTCTAGTTTGTGAGCTGCTTGTTCATAATAAATTAGCATTTGGGGAGGTTTATAATAGAGACTCTTGCTATAGAAACTCCTTTAGACTGAATTTTGATTTTTGTACACATCAGCACTAAAGGAATCGCTGCACCAAGCAGATAGTACCAAGTGCTTACAAGGAATAATCCGTATTCTTGGAGCATGTGGCTAGATAGGCTATTTTACATGTAAATATTTTCATTATTTATTCTAAGCACATGGTAGAACAATGGAAAGAGTCCTGAATTAGGGGTAAGGAGACGTAGCTTTTGTTAATTGTTATTCAATTCAATTCGATGCAGTTAAAAATTTTATTGAGTGCCTACAATGTTCTAGGTACTCTTCTAGGTGCTGGTGATATGAGACAAATATCCCTGCCCTCAAGGAGATTATTCTCTATTGATTAATTAGTTATATGACTTCAGTCACTTCACATTTTCTCTTCTATAGGATGGGAGTAATAATCCCTCTCCTACTTTACTTACAGATCATTGGTGAAGATGTAATGACATTTGAAAGTTCTCACATGTGTAAAACTTGATTCTATCTTACTATAGATCTTTTTTTTTGTGGGGGGCAATGAGGGTTAAGAGACTTGCTCAAGGTCACACAGCTAGTAAGTATCAAATGTCTGAGGCTGGATTTGAACTCAGGTCCTCCTGAATCCAGGGCTGGTGGTTTATCTACTGCACCACCTCCACGTAGCAGCCCTTACTAGAAATCTTAACATGGTCACTGAATCCAGATGGTTTATACTTTTTTGGCTATACTTACACATATTACTCGTCCCTTGTAGTTTAAGTCATCCTCTGGTTATTTATAATTCCCAGAGAAGAACAGAATGCCTGGAATGGTCTGTCTGAGCTGCAATTCTTTCAAAAACCATAGACAGGGCCTCCATCTGTCTTCCTGTATCTTCTACAGAGCTGCTGTCTTATTCATTTAGCAATTTTATACTGCATGCCATTGGTCCTGGGAGCCTAAGGTAGGGTTTTAGGAAGCTGTATAAACACACACTGGGAGATAGATAGGTAATAGTACCACATTCAACCCCTGCCCTTTAAAGAATGAGCACTCTGTAGGTCCTGGTTTTCCCTCCTAGTTGTAGGAATTGAAGGGAGAGGCTGCCTGTAGTAATATGGTTACAGGAAGAGTTTCCAACTGCAGTTTACCATTAAGTTCATCTTTTAACACCCACACTTAGTTCTATGCTAGCATCAATTACTTTATCTAGCTCACACTGATCCCTCTCTTCATGGGTCTCCAAGAGAATTTAAAATTTGTGCTATACATTGGCACTTGGTTTTATACTCTTTCATCTTGTTCTCACATTCTTTGTTGTATGCATTGCGTGTATAAATTAGAATTCTAAGTTCCTCATAGATAGATTTGTATTGTGTTCATTCTAGTCTATTTCAATAAAAAAAAAAAAACATTTATTGTTGTTGCTGTGCTAGTCCTACTAGCTACTGGGCGCTGTGGTAGACATCGGGTTTTCTGAGATGAAAAAATGACACAGAGCTTGCTCTCAAGGAGTTTACAATTTAGTAATTGTTTACTTCTTTCACATCCTTCACAGAACCTAGTATGGTGCCAAACTTGTAAGTGTTTGACTACAGTCCTTTGCGATCCCTTTCCAAGGTCATCACTGACCACTAAATCACCTGATCCAAAGACCTTTTTTCAGCATTTGGCATTACTGAATTCTCTTCCTTTTGGATGTATTTTTTTCTCCTTTGGGTTTTCATGACGCTTCTCTCTCTTGGTTCTGTTCTAACCTGTCTTACCAGTCTTTTTGGACCTCTTTTGCTGGTTCATTGCTATTCTTCTACCCCCCCCTCTTTTTTTGGTGAGGCAATCGGGGTTAAATGACTTACCCAGGGTAATGCAGCTAGTAAGTGTGTAAAGTGTCTGAGGCTGGATTTGAACTCAGGTCCTCCTGAATCCAGGGCCAGTGCTCTATCCACTGTGCCACCTAGCTGCCCCCTCCTACCCCTTTCATATGGGGTTCTCAAATGGCTTTGAATTTAGCTTTCTTCTTCCTCTATGCAATCTGCCTTTACAATTTCATGTTTTTATGATTTAACTATCATCACCTATACACAGATGAGTCTAGAACAGAGTGCCTTAAGGCAAGTAAGTGAAATAAAGCTAGAAAAATCAGTTGGCCCAGATTGTGGAAGGTATCGAATACCAAGCTGAAGTTTGCATTTCATCTAAGGGCAATAGTTACTGAAGGTTTTTGAGCAGATGTCTTAGTGGTCATCGAATCCAACTCCTTCATTTTACAGATAAGGAAACTGAGGCCCAGAGTGGTGAAACGATTTGCCCAAAGTCACACAGGTCGTAAGTAGTAGTGCAAAGGTTTTGAATTCAGGCTCTTTGGATCTGAATTCCACTGTTCACTACATCACATTGCCTGTTTCCTCTACAATATCTTGATCAACATATTTATGAACAATGCACAAAACATCGAGGGCCTGCTGATCAAATTAGTGGATGACATAAAGCTGGTAAATATATTGTGTTGCATGATACAATCAGGATCCCCTAAAGGTCCCAGAAGGCTGAAAAGAGATTGAATATAATGAGGTTAAATTAAATTTAATAAGGATAAATTCAATGTTCTGCCTTTGGTTTGAAAAATTGAAGTACATAAGCATAAGGTAAGGGAGATGTAACTGAATGTTAGTTCATGTGAAAAGGTCTAAAAGGTATTGGTAAACTATATGGTCAACACTGTGGTCATTAACTGAAGTCTAGTGCTTGAAACAAGCAAGGTCTACATTCATTCCTGGGAGCCATATTTAAAGAGGGACATTGGCAGCCTGTAGGGCTTGCAGATAACGAAGACCAGCATGATGAAGAGACATGAAGCCGTTTCAACAAGGAATGGTTGAAGTAATCAAGGCAGTTTCACCTGCAGAAGAGAAACTTTGGTGAAGCTATGACTTCTGAACTGAAATATGAAGGTGTGATATATATGGAAGAAGGATTAGAGATGTTCTGTATCATTCCAGAAGGCTGAATTAGTTTTAATGAGTTGAAGTTACAGGAAAGCAGATTTTGACTAAGCCTAAGTAAGAAAAAAGAAATGATTTAAAAAAATTACAGTTGTTCAAAAATGAAATGAGTTGTCTTGTAAATTAGCGAGATCTCTGTCACTGGAAGAAGGAATGCCTACATGGAATAGGAAGCTTGACTAGATGATCTTTGTTTTTTTTTTTTTTGTTTTTTTGCAGGGCAATGAGGGTTAAGTGACTTGCCCAGGGTCCAACAGCTAGTTAAGTGTCGAGTGTCTGAGGCTGGATTTGAACTCAGGTCCTCCTGAATCCAAGGCCAGTGCTTTATCCACTGTACCACCTAGCTGCCCCCAACTAGATGATCTTAAAGGCCTTTCTAAAAGAATTTTCTTTGATTCTCTAAGGAGTACTTAAGCTTCCAGGTGGGCTAGGAAATCACCTGGTTTCAGGTGGGCTTGAAACTTTTTCAGCTTTACACAGGTCTTCACATGGATTCTGCAGCCCTAAGACTTGGCCCCCGAAGATCGAGACTTTAGCCAAGCCCCTGAGAGGGAGTCTCTTAGGAAAGGAGTAAGGTCGGGGAAGGAGGTAGAACTGGTTTCCTCTCCTTCCCACCAAAAGAAGACCTTGTAAAGACTGGAGAATTAGCACTTCTCTGTTTTGGCAGTGGCCCCAGGATAGCTGCAGCTGTCAACAGCATTTGCTTCAGGAGCTGAGCATAAACTAGATGTGCTGGGGCAAGGTACCTTTAGGAGTCTTCCAGAAGCCCATCAGAAAGCAGACCATGCTAAAGGGAATCTGGGATTTTAAGGTAGGGGAGAAAAGAAGATCTAGCAAGCAGGGGCTGTGAGTTACCACTTCGCCACATGAGCTCTCTGCACTTGAACCCATTTTCATTTAGAGACTGTACAAGTGGGAGAGGATGTCACAGACTTTTGGGGATTTGAAAAAACCAATTGTTCTACTACATCCTTTTAAAAGCTAATTAACACCCGCTGATGAATTGGTATAAACTAATTATCATTAGGACATACATATTATGGAATTAGAAAAACCACCCCAACCTCTCAGAGGTTACTCTTAGAACCTCAAGGGGAGAAGAACTAGCCTTGTTGGTTGGACCTGAACCAGCTAGTAACTCCAGAGTCTAGGCTATACGCTTAAAAAAAAAAATTTGGGCAGGGCAATGATGGTTAAGTGATTTGCCCAGCTACTACACTCTTTTTTTTTTTGGTGGGGCAATGGGGGTTAAGTGACTTGCCCAGGGTCACATAGCTAGTTAAATGTCAAGTGTCTGAGGCCAGATTTGAACTCAGGTACTCCTGACTCCAGGGCCGGTGCTCTATCCACTGCGCCACCTAGCTGCCCCTGCTACTACACTCTTTTTTTTTTTTTTTTTTAGTGAGGCAATTGAGGTTAAGTGACTTGCCCAGGGTCACACAGCTAGTACGTGTTAAGTGTCTGAGGCCGGATTTGAACTCAGGTACTCCTGACTCCAGGGCCGGTGCTCTATCCACTGCGCCATCTAGCTGCCCCTCCGTTACTACACTCTTAAAAGGAATAATTAGCTGGGTTCTCAGGGCCTCTTCCATCTATCAATGAATCTGTTGCCATATCTTTTCTACTATGAAAAAGGGGAAAACTTTAGCTCTTTATTTGTTAGATTTTATATGAATAAATGCTAAGTAAAGATGGTGGTAATGATGAGGGCATCATACAAAGAATCACAAAATCTTTAGTGCTGCAAAGGGCATTTGACACTACATGACCCAATATATTTATTATGCCTTGTTCAAATAAAGGAAATAACTTTTAAAAAGAGAGAATAATTTCTCTGATCAGTGAAGTTCAGCTGCCACAAGAATGTGGGCAGTAGAATAAATGTTCTAGGCGTGGGTGGTAAACCTTGCATCCAAATGAAATTACAGGGACAGGAATTTCTGTCAGATCTGACATAATACACTTGACTTCTCCTTAACTAGTGGTCCTTCACTTGGTAATGGCATTGAGAGTTCTACTTTGTGAGGAGTACTGCAAGGTACTTAGATCCTGTGGGCAATTACAATGGGTGCAATAGACATGGTTCCTTACCTTAAGCTTATGCTAATGAGGAAGTTTGCTAATTCTAGTCCACAGAAACTAGAAATTGTTTTTAAAAGTTTCACTTATGGGGGCAGCTAGGTGGCACAGTGGATAGAGCACCAGCCCTGGATTCAGGAGGACCTGAGTTCAAATCTGGCCTCAGACACTTGATACTTACTAGCTGTGTGACCCTGGGCAAGTCACTTAACCTTCATTCCCCCCCCCCCAAGTTTCACTTATGACTTTTGTTTTCTATATCACACCCATTTTTCAAAATATTTACAACTCCACCGATCTTTCCAAGTAGCAAAGTGCTTTATACATCATTCCTACTCATCCTTTCATGTCCAACTAAAATACCACCAAGACTGCTCCAGCTTTTCTTCCCCTCTATTCACATAGCTCTTTGGAACTCTCTAATATAAATATTATGCATTATTGGGTATCATGATTATCTTTGCCATGAGGGCACTGATAGCTGTGCACGGTGCATTGCTGAGCCAAATTGAAGTGATGGCTCAATTTCCATGAAAGGATAAGGACCAGATATCATTTATGTTATTTTTCTTGCTATTTCATGAGAAAATTTTTTATTTAGCTACAAGTCCATTTTTAAGCAGAACAGAAAAAGACAGAAGAAAACATTTTCCATTTACTATTTTGTGGGAAAATAGCACTTAATTATTTTAAATCCCTTAAGTGTTTCAAGAAATGCAAATTGTTTGATATAATATATTCAAATTTTCAGTCTGTTCGCAGTGTATGCACAGTTACTGTAAAGGCCAAAGCAGGGCTCTTACAGTTTCTGTATGATGCCCATTTGTCATTTACTTTTAAAAATCAAATAAACGAGAAATTTCCCACAAAGATGAGAATTAAATGATTGACAGTTTTAGAAATCCTCTAAAGCCTTGATGAGAACCAGGGATATATCTAATTTAAAGATGACATTTCCTTATAAGTAGATTGATGTTATGGCTGTAACGTACTGTGCTTCATGCAGAAGGCCAGAATGTATAATCACACACCAATTTTCTGATTAACTCTGAGACATTTTCCTTGTATGTTGTTTTCATTGTTCAGACCAATAAGCAAATGGGAAAGGACATAGAGCATGCATGCATGCACACAACTGTCGGAGTTCAGGCTATACTCAGTCATTGGCAGGAGGGTAATTTCTATTATTTTCACTTTGGAACAACGTCAGTGGAAATATAGCATTCAACTTTGGGCTTCTCATTACTAACAATCTGTAGACAAACAGAGAAGTATCTGGAGGTTCCATTCAGGGATGACAAGTGGTAGAGGATTTTAAAAGATAAAACATCAGGGGCAGCTAGGTGGCGCAGTGGATAAAGCACTGGTCCTGGATTTAGGAGGGCCTGAGTTCAAATCCAGCCTCAGACACTTGATAGTTACTAGCTATGTGACTCTGGGCAAGTCGTTTAAGCCTCATTGTCCCACTAAAAAAAAAAGAAAAAAAAAAGGAAAAAAAAAGATACAACATCTTAGATTTATTGCTAGAAGGGACTTTAAAAATCATAGGTTCTGGGGCAGCTAGATGGCGCAGTGGATAGAACACGGACCCTGGAGTCAGGAGTACCTGAGTTCAAGTCCGGCCTCAGACACTTAACACTTGCTGGCTGTAGGACCCTGGGCAAGTCACTTAACCCCAATTGCCTCACCAAAAAAAAAAAAAAATCATAGGTTCTAACTCTCTCATTTTATAGATGAAGAAACTGAGACTCCAGTCCTTCCCTGAGGCCACATAGGTAGTTATCTGACCCTAACCAGGTCCTCTGATTCTTAATCCTAAACCCCATTCACTGTACCATGCAGAATTTTTAGTGAGATACTATTTATAAAGTGCTTAGGACAGTGTCTGGCACATGGTAGGGGCTTAATGAATGATTGTTCTTTTCCCCCATGTTCCTCTCCTTTACTTTGTGTGTGTGTGTATACACAAATATGTGCTTATATAGAATTTGATATATAGTTGCTTTACTTTTAATTTAAACATGTCTGAAAAGATTCAACAGAACTCTCCAATTGATTCTTTGCTATTGTTATACAATTGATATTCAAAATATATGGAAAACAGAAATGTCAGAAGACTGGAAAAGGGGTAAAAGATGATTAAAATTTAGAAAGAGGGGCAGCTAGGTGGCGCAGTGGATAGAGTACCAGCCCTAGATTCAGGAGGACCCGAGTTCAAATCTGGCCTCAGACCCTTAACACTTACTAGCTGTGTGACCCTGGGCAAGTCACTTAACTCCAATTGCCTCACAAAAAAAAAATATATATATATATATATCTTTCTAAATTTTTGTGTGTGTAAGAGAGGCAATTGGGGTTAAGTGACTTGCCCAGGGTCACACAGCTAGTAAGTGTTAAGTGTCTGAGGCCAAATTTGAACTTGGGTCCTCCTGAATCTAGGGCCAGTGCTCTATCCACTGCGCCACCTAGCTGCCCCAATATATATTTAGATAGTGAGAAGAGAGGGAGATTCTGACAAGATGCTCCATCCCTCAGCTCCAGACATTTTCTCTGGTTGTCCCCCATGGACCTATTAACTTCCCTGGCTTCCTTTAAGTGCCAACTAAAATCCCATCTTTTTCCGGGAAGCCTTTCCAAACCTCTCTTAATTATCGTGCCTTCCTCCTGTTATTATTTCCTATTTATCCTCTATGTGGCTTGCTTTCCATATATTTGTTTGTATGTCGTGTCTCCCATTAGATTTTTTAAAAACTTTTTTTTGGGGGGCGAGGCAATGAGGGTTAAGTGACTTGCCCAGGGTCACATAACTAGTAACTGTCAAGTGTCTAAGGCCGGATTTGAACTCAGGTCCTCTTGAAACCAGGGTCAGTGCTTTATCCACTGCATCACCTAGCTGCCCCCTCCCATTAGAAATTAAGCTCTTTGAGGGCAGATTGTCTTTCTTCCTCTTTTTATATCCCCAGCAATTAAAACATAGTAGGCACTTAACAAGTATTTATTTGATTGATGGAAGTAGAGCTACAATAGATAGAATTCTCTAGGAGAACAGGAATTGATATAAGGAAATAATTTGTTTTCCATGGTAGAATTTAATTTGTAGTGAATATGAGTAGATTAAATTCTGTCTTTTTTTAAAAAAAAGGCCAACATCATGAAACACTTTCAATTAGTGACCCCTGCTGAAATTTGAAGGTAATGCAATAGACCCGGGGGCTGTTTTCACAGTCTCACTTTTACACTATTAATGAAAATAGATGCTTCTGGGGCAGCTAGGTGGCGCAGTGGATAAAACACCGGCCTTGGATTCAGGAGGCCCTGAGTTCAAATCTGGTCTCTGACACTTGACACTTACTAGCTGTGTGACCTTGGGCAAGTCACTCAACCCTCATTGCCTGGCCCAAAAAAAACAACCAACCAAACAAAAACCAGATGCTTCAGTGAGAAGTTAGGGGGTAATATATTTTAATACATCCATTTTTATGCATATAAATGTATCTTATAGTATGAGTCTTCATTGGACCAACTCTTCTTGACTGGATTGTGTGGTAGAATTCATTGCACACAAAATGCTCATTGACAAAGACAGAATATACATTGTGATGAATCAGAATTCTGAAGTGTGATTTTTATCAAGTGTTGTAGGCCAAGATCTTTCTGTGGAAATGAATTTTGGCAGAAGTTAAATGAGACAATACACAAACTCTTGCTTTAGGTGCCACCTTTTAGGAATGCAGTATAAACCATAAAGTAATATCAAGCCACCCAATACTTAGAGGGTTGCTGTAATGATTGGTTCCACAAGTTTGTTTGGGAAGACTTTGTGGAACAGACATATTTTTAGTGCTATTTTAAAGTATTGGAATGATATTGTTAAGGGCTAAAATTCTAGCTAGCCTGTCTAAAATATCTAATGAGTGGTCGCCAATAAATTATAAGCTTTAGCAAGAGTTAGACTTTTAAGCATTTATTAAGGAGAATAAGAATTTGGTAAAGAGAGAGAAAGGCCTAGATTCCTATCTATTAAAGGGAGAGCACATTTCCAGCTCTGCTCTCCACCAGAGTCCCAAGGAAAGAGCCAGAGACTGAGCGCCAGTCTCTTCCTTCCTCCTCCCACTAGCCCGCATCACTTCCTGACTCCTGGTCTTGCCCTCAAAGACCTTCGCTTCATGGCGGAACTTTTCTACAGTAAGTCTCCAGCAGGTGGCGTCATTCCAATCGTTACAATATGATTTGGCAAAGAGAACCTAGAGAACTTTTGAGGGAGGGATAATGACTTAGGTGACATTTTACAAATTGAAATGAGAAAGTTGTGTGAAAGGATAGTAAATAGATTTGCTTGGCTAAAACAGAAAGTAGGACTAGAAACATGAACCTATCCTATAGAATCACATTTATTCATCACTGACTGATTTTGAAGTATATAAATAGGCTTCAGAGATGATGAATGCGGTTGACTCACCATCAGTCCTTTGAAATACTATTTTCTCCCCAGAAGTGATGAGGGAGCACAAATCCTTCTCAGATCCTTTGTGAACAATAGTGTATATTTGCAAAATAATAGGCCAGAATGGGAATTGTCTGATAATAGAACAAAGAAAAGCTAACTAGCTCAGGTGGGGTCTGAACCTGTGACACTGACCTCATTTGTGTGGCACACTAAACAACTGATCTGAGAGTCATTTATACTGTGTAGATGCTTATGCATATTGGTGAATTCTTGAAAATAACTATTTGCCTCCTTATCTAAAGATAAAAATTCATATTGGATAACTGAGGGAAACTGTTGAATTTATGACTGGCATACCTTATAAAGGTGAATAATTCAGCTTTGCCTCTTACTAGCTACATGACCCTGACTAGGCAAGTTAGCTTCTTCCTCATCAGTAAATTAGGACAAAAGAGTAGCAATATTTACCTAGTATTATAAAATATGGAGTTGGAAGGCACTTTAGGGAGAACATCTATCCCAACTGACTTATTTTACATGAGAAATTGAGTCCAAAAGAAGAGAAATGACTTGTCTGAGGTCATACATACATATAATAAATGGCTGAGGTTGGATTCAAATTTAAGTCTTCTGACTCCAAATCTGGTGGCCCTTCTTCTTCCTCTTCTTTTTTTTTTTTGCAGGGCAATGAGGGTTAAGTGACTTGCCCAGGGTCACACAACTAGTTAAGTGTCAAGTGTCTGAGGCTGGATTTGAACTCAGGTACTCCTGAATCCAGGGCTAGTGCTTTATCCACTATACCACATAGCTGCCCCCTGGTGGCCCTTCTATACCACAGGGTCTTGTACTCTGCCTCCTTTGGTGTGAGGAAGTTTTTTTTGTTTAAACTTAGAGTGATACACAGTTGTGAATTGTTGCCAGATGTGTGGATCATCATTTCATTTTTAATTAAAAGTCTTATTCATGCATAGGATTATTTTAAAGACCTGGCCTAGTTCCTTTCAGGGCTCGGTTTTCAGGGGAGTATGATAATTTGCCTGGCTGAGGATTCAGTGATTAGACTTAAATAATAAGTGTTAAGAGAAATGGGCTGGAGGAGGGCAGGAGAAAAACCAGCTAGAGAGTGCGAGAACTTTAAATGTCAATGCTACCTAGGAATGGCAACAAGTAGAAGGTGGGAGAGAAGTCAGAAAAGTTAGGAAACCAAAGCTGAAGCAGGCAGGGCAAAAAGCGCTAGAGGCTGTGTACCATGAACCCTTCTGAGGAGCCATACAGGTATATGTGGTAGTACGGAGAATCACATATGTATTTTTATTTGCTTCACATTTATTTTGTGTATACCCATAGTATATACAATGCAGTATGGTCTTAAGAAATTTTCAAATTATAATTAAATCTTCTAGTTTTTAATCTTCTCTATTCTTTCTTCACATGCTTAGTATGATGATCCAGATTCTATCTGTAGGAAGGAGATAAAGCAGTTGGAATCTGGGATAGAGTGATGGTAGGAGTAAGAATGGGGATGATCACTAAACATTGCTATAGACTTAAAAGAAGATAGTATTTAAAATCTTCCAACACCTTGCACATAAAAAGTACTTCACAAATGTTGACTGAGTATGAATGAGATACACTTCATAAAAGCCATGATGGTTTGTTCTTCTCACTTGAAGAAGACCAGTGACATACGGAATGAATGAAGGCAGCTTTCTCTGAAGCTCATAATTCCGGTTCAACTAAAATGAAGCCCAGAGATATGTCTAAATGTTTATTGCCAACTAAGAGTAGAAATTGTTTTTTCTAGGAAAAAAGTCTTGTCAATGGGTCCTTGGCCCAGCCTCCTGCTTTGTCCCATTTCCTGAGGTTCAGTGTTTTAGCAGCTTTTATTTTCAAAGACAGGAACAGAGTAACAGCTTGGTTCCAGGCTGCTCCATTGAGTAGGGCAGGAAATATTATGTCAGACTGTGATTGAGGTCAAGGGAGTTTTTTAGCTTCTACAACTTTCACAGACACCCCATTGTGAACTAGACACTTCGTTGATAGTTGGCAATTCCAGTTCAGCAAGTTTTAAGGAGTCTCCAGCAGGATTAGGCAACTATAAATGAAAGAGATGGAATTTTAAAGTGATAATTGCCAAGTGCTGGGTCATCCATTTAGTCAATAGCATTTATTGAGTACCCATCATTTGCAAAGCTGAGTATGAGGCATTAAGCAAAAGCTAAATCCAAATTGCTTAAAACTGATATGCAAGAGATAGGAAGCATACGCTTATATATGCCAGGCTTCATGAAACATTTCCTTTTCTTTCCTACCAAGCAAAACTTATTACCTAGTTTGTTATATGGGTAATGTAAGTGAGTCACTATTCTGACTTGTTTTTATGGTTTGACTTTTAGTATTTTTCTTATATTGTTTATATTATCGCTAATTTTTACAAAAGTTTCTTAGGTTGATCAGCACCTCTCTGTACAGCTATTCGATGCAAGTCGAAATTTCTTTTTTTCCCTTCGCTAATATTCTTGTTTTAATGTGTTTATTTGTTTTCAGCTGGTAAAAACCTACAGAAGACAATGCCTGTCTGTTGTTTCTTAAATCAAGTTTGAGGCAAGTGAGCATGGTATAGTAGAAAAAGCACTGGAATAGAAATCAGGAGACCTAGGTTTCAATATCTAACTTTGCCATGAACCAGAAGTGTGTTTCTTTATTATTTCTAAAACTTGCACTAGGGTCTTCATCAAATGGACCTGTTACCTTTCTTCTTACCTAGTTTTCTTATATTTTACCATATAGTGTGGTTACCACTTACTGCTCTAAGCACTTAATATCAACTATTCCAATTCTTAAACCTTCATTCATAGGAATACACTAATGACCTCTTAATTGCAAAACCAATAATTAAATAGTCCTCATCCTTCTTTGACCTTCCACTAGCATCAGACACTGTTAGCTGCTCTTTCCTTCCTTGGCTCTGTGAACGTGCTGTATCCCAATTCTCCTACCATCTTTTACAATGTTGTTTCCTGTCTATATATCAAATGATTTCAGGATTCCTTGAAGACAGAACAAAAAACATAATCCTGTGCAATGACCTTCTGATAATAAACATCAAGCCAGGCACAAAACAAGGAGGTTTATGCTTGCCAAAGATAGTGGTTACTGTGGAGAAGATGCAGCAGAGATTCTAGGTCCAGGAAGAATTTTCTGGTGAGGTCCTCCACATGCTCCTGTTTGTGGATGACATGGTATGGATTGGATCAATCTCCAAATATTAGAGAACCTCCTGGAAGAGATCTGTAACCCCTCAAAAAAGTCTGGTCTGTCCTTTCACACAGAAAAGACCAAGTAGACAAAGAATACCAAGAAGACCAAGAATACTGCTTGGATTTTAACATGCCTTTTAAAACTTATCTGTCAATATCTATCTGGTATAGACAGTACAAACTGTGGAAGTATATTAAAAAACCTCCTTTTTGGGGCAGCTAAGTGGAGCAATGGATAGAGCACCAGCCCTGGATTCAGGAGTACCTGAGTTCAAATCTGGCCTCAAACACTTGACACTTACTAGCTGTGTGACCCTGGGCAAGTCACGTAACTCTCGTTGCCCTGCAAAACAAAAACAAAAACAAAACAAACAAACAAACAAACAAAAACCCTCCTTTTTAATAAAACTGAAAACATTAAGAGGTATTTTCCCTTTCCAGAGTTCTGGGAAAAGACCCTTGGAAAGGTGGGTGATAGGTTGAGGACAAAAAGGCTTTTCTTAAGGGTGGTACCCATCCTTTTAACAAAGGATAACTCTTGTCATGTTAATTTTGTTGCCTCTCCACCTATTTGAAATGATTGACATTATGCCTCATTCTTCTTCATTAATAAAGCACATTGATATCTACCAAAGGGAGAAGGTTGCTTTATTTATATAGGGTTTGAGGAGAGTGATCCATGAAGGAATGAAGTGATTTGTTTATTCAAGTACTAAGGAATATTAGCTCCAAACGATATTTCAACATACTTTTTCCTTGTTCTAAATGCTGATAAATGTTCCCTTAAATCATCTTGGGATAGAGTTATGCTGGAAGTCATGGGGAGCTATGCTAGCTTGGATATCTCTTCAAGGTAAAAAAAAGCTTTGGTTAATGTTAAATTTAATAAAATTGTTTCTGGAATATAAGCCCCCAAATACAAATTACAGTATTAGTATTTTTCTTTTCTTTGACAACATGGACAAGTTGGACTCAAGGTTGAACAGGAAGAAGAGGAGAAGATGAGTAGACTATGTCACCTTTAGGAAACTCCAAACCTCCTTTACTGACAACAATGTTTCCATGAAAGTGAAGACCCATTTTTTTTTTTTGCAGGGCAATGAGGGTTAAGTGACTTGCCCAGGGTCACACAGCTAGTAAGCGTCAAATATCTGAGGCCGGATTTGAACTCAGGTCCTCCTGAATCCAGGGCCAGTGCTTTATGCACTGCGCCACCTAGCTGCCCCAGACCCATCTTTTTAATACCAACATTCTACTGGTGTTGCCATATGGCAGTCAGCCATGGAACACAAATGCCTCTACAGAATTAATGAAGAATATAACACAGAGGGCAATGGAAAATCACATGACAGGGGAACAAACTGCAGCTCATAACTAATAAGGAATTCTACAGAACATTAGTATTCACACAATGATAAGTCAACAAGACCTTTAACACATTGGTTGGATTTCATGTGGTAAGGAATATTTATTAGGCACCTACTATATGCCAGGCACTATGCTAATCTCTGGGGATATGAAACCCTGCCTTAAAGGACTTTACAATCTAATAAGCAAGACAACACATAAGGAAGCTGGAAAGTGGGAATGGGGGCCACTAATGGATACTGAGTATGGAGGTATCCTATTCTGCAGAATTGAAACCAAACAGATGGAAAGTGGGGAGTTAGAAAGTCCAGGTCCTAGTCTCCTATCAAGGAAAGCTTCCGGAGGAGTTTAGCACTCTACTTTCTAGCCCTCCAATTGGAGGGAAGAGGAGGCTGAGGGATTTGGGAAGGTGTTGAGTATTCAGAGCTGAGTTAGCATGATGGTGAAATTTCAGGTGATTAGCTTATCCTGAGAGGGGCAACATATTCTGTGGAGTTGAAACCAAGCAGAGCTGCAGATGGAAAGTGGAGTGGATTAAGCTATAAAAGAATTTACAAAAGGGAAGTCTCAAAGTTAGCTTAGGCAGATCAAAGTAAGGAAGGCAGGTCATGTGAGATGATATATGGAATGGTAGGTATCAGAAAGTTAGCACGCTTACCTTAGTTTTCAGGGAAGAAGAGGTGAAGTGGGAAGAGAAAGCATGTAAGCATGAGCTGCACTTGTAATTCAATAAAATAGCTTTGGTAACATATAAAATTATAAATTGCACGACATTTATGCTGCTATTATGGTGTTTTTTTGTGTGTGAGGCAATTGTGGTTAAGTGACTTGCCCAGGGTCATACAGCTAGTAAGTGTCAAATGTCTGAGGCCGGATTTGAACTCAGGTCCTCCTGACTCCAGGGCCGGTACTCTATCCACTGTGTCACCTAGCTGCCCCTGCTATTATGTTTTTAAGGTTTAAAGGGGCCATAAGAATTATGGTCAGGGCTCTTTCACTTTGTGGGGGACTAATGGGTTAGTGATAATGCAACACCTATATTTGCACACTACTCTAGCCCCAAGGGTAACCTAGCAACAGAGAGAATGTCATTGGGGAACATTAATTTTACACATTTACACAAATTTCCCTACTTTGAAAGAGGAAAGAAAGGAGATCAAATAAATACTGGTCCCTAGCTCGTACCAGTCTAAGAGCAAGCAAAGTCCCACAGTGGATACTTTAGAGTTGATTTTATTTGTCATGATGATGTTAATTTTTTTTAAAGGAATACTTACAGAAAAAATGCAGGTGTAATTACATACTGTAGGTTGTGACCATAATGATAATGAAAACATTAATCACTATAAAATCTTCCTGAAAAGCAATTACTTTGTGAAAATGGTTAAAAGATTACCATATAATATGGAATTCACTGAGGAGCATTTTGTGATCTCAGTGCTGATTAGCATCAATACCTTATATTTATATAATACTTTTTGCTTTAAAAAACTTTATAACTGTGATCTTCTCTGTAATCTTATGAAATATATCTAACATAAAATCCAATAGAATTTCTGTGAAAATTAAAATATCAGTGAACTAGGTTGTGTCTACACTGTTAAGTTCAGTGAAACAATTGTATTTGATCATAGTCTTTACACTTAACTGGTTATTTTGGTATTATATATGTATCCAGGAGATTCATCTATTTGTATATGACTTTCCTCATTGGTAGAGATTGATTACTCAATACAGGGAGGGGTGGAGTTGGCAAGAACTTGGGAGAGAAAACATCATTGTCGTTTTGGTTTCCAGCTTATAGAGAAAAAATACATGGTTTTAGATTATCTTCAGGGAGAGTTCTATGAAGAGAAAAAAAAAAAAGACTCTGGGAAGAAGCTGACTTGTAGTGTTGCCAGCATCTTGATCATGTCCCAGTTTCCAGTATGTGACACCAGAGACTTTGGGGGAATTTCTTCTGGGTGAAAGGTGGAACTTTCTCTCTTGGTTAAGATTTCTCAGTCCAAGTGAGAGAGCTCATTCATTCTGTGTATTGATGTGTAATATTATCATTTGTATAACTTCTCTGATTTGTTTGCTATTGGCTTGGATAAATGAATTTATTTGCTATTGAATTTGTATGGTCTTTATGTAACTGGCAGCTGGTGGGAAGGGAGTCAAGCCTTGGATATATAATTGGGGGTTCCATCCCCATTAAAAGATAGTGATCAGGAGCTCGAACCTAAAAATTATTTCCCCTAGACTGGTACCCTCTCTCTGAGGGAACATAGTGGCCACTCTTGTGGTGCTAATCTCCTAATTCTGGCAGGAATCTAAGTGTCTGTTGGGGAGGGATGGGTAGAGGAGATCCTAGAGATATGTGTTCATGTCTAGCCACACCTAGACAGACTCACGTAGACCCATAACCTAGCTGGACAACACATACCTCATATGTATAGACATAGCTTTAGAGCAGCCATGATACTGTTTCTTAAACACAAAATAAAAAAAAAATCACCTTCTCTCCCCAAACTTGGAAAACCTGTTTACTATTTTTCTGTCAAGTTAAGAGTTAATCTCGTTCTAGTCATTCATTCAAAGAGTATTTCTTATAAGTGCTGCTCTATGTAAGGCATTATGCTTGGTGCTTTGAAAGGGACAAAGAAGAAAATATAATCATGGAATTTATAGGGAAGAAGTGGGGGATGAGGGCAAATGACAGCATCGACTTTGTGATCTACAATGTGCCACTGCCTTGAACTCATGAAATTCATAATCTATTAGGGGAGAAGACACATATAGAGACATAGGATACGAGATTAAATGTAAATGTGAAAGATGAGAAGTAGAAAGTGTTATGGGATTTAAGAGGAGAGAGAGATTAGTTCAGGCTGTGGACATGAAAAAACATCAAATACAAGAGATGATGTACAATTTGGTATTTAAAGGATCCTTGGGAATAAGATAGGTGGTGTTTAGGTAGATAAGGAGAATATTCTAGGGCAGAGAGAATAGTGTGAGCAAAGACAGGCTTAAATAGAAGTGATGCACGAATAGGAAATGAAGAATAGTACAATTTGGTTGAAGTAGTGGGAGGAAAGATCAAAATGGTAATTGAGGCTAAGGTAGTACTAGCTCTGATGTTAACTTGTGCACGTGGGCCAATCACCTAATTGCTTCTACACTCAATTTTTCCTAATCTCTCTACTGAGGATGTTAAATGTTGATGACCTCTTAAGGCCCATTCCCATGTACAAATTTTACCAACTTTCCCAGATATAAAATAGGATTCCATACAATTTGACCACTAGATGGAACTCTGACATTTTAAAAAGTGAATTTAGAAACCTTACCATTTCCAACTTTACCCAACAAAATAAATATGAACACGCATCTGTGTTAATATTAATTCAACAACCAGACAACAAGTCATTTTCTTTTCAAGATAAAAGGATTGCTAGTTAGAAATGCAAAATGGAAAAACTTCAAGATTTAAAATATTAAAATTCACATTTAATTATACACAGAATAGAAGGCCAACAGTGTTTTCATTATCAACATTGTCAATGCCAAATAGATAAGCCAAAAAAAGAGAGATATGCTTCAGAGTCTAGAGACCAAATATTACATTATAAGAGATAAGAAATGATTGAATTTATATATCCTGATTTTCTAACGGAGATAACACCTATAAATTCAATATGGTCTTAGTGTCACTATGTTTTTATTTGGAATTCATTTTTTCTGTGAACTGCAGTTTATTTCAATACACATTTAGGATTATATTACCCCTAGAAAACATTAGCACAGTTTAGCTATAGAAATCCTTGGAAAGTTCTCTTTATACTGAAATAACAAAATTCTGTGTGGTGAATAAGTATGATACATAAATCTCACACAATCCCTGAATGTCTAACATCAAGTAATGAAATAAAATGACATATGTTCTCAATTGAAAATATGTCTGTGGCAATTTCTTGTGATAAAAATGTGTTTTGAGATAATCATGCTTTTTGGAAGATTCAATAAAACGCTTTTAATCCCCAATGGAAGTAATGTTTATGCAACTCAGTTTTGCACAGTTAAATGATATCAGCTACCAATAAATAGCAGGAATTTCACCATGCCAGGAATATATATTTTACATTTGTAAACCTATCACAGGAAATTAGAAACTTCTTTTCTTTAAAATAATGGCTCCCAAGGCTCTTTGATTTAAACAAACAAATAAGCAAGCAAGCAAAGCAAGTGTAACAGCTGAGTACCTGTATTTAAGCTACCTATAAATCTGAGATCTTTCTTTATTGATTAGACCAAGAGACAGATTAAAGGCATGCACATAAGGCTGAAGTCTATTTTGTATACATTTGCGATTCCTTTTTTTTTTCCCCAGGGCAATGGGGGTTAAGTGACTTGCCCAGGGTCACACAGCTAGTTAGTGTCAAGTGTCTGAGGCCGGATTTGAACTCAGGTACTCCTGAATCCAGGGGCGGTGCTTTATCCACTGTGCCACCTAGCCGCCCCTGTGATTCCTTTTCTCCAAATATTTGTAAGGTTATAAGCTCTAGACCTGAAAGGAACCTTAAAGACGATTTAGTCCAATATCTTTATATTTTTGGTGCTGAAACTGAGCCTCAAAGAGACAAGATGACTGGCACATAGTTACAGAGCTAATCTTACCATACTAGGCCAAAAAAAAAAATCATAGGATTTAGAATCAGAAAGTGCCACTTCTCCACGTTATAGATGTAACCGAAATTCATCTTGGTGAAGAGACTTGCCCAAGCTCATACGGTAGTCAGCAGAGTCATAATTTGAACCCGGGTCCTCTGACTTTCAACTATACATACTGCCTCTAAGTTTATGATCTTCCTGCTCTCTTCACCTGTGCTACCTTTGATATCCTCTCTTCTCTTTTTTTTTTTTAACCCAGAATGAAGTATAAAATTAAACGAATGGACCAGACTGAATATAGTTAGGTTTGTGCACCATTTTTTTCCTGCATGAACACTCATGCAGAGGGATAAAAACAGCCAACAACATAAGAAAAGAGGTAAATTGAACTGATATAGTGAAAGCAATACTGGATTTGGAGTCGGGATTTGGGTTTGAATCCTAACTCTGAGACCAGCATGATCCTAGGCAAATCGCTTACCATCTCATAGCCTCATTTTCCTTTTTGACAGAAGAAGGGGTTAGGATAAGATAATTACCCAGATCCCTTCCAACAACAGATGGTAGAAACTAGAATGTAGTGCTTCCCTTGCTGGAATCTCAAAGTCCATTCAACATAATAAAAATATCCTATTGATTCCCAAATAACATCTTATTTTGATTTTTTGACAGCATTCTCCAGTTAACTGGAACTAAAGAAGATTTGGAATTGGATTTTTGACAATCCTCTGTTGTACTTCATTTAACTGGTCTAAAAGTATACTAGCAGAATCTCTGATTTAAAATCATTCAACATTATTCAACAAGAATTCATTAAGTACCTTCTATATGCCAAACGTTATACAGCATGGGGATTTCAGGCTGTCAACACCAGTGAAATTCAGTCATTAGTATAATAGTTTCTAATTTTAATGAGTTATAAAATCATTTTTCTACCCGCTAAACAACTTCTAAATAAGCAATAAACCTTCATGAATGTTTCACCAAAATGTTCTTTTTTTTTTTTCCCAATCCTCTTCATTTTCTAGGAAGTTGAGTTGCTGAGCATAAGGACCAATCAAGGATTACAGCAAAAACACACAGTTCTTAAGGGTTTATAAAAATTACATTTTGAGAGACCTCATGGGGGATATTGAAAAAAGCATTTTGACAGGAAGCCCTAAATTATAAGTTGCTCAGATTCAAAGGTCACTCAAAGAAAAATATGTTCAGAGAATAAAGGAAAGTGCAGAAGCCTGCAGAAGCTTAATTGCACAACAGACTGGAGAAAGCATCAGAAAGGCACAATGGGCTTTGCATTTGGTTTAGCCTTAGATATTGCTGCAAGGAAGATAAGTACCTAGCTTGTCTTTCTCGAAGTCAAGGGGTTTTTACTGGAAGAGGATGGTTCAGTGGTTTGAGTGAAATCCTCTTTCACCACCCAGCCTTCGTACAGAAAAATCCAAGTCCTTAAACAACCATTTGAGAAACTTTAGGGTGTGAAAAAGAACTAAAACCTGTCAACTAGTGTTTGCTAAATATAGCATTTTACAGAATCTTAATAAAAGTCTTGAGATAAATAAGAAACAATGAAAACTTAAACTTGGAAAGGACATCAGATTTCCCTAGTCTAGCTCCTACCCAAAGTATAAATCCCACCTAATATATCCCTAATGAGCTGTCATCCATAAGACCTCCAGTGACTGTCTACCCAGGTAGCATGTTCCATTTTTGGACAGATCTAATAGTTATGAAGTTTTCCCCCATGTTGAATTTAAATCTTCCTTGTAATTCCCATCCATTGATCCTAACTTTGCCTTGTAGGGACAAGCAGAATAACTGTAAAGAATTCTTTGTTCCTTTTGAAGACAGCCATCACGTTCCTACTTAGTGTTCTCTTATTCAGGATAAACATACATAATTATTTCAACCAAATCTGGTATGGCATCGTTTCTTCACTATCAAGCTTTCTTTCTTCAAAACATGCTCCGGCTTCTAAACATCCATTCTAAATTTTATCAGTCCAGACGTAATTTAAGCAGGTACAGTGGGGCTACTAGCTGCCATGTTACTGATCAGATGTGTTTCTATTAATGTTATCACATCATATTACAGACTCATATTAAACTTGCTGCTTACAGTAACCCTTAGATTTTTTCATATGTACTATTGGCAAATCACACCTTTCTAATCCTCTCCTTGTACAGTTCTTTTTTTAGCCCAAGTAGAGGACATTACATTTATTACCATTAGGTTTCATCTTGTTCATTATTTTAACCTGTCTATATATCTTGGGTTTAAATATCCTGCTAACCATTTTTTTCTATCCATCACAATGGTTCTTTCCATTATAGAAGATCATTCTTTTTGATTGAGAAAGCTGAAGTAAAATGGGAATGGGCAAGTTTTTATTTACTTTCTCTCTCTCTCTCTCTCTCTCTCTCTCTCTCTCTCTCTCTCTCTCTCTCTCTGTCTCTCTCTCTCTCATCTTCCCATTTATTCCAATCATAAGCCTTATTCCTTTCTTGATCTTCTTGCCCCTAAAATAACTTTTGAAAAGACTAAAAATTCCTTTTAGCAATTATCAAAAACTTCAGCTCATACAGGGCTTTAATCTTTCTGACTTTAAAAATATTTATCTTTTGTTTTCACCCAATTGATATTCCCTCCCCCTCCCCCTGCCATATATCTAAACAAAACTCCTATAGAAGATATTCTCTGATAAATTAAGCCAAATTGACTATATTATAGGATTGCAATTGAGAATCTATAGCACTTTCAATTTTTGTAGTTAAGTAATTGTTAAAAGACAGGAAGGATGTGTGCTTCAATAATTTCTTTCCAATACTTTGCATAGTATTTAACCTGAGTTCTATATTGGACCTTTCCATTTTTTTTTTTGCATATCCTTAGTTACTTTCATTTGCTTACATCTCTTTCTAAAATCCAACTTTGTTGATGAGTAGACAAAACCATCTCTTTTGACAATTTCCTTCCTCATTGGAATCAACTGAAATTACATTGCCAGAAATGTGTCCTTGAGAACCTCCCTTGAGTTGAATTCCTTTTTGAGTCTCAGGCCATGTTATTCTAACCCCTAAATTCTTTGAAATTTACTCCTCTGAAGCCTGTTAGACACGTTAGACTATGTCTTGTACCCCCCTCTTCACTTCCATCTCTTAAAACATATAGTTTGTTTAATATTTAGCTCAAACACTACCTTCTACAGGAGGCCTTTTCTGTATGTTTTGAATATAGAAAACTCATCTTCCTGAGTTCAAATTTGGCCTCAGACACTTGTGTGATCTTGGACAAGTCACTTAATTCGGTTTACTTCAGTTTTCCCATCTCTAAAATGATCTGGAGAAGGAAATAACAAACTACTCTAGTATCTCTGCTCCCCAAACCCCCAAATAGGATCATGGAGAGTCAGACATGACTGAAATGATTGAACAACAGCATATCTGTATATCTATATGTCTCCCTCCAAAAGAATATAAGTTAATT
Organism: Dromiciops gliroides; assembly: GCF_019393635.1. Classification (NCBI taxonomy): domain Eukaryota; kingdom Metazoa; phylum Chordata; class Mammalia; order Microbiotheria; family Microbiotheriidae; genus Dromiciops; species Dromiciops gliroides. Next base: position 56,260,698 of record NC_057866.1, read on the forward strand.
GCAGGAAGTGGCTGTTTCATTTTTTTTTGTCTTCATATCCCTAGTAATAGCACAGTACTTGGCACACAGGTTCTTAATAATAAATATTGATTATCTATCAATGGCCACTTCTATCAATCACTTCATCCTTATTAGTCAAATTTAGGCCCAGAATATCAAATACAATTCACCAGAACCTTCATTAGAAATACTTCAATGCTGGTGGAAAGCTCATTATTTTTCCATCTTATGCCATGGTCCAGAAGTTCAAATCTCATTCTTTGATCCCATCTTCTTAGCTAGTTCTTTGCTACTTATAACTTATATTCTTTCTTATATTGGAGAAGCTATTAAACAAGAGAGGTGATTGTCCTGAAAATCTTTCAATTTCCTGTCTATATCTTCAAAGTCCCTAGAGATTATTACTAGGTTCCTTCTGAAAGTATTATTTGTTCCTACATGAAGTATTAGAAGTAGATAATGATTTTACTTGTCTTTGGGACAAAAGTGCAAGGAGGATATCATGCTTAGAATGGCTTAAATTTCCCCAAACTAAGGTAATTACAGTATAGTATACATATTTTTCATTAGTTATCACAAAAGGTTAGAATGAAAGAAGAACAATTTTTAACAACACATATAGTCTAACTTAGTTATTTGTGGCCTTTAAGGTGTTTGTTTGCTCTCAGAACTCCTTTATTCCCAAATGATGAATTTAGAATGTCATATAGTCCATCTTTAGGATAGTAGCTTCCTACACTCTCCTAAACAAGTCTAGCAGGTGTTCCTGACAATTTACCAGTAAGATCCTTTGTCAGGTCAAATATGGGTGGTTTCATAGAATCTAGATTTAGGGCTTGAAAGGAAACTCATGAGACTACTGAATCCACCCCCTTCTTTTTTTGTTTTGTTTTTGTCGTTTTTAGTGAGGCAATTGGGGGTAAGTGACTTGCCCAGGGTCACACAGCTAGTAAGTGTTAAGTGTCTGAGGCCAGATTTGAACTCAGGTACTTCTGACTCCAGGGCCGGGTGCTCTATCCACTGCGCCACCTAGCTGCCCCTCACCCCCTTCTTTTTACGGATGAGGAAGTGAAGTGCCTTGCTAGGGACACCGGGCCGAGGTCTGAGGCAGTATTCAAATACCTATGTCTTACAAGCCCAGCCTACTACTACAGTTCCACTTAGTGGTTACTTTTCTTTTACTGTGAATGACAGAGGTAAATGTTGGGGAGAAAGACTGTAGATTAGGTTATCAAATTACTGGTCGCATCATCACACAGGAATCCTAGGGAGGGGTAGAATAATTTTATAGTACATTTTACTAATATCTTTCATATTTTGGGGATGCACATTTTTAAAGAGGCAATATAGAGTTCATTATGTAGGCAAGGAAGAAGGAAAAAATGTTACTTTCTTCTACAGATGGACAATGGTTTGCCACATGCTGCTCTGAAATCTAGTTTTAGCTCAAATTAAGATTCTAGACTTGCCCAGAGAAGGGGAGAAGTGGAGCAAAACTGGTACCCTTATTCTTAGAGGTCCATTTACTCTCTCTGTAGGTTCTTCTGCTTGATGGCAACACTGGGTTCTTTTGTAGCATGGTGGTTGTTGGGGTGGGGGGGCGTGTGGGAGGAATATTTGATTTAATTTTTGTAGAGAGTATACAAGAGAAAGAAAAGATATCTATTTTTCTCAATACTTGGGAAAGTGTTTTGTTAGCTGCCTCCTATGCTCTAATTTAAGACTTATGCCTCATGGTCTTAATAGGTTCCATGTAAATTAAAATCAAATTCAAAGGAAAAGAAACCAGGTGATGAGAAATATCCATAAACACAGAAAATAATCATGATAAAAATTCAGTTTAGGGAAGAGCATTATCATCAAGAATTAAATATCTTTAACTTTAATAAAACATGCATTAGAGATAATAAAGGTTGTAACTAAAACAAAATGTAAATTAAAAACTATTAGAAAGCAAAGTATGAAAACATACCTATTCTAATCTCATCAATGTATGACTTAGCAGAGGTTTGCACATTAGCATATTTTAACACACAGTGCTGCTCTATTTAAAATTGTATTTCAAGGAATAGAAACATTAATGGCTTTTGAAACCTTTATACATTTTCCTTTCTTTCCTCCCTCACATTTCATGATTCAATCAACCAATCAATAAGCAAGTAGGCATTAAAAGGTACTATGTGTGGGGGCAGCTAGGTGGCTCAGTGGATAAAGTACTGGCTCTGGAGTGCAGTAGTGCCTGAGTTCAAATCAGGTCAGGCACTTGACACTTACTAGCTATGTCACTCTGGGCAAGTCACTTAACCCCGATTGGCTTTACACACAAAAAAAGGCACTATGTGATTGGTACTGGGGGCACAAACAAAATGAAAGTCACTGGGCCTCAAGAAACTTACATTCTATTGAAGGAGATAACATAAACTTGTAAATTATGTAAAAATATATGAAAAAGAATTTTTTTTTTTGGGGGAGGATCTGGTTGCTATGAGGGGATTGGGAAAGGCTTCATATAAAAAACAACTCAATCTGAGTTTTGATTACTCTGTCTATAGCTATAGTTCAGTATGGAAGTAAAATTTTTATATGAAAAGAACTGACTCTCCTAAGATTTCATTTGTTTGCCAGACAAACTTTTGAGAAGGATCACTAATATGCAGAGTTGGCTCTAAGAATAAATATTGTTACATATTTCTGAGGACCTGTTATAAACTTTTCTCCGGGGAAACTTCTTAGAAGCTACTAAATTTAGTTGATCAGTTTGTGGTTTCAGAGACTAATATTATTACATACTTGTTGCACTCAAGCAAACCTAAACTAATTCATGTCAGCTATGATTATTGATGATACACAAATAAAACGAGTAAAGGGAAAAGGTTTAGCACTTTACGGTTCCTGAGACACCTTGACAAATTTAATTATAATAAAGGTCAGAAATCATTATCCTGTCCCTGAGAAAAATTTAAAGCTTTTTCTTAGAAACAGTTTTAGAAAATAGGTTGGTTTGATATCTTAAGAGAGCTAAAAAGAAACATAAGAATGTTTCTAAAAAATGAACAACATAAACTTTTATTTAATTTTACAAATATTTTCAAAGCAACATTACCCAGTGGAATTTATTTTGGAGCACAAAAAGTCCATTTTGTAAATGTTGGGTTCCAAGTATCTCTATAGTCTCTGTATCTGTCTTTCTTTCTTCTTTGGGGGGGAGGGGTTGAGAGGTGGAGTGGGGTGGTACTCATCATGCCTCTATTTTATAAGCTTTAAACATGACCCTAAGTTAAGTCTGGCAGGCTGTAAAACTTCATTTGGGGGGCAGCTAGGTGGCGCAGTGGATAGAGCACCAGCCCTGGAGTCAGGAGTACCTGAGTTAAAATCCGGCCTCAGACACTTGACACTTAACTAGCTGTGTGACCCTGGGCAAGTCACTTAACCCCAACTGCCTCACCAAAAAAAAAAAATGTGGAAAAAAAAGTATTTCAGTCAGTTTTGAACAGCATCATTTTTTTTTTTTTTTTGGTGAGGCAGTTGGGGTTGGTAGTGACTTGCCCAGGGTCACACCAGCTAGTTAAGGTGTTAAGTGTCTGAGGCTGGATTTGAACTCAGGTCCTCCTGACTCCAGGGCCGGTGCTCTATTCAACTGCGCTACTAGTGGTCCCGAACAGCATCATTGTTATCTATGTTTCAGCTTGCATGCTTCTTCCAAAGCAGAAGTGGTGATCCTAAGTCTGAGGACTTGGGGGATGAATCTTGGCTCTGCTATTTACTGCTGTGGGAATTGCAGAAAAGTCATTTTACCTCACTAGCTTTCAGTTTTCTTCATCTATTAAAATGAAGGTCTACACAATCATGGAGTCATTCAGAAAGGACTTCAAAGGCCATCTAGCTCAATAAGTACCTTTTAGCACTAGATCCCATGCTCCTACTCAGCTTCATTAAAATTTACCTCGTTTGCTACATTTAGCAAAATGTTCAGGCCTTGAGACTTTAATTGTGATGTTCTGAAGCCAATTAAGATACATTTCTTCCTGCTGTTTATTAATGAGGTCCTCTCCTGGTTTTACACTGGATTTGAAGTTTTTTAGTTAATTCATGGCCGTTTTTCTTAGTAATTGCAATTTAAAGGTTTTTCCCTAATATTACTCAGCCTGCTTTCTCAGAGGTGGGGTAAAAATTTTTATTTTAATTTAAAGACAAGAGAATAATTTGGTAAATTTGAGAAAATGCAGATACATTTGCCTTACATGACACAGTACTTAGGTTATTTGAAATGTCATGTTTAGGATTTGATATTAGTTTCTAGAGAAGAAACAATTGATAATAAATAAAAGCCTTAGAAAATATGGAGAAATTATTAGTAACTATGGAGAAGGAAAGGTGGCATATATACAATACATACAAATATATTTTAAAGTAAATTCTGACATTTAATTAACTAAAGGGGATTTTTTGTCTTTCAAAAGACCAGTTTTAAAACAATATCATTTCCACAGAGATATAAGGTGCATTATCCTTTCATAATTAGGAAAAATTAAGGCACTTGATACAAATCGATCAGGTCAGATCTACACAGGTGCTAAGGTGTGAAGATGGTCCTAGCTTCATTATGAAAATAAAGAGGAGGAAATCTTGAGGAGAAATGATTCCTTGAGAAACTGATTAGAATAGTCTTCAATATCTCAGATGTGGGTTAGGGAGACTCAGGGAAGCCATGAATGTTTTCTTTCCTTGCTCCAATTTTTCAGTCACTATAGTTGAAACCACTCCCTTCCCCAATGCCTTGTGGCATACCCACTGATATTTATTCTTTTAAAATGTTTTTTGTGGGGCAATGAGGGTTAAGTGACTTGCCCAGGGTCACACAGCTAGTAAGTGTCAAGTGTCTGAGGTTGGATTTGAACTCAGGTCCTTTTGAATCCAGGGCCAGTGCTTTATCCACTGAGCCACCCAGTTGCCCCACCTGCTGATATTTATAAGCAGGTTGGACAGTCTTCTTAGACCTTTGTATCAGATTTTATTCAACACACAGAGTATGAAGCTATGCCACATCTTCAACAGTGTTCTCATCATTTTTTTGTCCTCTTAATTTTAAAGAAGAAAGTAAAAAAACACACCATGTCTAGAAATATTGAGACATTTTGCTATTTTCCATTGATGTTACAGGATTGTGTGATCAGTTATGAAAGTATTGATGGTGACCTGAACAATTTACCTCCGATTATGAAATAAAATAGATAAGTAATAACTTTAACTTTTTTTTTTTTTTAGTGAGGCAATTGGAGTTAGTGACTTGCCCAGGGTCACACAGCTAGTAAGTGTTAAGTATCTGAGGTCACATTTGAACTCAGGTACTGCTGACTCCAGGGCCGGTGCTCTATCCACTGCGCCACCTAGCTGCCCCAGTAATAACTTTAACTTTATTCTGTGTATTTGAACATGCAACAAAAAGGAACTAGAAAATGACAGCACCATACAATAATCATTCTTTGGTTAGTGGAAAAAGTACAGGACTCAAAAGCTGGACACTAGTTCTGGTCTCTATCTCTAATTAGCTCTATTACCTTTGGCACGTGAAATAGTGATCTGAGGTCCTAGTTTTTTTAATCTGCTAAAAAAAGTTGTCAGGAAGACAAGAAAGAGATATGATTAGAATACTGATATCTAAGATCCCTTTGGGTCCGAAAATCCTGATGTAAAGTGGTATAAATTTTCTCGAATGTTCTTCACAGTATTTCAGAAGCCACTGTAATTGGAAGAATTTGTTGCTAATATGAAAATATATGCTAATATATGAAAATAGGCACGGCAGAGTTGGCTCATGATGATAAGATTCAGTTTTGAGATTATATGCTAGCTTGCACCAGGGACACCCTTTATTTAGAATACAAAGCTTGAGGCAAAATAACAAGCGAGTCCTATAATACATGATAAATTGTATTCTAGTAGTCTTGAAACAGGAGTTCTTAACCTGGGATATGCAGACTCTCAAGGGACCTATATATAGATTACAGGGTGGTTCATGTCCTTGGATGGGGAAAAACATATGTAATGGGAACTTGATGGAGAGAATGTTGGTAGACAAACTTTGTAGTGTGAGTCCATTCTCTAGAGACTAACGTGGTGGAAGAGAGTGTGCTCTCTCTCTCTCTCTCTTTTTTTTTTGCGGTGGCAATGGGGGGTTAAGTGACTTGCCCAAGGTCACACAGCTAGTAAGTGTCAAGTGTCTGAGGCCAGATTTGAACTCAGGTCCTCCTGAATCCAGGCCAGTGCTTTATCCACTGCGCCACCTAGCTGCCCCTGCTCTCTCTCTCTCTTTTTAAAAAATACTTTGGTTCTTCCTATATCATCTCAGTAAATATCCCTTTGTAAATCCTAATTGATGTTTACTGATGAACCGAGATTGAGAAAAGATCAACTGGTCAATTGATATTGGGGAGGTGTTAGCTGGTGACTGATATTGGGGGGAACACACCAGATGGAATTTCATAAGTTATCATATTAGAGAAGAAGCCTTCAGCCTCTCAGCGTTAATTTTAGAACCCTAAAAGGGAAAGTAGTTATTTTCACTCTGAATACCTGATTTACTAGTCTGAGTGTAGATTGGGAAAGAGATCCCCAAAGTATTGCCACATATGTACAATGAATACAAGGTAGTTTTGGGAGGGAGGGTACTTGCAGTTAGAGGGATGAGGAAAGGCGTCACATATAAGGCGGTACTTGAGCTGGGTTTTGAAAGAAAGCAGGAATTATGAGAGGTGGAAGTCAGAAGAGAGATTATTTCAGCCAAGGGAGGCAGTCAGTATAAAGGCACGGGGATGTGAGATGGAATGCTATGCGTGAGGAACAGCATGCAGGCCAATATGGCTGTTCTATGACTAATGGACACATTTGTTGGTTTTCGAAAACAAAGAAGGGAATAGAGATTGTAAAATGTATTCCAATGAGCTTGACTTAGATTCCTATTAACATTCTTGAATATGTTATTAAAAGAATAGTTAGTGGACATCTAGAGTAAGGAAGAATGATCATTAAGAGAAACCACGATTTCAACAAGAAGAGCATATCTTTTTTTTTTTGACATGTTAGATCTGTTAGATCTAACTAGATCTGTTAGATCTAACTAGATCTGTTAGATCTAACTAGATCTGTTAGAGCGAAGGCTGTTAGATCAATGGAACAGTGTAGATATAGATGACTTAGATTTCAGCTTTGTGCAGTGTCTTTCATGCTAATTCTTACAAAATTTGGATAATCTATCTTATAGACAAGATGGACCGATATGTTGTAGATAATAAATGCAGTTAGTTTTATTTGGAACTAGTTCAATGACCAAACCCAAACATCAGACATTAATGCTTTGATATTAACTTTGAGGGATACCTCAGCTATGTAGTACTAGGGATTCAAGTTTGGTCTTCTGCAGTTTAGCTTTTTTCATCAGTGTCTTGGTTAAAAGCAAAGACATTATACTTAGGAAATTGGCAAATATTATAACGTTACAAGGTATATGATATATGACTGCTTTAGCAGATCTTGACAGGCTAGGTGTTAGGCTAAATCCATGAGGACGAAATTTAGTAGAAGCAAAAATAAAATTTCATTTAAAGTATATAAAATAAACTTCACAAGATTGGAGATAGGAGTGACCTCTTTTATTTGAAAAAGATATGGGGGGTTTTAATGGTCAGTAAACTAATATGAGTCAACCTAATAAGGCAGGAAAAATCCCCTAAATATGATCTTAGGTAACACTGGAAAAACCCTAATACTCAGGACTACGGTGGTGATAGACCCATTATACCCTGCCCTAATCTGACTATATGTAGAGTATCATGTTAAGTTCTGGGCATCACATTTTAGGAAGGTCATGGATAGGATGGTGTCAGAGGCAGGTAGCCAGGATGGCCTTGTGATTCTTCACATGATCTCTGATATTTAGTCTGGGAGAAGAGGAGTTTCAGGGGAACGTGATAAGTTATTTCTAAGAATTTGAAGGGCTGTCATAGCTAGGAGTAGGCAGAATCATGACTGGTTTTCTGACACCAAATCTGGTGATCTTTTCAGGTGGTTTTTCTGAAGATGATTGTTTCTAGAATCAACAATCACTGTTGAAATTATATGACAATATGTTATATTATAATATATTATTAAACAATAAAAAGCCAAATATATTTCATTTTGTATATCCTTGTTTTCCTTCCAATTGCCTTCCAAAAAAGATATTGAGATGATCTAGTTTAGCTAGATGTCTTGGCAGGATATAAAAAATTTTATTTTCCTTTAAAACTATTTTATAAACGGATACTATGCCTAATCTCTCATTTTTCCATAATGGGTTTCTTGTAATGTTTTTTTTTTTTTTGTTTTTTTTGCAGGGCAATGGGAGTTAAGTGACTTGCCCAGGGTCACAAAGCTATTAAGTGTCAAGTGTCTGAGGCCGGATTTTGAACTCAGGTCCTCCTGAATCCAGGGCCGGTGCTTATCCACTGCGCCACCTAGCTGCCCCTGGTTTCTTGTAATGTTAACAGGTGGTACCTTTATGTTTGTCCTCTTCTTCAAGTTGACAAGAGATAAGTGATGAATTAGCTGAGCCAAGTTTCTTGGCACTTATTACATCCCCATTTTGATGAAAAGCTTTGCACTAGTTAACTACATGAAATGGAGATAGAATTTATGTCTTTACCTTTTGTTCATTTCATATGATTTTTAGGGAAACAGTTGATACGTTTAGGTTGGCGCTCATATAAGAGGCATATGTCTTCTTATTTTTTTATGCTGCTTTGGTGTTTACTTTGACCTTTGTCTCTACCAACTGTGCATTTGAACTAGAGAGGTGGTTGATTCTCACATTTGCTTTATTATCAAACACACTTAAACTAGCTTTTTACTATATTTTTCTTTGAGGTTTTGCTTGTAGATGTTTCAAGGCATTGTCTTTTCTGTATTGGTGTCCTGAGCTTCTCTGTTACCATAGTAACTTTTTTAAGGTCAGGTTCTTTTTTTGTGTGTGTGTTCATTTTTCCACTCTACTTCTTGACTTTTAGACTTTATGTGGTGGATGTCTGCGTGAGATTCTGTTTTTTCTGTCTTTCTGTTGTCTTTATAGCTTAATCTGGGGTCTAGAAGTTTTTGGTGCTTTTACAGGGGTGCAACTGGGGAGATGTCTTTGTTGCATTCTCTAAGTTCTTAAGGCTTTTGTGTTGTTGAGGGTTTTACAGACTGCTGCTGGAGCATAGTCACTGTTAGCCCACTGGATAGGTTTCTTTAGGTTTAGAGCTTCCCTTTGGTTTTGGTCTCCTGTCCTGGTTATTTCATTGCAGACTTATATGCAGAGCTAAAGGTTAAAACTGAATCCTTACTCTGCTCTTGGGCTCAGAGCCACACAGATATATATCTGGACTTTGTTCTTTGTTCCTTATACAAGTAGAGCTTCTGCTTTCTCATGACCACTCCTCTCTGCACTGGAAGTGAGATCCAGAACTGGGAAATAGGTAACAGATAATCACCAGATGGTACCTGTTCCTGCTCCCAGTGATATCACAGGGGACCCATGGAATTTCTTTCTGCCCAGGTGTTCTGGTGTTCAGTTCCCTTACTGCTCCTGGATGTTAGAATGCTCCCCTTGCCAGTACCCCTGCTACTGTCACTCCTGTCCAGTACCTGTCAGTGTCCACAGATTTCTTTATCTTCCTTAGTTGCCCTGGGCTGGAAAATGACCATTGTGACTTTTTTGGCTTTTCTTTATTAGAGATTTGATCTCCATTGGCTAAAGAATAATTCAGTAATTTACTTTGGAGTTGCTTCAGCTACTGAGAACAAGAAAACACATGTCTCAGTGGCAAACACTGTGATGCTTATACTTGAAGACATCTGTAGCATCTAACCTTTTTTGGTGGGGCAAATGAGGGTTTTAAATTGACTTGCACAGGGTCACACAGCTAGTAAGTGTCAAGTATCTGAGGCCAGATTGAACTCAGGTCCTTCTTAATCCAGGGCCGGTGCTTTATCCACTGTGCCACCTAACTGCACCCAACTTGAAGCCATTCTGATGGAAGGATGGCTCTGTCTGGTGGTAAAGTTGTCAAGTAATCTGTATGAATCTGAGGCTGAAATTCTTATTGATCAAAAGGCATGTGGAAATTTCTAACAAATATTAGTTATCCATTTAGTAATCTTTCAAAAATTTTAATGTTAAGGACCACTGTTCAGATATTGCTGAATGTTAAAATACCTGGAGGAAAGGATGCTAGTGTGTTATATAGGTACCTATGGGGGATTAATGGGAAGACAAGAGTTGTATAGAATGAGAAGTTATGGACGGATAGTGATCTGTACTGATGGAGGGAATACATATATTAATGAGGATCAGAGGCAATGAAGTGTAATTTACAGCATTTCATATGGAAACCTGAAGGTATCTCCTACTTTGCACATTGAACGAAATAAGACATTTCAGAAATGAAAGCAGTTGCTTCTCTCCAGAAATGTCTCCAAGTATTGCTAATATCAGAAATGACCATATTCATGTAAAATTCATTTAAAAATATAGAGCATTATTTTTATACCCACAACAAAACATGGACCTGCAGATGTTTTCAAGCAATCTTCTAAAAGCTTCATACGAGTCTTTTGGAGTTCAGGACTGTCCCATTCATCTTCATCTAGGCCCCAGTATAAATCTATGACCTGAAAATAAATATATCAGAGTCTGTTAATTTATCCTTTGGTTTTGTTCTCTTCTTACAAGAACAGGTAGAATAAAATAGCTTTTTATGTGTTTTTTTCCTTCTAGTTCTGCCCTTGGAAGAAAATAAGATGATTTTTGAAGATTCATCTAAGATATGAATTTTTATGTGAGGAAGAGTCAGATGTGAACACTGTAATTTTTTGTCCATTCGCTCTTGATTATATTGTTGAAACGGGCACAGAGGAAAAGGAAAACGAATGTTAAATATAGGAGGACTTACAACTCAAGTTTTAATTATTTTAAAATGGTAATAAGATTTTCCAGAAAATGTTTGAAAGCAGCTAGAATAAGGTTGTCACATCATTTAAAACAATTAAGTGAGTAAGTATAGTGTCATTGTATAACTTTAGAGGTAGAATTTTCATAATTAGGGGCATGATATAAAAGGAACTCAAATATCTACCTTTTCTTTTCTAAAAATTAGTCATCATGCTTTTTTTATCATTGGGATGATTTGCTCACGTCGCTTACATCTGTAAGCAGCTCAGCTTTCATCAATATATGTTTCAAATGGAAAACAATGAAAGGTACATATTATCAGTTCCATTTGTAAAATGAGGATAATGGGACCTGCCATCTACCTACTTCAAAGAGAATTGGAGAGGATTAGTATGTCTCAAGAGTTTTATGAATGTGATGGTTGATAACTGCTTTACTACCTATATAAGGTAAATTTTTCAATTCCATTTTACCACTCTGATGGAATATTTTTCCTCTCTGGTTATCTACACGGCATGGAATGAAATAAGGAACAAATATTTTACAGATCTCTTCTTGGTGATCGGGCTTATTTCCTGCCCATCCATTGGCCATATCTCTTCTTGTTCTGTGGTTCTTGATGTCAATGTACTGGGTTTCTTCTTCCTTGAATCTCTCTGGCCATTCTCAGCTACATCTCCCGAGTTGTAATATGGTTGCATACATCTTACACTCTAGTAGATTTTAAGATCTTTGGGGGTAGAGCGTATATCATTTTTTGATCTTTCTATCCCTAAAGCCTAGCATACTGTCAGTAAGTCAGTTGATAAGCATTTGTTAAGTTCCTACTATGTGCCAGAGACTGCACTAAGTACTAGGAATACAAAAAAAAAAAGGCAAAAGATAGTCCCTGTTCTCAAGGAGTTCACGGTCTAATGGGGAGACAACATGAAAACAATTATGTATAAGTAAGATATATATAGGATAAATTGGAGATAATCAACAGGGGGATGAAAGAGAACTCTTGGGCTGCATTTCTGTGATTTCAACAGTGAAAGGGGCATCCAGGTGGATGGAAACTTGTTCTCCTAATGCAGATCAGGAACTATTCTGTGATTTGAATCAAAATTGCCTAGAGCACTGGGAGAATGAGTGCTTTGCCCAGAGTAAGTATGTATCCTATATCACACATCATCCATCATATCGTATCATCAATTAGTTGGCAGCTAGGTAGCACAGTGGAGTCAGGAAGACCTGAGTTCAAATCTGGATTTAAAGACAGTGAGCTAAGACAATTAACCTCTGTCTGCCTCAGTTTCCTCATATGTAAAATGGGGATAAAAAGGGTTGTTGTGAGGATCCAATGGGAAAATATTTGTAAAGCACTTTGAAAGCATTAAAACACAACATAAATGCTAGATAACTATTATATATCAGGGGAAGGGGTTGGATCTAGGTTTCCCTAATTCCAAAGTCAGTTTTCTATCCATTATATAATGCTGTTTTCCTTCCATGAACACAACAGGCTGCAATAAATATCTTCTTGAACTTATCTTTGTATTTATTGTGTTTTAGAAAGGGTATTTCAGATGAAGCAGATTGACTACTCTTATGGGCTTCCTTACTAGTATTTTGAGCTAGTTTTATTAAAAAATAAAAAGATCCCAGTGTCTGAAAAGTGTCAATTTTATACATGCAGTTCTAGACCCTCATAACATTTAGCATTTTATGGCACAGTACTGAAGGAAAGGGCTTTAAAAGAAAAAGTGATAAAGTTACTAAAAGAAGGAAGGAATGAGATCAATTTCTCCTTGAGAATATTTCTTAGCATCATCTCATTTCCCCTCAGTTCTTTATTCTCTTTCTTCAATGATTTGTCAATATTTATTAATATCAATAAATATATGTATCAATTAATACCTTAGTGTGAAATATTATGCCAGACCCTGTGAGAATACAAAAGTAGTATATAACATGGACCATGCCCTTAATGAACGTGCAACCTCATTGGGCTGCAGCTGTAAATTACATCAAACACTTGGTAGGAAATGAAAGATCATCTAATTCAACTTCCTCATTTTGCAAATGAGAAAACTGTGTGCCAAAGTCACACAGCAAGATGTTGGCAGAACAAATACTGGAACCCAGATCTCCATACTTCAATTTCAGTGTTTTACCCCTAATGTTGTCATTCCTCTAATTAGATGTGATTGTTCCTTCCTTTGAAATTCCATGTCTCTCCTAGTACCTCTTTTTTTTTTTTTTTTTTTTGTGAGGCAATTGGGGTTAAGTGACTTGCCCAGGGTCACACAGCTAGTAAGTGTCATTGTTGTTTGTTGCTGTTTTTTTTTTTTTTGTGGGGCAATGAGGGTTAAGTGACTTGCCCAGGGTCACACAGCTAGTAAGTGTCAAGTGTCTGAGGCTGGATTTGAACTCAGGTCCTCCTGAATCCAGGGCTGGTGCTTTATCCACTGAGCCACCTAGCTGCCCCCTTGTACCTCTCTTAAAGCATTTATTACAGACTGACTTTCTATTACAGCTATTTGTATACATTTTATTTCTCCCTATATATCATAATCTCCTTGAGGACTGTACTGCCTTCATCTTTGTATTCCTACTAAAAACTTGTAGAATGACTTGAATACATGTAGTAAGATAGTAGCTCTCATTTATTAAATTCTAATCTGTGGTATATAGAATATCTGGTGTTATATGTGATGCCTACAAATTTCTTCTGAAATATTTCTTGGACATTACCCTTTCTGAAGGTTTAGTAATCATAACCTGAGTCCATGCATTCATATTTTTACTACTGAATCAGATTTCTAAAATATTCTCCCTTTTCCTAGTACATTTCCCATCTTCCACTGGTCTGTCTGTCTGTCTCTGTATATACATACACATATATGAATTACACACACACATAGTGTATATATATACATATATGTATATATATAAATGAAAAGATTAAGGTATAAAAATGGAACTGAGATTTTAAATAGTAGATAAATATATGAAGTACAGGCTATTTGATGCAAGTTGATATATGGTAAAATGTCTGCATGATCAATAATTGGCAAAATGTGTTTTCAGTCTAAATTGCTTACCAAGACAAGATTTATTAAGTACTTTAAAAAATTAAGTTTAGCTTTTAGCTTAATGGCTGTCCAGTGCAAGAGCTAGAATCTAATTTGCCACTTACTCAAATCCAAAGTTGTTGACACTGTGTTTTATGTGCCCATACTTATTCCATCATTAAGTATAAAAGCCCATAAAAAGTAATTTGATTTGTATCCTTTTTACTTAAAGCCACTTGACTTGTATGAAAAAGAACTATAGTCTCTGGGCAACAGATATATCATGGTCATTATGTTGCTGAACTAGTCTGAAAAAGCTAAAACCATTATATTAATTTATGTAGCAAGATCTGAAAACAGAAAAGTAAACATTCATTCTGTACAAAAATAATTAATTCAGTAAAATAAATAATCATCCTATATATTATTTCCTTAAAAGGAATTTCGTGAATTAAACCTTAAGTATTTTCCCAACTAAGTTTCTCTTTTCCCTCTTTTCCTTTCCTTTTTCCCCCACATCACTTATTCTGTCTCTTAAAGTAGTTCCTAAAATAAGGACTGACTTTTTTGATAATATTGAAGACATATTCAAGTTGGTTTGTCTTACAAAGTAGTCATAATGAGAATCTATACACTTATTCCAAAAGTGCTCCGATTGCTCAAAATATTTTTGGAAATCCACTTTTTGAATATATTTCAGAACCAGCATTTGAAAAGTGCTGTTCTCTCTATTTCATTACAACAGTGGTTGCAGGTGGGTCTTCAGAACCATAGAAGTTAAGCATCATCCTAGAAGCAAGCTACTCTGAAACTATTTCTTCAATGCCAAGTGGTTTGACCTGTTAAGGACCAGTATACAAACTTCTCCAGTATTTCCAACTTTATACATATATAAAGATCGGTGGTAGCACAAGAGAATCCCATTCTCTAGGAAACAGTAGACAAGAAATGTCTCTTTTAAAAGAGAGTCCAGGACCCAAGAACTGGCCACTTCCCTCCTCTTATGCTGGGATAAAAAAACCTGGCTATTAGGTATTTGAAGGTTTAGGTTCATTGAGAAGACAGTTTTTAATTACATGGCAAATGCCAGCAGTCACTAGTTTTGGGGAAATGTTCCAGGTAACTTATGAAACAGCCAGGCCAGGATAGCCAACTAGGTATCTGGGATCCCTAAATGCATCTACCAGGGCCCATTCCTGGATAAGTATAGTTGCTACCACTCTGGGTGTCATTAGGGAAATGGAAAGTTAGAGAGACCTTGACTTGCAAGTGAATTGTTGACAGAATCCTAGAAGCATGTAGTGTTCCTTGACAAACTCCAGTGATACACCTGCTTTGACATATTCAGGACGACAGACCAGCTCCTATTTGTTGTTGCAGTTTTTGAGCTACCCAGAGGAAAGAGTGCAGAACTTTATGTGGTCAAAGTTCAAGTTTATATTCTTCAACTCGCTCATCCACTTTAATCACAAAACTTTACTCTGAGTGTTGTTTCTATCTCCAAAATTCAAATCCAACCTCAAAAGATGCATTTCATGAAACATGATGATTGGGTCCATGAAATATGCCACTCGCTTTCAAACTGGCTCTCAGAAATACATGAATATTCTTAATTCATTTTATTGATTCTCTAGCAGGTTCCTTACTGTAGTTGGCACAAGACTTCACTTTGAGTCTCAAGCTTCCAACTCAATATCTTGCCTCTCACTCTTGGCAGATGCCTCTCTTTACTTCCTCACTGAGAAGATGGAGGTCATCTTGATGTCAAGTCCTTCAAGTTCTTTTCCCTACTCTTCTAAACTGCTCATATCCAGTGCATATCCTCTCATACCCTTTCAAGCTCAAAGGAGTTCTTATTATCAAGGCTAACCTACACCAGCAATCCATGCCCCACTCCCTTCCTCTCTCTCTATTGGGTTTTCCTCATCATCTCACAAACATGTCCAGTTCTTCTCTCCCCTAAAACAAGACAGCAACAATAAAACTAAACACTCACCTTCTTCTGACCTTTCAACCTCTTAAACTATCATCCCTTTCTCCCCTCTTCACTTTTAAACTTCTAGATGGAGTGTTATATAATCTCTGCCTCTCCTCCTTCCTTAAACCTGTTTGCTTTTTATTTGTCCTAATTCTTTTTCTGATTTCTCTCCTTAGCAGACTTATCTCTTCAGGTTATTATCTATTGGTATCCCTCAAGGGGCCATTCTGCACCCTCTTCTCTTTTTCCTCCATGCTATGTAACTGGGTGTTCTAATCAACTTCCATGGGTTCAATTAATCTTTCTCCTATATCACCAACTAACTTTTGGACACATTGAATTGGATGGTTCAAAGGTATCTCAAATGAAACATATCCAAAATAGAAGTAATTATCTTCCTCCTCAATTGTCTCCTCTTCTTAATTTTCCTATTACCATTAATGACATCACCATCTTCCCAGTCCCCCAGGTTTAAAATGTTGGTGTTGTCTTTGACTCCTCACTTACAATGCGTGAGAGGAAAGATGTTAAGTTGCCTTTTAGATAGTTTTAAGTTTTTAGAGAGGCAATATATTGTAGTAGAGATCCAGCTTCACAATCAGGAAGCCTCACCTCTGACACATAATGATTGTATATACAAGTTACTAAGACTCTCTGGGTGTCCCTAGGCACCTCTCTAAAGCTTCAAGATAGAGGGATTTCATTTACAGTAGTTGATACACTAATGAAATCACAGGGATGGAACAAAAAGAAAATTTCAAGTAAAGGGAACAGAGAAAACTAGAAATGTTAATTTGAACTTGGAAATCAGAAATATATAGGTGACTGGGAAACTAAGAGAATTAAGTGAGTTTCTTGAATGAACAAATGTAAAGGGAGAAGAGCAAAGGAAACAAGGCAAGAGTCTCGCTAGAGTTAGAGGGTATGAAGAAGCATGAATTGCCAATAAAATCTGCACTTAGAAAGTAGTGAATAAATAGTTGTTGAATTAAACTGACCTTAGATGGAATAACAACAATTAAAGTTCATAACAACCTGTCTCTCTCCTACCTTCTAGACTTACTTCATATTACTTTCCAGTACCCACATTCTAGAAGTCCTCATTTTTTCTGGCGGGGCAATGAGGGTTAAGTGACTTGCACAGGGTCACACAGCTAGTAAGTGTCAAGTGTCTGAGGCTGAATTTGAACTCAGGTCCTCCTGAATCCAGTGACAGTGCTTTATCCACTGCACCACCTAGCTGCCCCCAGTACCCACATTCTAACCAAAATTAACATATTCTTCCTCCCCCACATTGACCATCCATCTCTTGCCTCTGCTTTTTCATGGTCTGACCCTCATGTTTAGAATGTACTCTTTCCTCATCTATACCTTACAGAATCTCAAGAATCGTTTTTTTTCAAGGCTCAGCTTAGGTACAACTTTTTTTTTTTTTTGGTGGGGCAATGAGGATTAAGTGATTTGCTCAGGGTCACACACCTAGTGTCAAATGTCTGGGGCTAGATTTGAACTCAGGTCTTCCTGACTCCAGGGTCGGTGCTTTATCCACTGTACTACCTAGCTGCCCCTAGGTACAACTTTCTATGTGAAACCTTTCTTGATCACACTTTTTGAAAATGCTCTGTTCTACCTCACATTATTTTGCTTTGACTTATCTGTATACATTTTGATTGTCCTTTTTCCAAGCAGAATATAACTCCTCAAGGGCAGGAACTGAGGTTCATTTGGTCTTGTTTGTCCAACACCTAATTATATCTGTTTAGGTGGTTAGTCAATGTTTGTTGAATTGAGTGGCAAACAGACAAACAAATAAAAACTCCAACTACTTGACCTTAGGCAAGTAAAATTCTCTTGGTCATATCTGAATGATGCAGAGGTTGAACTAGATCTGAGAAGAAGAATTAAGATACCTGGTCCTCATCACTTTTTGAGTATACTGATGGTGCTTTAGCAGCGTGTAAGTATTCTTGATGCCTTCCACTCATATAACTCTTGAGAGGAAAGCAGTTACATGTCCTCACTTGGGAATTTAACACTTACCCATTAAAATGAATGAATAAACTCCTTATCTGTCACAAAGATGTTATGCTGTATTGTAATTCGTGAATTATGTTATGTTATGGAAAAATAAGAACCTGGAGAAGTTACAAAAGAGGAAAAATTACATGACAGGCATGGCTTGCCAAAATGAGGAACTTAATAAAGAGCAAGAACCTTCTGATATCTCTTTATTTGCCTCTATCTGTCTTAATTTTTTTTAAATGATAAACTTTAAAACCATTAACAAAGCATTCAAATAAACATACACAATTCAGAGTAAAATTTTATGTACAATTCTCTGTATTTAACAAAATAAAATCAACCCTATTTTCTCTCACCTAACAAGTGAAAAACAATAAACACATTTTCCCTATTTACTCTTCTAAGTCCAATTGAAGTACTTCCATATTGTTTCCCCTTTGGCTTCTCTTCCCTTCCCCTACTTCTCCCTCCCCTCTCTGTCCATCCATCCCTTCATCCTTCCTTCCTTCTTTCTCATTCCTTTCTATATAGTTGTAGTTACAGTATATATGACGTTGGTTCTGTTGGTATAATTTTACATCAGTATAAACAGCTTTCCCCACATTTCCTTGTATCCTCATGTTTACTTTTTATTGTGCTAAAATATTCCATATTGCAGTCATTGGGCTTATAAGTTGTTTCTATTTTTTATTATCACAAACAAAGCAACTATAAATATTCTTACGACTCTTATTTTGATTATATTTCTTATAAAAATGTATACCAATCTATGTTTTTGTTAATGATGTAATGAATGTTTGTGTCCTCATAATCTCACCAACATTGTTGCATTCTACCAGTGATAGTTATATTTTGTAGAATAGGTAGAATTAGTGGAGTAGCAGGCAGGAGAGAGAACATGGAGGGGTAAATGATTTTAATATTAACATCATCGACATTTTGGCTACTATCAATTAAGTCATTTATATTACTCTTCTAGCACGTCAAAAGGTAACCAAGTGAGTAGTGAGCTGGCAGTATTTTAGTATCATAGTTACTCTTCTCTACAAATATAAGGTTATTATTGTTGATATTGTTATTTTTATCATCATAATAGAGCGGTAGTATGTAGTAGTGGTTAGCTCAGTCTAGAAGTCAGGAAGACTGCCTGTCAAGTCCTACTTCTGATGAATACTAGCTCTTTTAACATGAGTAAGTTATTTAACCACTCAGTACCCTAGGTTACTCTCTAAGACTGAGTTATATATGAATTGCCATTTTGCTTTGGTGAACTTAGTATCTACATCATGAGTTTTCATAACTAATGAGATAACAAACCTGGTCCAAAAAGAAGCATGACAATCACAATCATCCTCAAAATATACAAAGATTAATAAGCGGAAAAAGGAACAAATTCCTGCCAACTCGGGTTTACGTTAAAGAACTTTGGCAGATAATTAAAAGTCCAAATCTCAATCATTATATCTACATGATTTCAGTAATACAGGGTAATCAAAGGGGTGAGGATGTTCACTGGTTCTTTAATACCTCATGAAAATTTGTTGAAAATTCATTCCCTTGTGATACCAATTGTAATTATTTTTGGCAGTGAATTAAGCTGCTCTTATAATATAGAACATTCTCACCAGATAAGGTTTTTGCCTTACCTAGACATGTACACAATTTAAAAATCATCCATTCATGATCCAATGTTCTTTATTCATTTAATCCTTTTATCTTAAGCTAAGTAACACTGTCCCCATTTAGATCAGTGACTGCCACACTTGTATTAAGAAGCTCTATGGATATGCTATTTCATGTCTTCTACTGACAATGATGTTCTAACAGAGTCCTAAGAAAAAGTGCACATATATTCACAAATGACTCCCACCTTACCTATACTCATCTTTCCTATCTCTTACCTACTCTAACACTTGTTTATTCAGTATCTTGTCATTTGATTATGCATTAATACTTCAAGGCTCGGTGATGTCTTTTTTCTCACAACCAATACAAATGCAACCCTTTGGTGACATATTGAGTAGATGATCTTTAAGAGTTGTGGTGGCTACAAAATTTGTCAGCCAACATAGTGATGAGTCTCTCCAAACCTAGCAGGATTTATCCTTACGTAATACCCATAAAACTCCTCATCAGTCCTATCAATTAAGCCTTCCTACTTTGGTAGGATCTGCTAGAGTTTGTCTTTTTGCTGCCATAGCCTTGAAGAACTCAAAGTCATCTCTAAATCATGATGAGACATTTGAACAGGACTTTAGATCATACACTTGATAATATCTTGTCATGTATTGGTTTCTAATAGTTTTATATTTATCAACTCGTTTATTTACTCATTCAGTCATCGAAAATTATTAAGCTGTTAGTATAGGCACAGGAAAATATGAAAGTAAATGAGACACAGTTCCTGCCCTGATTTGTGTCTTATTTCTATGGATATACTGTAAACTCGTTGAGAGTAGTAATAATCTTATACTTGTGTATTCCCAGCACAATTAGGTGGTCAAATGTATGAGCTGAAAAAAAGTATCATTGAAAGGAGTTTCTTTTCCTGAATCCTTCATATACTTTTTGTTCTTTAAGCATTTAGGTTTCCTTCTATATAGTATTCTCTATGCATTTTATGTGCTAAAGACTATAGCGTTAACCATAATTTTTATAATTATTTTAAAGAAAGAATTGCTTTCATATTAATTTCTTGGTTTAAGAGTATATCTGACAGAAAGTTTACTACCCAAAACACAGATATATAAAATGCCAAAGGGTCAAATTAAAATATCTAGTTTCATAATTTAAACCCAGACATTCTAATTTTGCTTCTAGCTAATAATACTAATCAATATTCCCAATAACTTCTTTTTTTTTTTTTTTGCGGGGCAATGGGGGTTAAGTGACTTGCCCAGGGTCACACAGCTAGTAAGTGTCAAGTGTCTGAGGCCGGATTTGAACTCAGGTACTCCTGAATCCAGGGCCGGTGCTTATCCACTGTGCCACCTAGCCGCCCCCCCAATAACTTCTATAGAAGCTTTTTTTGGTTCAAGGACAAAACTACCCTGACTAACATATTGCAAGAGAACATTAAATCAGAGATGTGATTAATATACTGTGATATATTTCTCCACATATGGTAATTGAGTCCCATAGGAGAATCCAATGCTTTGAAAAATCTGCCAGGTCTGATATTTTCCAACAACTGAGGTCCTGTTATCTGTAAAGCCATATTTTTCCTTGAAGCCCATAATATTGAACATATAATGAATTTGATTCAGGTTTATGATTTATGGTGATTCATGACTAATCATTCAACAGCTGTCTTGATGACCCAGTATTACATGACATTTTGCATACCAATTTTGGCTATTTTGTGCTATTATTTTATCTGTCACGTTATAAATTGTCATGAGGGATCCCTAAGGCAAGTTGTTTATCTGTGTGTAAACAAATAAAGGATGAAATTTTCTTCGCAAACATTGGTACCTGTTCTTTTTTAAAATTTTAAAATTTTTAATTTTTTTAGTGAGGCAATTGGGGTTAAGTAACGTGCCCAGGGTCACACAGCTAGTAAGTGTTAGGTGTCTGAGGCCGGATTTGAACTCAGGTACTCCTGACTCCAGGGCCGGCGCTCTATCCACTGCGCCACCTAGCTGCCCTGGTACCTGTTCTTTACCCACACTATGTATCCTTATTACATATTTGATTTTTGACAAAGTAAGCATGAATTTGAGGTAGTACTGAAAAGTGAGATCTACTCTATAAATCAGGGAGAAAAATTTTGATCTAATAATTTTGTCTGTTACAAGAGTGATTTACCTTATAAATTGAAGGTAATATTTTGTGAGTCTTCAAATAGCCCAATGTTTATAAGCAATGTTTTTATTAAAGTACCTTCAAAATGAATGGTGTATACAAATGCTAATCTATGCATGAGTTTTATCATTGACATTCACAAATCATCTTTGGTAGATCCTGATTTTGGTCTTTTTTTATACAAATAACTGAAACTTCTCAGATAGATTAGTGCAACATCCCCTATCCACTTGGAAGTGGAGAGGTGGTTTGGGACGGTTCATTGAAGGATAGCCATGGGACACTGAGCTACATAGATGGAGGGAGACATGAATCCTGATCATCTCAGATACCATTTTTGAGCAATTTAAGTGGAGAGGAACTTCAAAGAGACGATCAGATTTGGAAAGAGATGGATGAGAGAAAACACTTGAACTTCTGAATGGCTAGCAGGGACCCCTCAGGCTCCTACCACACGCTTTGATTTCCAGAGACTGCTAGTGGACTTCTCCAGTGAGATTGTTCTCTACTTGGTTGATCTGAGCTTTTATCTTACTCTCAAGCCTAAGAGCTTATTTACTCTTCTTTATTCTATATCTACTCTAACCTGTATATCTTCTGTTTCACAGATTGCTTATATAAGTAATTTTGCTTACTCTCCGTTATTGTCTTGTGTATACCAAGTGTTTAGAGGAAGCTGAGCTTGCCAAGAATTTGTTAACTCTTACATTCCCCCCTTGGAGAAATCAGGGAAGGTGGCTTTTATCCTGAACTGTTAAAAGAGCACCATACCCCTAGCTTGCTTATATGTGATAGATAAAATAGATAGATTTTTCTTGCCAATGCCCATCTTAGAAATATCATGAAAGAGGGGGTTCTCAACCACAGCTCTCCATCGTCTACCTACTTTCCACCAAGATGGAAATTGTAATCTCTTTTTGAGATATGAACTGAGGCATATCAGGTCTCATATCTATCTACATAAACCCTTTCAATACAGGCTGCCCCATGTCCCTGTGGCTCTGGTTAAACTCTTATATTAGGAATCTGGATGAAAAAAAGATAGTGTTCCATAAAAGGAATGAAAGTTAAAGTGGAATGACGTGAATATGGGACTAGGCCAGAAAATAATTTCTTATAAGGGGTTTACATTTTAAAGTGTAAGACATTTCTGAAGACAGCAAAGCAATTATTTTATACATGGCTTCTGTCCTGAAACTACTCTCTCCAAAGGAAGTTGGTGGCATAGTAGATACAGCACTGGGTTTGGAATCAGGAAGACTCATCTTCATGAGTTTAAATCTGTCCTCAGACATTTACTAGCTCTTTGAATTTGGGCTTGATCCTTAACCCTGTTTGCCTCAATTCCTCATCTGCAAAATGAGCTAAGAAGGAAATGGCTAACTACTCCAATACCTTTGCCAAGAAAACCTCAAATGGAGTCACAGAGACATGACTGAACAAAAAACAAACAAACAACTATCTTCAAAGTTACCCATGATCTCTTAATTGCCAAATCTAATGGTCTTTTCTTAGTCCTCATCCTTCTGAACCTTCTGTAGCCCTTGACACTGTGGATCACCCCCTTCTTCTTGATACCCTTTTCTCTGTATGTTTTCGTGACATTGCTCTCTCTGGATTCTCCTCCTACCTTATTGACTATTCCTTCTCAGACTTTGTGTCATTTTTAGTAATAGAAATTGTTTTCTGTTTTAAAAACTTTTATTTATTTTAAAAATTCATTAAAATTTTTCAGTTTCAAATTCTCTTCCAGGTCTTGCCCCACACACTGAGAAGGCAAACAATATGATATCAATTATATATATATAATCATGTAGAACATATTTCCATATTATCCATGTGGCAAAACCAGGAAAAATAAAGAAAATGGAAAAAAATATACTTCAATTTATACTCAGAGGTCATCAGCTCTCTCTTTGAAGTGGATAGCATTTTTCATCCTGGATCCTTCAGAACTGTCTTGTATCACTGTATTTCTGAGAATAGCTAAGTCTTTCACAGTTGGTCATCATTATAATATTGCTATTACTATGTACAATGTTCTCCTGGTTCTGTTCACTTTACTATGTACCAGTTCATATGTATTCCCAGATTTTTCGGAAACTATCATTCTCATTATTTGTTCTAGTACAATAGTATTCCACCAAAGTCACATATCATAATTTGTTCAGCTATTTTCCAATTGATGGGCATGCCCTCATGTCCCATTCTTTGGCAACACAAAAGAGCTATTGTAGATATTTTTGTAGATATAGGTCCTTTTCCTTTTCCTTTGATACTTTGGGATATAGATCTAATAATGATATTACTGGATCAAAGGGTTTATAGTGCTTTGGCTATAGTTCTAAATTGTTCTCTAGAATGGTTGTGCAAGTTCACAACTCTACCAGCAGTGTATTAGTGTCCCTTTTTCCCACTTTGCCTCCAGTATTTGTCATTTTATTATTTCTGTCAAGTTAGCTAATCTGATAGGTATGTAGTCAAACCTCATAGTTGTTTTAATGTGCATTTTTATAATCAAAAGTGATTTGGAGTATTTTTTCAAATAAATATAAATAGCTTTGATTTTTTTCTCCTGTAAACTGCCTGTTTCTATCCTTTAACCATTTATCCATTGGGGAATGGCTCTTACTTTCATAAATTTGATCCCATTCCCTATATATTTGAGAAATGAGAACTTCATAAGAGAAACTTGTTGTAATTCCTCTCTCCCTTGCTCAGTTTCATGTTTTCTTTCTAATTTTGGCTGCATTGATACTGTGCAAAACTTTAAATTTCATGTAATCAAAGTTAGCCCTTTTACTTCCCGTAATCCTTTCTGTCTCTTATTTGGTCACAAAATATTCTCTTATCCATATATCTGAGGGATAAAATTTTTCATGCTCCCCTAATTTGCTTATGCTATCACCGTTTATGTCTAAATCATTTACCTGTTTGGACCTTATCTTTTCCTAGTAATTTTTGCCAAATAGTGAGTTCTTGCCCCCAAAGCTTGGATCTTTGGGCTTACTAAACAATGGTCATTTATTACTGTGTATTATTTACCTAATCTAGCCCACTGTTCCACCACTTTATTTCTTAGCCCATACCAGATGTTTTCATCATTACTACTTTACAACATAATTTGAAATCTGGTACTGATAATTTGTCTTCCTCCTAATTTTTTTCATTGATTCCCTTGATTTTGCTGATCTTTTGTTCTTCCAGAAGATTTTTATTAGATTTTCTAGATTTACAAAATAATTATTTGGTAGTTTCATTGGAATGACACTGAATAAATAAATTAACTTGATAAGTAAAAAGATAGAATTGTCATTTTTTAAAATGAGTTTAAAATTCATTTACTACCCTGCTCCTCTCCCATCTCTTCCCCCACTCCATAAGCCTTTTCCTGTTACTTTTATGTAGGATTTTGCTTCTGTCCTTCCCCCTCCCCCAGTGCATTCCCTTCACCCCTCAATTTAACCCTAAAGATGTTATCATCTAGCTAAGTGACACATTGGACAAATCATCACCCCTGGACCCAGGGGGATCCCAGCCAAAACCCGGCCTCAGACACAAGACAGTCACCCACTGTATGACCCCAGGTATGTCCCCCAGATCCAATTTTTTTTTATGGTTCTCTAGGATCTTGTATTTGAAAGTCAAATTTGCCATTCAGTTCAGGTCTTTTCATCACAAATATCTGAAAGTCTTCTTTCTCATTAAAGTCCCATTTTTTTCTGCTGAAAGATAATGCTGAGTTTTGCTGGGTAGGTGATTCTTGGTTGTAATCCCATTTCCTTTGCCCTTTGGAATATCATATTCTATGCCCTCCGGTCCTTTAATGTAGAAGCTGCTAGATCTTGTGCTATCCTGACTGGGGCTCCACAGTACTTGAATTCTTTCTTTTTGGCAGCTTGCAATATTTTCTCCTTGACCTGAGAGCTCTGGAATTTGGCTATAATATTCCTAGGAGTTTTCTTTTTGGGATCTCTTTCTGGAGGTGATCAGTGGATTCTTTCCATTTCTATGTTAGCTTCTTCTTCTAGAATTTCAGGGCAATTTTCCCTGAGAATATCTTGGAAGATGATGTCTAAGCTCTTTCCTTGATCATGGTTTTCAGGTAGATCAATAATTTTCAAATTATCTCTCCTGGACCTATTTTCCAGGTCGGCAGTTTTTCCCAGAAGATATTTCACAGTGCCCTCTATTTTTTTATTCATTTGGATTTGCTTTATTGTGTCTTGGTTTCTCATAAAGTCACTGGCTTCCATTTGTTCAATCCTCATTCTTAAGCAATTATTTTCATCAGAGAGCTTTTGTATCTCCTTTTCCATTTGACTTTTCAAGCTGTTGACTTTTTCTCATGTCTTTCCTGCATCACCCTCATTTCTCTTTCCATTTTTTCCTCTACCTCTCTAACTTTATCTTCAAAGTCCTTTTTGAGCACCTCTATGGCCTGAGACCAATTCGTATTTTTCTTGAAAGCTTTAGATATAGGGGTCCTGATGTTGACATCTTCCTCTGAGGGTGCCCCTTGGTCTTCCTTGTTACTAAAGAAACTTTCTATGGTCCTCGCCTTTCTCTGTCGGCTCATCTTGGCTTTCTTTTACTAGAGTTTTAGCTCCTTAAAGTAGGGCACTGTTTCCAGGCTGCAGTATCCCAAGTTTAAGAAGTCCCAGGTGGTATGATTTAAGGAGAATCAGGTTCTTCCCTCACCCGGCCTGTTTCCTGGTCCTTAGACGACCCCAGACCAACTTGCCAATCAACCAGCTTTGTGTGTTGTGGTTGTTAGCTCTGATGAGCCTGTGCCCCTCCCCGACCTAGGCCATTTCTACTTGAGCCTACCACCTGGTTCTCAGTACGGGTGTAAAATCCAAGTTCTGCCTTAGCACCAGTATAGACCCCTGTAGTCTCTCCCCTGCCCAGGGCTCAGCCCACTCACCAGACTGTGAGCTTAGTTCCAGAGGACACTGGCGCTTCAGCTGATTCAGAGGCTCTGGGGGGTCTCCTTCTCTGGTGAGGACTTCCTGAGACTGGATCTGTGTCAGGGTGACTGTGGGATTGGGCCTGACTCCTGTATCAGCACAGCAGCTCCCTCCTTCTGACCTTCCAAGCTGTTCTTGGTTAGAAGATGATTTCAGCACATTCTTCTGTGAGTTTTGCTGCTCCGGGCATTTTCCTATGACCTTATTTGGATGTTTTTTGGAGCAATCGTGACATGAGTTCGGGAGCTCACTGCCTTTCCTCTGCCATCTTCAGAACTGTCATTTTTATCATATTGGCTCAGTTTACCTATGAGTGATTAATATTTTTCCAGGTGTTTAGATTTGTCTTTATTTATGTGAAAAGCATTTTGTAATTGTGTTCATACAATTCCTGGGCAGGTATATTCCTACGTATTTTATATTGTTTGCAGTTATTTTAAATGGCATTTCTCTATCTTTTTCTGCTCAGTTTTGTTTATAAGATATAAAAATGTTGAAGTTGTTAATTGTTTCAACAAGTTTTTCAGTTGACTGTCTAGGGTTTTATAAGTATGCCATCATATCATTTGCAAAAAATGATAGTTTTGTTTTCTCATTACCTATTCTAATTTCTTCAATTTCTTTTTCTTCTATTATTGCTACAGCTAACATTTCTAATATAATATTGAATAATGGTGATAATGAACATCCTTGTTTCACCCATGATCTTATTGGAAAGGCTGCTAGCTTATCCCTATTATAG
This sequence comes from Dromiciops gliroides, assembly GCF_019393635.1. Lineage (NCBI taxonomy): Eukaryota > Metazoa > Chordata > Mammalia > Microbiotheria > Microbiotheriidae > Dromiciops > Dromiciops gliroides. The sequence continues at coordinate 56,288,233 of NC_057866.1, forward strand.
ATAATGCTTGCTTTTGGTTTTAGATTGATATGATTTATCATTTTAAGAAAAGCTCCATTTATTCCTATGCTTCCTTATGTTTTTCTTTTTCTTTTTCTTTTCTTTTCTTTTCTTTTTTTTTTTTTTTTTGCGGGGCAATGGGGGTTAAGTGACTTGCCCAGGGTCACACAGCTAGTAAGTGTCAAGTGTCCGAGGCCAGATTTGAACTCAGTTACTCCTGAATCCAGGGCTGGTGCTTTATCCACTGCACCACCTAGCCGCCCCCGCTTCTTTATGTTTTTCACAGGAATCAGTGTTGTATTTTGTCAATAGCTTTTTTGGCATCTATTGAGATGATCACATGATCTTTGTTATTTTTACTATTGATATGGTCAGTTATGCTGATAATTCTCTTTTTTTTTTGCAAGGCAATCAGGGTTAAATGACTTGCCCAGGGTCACACAGCTAGTAAGTGTCAAGTGTCTGAGGCCAGATTTGAACTCAGGTCCCCCTGAATCCAGGACTGGTGCTTTATCTACTGTGCCACCTAGCTGCCCTGATAATTCTCTTAATATTGAACCAACCCTCTGGTATAAACACCACCTGGTTATAGCGTGTGATCTTCATAATTATTGTTATAATCTCCTTGCTAACATATATTTTAAAATTTTTGCATTAATATTAATTAGGGAAATTGGCTCATGATTCCCAGATCTATTAATGTAACCCTAACCTCTCTCTTAACCTATAGTCTCCCACCTCCAATAACCTATTAGACATCTTAAATTGGATTCCCCATAGACAACTTAAACTCAATATATCCATAACACAACTCAATCCAAAACCCTTTTCTCGTTTAAACTTCCCTATGTGAAGGCAATGTCCTAATGTCAAGAAAAGCATCACTTTTTTTCTAGTTGTGAGTCTCAAATCTAGGTGACATTTTGGATTCCTTACTCTCTCTCAACCCCCATATCCAATATGCTGCCAAAGCTTGTCCATTCTACCTTTGGAACATCACTTGTATTTGTTTTCTTTTCTTGACCTTGTTCTAGGTATTTATAAACTCATATCTAGATTATTGGTGGTCTTGCTGTCAATAGTCTCTTCCCATTTAAGTACATTCTCTGTTCTGATGCTGTAACGATTGGAATGACGCCACCTGCTGGAGATTTACTGTAGAAGAGTTCCACCCATGAAACGAAGGTCTTTGAGGGCAAGACCAGGAGTCTTTTCTTTGGCATCAGGAAGTGACGTGGGCGAGTGGGAGGAGGAAGGAAGAGACTGGCGCTCAGTCTCACTCTCTTTCCTTTGGACTCTGGTGGAGAGCGGAGCTAGAAATGTGCTCTCCCTTTAATAGATAGGAATCTAGGCCTTTTTCTCTCTCTTTACCAAATTCTTATTCTCTTTAATAAATGCTTAAAAGTCTAACTCTTGCTAAAGCTTATAATTTATTGGCGACCACTCATTAGATATTTTAGACAGGTTAGTTAGAATTTTAGCCCTTAACAATGCCTTAAAGAGCTTCCTAAAGTGCATGTCTGAACATGTTATCCTCTTACTCAAGAAACTCTAGTGACTCCCTATTACTTTTAGGATAAAACATAACCCCCTATGTTTGGATTTTAAGGTCCTTCACAACTTTTCTCCTTGCTACCTTTCTCCTCCCTTCCTTTAGAACCAGAGAGGTGGTGAAGTGGAAACACTTGATGTCAGATACTTACTAGCTATATAATTCTGGGCAAGTGACTTAATCTTCATCTGCCTCAGATTTCTCAAACTATAGAATGGGTACAATAATATCATAAGCATTTCAGAGTTGTGAGGATGAAATGAGATAATAATTGTAAAGAATTTTTATCCTTACTTCTTCCATGTACTCTATGACATAGTGTTCCTTGCATACCCCCCCCCCCATTTCCTTATTCCATGGCTTTTCATTGGCTGGAATTCCTGGAATGTTCTACTTCCTCACTTCCCTGGATCCCTCAAATCTCTGCTGAAACCCCACCCTCTATAAGAGGCTAACTCATGGTCTAACTCAATGTTAGTGCCTTCCTTCTGAGAAGACTTCCAATTTACCATATATATATATATACATACATACATACATACATATATATATATGGAGTTGTTGACATGATGTCTCTACCATTAGAATATGAATTTTTAAGGCAGGGACTATTCTTTGCCTCTCCTTGCACAGTGCCTGCTACAGAGTAAGGGTTTAATAAATGCTTGGTGAAGACCAGACTGAATTATTACTTTTGTTTGATTGCACAAACAAAAGTGATTCGTGGAAGTGCCTGAATGAATGAATTAAGGTAGTAAGAATTGAAGTATATTCCTTTATTAAGCATAATAGAATTAGCACAATGACACTATACATAGCTCCTGATATACAAAGTGGAAAAGTGGAACATATTTGTAATTTAAGGAATTAATTTTTTTCTCTTATAAAGATTTTGAGTTCCAAATTTTCTCTCTCCCTCCCTCATCTCTTCCCTTCCTGACACAGCTATTTACTCATGCAAAACATATTACCATATTAGTCATATTTTGAAAGAAGACACAGACCTAAGGGGAAAAACATGGAAAAAATATAGAAAATGAAAAATAGTAAGCTTTGGTCTGCATTCAGACTCAATCAGTTCTTTTTTTAGAGATGGGTAGCAATTTTCATCATGAATCCTTTGGAATTGTCTTGGATCATTGTATTGCTGAGAATAGTTAAGTCATTCTCAGTTGATCATTGTACAGTGTTGCTGTTACTGTGTAAAATGTTCTCCTGGTTCTGCACACTTCAGTTTGCATCAATTCATATAAGTCTTCCCAGGCTTTTTAGCCTGCTCATCATTTCTTATATCAGAGTAATATTCCATTATAATCATATACCACAACTTTTTCAGCCATTCCTCAATTGATGGGCATCCCCATAATTTCCAATTTTTTGCTACCACAGAAAGATCTGCTATAAATATTTTTTGTATATATAGGTCCTTTCCCCTTTTTTATATCTTTGGGATATAGACTTAATAGAGGTATTGTTGGGTCAAAGGACATGCACAGTTTTATAGACCTCTGCTCATAATTCCAAATTACTCTCCAAAATGGTTGGATCAGTTCACAACTCCACCAACAGTATGCTGTTTGTGTTTAATTTTTGTTGTACTAAGGAAAGAAATGTTTTATGCTGCCTTATAACTCTCAGTTTGTTATCAGAAATATAAACCCAGAGTTGATAACAGAATAATTGAAGATAGGGATAATAGCAAGTTTACCTGAAATTCCAATCCATAGTTTTCTCTGCAGAATTCCCTCAGTTTAGGATACACATTTTCTCTTAGCGCTTGTCGTTCTGCTCCTGTATCTGTGGTAGGAAAAAAAATACTTTTAATAATATTTTAATCAACTTTGTTTCTGTAATATACATGTTGATTTCTGGGAGGAGAGAGGAAAAGTAATAATAAAATAAAACAGGCAGAGAAATATGATCTTGTACCAATTCACAAGTGTACTTTGTGAAATGTGGAAACCTAAGCATTTTTTGGCTTTTTATAGATATCTGCTTGAGATTTTTACCTTGGACAAGAGAAGGTTTAGTATGAATATGATCTTACTGTCTTCAAAAATTTGAGAGGCTGCAATGTTAAAAAGGGATTAAACTTAATATGCAAGATTCTAGATGAAAAAAGAACCCAATGGGCAGAAGTTACTGGGATGTAAATTTTGCTCAATATAAAGAACTGTCAAGTAGAGCTGTTCCAAAATGGAGTGGGCTGGTGAGGAATTTGCCATCACTGGAGATATTCAAGCAGGAGATGAAATTCATGCTTCATGAATCTATGATAACTCTATATTGGACTCATGTCTACTAGAGATCACAAGTTTTCTTTGGTGGACTTGACTTTCAATTGGCATGACTAAGCTACTTTTGGTAGATGGATGGATAACAAGAATGATAATAATGGGTGTATCAGCTCTGCAGAGACCAAATTTTTGAAGATAAACTTGTTTAGGGATTTTTCTACACTTTGTTTTATAGAACAAAGAAGATAAACCCCAAACTATCATCCATCCTTCCATCTATCATCTATTTATCTATCGATCTATCTATTTATCTATCATCTATCTATCTATCATCCATCTATCTATATATCTAAACATATATATATACACACATATTCATGTATTTAAGCCTACATGTATATGTACCTGTGCAGATTGATATGTATATATGCACACATGTAAACATGCTGGTGTATAGATACACACATATATGTATTTATGTGTATATGTATGTGCATAGTTATATTTGGACTTTTTGGTGCAGGATCATAGGTCATAACTGTAGAGCTATAAGTGGACTTTTAAAAGTTCCAGGAAATTCTTCTGCTATAGTTATGATACTGAAATAATCCTTTTAATAAAGAACACCATTCATTATCAAGCTAACTTGTACAAAGTCTAAAAGAAAAAAATTAAAATTGCTATGTGGATACCCTATGTCATGAAATAAATTAATTAAACAGGTCTAGGATCTCATTAATATAGTTGTTCTCGATACCCTTCATACCTGCCTATGTTCTGTAATTCTTATCTATGTCCTCTCATAAGGTCATCACAGGGGGTCTATCCAGTGTTCTGGAGGCTCTCCTATCTTTCTGTTCATGTCTAAAGGATACCAGTAAATAATTTTGCCATGGTAACAGCCCATCTTTTTTGGTCATATACTTCTTTGACGACAGTCTTTGCTATATTTGTCTTTAGATTTTTACTTCTGTTTTTATTTTAGTGTTCATATACATCAAATGCCTTTTCATTGTTCTCGAATATTAATTTTTTAAAACCCCAAATTTAGATTAACCCAGCTAAAGTTGTGTATTTCTGTTTACTTCCCATGTTTTTTGAAACTATCCTTTTCATCTTTTCTTCTGGAACGATATTTCATCACATTCATATACCATGCATACTGTGTTTAACCATTCTCCAACTGATAGATACCACCTTAGTTTGTAGTTACTTGCTATAACAAAAAGAGCTGCTATAAATATTTTTATACACATGGTTCCCTTTTCTCTTTCTTTGCCCTTTTAGGTTTTAGTCCCTTTAGTGGTATCACTGGGTAAAATGGTATACACAGTCCAGTGACTTTTGGGCACAGTTCCAAATTGCTTTCCAGAATGGATGGACCAATTCACAGTTTTATCAACAGTTCATCAATATCCCTGTCCTGCCACAGTCTCTCCAACAAATATCATTTTAATTTTTTTGTCCTGTTTGCTAATTTAGTAGGTATGATATGGAAACTGAGAATTGCTTTAAATTGCATTTCTTTATTTATTAATGATCTGGTGTGTTTTTTTCCACATGGGAAAATCTAAATTAATTTTTTCCCTTTAAACTGGACCCTGTTACTATGGAATTACTATTTGACAAAATAAATAAAATACAAAACAGTCCCCAAACACAATACCTGCAAAAGTCTGGCAGAAATTAGGTTTAGACCAACAATTCATACTATATGCCAAGATAATAGATACCTACATACAAAAAAGTCATATCATGAATAAGAGGAACAAGAAAGAAATAATCTTTCAAATCTGTTGAAAGGGGAAGAATTCATGACTAAACAAATGAGAGGTCACACAAAGTAAAATGGATAATTTTGATTATCTAAAAATTAAAAGTTTTCAATGTTAAAATCAGGAGGTTGTTTTTTTTTTTTAGTGAGGCAATTGGGGGTTAAGTGACTTGCCCAGGGTCACACAGCTAGTAAGTGTTAAGTGTCTGAGGCCAGATTTGAACTCAGGTACTCCTGACTCCAGGACTGGTGCTCTATCTACTGCACCACCTAGCCACCCCCAGAAGGGTTTTTTTTTTTTGAAGCAATGGAATGTCATTATAGCACAAGAAAGGATTAAGTGGATAATTTCAGGGGAAACTGGGAAGAACTTTATGAATAGAGTCAGAGTGAAGTGAACAGAACTAGGACAATTTATTGTAAAGAAAAACAACTTTGAAAGACTTTAGAACTCTGATGAATACAATAATAAACCACAAGACCAAAAGAATGAGATGAAATATGCCACTCACTCATCACATAACAGAGAAGGGATGAATTTGAAATCCAGAAAGATACATACATGACATGGTTAGACATGGTTAATGTGGGAATTTGTTTTTCCATTCTATGGGGAGTGTAGAGGAGAGAAATTCAAGGGTTATATGAATTAAAAAAATACTTGTTCCTTGAAAAATTGAATAACTCTTTTTTAAAAAAAGAAAAAAAATTGGTATAAGGACTCATTATCTGACAAAGACTGTTTGAAAACTGGAAAGTGGTCTGACAGAGATTTGTTATAGAAAAACATCTCCCATCAGATACCAAAACAAGCTCAAATGCATACTTAACTTTGATATTGTGGAAGGACCCCTTGAAATTGTTTTCTTGAATTGCCCTCTTTTCCAGAGATGAAGCCTTCCTACACTAACATACCAGTGATCTTTTGCAATTGAATTCTATTAAACTTTTAGTGCCCTTGAAGCTGAGTCAGCTACAAGCCTGGCTCTGGCCAGTCTGCTCAGACTGATAAACTGTTTGTGCAGCTGGGACTTTTTCAGATAGGCAGAACATCCCCTCTCTGTTGTCTAATGTTCTCATGTCCTTTTGTTCCCTCTCACTCCTCCTCCCCTACTCCTCCCTTCTTCCTCCCATGCCACTCCCATTTGGGAGGGGATTACCCTCCACTCCTCCCCTTTTTGCTATACCCTACACATATCCAAGATTCTGTCAGTATTGTGGACTCTTTGGTATAAGGAGTTCTCACATGCATGTGCTTCTCTTTTATAATAAACCAAGTTACTACCCATGTGTTGTGGAGTTGTAACTTTTAACTATATAAAGGTTCATGTCATAAATAAAACAGGAACACAGAATAATATGCCCTTTCATAACTATAGATGAAGAAGAGTGCATTCAAGCAGAAATGAGACTTTGATCTCAATCAGACCACTACACTATAGGAGTCCTGAAAGTTTACAGAAACCCACCCCGAACTGTCCCTAAAGATCCTGGAATAATGTAACACACAAAACTCCCAAGAAAGGAGCAGCAGGATAAGCCCGGACATTTCCTTGAGAAGTATATAAAACCTGGCCCTATCTAAAGCCCAAAGTTGGGAAGTAGGCTGGAAGAATGTATAAAGAATTCCACCATAAAAAGCTATTATTATGGTGACAGGGAGGCTTATGATACAAATCCAGAAGAAGAGAATGACTCCAAAACACCCACAAGTAAAGCCTCAGAAAAAGACAGATTAGGTACAAGTTCAATTAGAATTCCTGGAAGACTCAAAGCAATAGTTAAAAAAGTTTTTTTTTTAATAAATGAAATGAGAGTACCAGAGGAAGAGGTAGACAATATAACTCAAACATCAAACTCCCTGAAAGTTAGAATGGACAAAATAATGACTCCATAAATAACAAGGAAATTAAAACAAAATCAAAAGATTGAAAAAAATTGAATAAACAAAACAAAAGAAACCTGACTCAAAATAGATCAGACAGACAATTTAGCATTAGAAGGACAGGAATTTAAGAATATCTCAAAGGACCAAGTTGTGTTAATTGATGCAGTGTATTTTTTTTATCCATAGGACAAATAGATCAAACTATTTTATTTCAAAATAAATGTATAATAAAAATTGATCATTTGATGCATCTGGTCCTTCTTGTGGATTTTTTTTTTTTTTAGTGAGGCAATTGGGGTTAAGTGACTTGCCCAGGGTCAAACAGCTAGTAAGTGTTACGTGCCTGAGGCCGGATTTGAACTCAGGTACTCCTGATTCCAGGGCCGGTGCTCTATCCACTGCGCCATCTAGCTGCCCCGCTTCTTGTGGATTTTTAATGAAATAGAGGACTTTTGGGGGCAGCTAGATGGCACAGTAGATAAAGCACTGACCTTGGATTCAGGAGGACCTGAGTTCAAATCCAGCCTCAGACACTTGACACTTACTAGCTGTGTGACCCTGGGCAAAAGATACAGAGAACTTTCAAGCATTCCTGATGAAAGACAAGAGTGGTGGAGAAACTCTGAAGTGAAAACAGGTGTCAAATGAATCATAAAAATGTAAAATTGAGAAAACAAGGATAAAGGGTTAAAAAGGATAAAATTTTTGTATTCTAATATGGGAGGATATATTTGTGTCCTCTCAACCCCATCATTTTTGGGGATCGTAAAGGAAATCTAATTAGAGTTCCTGTAAGTGGTTCTGGTAGGATCCTGATAATCTTAAAAAAAAAGAATGGGAAAGATGGGGCAGAGGAATATATTAGGTAGGGAAAAGGAGTGGAAAGTTAGGGAAAATTATCTTAAATAATTGGGGTACTCAAGTAGAACTCTATACAAACAAGGAAGGAGAGATAGGGGAGTAAATGACACAAATCTCACTCATCTGAACTGATCAAAGAAGAGAAGAAATAGATTGTAACTATGTATAAAAATAATTATCGGGGGCAGCTAGGTGGCGCAGTGGATAAAGCACTGGCCTTGAATTCAGGAGGACCTGAGTTCAAATTTGATCTCAGAAACTTTACACTTACTAGCTGTGTGACCCTGGGCAAGTCACTTAACCCCCTTTGCCCTCAAAAAAAAAATAATTATCATAGCTTTTTTTCTGGTGGCAAAGAACTGGAACTCATAAATTAGAGGATAGCTGAACAAGTTTTGGTATACAAATGTGATGGAATACTTTTGTGCTATAAGAAATTATGAAGGAGATAGTTTTGGAGTAATGTGGGAAGACATGTATGAACCAAGAAGTGAAGTTGAGTAGAACCAGAAGAACAATTTACACCAAGTAAAGCAAACTATGGCCTGTAGGCCAAATCCTACTCACTTTCTGTTTTTGTATAGCAATGGGCTAAGAATATATTTTTTTACATTTTAAAATAAAGCAGGAAAAAACCATGGGCAACAGTTTGGCAACCCCAGATTTAATGCAAAAAAAACAACAACGTAAAGACAAAACTTTGAAAGACTTAAACACAGTGATTAGTGTATTGACCTAACATGATTCTAGAATTCTCATGATGAACCATGTAACCTACCTCCTGATAAAAGAATTTATTTTACTTAACTATATGTTTTAGCAGGGCTTTTGTTTTTCTTTTTTCATTGGGGATGGGATGGAAGAGAGAGAGGGCAGATTTTTGCTGATAGAAAAAAAAATAAAAAAATTTAAAAAAGGTTGCCAAAATGAAAAATAGTGCCTATCCTTAAAGCTTGCATTTTACTGGGAAATAAAGATGTAACAAATAAGTTAATATAAGAAACCATAAGGAGGGTGAGAACACTAATAGCTAGAGGGATTACAAGTACATAGAATTTCCCCATATATTAGTTTTTTTACTACATTAAGAATGTAATAGAAAGTTTATGTTTCTGTCTGATTAACATGCTGTGCTATTACTTATATTACAAAAATGACTCATATTTTCTCTATTTGTATTAATACATTGGCTTTTCTTATTTCATTGGAAATGAAAAAATAATTAAGATAGAATGGATTAATTAGAATGGATGGCAGATGAGCTGGCTTAATTACCCCCCCCCCCATTCATATTGACAGAAGATCTGAATGGTTGGTGATTTTTTAAAAATGGTATACCATGAACAGGAAAATTTTAACTTGCTGAATATCACACATTAAAAGGGACATCTTTTCTGCTTAAGAGACAGGGCAGAATAGGCAGTAGATGAAAGCTACTGAATAACATTATTTATTTTGTGCCTACATAAACACTTCATCTGTCTAGATTTACTTTAGGTTCCTAATGTAGTTTGGCATTTTGGACAGCTACCTTAATTTTTTGAAGATGTTACTTTAATGCTGAGTTTACTGAAGGAAGAGTTTTCTAAATAGTCCCCTTTTGACCTAGAAGGGGTACCTAGAGTACTTATCTTACTTTCAGGGGGTAGCTTAAACCACTGGTACAATTTGGGTTAACAGCATTAATTATTTGATTCAATTTAATAAATATGTATCAAGTCTCTTCTATATACACAGCACCAAGATATTCACTGGGGAAAATAAAAAGAATAAACAAAAGATATGGTGCCTGTCCCAATGGCGCTTATAATACAAAGGGAATATGATATGCATATAAATAACTAAAATACAAAAAAGTACGAGAAATGTATAAGAGAAGAGCAAAATACTAGGTAAGGTCCAAGGAAAGAAAGAATTGAATATGCTTTGTGAAAGAGGTGTCATTTGGGATCATCTTTGAAGGATGGATAAAATTACAACAAGCAGAGTGAGAAGTTGGGAGAGGGCCTTTCTGGTATAGGAAATGGCATGAGCAAACACACTAAATGTATATGGAGGGTAAAGAGCTGTCCAAGCTGGCTGGAGTGAAGACTGTATGCATGGGAATAATGTAAGATAAAGCTGGAAAGGTAGGGTGTTGGGAGATTGTGAAGGGCCTTGAATACTGCATGAAAAAAGCTAGAATTTATGCAGATGGCAAGAAAGGGAGTCACTAGCTGATTTGGGGAAGAGGAGTAACATGATTGATATAATCAGCATTAAAATAGCTTGATTATAGGTTTAAGAAAAGTTCAACTCAATCTATCAAATATTTATTAAGTGCTGAATCCGGATTTGAATTCAGGTACTCCTGAATCCATGGCCAGTGCTTTATCCACTGTACCACCTAGCTGCCCTGAATTAATATTTCTTGATTCATATCCATATAACATTACCAGTAAAATGCTAATGTTAAAAATGGAACTCATTTCGGGCAAACAGTTTTGGATCATGAAAATAATTAAGTAATTTCCCCAAATCAATATAGTTCATTCTCCTGTCAAGTTTTGGACTCAGTTCACAAAATTTGTCCAAAATATATGCACTTAAGAATAATTTTTTTTTTTGTGGGGCAATGGGGGTTAAGTGACTTGCCCAGGGTCACACAGCCAGTAAGTATCAAGTGTCTGAGGCCGGATTTGAACTCAGGAACTCCTGAATCCAGGCCCAGTGCTTTATCTACTGCGCCACCTAGCCGCCCGCCAAGAATAATTTCTATAGATTGCCCATCTAACTGCATATCATAGTTTGAACAATAGGCATTCTTTTTTGTTGTTGTTGTTGTTGTTTTTTTTTGTGGGGCAATGGGGGTTAAGTGACTTGCCCAGGGTCACACAGCTAGTAAGTGTCAAGTGTCTGAGGTCAGATTTGAACTCAGGTACTCCTGAATCCAGGGCCAGTGCTTTATCCACTGCGCCACCTAGCTGCCCCAATAGGCAGTCTTTATATACTTTATTTTTCCTCTGTGGATTATCAGACTTAACTCTTTTGATTGATTTTGAATTTTGTTTAGGAGACTTATGATGTCCCTGGGGCAGGATGCAATCAGCACAAAGTAACTCACATATGGATACTCTTAACATTTAGAGAGAATTTATCTTCAATTTTGAATGTGAGCTGGAGCTTCCTCTCTGATAATAGCAAACACCCTGGTGTGAATATGTCTCATTGTTTTATGTATTGCGTGGTATTAGTAATCAGAGAGTTGTTGAACAAAATTATCTTTTATATTCTTCAAGGAATAATGTATGATTTTGAGACATCCATAGGTATATTTTGTTGAAGTAGAGTCTTTAAAGTGACATTTTGCTTTACTGTCTACTGAATCAAATGCTTTTTCATATTCAACAATCAATAAGCACAGTGGGGTCTTTAATTGTTTATATCTTTCAGTCAACTATGTGATTATGAAGATGGGATTTCCTGAGTAATATGACTTGCAAAAGCCTGCCTTTTCTCTTATATGCTCCTTAAGGATGTCCTTTGGGTGTGGTTTGATTATAACCATAAACTCAGAGAGATGGGAAAGTACAAACATGGAGAAGTAGTTATCAATATTCTCTGTTACCTTAACAATATCCTCCTGCCTTTGCTATCCATCTTTTTTTCAGACACAGGGAGAAATAATCCTTCAATTCTCTGAAAACTGTGTTACCTTTTTACATAACTTCCTACGTACAGATTTGGTAAAGTCCAGGTATTTTCCTCATCCATATTTCCTCAAATGTATTGATGCTAAAAGTCCAAATGTGGTGACTCTACTGTCCATGACCATAAAAAGAGAGATGTTATAAAAGTCTTTATAGGTTGTATCTATTTTTCTTTGTTTTTTGGCCTTCCATCTCCATCCATCCTTACATATTTTTGGGATGACTTCATTTAGCCAGACTTTGTTTAGTTATGAAAGTTGTCAAGCTTTTAAAAAAATCATATTTTTCTGTCCACCATTTATCAGTTGTATGAACTGATGCAGCCCATAATTTCCCACCATTTTTTAAACCCAATACTTTACAAATTTATGTCACTGCTTCTCTTGGCTGCCATATGTCTCATTTTGACAAGGATATTATTTTGGATGAGGTGCTTTCTAAGTTATTCTGTTTTCCTTATGACTTTTTTTTTGGTGGGGCAATGAAAGTTAAGTGACTTGCCCAGGGTCACACAGCTAGTAAGTGTCAAGTGTCTGAGGCCGGATTTGAACTCAGGTCCTCCTGACTCCAGGGCTGGTACTCTATCCACTGTGTGACTGAGCTGCCCCATTCCTTATGACTTTTGATTCATATTGGTTCAATTTCTTTGGGAAGTACTTATGACTGGTGTCAACATCTGTTCTTCCAAATATGTCCCATTTTTTTTCTTGCAGTAACAAACTTGTCAGGTTGGATGTGTTTTACCTCTCTGCCACATATCTCTTTTATTTTTATTCTTTTTCCAGGCTTTGTATGAATTTTGATCCTTGCTCAAATGAGTTGGTGGTGTGATTATACATAGTTGATTCAGGATTGATTCCCATATCTGTAATGAATCATTTTCTGTCTGCTAAAATATAATCAATTTCATTTTTGTGTGTGATGATATTTTAGCACCTGTCATGTACAAAGCCTAACACTTTTCTTGACATATGACAGTTAGATGGTGCATTCTATCTTAGGCTTGGAGTCAGGAAGAACTCAAATCTCGCCTCTGATACTTACTAGATGTTTGACCACAGGCAAGTCAGTTAACCCCTCTGGGCTTTAGTTTCCTTCTTTGTAATGAAGTGGATGAACTTGTCCCTTTCAGCTCTTAATCCATGATCCAAGGAGTAGGTATAGAGTTTACATGGTTTATGAAATCATTTGGCCTCTCTTGTTTCCTACTCCTGAACCACATTTTCCAATATATTTTTCTCCATCCTCCAAAATACCTACTTTTGTAATAAAGGTACTGAGTACTGAGGTCCACATTGATTTAATTTAGAAATTCTTATCACTTTTTTTTTTTGGTAAAACACCCACTCTCCTGTACCATCATAATTGACTTAAAAATTAAACTAAGTAAAAATACTTTAGAGTTAATAGTGAGTTAAGATGATATTTAAAATTTTTTTAAAAATTTTTTGGTGGGGCAATGAGGATAAAGTGACTTGCCCAGCTTCACACAGCAAGCAAGTGTCAAGTTTCTGAGGACGGATTTGAACTCAGGTCCTCCTGAATCTAGGGCCGATGCTCTATCCACTGCGCCACCTAGCTGCCCTAGTTAAGATGATATTAACAACAAAATCGAATTGAAATCAAAATATGGCTTCCTGTCTTAAAGAAAGTCAGGGAAACTATGAGTCAGAGGGGAGGAGGAAGGCAGCGAGCACATCCAGTGCCAATGTATGGAATTGAGAGGTGGAATGTTGTGTGTGAGAAGCAACAAGGGGGTCAGTGTAGCTGAATCATATGGCATGGAGGCAAGTCAACTGTAAGAACACTGGAAAGTCAGGGAGGGGCTCATTTGAGAATAGTGCCAAGCAGAGATGCTAGATTTAATCCTGAAAGTCACTGGGAGCCACTAAGTATTTATTGAATAGAGTGCAGAGGTAGTCAAGACTTGAACTTTAAGAAGACCACTTTGGTGGCTGAGAGAAGAATGGACTGGAATGGGGAGGGACTAGGCACAGGCAGAACAATTGGAAGGCTGTTGTAATAGTTGAAGTGAAAGGAAATGAGGACCCATGCCAGAGTGATGGCTTTGTGAATGGAACTAAGGGGAGCTATGCAAGAGATGTGAAGGGAAAAGTGACAAGATCTGATGATGCCAGAATAGTGTTTGTATAGGTAGAGAAGGGGAAGTATGCAAGAAATACGAAAGTAAAACTGAGAAGATTAGACAATAGATTAAATAGGAGGAAGAAAGCAGGCTAGAGTCCATTTTGGAAACTGGGCAACATTTTTAATGATCCTAAGCTTGTTCTTGATATGAGGATTCATCATTTTAACACCAACATTCCTTTGGTAATGTCGGATGATTGCAAATCATAGAACAGTGCAATCAACACAGTGCTGAAAATAACCATGCATTTTTGGAACCACAGAGAAAATATTTCATCAAAGTCAGGAATTTCTTAATCTTTTCCCTTGTCATTAAACAAAATATTATTTGAGGGTTTCAGAAGGGTTTCGTTAAAATATGTAGTTCTCAAACCTCCACAAACAAAAAAAAGGGGGAAAGTATTAAGTCATAAGAGATTAGAGTGGTACTCCTCTGCTTTTTTCTAAAATAAATGATTAAATTTGTTTCCACACTTTACTGGAGCAAGATGAAATTGCCTTTCTTTTCAGAAGCAGATCATTTTCATTATGAAATTAATCTTCCTGTATGAAGATACTGCCATCACAATTATTCTTCAACTTTCAGCTTTTATTTTGATGGAAAAAAGGAAATAACTCTTCAAATTAGATCTGTTTGTTATTGCGTAGGAGTAGCAAAATTTATGCTTCATTCTGTTCTCCCTTTCATGTTTATTTCCATTTAAGGATCTCCCACTGAGACTTGTATGAGGCAACTCAGTACTGTTCATTCAAATAAAATATAATTTTATAATTTATCATTTCACACTCAACTAGTGTGACATTACTTACATATGACTCTCACCCAGGGTTTACCATACTAAATATTGTATTAATCTTGTGCCAGTCAACAGAATTTATTAAGCTTTCACTGTGTGCAGGGTATTGTACAAGGCAGTGTAGGGAATCTGAAAATTAAACAAGATGAAAAGATATAGGTATTCTAATCAACAATTGCAGTCATATGTATGTGTATATGTGCATGCATATGTTCCATATATAGTCCTACTTGCACTGATCAAGGATCTCTACTTATACCTAGGGATTTATTTTTAGATGAAATGTTTCTAGTTCAGTCATTGTTGTTTGTCCTTGGGTCTCGAAGAGGACTGTGACATCAGGGTGATGTCATGACTTGCAGTGAACTGGATTTAAGTGAGGGAAGGCTGAGCAAGGTCACTAACCTCACTCTTTCTTCCAGAGCCATCTGGGTCCAGTGGCAAGATATATATCAGGACAAGTGGAGATGGCCCTGGATGTTTAAGACAATTGGGGTTAAATGACTTGCCCAGGGTCACACAGCTAGTAAGTGTCTGAGGGGAGATTTGAACTCAGTTGCTCCCAACTTCAGGGCCAGTGCTCTATCCACTGTACCACCTAGCTGCCCCTCTAGTTGAGACACAATTGCTCTAAGAGAGGAGAAAGAACAAGCATTTATTAAGTGCCCACTAGGTGCCATAAACTGTGCTAAGTACTTTAAAAAATATTATCTCCTTTCATTACCACAACTCTGGGAAGTAAGTATTATTAATCCCATTTTACAGTTGAGGAATCTGAGGCAGACAGAAAATATGTGATTTGTTCTGGGTCACTCAGCTAATAAGTGGCTAAGAAAGGATTTGAGTTCAAATCTTCCTTAGCCGTTGTGCCACATCAGGTGCTTTTGAGGCCTTAATTAGGAAAATTCCTAACATCTAGACAGAGATTGGGCCTTCTGACTAGCCTTGCATTTATATCTCTCGTTAACCACAGCTTCTTTGTGGCTGAGACAAAATTCAGTTTACTGAAGATATGTGGGCAATGAAATAGCACATTATATTATATATAGTGGGAACACATGCACAGATGAGATTAGATGCTTGAAGTAAAGACGTAAGTTGTTTTTGTATTAAGTCATCTTTTGGATTGGGGATGCCCCAAAAGAAGCACTTACCTCATATCTGAACTTCAAACCTCCCCTAGTTCCTAGTACAATGTTTTGTGTATCATTGGTTCCTAATAAATGTTAAATACAATTGAGAGACTGGACCAGAGAGAAGATGATATATTCATTTAGGTTTGAGATGAAGAGAATTTGGGCTAACCTGATGGAAATAACATCGGAGAGGAAAGGGTGAATCTGGGACATTTCAAAGAGAAAAGACAGCTCTTAATGATAGATGAGGATATTTCCAAAAGCAAATGCACACATTTTCACCAAGCCAATATTGCTCTTCTCTGCTTCCCCTTATTCCCTCACCTGGCAACACAGTAAAATTTCCTCAGGAAGGAGTTGGGGGGAGAGATACAAACATCTGGATTTCTAACTGTTACTAATTATGTACTGCTCTTTGCCCAGAATTTCTGCATCACCTTGGAACCAGATATGACTGTGCCTTTCTACCAGTAATTTAATTTTTACTTTGGATTATAGTGGAGGAGGAAATTGAGTGATAGTTTTCCTCTGAGAGCTTAGGATGTTTTTCTGAGTCTAAGAGTCTTTTCTGTTTGTGGTATGAGGGTCCACTCTGCAGGCTCACACTGATCTAAAGTCTTTGGGCTAAGTAAGTGCTTGGTACTTGGTTTCCTCTCATAGATGACTTCCAATGGGTGGTGAGAAAAGTAAAGGAGAAACATAGTACATTCTCACTTTGTATTAATAAAGGCATATTCAAAATAGGCACAATTTTTTAACATAACTGATAAGATCTAATATTAATTTTCCGTGCATATTTCCTTTATCACATATTCTAGATAGAGTTGCTTAAAGAGTAACATAGTCACTCACCTGCTCACGAAATCAACATCAATGTTATATTTACAAACCCTCTAAAACAGAGTTATAATCTAAAATTAGTTATGGTAAGACATTGTCCACACTTCTACTTATTTAACTAAGACAGTTAATCACAGGATATGACATCTAGATCAAGGCTGGTGATAGATTATCCCAGAGTTTGTTTATACCACAAGCATTCAATTAATTATATTTAACCGGTGCTCTAAAAACTTCAAAAGGTGTTTTAGAAGTCTCCCAGAGAGATTGTTCTTAAAGATCAAATAAAACTTTAAAAAAGTACCATTTGATATTTTGCCAAGTTTAACAAATAATATTTTGATGTGCTAGGAACACCTAATAAAACAACTCAGTTATACAAATAAATCATTTAGTTAAGAAAATCACCAAGACAAGCAAAGTCAAGGACAACTGATTGCACACTGGTTAGCTAAATGATACATGTGAAGTATTTTGCATATATGCTATAGAGGGAATGACTACAAATATGCTATATATGTGTATGTATACATACATGTATATGTAAGATAAATTTATTAAGCCCAATTTTCCATTTATGCAGGTATGACTTGGTATCTTAACTTTTTGTACATGGATGAAGTCCATAGAATTGTTTGTCACATTCCCCATTAATCTTATTCACGGATATGCAGTACTGTCTTCTTCTACCAGTATGTTTGCATTTTCTCAAGCACCATAGGTGGAATTAGGGTCAGATGTCATTGACAACATGAATTCAGTAGGTTCTTTTATAGTGTTCAAATCATTGTCATTTGATTAAATGTCTAGGTAACTAACAACCTAGACAGAGGGGTATGGTTTAGTAACTGATACAACACAGGAAGCAGTATTCTACTGCACGGAACTACAGGAGCTAGTAGATACATCTCTGGGCAGCTCCACATAATAGAAGAGTAAAAAGTCTAGGAACTGGTTGGGACAGGCCTACTGATGACTGTAAAATGAACCAACTGTCAACGTACAGCAGTATACTACATAGCTAAGTGTACAGAGAGGCACATGCTTCCATGGGACATTGAGACAAAATCAATGTCTTTGTGAGTTTGGTTTTCCTACCAGAGAATCTTAAAATCTTGAAGCTAGAAGGGGCATCAATGAAAAACCTGAACAGGAATCTATTCAGCAAGATTCCTGATAAACGGCCATTTAGCTGTAGCTTGAAGATCTTTATTGAGGCAGCCCATTCTACTCATGGAAAGCTCTGATGATTGGGAAGTTATTCCTTACATACTTATATCTGAATTATTTTGACTTCCAGCCAATGATCTTAGTTCTTCTCAATGGGGTCTAATTTTAACAAATCTAATTGAGTTTTCTGTGATAGGTGTTCAAATATTTTAAGACTCTTATCATGAGTCCCACTATTTTTTGCAGGATGTCCTCCAAGCCAAACATTCTCTCTTCCTTCAACTGATGCTTTTGTGTCATGCATGACTTCCAGTCCCTTCACTATCCTGTTCACTCTCCTCTGGATGCATTCCATCCTGTCTCCCTAAAATTTTGGGTCAGAACTGAACATAATACTCCAATAGTCAACCTCCTGTGACTGTTCTTTTTGGCTTTCCAGAGAAGGAGGCTAGCTTACAGAATCTATTTTATTCTATCAGGCATGAGGTGGGAATAGAAGAAAAATGCCCATGTTTGTGTTCATCTTAGGAGGATGGACTGTTGGGATATCACTGGATAGATGTGTCTGAGGTTGTGAAAGTGATCAACATGGCACTTATATATACTTCTATATTCCAGGGCACCAAAATGCATTAGTGATGAATATATAAGAGATATCCAAAGATTTGGATTTATTTTTATGATGCATGCTAAGATATACCTTTTCTCTTAGGCTATCAGTTGCATCATAAATCCCTGTCACCTGTATAGAGTATTGGTAGCATCATAACTTTAAAGACTTTATATGGGCTGACTGGTTGATATTAAAGGTGTACTTTTGTATATAGGTATATACATTCACACCTATTATTTGGTTCTAATCCCCTGGCTCAGACCATTTTTTTTTTAGTGAGGCAATTGGGGTTAAGTGACTTGCCCAGGGTCACACAGCTAGTAAGTGTTAAGTGTCTGAGGCCGGATTTGAACTCAGGTCCTCCTGACTCCAGGGCTGGTGCTCTATCCACTGCACCACCTAGCTGCCCCTCAGACCATTTTTACAATGCATAAAGATGTCTTAAGAATATTTATACATCGGGGCAGCTAGGTGGTGCAGTGGATAGAGCACCGGCCCTGGAGTCAGGAGTACCTGAGTTCAAATCCGGCCTCAGACACTTAACACTTACTAGCTGTGTGACCCTGGGCAAGTCACTTAACCCCAATTGCCTCACCAAAAAACCCCCCAAAAAAACAAAAATAAGAATATTTATACATCTTAAAACAAAGGGAAATAGAAAAGAACTAAAATGTTCACATAAAGAAATATACAGAATTTAATGTACTTATGAATAATACATCATTATTATTATTATTAGAATAAACTTCTATTACTATGCACAGACAATAGTTTTAGGATTTTCTCTTGGTGCATTAAATGATGGACTCTTCTCCTCTCCACCAACAAATGATCAATATTGAATGTTACAACAGTATTGTTAGCATTTTCTTTCAAATAAAATATTCAAAGCTCAATGCTTTCATGGAACATTTTCTCTTAAAAATCCATTATGCTAAGAGTAAATATCTGCATGGAATGCACTAAAATGATATAATTAAAATGAAATTTACAAAAAGTTAATGGAAATTATACTAGTCATGTCATACAATTCAATAAAGCAACTAATTCATATTGAATAGCAAATACAATTTTATCATTAAAAAGTTATACTCTGATGCCTCATTTTAGTGCAGAGATGGCCCTTAATTATCAAAAACTATGTGAGCAAAACCATCAAGTTGGATGTTCTATAAAGTTCTATCAAGTTGGAGATGTTTCAAATATTTCCCTGTGAGACTGTTGTCTGAGATCCAACATAGCTAAGTTCCATAAATACTGGTCATTAGGTGATGAATTTTTTTGGCCAGGGCAATACGTGAAACAGATTAAAAGACAAAAATGCTTTCAGGCTTGAGCAGCCACTTCCTTTCATAGAGTGATAGCGGCAGGGTGGTACAAATGGGTATAGAGGATACAAAGAAAAAAATACTTAGACTACTTATAAACATTAATTTAACTACTAGTACTCTAAACATGACTGTTGTTCAATGACTACACATGTACTTCTAGAAGTATTGAACCAGATTTATACTTTGACTGAAAATGAAATAAGAGCAAATGAAAAGTTGCACATAAATGGAAATGCAGTCCACAGGGCCTCCTCAGGCATGTGAATAAGAGGGTAGGTTTCACCTTGTTCAAGGCAACAATTAACTTCTTTTCATGAAACATTTCACTATTTTGCCTAGCAGTGCTTATGTTAAGAAATAAATGGACCACAATGAAGATAATTGAAACTTATGAACAAATGAGTAGAAAAACATTACCTGTTTCCTATGTGCTAAGCTCTGAACTAAGGTTGAGGCTATAAACAGAAAAAGCAAGACAGTCCTTGACTTCAAGGAGCTCACATTCTAATTGGGGGAGACAAGACATGAAAGAAAGTTCAGCTCTAGGGCAGCCAGAAAGGCTTAGGTGACAATATAAGCAGCAAGGAATACCAAAGCAGATATGGGGGAAACTTGTACAAGGCAGGCCAATCACCACCACTGCTTCGATCACCATCTCTCTTATACCCCAGTGGAGATGGGCCAGATTTCTGTGGCCAAGAGCCTTGGGAATAGCAGCACCCTATAGACCCATAACCCTACTTCCAGACAATCCCTTGAAAACATAGTCTCAGGGAGCTACTCATATGGAGCTGTGATTAGGCAACTACCTCTGCTGAAGGTGTGGTCTTCACCTCTTTAGCAGTCACAGCTATTGACAACTCAGAAAATACCAAGTGAGAAAGTTCTCATTTGGCAGTATCTAATGGTTCAACAGTAAAAAGAGATGCAGTTTTATTTACATGCAACAACCTCTAGTAAGGTATTGACGGGCTACAGTGACCCTCAGATTTGTAGTTCTTCCAAGTTTGGGAATAGAGGAAAACAATCCAAGATCAGCCTTCAGATGAGAAGGCAGAAATTACTGACTTACAATGTATGGGAGGTGTTTTGAGGAACTTTCAAGAGAGAATTAAGAAAGATAGGAGAGGGGCAGCTAAGTGGCACAGTGGATAGAGCACCGGCCCTGGAGTCAGGGGGACCTGAGTTCAAATCCGGCCTCAGATACTTAACACTTACTAGCTGTGTGACCCTGGGCAAGTCACTTAACCCTCATTGCCTCACTTAAAAAAAAAAAGAAAGATAGGAGATTTGGCAGTCATCCCTTGACAGAGGTCAGTCCATAGCACTTGGTGTCTGTAATAACTGCAGTTTCCTTCTTCAAGATGAAGAGAGATGACTAATAAATAGATCAGTAGAGATAAGTGACTTTTTTTGGGGGGGGGACTGTTTTTTTAAATTCATGGGTTCTTATTTCCAAAAAAACCCTCAGAAACTGTCTCAGCCAGAGCATAGTTGATATCTGGCAACTGGAGAATCAGAGAGGTACTGAGGATAATGTTAATTTGGAGTACAAACTCATTTATAAACAATATGTAAGATGATGATGGAAGCCCAAGTTTCCTTATTTGTAAGATTAAGGAAATGGAATAGAAGAGCTCTAAGGTCCCTTTGAACTCTAAAATCTTATGAATAATATTATGAGGAATATCAACCTCACAAAATAGTGAAAAATATTGACTGGAAAGAGTCTTTAGAGAACTTAGCATGAGAATCCACTAATTTAGATAATCAAGATTGATTGTTGATGAAATTGGATATAGGATAACAAATAAGTATGAAACGGAACAGATGTGCAGGTGATCTTTTCTTATTAATGAAGAGAACAGATGCATAGGCATTTGAATCTCACCACCTTAGCCATCTATAGGGCTAAGTTGCAACAGCATTATAAAAATCAAGTTGAAAAGAGTGCCTAGGACTTGATTGAATACATGTAGACATCTATACTGCAGATGACATAATCTTAAACTCACTCAGGGATTGATATCTTAGATGCCCCCCAAAGAGGATAACTCTAAAAGAATGGAAAGAATCACAGGTGCTACCAGAAAAGGCTATAGAAGGGACACCAGTTAAAGTGGATAGAGCTCTGGACCTAGAATTAGGTAACAAACTTAAATTTTACATCAGATCTTTCTTATCTACGTGACCCTGGGTAAGTCATTCATTCTCTCTGAGTCTCAATTTCCTCATCTGTAAAATGGAGGTAGGTTGGATTCTAATGTCTCTAAGATCTTTTTCAGGATGGATCCTATGAATCCATAAGTATAATATCTCATACTTAAAAAAAATCTTTTTTTTGTTTTTGTTTTTGTTTTTTTTGCAGGCAATGGGGGTTAAGTGACTTGCCCAGGGTCACATAGCTAGTAAGTGTCAAGTGTCTGAGGCCGGATTTGAACTCAGGTACTGCTGAATCCAGGGCCGGTGCTTTAACCACTGTGCCATCTAGCTGCCCCTAAAAAAATCTTTATGCAGATGACATGGAGGCTTTCAGGATATTCTTGACAAAAAATATGAGATGAAAAACTACCAGGTTTTTACTAGCCAATTTCCATCTTCATAAATAATTAAGAATTTTCAACCCTTTAAGATCCCATTCTGTTATTGTTTGCTACTTACAAACAAAGTATGTGACTTGGTAGAGCAAATGCTTTCCCCAAACATAGCATCACCAAAGTTAAATGTCAGATACTCTCTCTGTGGTCTCATTGATATGGGAATGCAGACTGCGACCATCTATGCCCAACAATCCTGTAGGATTCTCATCTATAAACCTCCCCAAAGTTCACCAAAGAGTGAACACGTTGGAGACATTCCTCAATTTCCACCCAAATTGTGAGAATATCAGTGGAGTTCTCTGTTTGTCCACCTTTCATCTCTGATGATCACCACCTGAGCATTCCATCTTTTCTTTCTGTCCTACACTACTCTGATAGCTTCCTTTATGCCTGCTCCTCTTTGGAGATCTTCATTGATTCTATATTGCAGACTGCTCAGTCTTACCATCCACCTTCCTCTCTCTCTCTCTCTCTCTCTCTCTCTCTCTTTTTTCTGGTTGGTGAGGCAATTGGGGTTAAGCGACTTGCTTAGGGTCACACATCTAGTAAGTGTCAAGTGTCTGAGGCTAGATTTGAACTCAGGTCATCCTGAATCCAGAGCTGGTGCTCTATCCACTGTGCCACCTAGCTGCCCTTTACCATCCACCTTTCCATTGCCATCTGTGATGCTCCTTTTACCTGAGAGGAAGTTCTCACTGCCATTCAGAACACTAGTAAAATGTTTGTATTGAAAAAAAAATGGAGGGGGCAGCTAGGTGGTGCAGTGGATAGAGCACTGGCCCTGGAGTCAGGAGTACCTGAGTTCAAATCCAGCCTCAGACACTTAACACTTACTAGTTGTGTGGCCCTGGGCAAGTCACTTAACCCCAATTGCCTCACTAAAAAAAAAGAAAAGAAAAAAAAATGGGCCTTTATTGTTATGGGAAAGTTGGGGTCATAAAAAGTGCTTTTCAATTTCCTGAAAACAATTCAGCCCACTCTCCCCTTCCTTTCAGACTCTGGGCCCAGCTAATTATTCACTTTATTATCTATCTCAGATATATATCCATCTATAACAGAAAAGATCATAGAAATTACATTGTTCTTGAATATAGTAAACATCAACTTCAAGTGAGGAATAACACATGGAGATATATACTCTTCAGAAGTTTTTGCCAGGACTATGAAGGGTACCTTGCATAAAGTCCAAATAGAATAGGGATTCCCTATGGATGGATAATTTCTACAGTTCTTCCTGCTTTAGGATGCTATTGTACTGATATCTTTGCACCATAGGGTAGTACAGGTTCTCCTAGCCATGCAAACCAGAAAAAATGGACATCAAACACATGTTCCCCAATAAAGTCATGCAGTTGGGCAAACAATTAATTCAGTCCATCAGTCTACTGTAAATGGACAATGAACGGGGTACAGAATCAAAAGGGAGAAGATTGAGTAGGATCACATTTGGGAAAATGTGCCAGTTGTCAATGATCCCAAGCTTCTCAGGGACACAAACACCCATCCTCCGAATCCTAACACTGTTTTAGTGATGTTATATGCTTGCAAATCATGGAATACCATCTAGGTGAGTGACTGTTGAAAGTGACCAATGGGTAATGAAAAGACATATGGCGGATTCAAGTAGGCTGAAGCAAGTTAGCAATCAAGGTAACAGTAGTTAAGGAGATTAAAACTGGCTAAAGCGGATAGAGCACTGGCCCTGGAGTCAGGAGTACCTGAGTTCAAATCCAGCCTCAGACACTTAACACTTACTAGCTGTGTGACCCTGGGCAAGTCACTTAACCCCAATTGCCTCACTAAAAAAACCAAAAACCAAAAAACTGGCTAAAGCTAAGGTGGGGAGGGGGGAGAAGAAAAACCCAAGTAACAACTCTCCTCATAATACTAATCTGCTACTGCAAGCCAGCTATCTCAAGAAGTCAGAGGGAGATGGGATGAAGAAAATGTTTGGGATCCTTTATTACTGAATCTGACACAAGTTTTGCCAGTGACCTTCAAGTATTAGCTAAAGTCCCACACTCTGTAAGCAACCTTTCAAGTCCTCCTTAGTTTTAGTGCCTTCCCTCTAAGATTATCTCCAATTTATCCTGTATGTATTGTGTTTGTTTGTAGTTGGTTTCATGTTGTCTCCCTATTATATTGTGAACTCCTTGAGAGCCAGTACAGTTTTTTCCCCTTTCTTTTGATCTCTAGTGTTTGGTGTAGTGCTTGGCATATAGCTGACATTTAATAATTCTCATTGATTAACTGACCATAAGGGAAGACATTACAGGAAGAGATAGATAGCCACAAGAAATGACTACAAAAATGCAGAAATAGTGCAACCCTGAATTAGCCAGAGAGTGAACCAAGGATGAACTACAAATGAACCAAGGCAATTATTCACAGGCAGAGTAGGATGGTTACCAGGACAACAGAGCTGGAGTTTGGACTAGGCATATGTAAGGCTATGCAAATTGCAATAGATAGCAGTACAAGATACAGTAGAAAGATCACTTGTTCTGAAGTCAATAAGACCTGGTTTCAAATCCTACCTTTGATGCATACTCCCATGTCACCTTGAGTGAGTCATTTAACTTCCTTGGCCTCACCTTCTTCATCTGTAAAAGGATGGGGTTGAGTTTGATAGCCTTTGAGGTCCTTTTTGGCTCTAGAGTAATGGTCATATGATATCTTGGACTGATATTTGAGTGGTATATGTGGGAAGGAATGGTGAGGGAGGAGTAATGTTTGTGAATGTCATGGAGATGGGAGTTATTAAATACAAGACCTTGCAACTAGAGGGAAGTTGGATTTACACCATGCACATAGGCATATTCTCCATAACTTTTAGCCAAAGTATTAAAGAAGCCATAAAAATTCTGATTTCTTATACTTAACTCTGTGACTCTGGAAGGACAAGACCAAAGGGAAAAGTTGAGAGCAATGACAATGACTCCCACTAGAGATATGGAATTAGGGCCCTCATCAAAGGCATGTGTGACAAGAAAAGGAGGTGGGTTGGTCATTTTATAAGAGTAAATAAAAAAAAGGATAGCTTGAATGTTCTACTTGTAACCATTAAATATTAAAAAAGCATATGAAGACCTCCAGCATACTGGGCAAATCCTGTAGAAGTTTAAGAAAAGGAGCTGACAGAAGAAATACCTATATTGATGAGATTTTAGAATAGCTGGAAGGAATCTTATCTAACATAGAACCTTATCCAAAATAGAAAGAGGAAAGGGGGAGAAGACAGGAGGAAGAAAAGAGGAAGAGAATGAAAATTTAGGAGACAAGTTATGATTTAGAAAGCAAGTTTTATAGAATGGTGAGATACCTTAGAAATAATCTAGTACAACCCCCTTATTTCACATATGAAGAAACTGAAGTCCAGAGAGGTTAAGCAATTTACCTAAGATAGCACAGGTGATAAGCAGGAGAAGCAACATTCAAAGCCAGATCTTATAAATCTAAATTTAGTGTTCTTTTCACTACATCATGCTAAATTGGGGACTGATAGAATTGAAGGCATAGGAAGAAGAGTTAGCCTTAAAAAGGGAGAAAAAGCATCTCTCTGCTGGGATGGGCTCATAAGAGGAAAAAATAGCAAAAGACAGATGTTTTGAGGTATGGAAGATTGGAGTTGAAAGAGTTCTGGTTGGATTACCTCAGTCTCAATAAAACAGTAATTGTGTTCTGTTTGTCTACTAAGAAAGGGGGCAGGTGGTAGGGGTGGCATTGAGGAAAAAGAAGCAATTTGGAAGAGGTTCTACAGGGAATGCAATAGAGTAGATAAAAGATGCATACATAAAGGACTCTCACAAAATGGATAGATAATTTTTCATTGTCAAGAAGAAAAGTTTCAAAAGACAGTCAAGTTGGTCTTTATCCAAAGGGCAACTTGTTATCAGTCTTGGCATGTGGAAAAGTAGCACAATGCCTGGTACATAACAGATACTTAATTAATGTTGATTGATTGATGAATCCCTGCCTTTGGAAGACCAGCCTAGTGGTCTGGCTTAATAAAAACTGTTCTGTCCTGTTTATGGTATCAGACTAACTGACTGTATCTTCAGTTTTATATATAAAGAATATATATTAGCCTGTGTATATGCATATACACTGGTCTTATTTGTCCTTCATTCTCAAAGAGGACCATGACAAATGTCATGACTTGCAATGAATTGGATTTAAGTGAGAGGACTGTGCAAAGTAACCAGCCTCGCTTTCTCCTCCAGAGCCATCTGGGTTCAATGGCAAGATACATTATCAGGACAACTAGAAATGGCCCCAGATGTTTAATGCAATTGGGGTTAAGTGACTTTTCCAGGGTCACACAGCTAATAAGTATCTGAGGTTGTATTTGAACTTAGGTCCTACCAACTTCAGGGCCAGTGCTCTATCCACTGTGCCACCTAGCCACCCCACATATATACATATAATTATATACAAGTACTATATAAAATGTAATGTGGTATGTATATGTATATTTGTCTTTGTCTCTCTCTCCTTGAAATCCAGAAAATTGGGTTCAAGTCCTGTCTTTGACACAATATTAAGTGTATGGCCCTAGGCATATCACTTAACCTCTCTGTGTTCCATGTAACTTTCTAAGACTTTAAATTTCACAGAAAGTACAATTTCTTAAAGAAATTCTCTCTGTTAATGAAATTATAGGTCTAGGCCCTCTCCTTATATAGGAATGGGATCATGATGGATTTTGTGGAGCCTTTTTGTCTGAAAATACTGAGAAGTGGAATAAATTCTCATCTATGATGAGTTCTCATGGTTTAATTAGGGTTCTACCTAAAATTGGGGGGGGGCCCGCATGGATTAGATAGCATTTTCTAGGTCCCTTTTCCACACTAAAATTCTACCTTTCACCTTCCATGAAATAAACAGTATGTAGGTCAGGTATGGGATCATAAGGTACATAGATGTTATATGTGGGAGTATAGATTTGATGGCGAGACTTAAAAAAAAGAATTCATTTTTTGTTATTCTGAATTTGGCAAATACCAATTAACAGGAGCATTTCCACATACAAAGAACAGAAAAAAAGGATTGTATATAAAGTGTGAAGCTTTTTATGTATAGCTTATTCATTTAAGTATATAATTGAATTCATCACATTTGTGGGTTTTTTTTTTTTAGTGAGGCAATTGGGGTTAAGTGACTTGCTCAAGGTCATACAGCATCACATTTGTTTTAAAGTGGTCCTGCTTGTTTCTGTCTCTCTCTGAACTTAAGTTCTCTGCTATGGATTTTTAAAAAATGCTTCAGTAACACTCTTCTCTTTCTTTTCTTATAACTCTTCCTAGGTTTTTTCTAAATCAGCCATTTCCCAATTAATGGGCACCCTCTTAGTTTCCAGTTCTTTGCTACAACAAAGAGAGCTGCTATAAATATTTTTGTACATATGGGCAAATTTTTCTTTTTATATCACTTTGGAGTATAGTCCTATTAGTGGTATTGTTGGAGCAAAGGGTATGTGCAATTTAATAGTTTTGGGGACATAATTATAAATTGCTTCCCAGATGGCTGAACCAATTCATAGTTCTACCAAGAATACAATTAGTATGCCTGCTTTTCCATAGCACCTCCAACAACTGTAATTTTCTTTTATGTTGTTGTTGTTGTTGTTGTTATTTTGGTTATAAGACTTTTAACTCACAAAAATTCAGTAAATTGAGAATTAAATGCTTCTCAAAATATGGAAGAACCAACATTTCTTGATTGTTTGATCTCATTTTACATTCTTCTGGGACATGTCATATACAATTTTAGAAATACATGTAAATAAATGTTTCAAGACCATACATGTTCTAATTAAGATGACATTCTAATGATACCGACAATGAAGCCAAAGAGGATTGGAAAATCAAATATGACAGAGTTTTTTGAAAGAAAATAATCATATTGGGGGACAAAACAATAGAAAAAATGACCCTATCTAAGGTTATACAAATTATGCCAGTGTTACATAATGAATATCAACCTTGATTTTCTGGGGAGATTCCGTCTGTGAAATATTCCTTCGTGTAATAAATATAGTGTAACCATGGGAATAACTGTCCTCATTATTTAGAAAATTTAATTTCCACAAATATTGAGAGTATCATATATGTAATTATGTTTAATTGTCTTAATAAGGGTTTGCCTACAAAAGAACTTATCAGCATGATCAAAAAGTATCTTTTCTGAGGAAAAGTGAAGTTAAGATATAATGATATAGTTTAAACTATAAACAGCAGGAAAGCAAGAAAAACACATGAAAACTTTAGTAGTTTCTAGAGACTTATTTTTCATGATTACAGTTTTCATTATAATGTTATATGTAAACTTTGAATATCACACTTATGTTACCAGTGTGGGTCATATAATTTACCCATTTTAAAGTAGTAAATAGCATTCTAGTTATGTAGCTATCAGCAAAAGTAATGGAAACTATTTGAATTAAAGCCAAGAATACAGCTTATGTCATATCCAAACTGACAGTGTACAGAAAATTTAAGATATGAATAATAATAAAATTACTAATTTTCTATATTTTATAAAAGTTCTTCTCTATGGCACACAATTCATCTAAATAAGTACTGACAGGCATTTGAAATAATTCAGCATGTATCTATCTGATACTAGAACAACTAAATAGTTTGATCATTTCAGTAAAAAGAATTGATCTTTTGGCATTGTGCAGATAAAAAGACTGAGAAATTGACATTTTCATTTTTCATCCACTTCTGTTGCAATGTATAGAGACATCCACAGTGAACAAATGCATTCTGTCTCTTAAACTTCAAATCTGTCACCTATGTGTTAAACTATGCTTCTTTCCTATATCAGTTATCATGATTTTAAAATTAAACTTATGTACATGCAATTTTAGAACACTAAAATATAAATATAGTTGAAAAATTGGAAAACAACTGTCAATGAGCACCTTAAAGATAGCATGTTTAATTTTAAAGTATGGCTATTTGCAATTAAAAAAAACCCCTCTCTATTTGGCATATTCTATTTCACCTCACAGTTAAATGATGTTGGGAGAAGTAATATAGAGGAGGCTGAAATAAGAAATTAATTTTCTTTTCTTTTGATTCTATTAGTTCTGAATTAAATAACCAACATGATACTTTTCACTATTGATATACATTCTCCAATATATTGAGAGTTTGCAATATATCTATATAAGTATATAGATGTATATTATATGTGGTATATGTGTATATATGTATTGTATGTGCTTATGTATATAGCTTGTATGTACATATATATGTATATACAGAAAGAGATGGAAGTAGAGAGTGAGGGAGAGAGTGACATCTCTGTGTGGCTTTATGGGATAAAGATGAAAATATTATATAAGTATGACAATATCAAAATTAAATTCTACTTTACTGAAATTACACCCCTTACAAACCTATGTATGTGACCTTTATACAGTTTAAAAATGTTTATGGTTAATGGGGCAGCCAGGTTGTAGTCTCCCTAGGGCCTTTGTTTTGTTTTTCTTTGCAAGAGTACATAGCAGTTGAGTGATGAGCAAAGGCCATGTCATCAACGGGATCAATACCTTTTAACTTTGAGATATTTACCATTGTGAGCTCTTTGAGGGCAAGGGCTGTCTTTTCCATCTTTTTGTATGCCCAGTGCATAGCATGATGCCTGGTTCATAATATGTGATTTAAAAATGTTTATTGACAACTGACTCCTCTTAGCCTGCAAAGAATATAAAACATACTTATTTTCCTTAATTTCTTTTTTTTTCATATGTGCATACAGATGTACATTCTACAACTGGGTTGTCCTAGTAAATACTTACTGCTCCCCAAACCCGGAATTCTCTTGTCATTCACATCTGTATCACACAGATTTTTCACCTCCATCTCTTAGATTCCTTGGATTAAAAAAACAAAACCATTTCCCCCAATTTATTTAGATTTCTCCCCCAAATCACATGTAAAAACAATTTTAAGGTTGATTTTCTCTCCCCACCCCCCTTAAGAAAGTAAGCAATTCAATATAAATTATACATGTGTAGTCATGCAAAACATTTCCACTTTAGTCAGTTTATGAAAAAACAGACCAAAAAAAAAAAAGAAAAGGGAACTAAAAAAATATACTTCAATCTATATTCAGATACCATCAATTCTTTCTCTGGAGATGGATTGCATTTTTTATAAGTCCTTCAGAGTTGTCTTGGATCATTGTATTGCTGAAAATAGCTAAGTCATTCACAGCTGATCATCTTACAATGTTGCTGCTACTTTATATACAGCACATTTCATTTTGCATCAACTCATGTAAGTCTTTCCAGGTTTCTCTGATAGCATCCTGCTCATCATTTCTTAGAGCACAATAGTGTTCCATCATAATCTCATTCCATAATTTGTTTTCTTGGCTTTCTTAAAGGTTAGATTTATATGCCATTTCCTATAGTAGGCTCTTCTTGATCCTTCAGGTTGTTAGCACTTTCTCCATCCTCCAATAAATATGTATATACTTATGTGTTTACATATTTCATCCTTCCAGTTGATTGCAAGTTCCCTCAGAGCAGGAACTATGTTTTATTTTGTCTTTGTATTCTCAACATTTGGCACAGCGCCTTTCATAAAGTCCTAGCTTTATGAGTGCTTTGGGACCAATTATATAGGATTAGTAAAGGTGAGATGTGACTGCTTTTGGTTCCGAGATATATGCTGAATTAGGTCCCAGGAGGCTTAGGGGGCTTATCTTTCAGAGCTATGTAACTTCAAATTCATAGACAGTGATAAAAAGTACAACCTAATCACCCCATCTCAGTTTTTTTTGTACTTCCTATCTCCGTTCTCTACTTTTCAATCTCTCCTTTGGACCTCCTAGTGATTTAATTGGTGAGGAGGTATGGTAGTATCTCAGTTTACCATTTTTTAAAAAAAAATCTTTTGATTAGTCTTGCTTGTGGGCTGCTCTGTTGCCTTCAAGACCCTGCTAAAATTTATCTTATACAGGATGGAGTCCCTTCAGGAATATGTCAGGAATATTGTTTAGTAAAGAACCCTACCTTTAAGTATGTATTTCACCAGATGATATATACATCTTTCTTTTTCTGTGGGGAGAATCTCCCAAATGTGGACTAGCTTTTTGTGGTTGCATTAGATACAGCAAAATGTTTTTAAATTGTAGGGTAGAGTGTTTATATAAGCCAGTGTCTATAAGGAATCTTTAACTGGCATTTGTTGAATAAGAGTGTATGCTGTAACTCACTTAGGATTTAGAGAATATTTAGTGTAATGTGATATAGCTGAATATTAAATTAAATTAAACACTAAATGCTAAGTATGTTCAGGGTACTGCTCAAGACACTAGAAAGTGGTAGTGAGTGCCTAACTCAGGCGATGGGGAGAATTTGACTCAGTAATCATAATTATAATACTTCAACAGCAGGACATGTTTAGAATTTTATCATCATCATTATTATCATTAGCAAAAGACTAAGTAAAAAATCACTAAAGCGATTGGGTCATGTCTAAAAATCATCAGTAGATAAAAATAGGTAACTTACAAAATACAATTTTCATTAGAAGATGATTTTATAGAACATGATAATAATTTACTTCAAAATAATTGTTCCGTCTTTTCAAGTAGTAGTATGAAATGAAATTTGTTCAGTAAACTAGATAGAGTGAAATTTGGCTTAACTGGGCTTCTCTCAAGCAAGGCCCATGCCCTTCCCCACCCCACCCTATTAGCTTACTGGCCAAGACCTAAGTTTGTAAAGTCTAAATCAATCCTGTGTTCTATTTTATAGTGATAATTCCTCTTCATAATCATGATTCTGAGCTACTACATTAGTGTGAAGAGCATTCTAAGTCACTCAAATATTAAAAAAGACAAAACTCTCTTAGAAATAATTTCAAATGAATTATATTATATTCCAGTTCTTTGAAAACCATTAACATAGATATGATATTATATGTTTCATGGGATTTAGGGCAGGAAGGTGATCTCACAGCTTATCTAGTCTAGTCCACTCATTTTATAGATGACGAAACAGATTCACGGAGATGAAGTGACTTGTCAAAGTCACTTAAGACAAGCTGCTGCAAAACCAGTTTTTATTAAGAAATCAAATCAGCCTAACATTAAAAAAAATCAATATAATAATGGATTGTTTCATGGCATCCATAGTGATTCATGAAACAACTTATGATCGATTATACTAATCTGCTTTTTATTTTTTTGGACGAATTCTTAGGTTGATTTGTTGTGAAGGTAAAAGATATGAAGAAAGAATATCATTCACCCCAAATTAGGTTAGAATACTATATCAAACAAATTGATATATAATTATTTAAACATTAGGAAATAGCAAAATTCATATGGACAGGATCTGGTTAATACAATCATATTAATTTGCAGAATAACCCCAAATATTTGTATAATTAGTTTCCTGGATATGTGTGTGTAAACTGACAATTAGAATTATATTTATTCATAACATTGTAACTAACTGAAAGATCTGAATATAAGGCGTTAGTTATATTTCTGAATTAAGTAATACAGTTTATTTAGAACAAAATAATCTGAAGTACTTTGCATTCCTATAAATAGAACTTACGTTTCAAAAATATATGAGACATTAGAGGATTAAATTTAATTTTCAAAAATTAGAAAGAGATTTCTGACCATTCTAGCAATTAATATATGCTATTAGACTTTAGGGGAAAAATGACTAAATGTTCTGAATAATTGGGACACTGATTTAGTGCTACGTGAGTACTTCATCTTTACAAGCATCTTTGCCTTCATTTGAATTGGTTTCCCCTTTTCCTATGCTGAACCTAATACAGTGATGTGAAAATAACTTGGGACAAACAACTAGTTTTGATATAATTTCATTTTGTGACATTAATGATTTGCATGTTTGTTTCTATTGACACTAGATTTACTCATAATATTGGACCCTGATTGAATGAAAGTAGATAGAGCTGGTTTCCTGATCTTTCATTATTTCTCTGTTTGATAAATGCTATATTTCTTGCCATGTGTATATTTTGTTGCTCTTTTGCTTCTTTAATAATGGAAAACATTCAATTTTTATGAAAAATTCTTACTATGGGTAAGATAAAGATAGACCACAATATTAAAGATTAGACGAAGATAATTTTTATTGATGAAACATTTTTTTTTCATTCACGGCTATACGAAAACTTTTGTCTGAAGTTCAGGTCAGCTTATAAGATCTGAGCACCTTCATCAGATGATAAAACATCCTTCCCTGCAAAATATTAGGGTTTTTTATTTCCAGTAGGCCTGAAGGTCTTGCTACCATTGAGGGAATAATTGTTGCTGATAATTATATTGATATACACATGTAACTCTGTTTTGAAGAAATGCTGGATTTTTCTGGAAATAAAAAAGTCCCACATCACCTTGCTCCATGACATATTATGAAAGGTTAATTTATCTATGACATGGAGATTCACATGCCTCAATAGACTGGAAAATTTTCACATTTAAACTCATTGAAACTAAGGGCCAAGGCTAGAGTTAGAAAAATAAACTGTTCATAAAAGGCATGCTTAATGTTTAATGTGATAAAAGTATGGTTTCACAATGAAGAATTAAAGAATATGAATCCAAAATCATATTAAACAAGTGACTGACACCAAAGGAGGACTTGTTTTATATATATTTATTTATTTTAGTGAGGCAATTGGGGTTAAGTGACTTGCCCAGGGTCACACAGCTACTAAGTGTTAAGTGTCTGAGGCCGGATTTGAACTCAGGTACTCCTGACTCCAGGGCTGATGCTCTATCCACTGCGCCATCTAGCTGCCCTGAGGACATGTTATATTGAAAAAGTTTTAAAGAGATATAAAAATTGTAAGGTCTACTATATGCATCAGTTAATATGCTTATTGTACCTTGTCCCAGTAAATTTGCACACCACTGTACCTCTGATATTTAGTAGACTATCTTCAAACGCTAAAAAATTCACCACTTTGAGGCCAAACAAAACACCTTCTTCTTCTTCTTTTTTTTTTAGTGAGGCAATTGGGGTTAAGTGACTTGCCCAGGGTCACACAGCTAGTAAGTGTTAAGTGTCTGAGGCTGGATTTGAACTCAGGTACTCCTGCCTCCAGGGCTGGTGCTCTATCCACTGCACCACCTAGCTGCCCCTGGATATTTTTCTAAACCTGTGAGTTCTAAACCTGTTTGCTACCAAAGTCATTGCAAGATATTTTCAGTGATTCTATAGAAGATGAGTTAACATTTCTAATACTCTTATTCAATTAGAAAAAAAAAACCCAGCCATCTTATCTACCTGTGAAATAGTTCATGGCACATTAAATACAAAAGAAAGTAAGATAATGGACTTGTCCTTGGACAAAAAAAGGTGAGAATAAGGTTAGAGTGGTGGTGGTGGTGAGTTTCAGAATTTAGAAACTACTTCATTAACAATTTCAAGTCACTTTGTGATATCACATTTCCATATTGGAAATTCAAAGTTACTTTTTTTTTTTTTAGGATTTTAGGATACTTTGGCACAATTCCCATGTTAAACAAATTCATAATTCTTCCATAATGGAAGCACTAAAAACAACAATTTGGTTAGTAAAAAAGTGAGACTTGGAATTTAAAGGTAAATTTTTACAAGATGGAACTAAAGTAAATACTTATGAAAATATTTTCCTTCCTTTTTTTTGCTATGCTAGTTTACTTTCATATTACTTATGAAAAAAATGTTTGTAAGACAATTGAGTAGGAAAAATTATACAGAGAATGCAGCCTCCTTAAGGGAATAAGCTGTTTATGGGTAGTTTAGACTAGCACCTTTTATACACACAATTTAGAGTAACTACAATGAAAGCAGAATTTAGCACATCATATTCTGGTGTGTATTACAAATCACTCTTATCTATTTACTGAAGCACTCTTTTGGGTAATGTTCAAGTATTTAAAAGTAATAAAACTTCATTTAAAAAAATAATATTAAATCATAATAGATTCAGACTAGTAGACATGAACTCAACCAGTCTGAATTTTATGTGGCAATTCTTTTCCCTACAAAGGGAAGTCAAATTGCAGTAGACTATAATTTCAGTAGCCTGAAAAGTGATGTACCTTCCTAAATACCTCA
Organism: Dromiciops gliroides; assembly: GCF_019393635.1. NCBI lineage: Eukaryota > Metazoa > Chordata > Mammalia > Microbiotheria > Microbiotheriidae > Dromiciops > Dromiciops gliroides. The sequence continues at coordinate 56,323,983 of NC_057866.1, forward strand.
CTTACTTCAGTACTAGGGAATAAGTTAGGTGTGGATCTGATATAATACAGTATTTTGTCTTTTTCTCTCAAACCACAACCATGAAATCTTGTTATGATAATAATTGGTTTTCTTTCAGCCCAGGCAGAACCCAATGTTGTTTTTTTTTTTTTTTTTTTTTTTTTTTTTTAGTGAGGCAATTGGGGTTAAGTGACTTGCCCAGGGTCACACAGCTAGTAAGTGTTAAGTGTCTGAGGCCAGATTTGAACCCAGGTACTCCTGACTCCAGGGCCGGTGCTCTATCCATTGAGCCACCTAGCTGCCCCAGAACCCAATGTTTTTTAATTCTGTTTGGGGCAGGGTACTCTTGAACAGCTTTCCATCAAAAGGACTAGTGGTTTCCAGGGGTGCTCTTTGTATTTCTAAGGAAAATATAGCAGTGATTTTAAATTGAGACACTATTAAATTATACCACTGCACATTAAAATTCACAGGCCTGTGAAGCCAAGTTTCATGTACAGAAATAGAGACAATTCAATAGTTCAATAAGTCTATGGAAAAGGTAGATTCTACTTTCAAAATAATCGTAAATGTTATATGGAGGTTTTTATATGATTTTTAAGAAAAAAACCTATTATGATTTGGATATGAAAATGATACTGTATACAAGCATATAAACAACAGGGAATTATCTAGTTATTTCTAAATTTAACATGGTTAAAGTATGTAGAGCGCTGGACCTGGAGTCTGGAACACCTGAGTACAAGTCCAGCTTCAGAAATTACTACCTGTGTGACTCTGGGCAGATCAATTAACTCCCTCTTGGTCTATTTCCTCAACTGTAAAATGGGAATAATGACAGCATCTATCTCACAGGGTTGTTGTGAACATCAAATGTGACAATATTTTTAAAGCATTCAGCACCATACCTGGTAGACAGTAGGTATTATATAAATGCCTAATCCCTCTCACTACCCTTAAATGAGTTAAAAATTACTAGAGAAATGAAATCCATTTTCAGAGATCATGTCAATGCTTCCAAAGGTCTAGAGTTTGGTGAGATTGCTCTCTCCACTGATGCAGATGCCTTCCTTCCATGTCTTAGGAGATGGTATCTGTGTATTCAGCACCGAGGCCCCCCCACTCCAAAACATCTGCTGGCCAATTCTTTAAATTTAATCAAGATCAGTACTCAGACATCAGACTGTAGCAGAGGCTACCCTTGAAACCATCTAAGATTGGCAGGACCACAGCTTGGGCCAGTGCAGTGATTCAGGTTTGGGATTGGATCTCAGTGTACTGTAAAATTCAATAAAGATGAATTTATTTACATTAAAAGGATACAGTTTGCTCATTTTAATCAATTCTGGCCTACGGCAACAACACTGGGTGAGAAGGATGTCCTCCAAGACAGTGGGAATTAATTGCTTTAAGTAACTGATGCAACTCCTCATAGGATGGGTTTTTATGACTCAGGTGACAAGGAAACAAAAGTTCAAGCTCAAAAGCCCCTGGACCAAACATATCCTGGATATGGTTTCTATATCCCCTTAAAGGGATACAGCCCCAGCCCCAGCCCTGCCTGAAAAAAGCAGATGCTGCTTCTACCACAGACTGCTAGAGGCTCTGTTCTGTTAGCATAGCCTTTAAAAACCCGATGGCAGTGTCATACCAAGATGGCTCATATATTCTTTTTTTTTTTTTTTTGTGAGGCAATTGGGGTTAAGTGACTTGCCCAGGGTCACACAGCTAGTAAGTGTTAAGTTTCTGAGGTCATATTTGAACTCAGGTCCTCCTGACTCCAGGGCTGGTGCTCTATCCATTGCACCACCTAGCTGCCCCTCATATATTCTTTAAAAGGTTAGACAGAACACTAAAGCTAGATAAAGTAAATGGTTGGAAGTAAATAACATTTCTATAGATTTGTTTTGATACTTTTTTTCCTAGGGTAGGAGAATGTAGTGTAGAAGGATGTAAAGAACACTGGATGTCGACTCAGAGAGCCTGGGTTCAAGTCTCAGCTCTGTTACTATTTGTGTGACCTATGACAGATCACTTATTTTTTTGTTGTTGTTGTTTTTCTCATCTGTAAAATGAGGGGGTTAGTTTAGGTAATTTCTAACATCTTTTTCAGCTATAAATGATATGACTAATTGGTTCATGCCTACGGTTTTAATAACTTCACTTTTAATTTAGAAAAACATTAGAGGTTGCATGTATTTCTTTTGCATCATTAAAATTGTCAGTGAAGCACATTCACTAGGTTCAGGAAACCAGTACAGATATGAAAAAAAATCTGGGCTATGATTTAGGATTTTTTATTTTTGAAACAATTATAACAAACATTTTCATAAGGCAGGCTTCCAATTCAGCAGGCATTTGCTAAATGCCTACTACATTCTTGGCTCTGGTATTACGAAAGGGAGAGGGGAATAAAGGGATAGGGGCTAAACCTTGTGATTTCACTGGCTTATGGAAATCCCTGAATAATGAAACTCCATCTACCAGTGCAAGTTATCACCTTTATAACTTAGATTCTTAGTGAGTCAAGTAGTCAGCCCACAGACACACAGTGAGTATATTTCGAGGGTAGGATTTGAACCCAGGGCTTCCAAGTTGGTTTTCTAATTGCTCTGACTCTCACAGACTGTATCTTATACTGGGCTTTTTACTACATGTGATTGTTAGATTTAGGGAAATGACTTAACTGACAGCAAATTTCTAAAGTGGAATCCAAATGATAATGAATAATTCTATGTATGTGCAAAAGAAAATTTCAAGTTACTTTTGAGTTTTATATCATTGCACATTAAATTACCCCACTGCACAATAAAGGTCTGTGCTTGGTTGATTATATTATTCTTAGAAAGCTAGATTGTCCCTGATATATGTCATTCCCTGGTAGTAAATTATGCTATTATTGAGATGTACTGATTCTTTCAAGAAAAAATGGAATCATTTCAAGTTCTTAATCACTTGAAAGAATAGAGACTAGATTTCAACCTTAACAATAAGATAGTCTTCACATTTTGTAGGGGGCTAATTAGGGGAGTTCCTCATCCATCTTGTGAGACTTTGATTATATTTTCTTATGGAATATGTGGATATGCTGCTTGGCACCTTATGGAGAAAGGGTCTCAGTAATTTGGATGAATTTTTCATCTTGGATTTATTTTTGTGAGGGTAGTAATCCCTTTGTGATGGGTCTATAAACTAGAATGAACTATGGCTTTTGTTTTGTCTATGAGATCCTGAGAGAACAGCAGAACTTAGAATGGATTTAAACCCCCAGGGAAAGAATGTTCCCTTCTTTTTTTTTTTTTTTTTTTTTGCGGGGCAATGGGGGTTAAGTGACTTGCCCAGGGTCACACAGCTAGGAAGCGTCAGGTGTCTGAGGCTGGATTTGAACTCAGATACTCCTGAATCCAGGGCCAGTGCTTTATCCACTGTGCCACCTAGCCGCTCCAGAATGTTCCCTTCTTTCTAGCAGTCAATAATAGCTTCCTTGGGGTAGAGACACATGGGAATTGCATTTGTTCTCATCATTTTGTCTCATAAAACTTCCTGGACCCTAAGTTCCAGGCTCCAGCCTTGAAAGGGCAATGACATAATCTTTTAGCCAAAAAATGAGGAAAAATGTGACCAAGTGGTGAGAATTCCTGAACCCCAACCCCTTCATTTCCTAGGCAGTCCATGTGTTGGAGTTATCTCTGTAGGAACTCTAAACCTGAGAGTTTGAGAATCCAGTTTTTTAGAGAAAGAATAGGAGTTCCTAATTGGTGTCAGCTTCTTGGGGGGAAAAGGTAATACACAAGGCCCTCTCATAGTTGGAGGATAAGGAAGAGACTAGAACTACAACACAGAGGAGACGTCTATCTAATTTTCCTCTTGGTATTACTGTAACTTAATAAGACATTGAAGATTTGATGAGAAGGAGGACTTACTACAGGAACCAAACATCCATATTCCATCTAAAAGGAGTGCAAGGTTTTAGGGGTGGTACTGTAAGGCTAAATGCTAATATATATCTTTGGGATGAAAGAGAGGCTCACCAGAATGTTGGGTCCTTGCTTATCTAGTAACCCCATATTTATTTACCTTTTGAGAGGGTCTGAATTATAGAGAAGTATTATGAATCTGGAGGTCTGGGGAGAGCAAGATTCATTGATGAGGGAGGATAACTATATATATATATATATATATATATATTTGGTGATGGGCTATTGAGAGTTCTTTGTGTTGTCTTTGCATTTTCTGTGGGGTAGAGTGACAGCTATCAAGTAATATGTTTTGCCACTTTTAAGTTTTTATAAATAATCTGGGTACCATTTAATTCACATCTGTGGAGACCTAGATATGAGCTATACTCAGATTTCCCAGAGTAGACTTGGGTGGGGAGAGGGAGAGGGTGAGAATGAGTGATCTTGACAGTTGCCCCCAATATTAGATATGGTTCATATAAGCCCAGAACTTGAGGTGCTGGTAATGGATTAAAGCTAAAACCATTAGTCATAGGGGTTCACTATCCAAGAACAGTTAAGACCGTCCAAATATACACATGCAACAAGTTATCATTGTATAATAGCATAATACTGGTTAGATTGCATTTTTTCTAATAAAATCAAGCTTACTTTGAATTTAGAACTATCATCAAATTTTGTAGGGCAAGGATTAGTTACTCCCTTTTCTTTTAATTTTATACATAATTTGGCTAACAAAAAAGCAGTACTCCTGCAGAGTGAATAGGACTGGAGACAAATAATCTCTCTCAAAATTGTAATATAGAAGAGGACCATTATGGGGAATTGTTGCCTAGAAATAAAGTCATAGACAAAGGAATAGAGCACATTGAAGCAGAAACTTAGCTGGGAGGGTGAAGGTAGCATGATCTAATTTTCATTTCAAGTCAGCTTTAATTATGTTTTTAGTGGTAGGTTCCTTAGAGTCTATCTCCATGTTCTTTTCTAACAAGACTAAGAGAGGTACAATAGACCCATGTACCTTCAACAATCAGTCCTTAATTAGTGATATTTAAATTAGCATTTACCATGTGACAGTTATTGTGCAAAACATTGGAGATGCAAAGAAAGGGAAAACATCTTCCTGTCCTCAGGAGATTTCATTCTAATACCTTGTGCTATAATTCCATACTATCTTACCCCTTTTATTGTCCTGATTCTCTCACTAATATTCAGCCATTCCCTCTCCCCTGGCTGCTTCCCTGCTGCCTAGAAACATATCCATATCTTCTCCATCCTTAAAAAACCCTAATTTGATCAGACCATTCCACCTAGCTTCAATCTATATCTCTCCTCCCTTTCATTGCTAAACAACTTGAGAAAGCTCTTTATGGTTGCTACCTTCACTTGTCCTCTCCTTCACTTCTTTTTTTTTTTGTGGGGCAATGGGGGTTAAGTGACTTGCCCAGGGTCACACAGCTAGTAAGTGTCAAGTATCTGAGGCCGGATTTGAACTCAGGTACTCCTGAATCCAGGGCCAGTGCTTAATCCACTGTGCCACCTAACCGCCCCCTCTCCTTCACTTCTAAACCTCCTATAATCTGCTTTACTATCACCAGAATTTGCTCAAAGAGGGAATAACATACCTACTCAAGTGGGTATAGTCATATATTTTGCCCTGAGGGAAAATGAGAGGGGAAGGAGATAAGGGGGAGGGGTAGAAGAGGGGAAGGAAGGAAAGGCAGATTGGGGGAAGGAGCAGTAAAAAAGCAAAACACTTTTGAGGAAGGTGAAGATGTTCTGCACATGTAGGACTTACATTGAATTGCTTGATTTCATAGGGAGGGTTGAGGAGGGAGGGAGGAAGAAAATTTAGAACACAGAATTAGCTCAAAGACTAAATCTCATCAGAGTTGGCTCAAGGAGGGAATAACATACACATCCAATTAGAAGGAGTAATCTATCTAACAACCCAGCAGGAAAGTAGGAGGGGAAGAGGATAAGGAGGGAAGGGTGAAAGAAGGGAGGGCAGAGCAGGGGAGGGGGCAGTCAGAAGCAAAACACTTTTGAGGAGGATTAGGGTAAAAGAAGGTAGTAAATATAATGGGAAGGGAATAAGATGGAGGGAAATAGTTATGATGATTGATTATAATGGCGAAATGTATGCTACCTACTTTGCTGGGCTATTGTGAAGAAAATTCTTTGTCAAGTTTAAGGTACTATATAAAGGTTATGATGAACAGGATGCTATCAGAAAAACCTGGAATGTCCTACATGAACTGAAGCAGAGTGAAATGTACCATATATAAAATAACAACAATAATGTAAGATGACCTACTGGGAAGCACGTGGTTATTTTCGGCAATGCAATGATCCAATATAACTCTGAAGGACTTATGAAAAATACAATCCACCTACAGAGAAGGAACTATTGGTACCTGAAAACAGATTGAAGCATAAATTTTTTTGATAGTTCCTTAATCTGAAGTTTTGTTTTTGTCTATTTTCTCTCACAACCTGGTTAATGTGGAGATGTTGTCTATGACTACTCATATATAACTTATATTGAATTGCTTGAGTTCGTGGGGGGGGGGAAGGGAGGGAGGAAGAGAAAGAAGTTGGAGAACAAAGTTTTAAAAATTGATGTCAAAATTTGTTTTTACATGTAATTTGGAAAATAAAATTCTGAACAGAAAAAAAGAATAAATAAATGGGAGGAATTTGTAGTTAGTCTGGAAAAAGAGACTAGAGCCAGAACCTGAAGGGATTTAAATGATAAAGAGAGGAGTATACATTTTTTCTAGATGAAAGAGATTCATTGAAACTTCCTGAACAGGGGAATGATATACAGACACCTCAATTTACAGATTAGAAACAGATGTAGGAAGGTTAAGTAATTTGGCCAGGGTCACAAAGGTAGTTTATTATTTATAGGGGCAGCTAGTTGGCACAGTAGATAGAGTGCTGGCCCTGGAGTTAGGAAGAACTGAGTTCAAATCTGGCCTCAGATACTTACTAATCGTGTGACCCTGGGGAAGTGACTTAACCCTATTTAGCTCAGTTTCCTTATCTGTAAAATGAGCAAGAGAAAGAATTGGCAAACCATTCTAATATCTGCCCAAAACCCCTTGAATGTGGTCACAAAGAGTTGAATTTGACTGAAATGTCTAAACAACAATAGCAACTATTGCCTCTAAACTCAGTCCTTTTTTCACACAATGATAAGAGGGTGAATTCAAAAGGTTGCTCTTGCAACAGTGAGAAGGATATATTAGAAAGGTAATAAACTGGAGGCAGGAAAACCAATTGGGAGGTTATTACAATAATCTAGGTAAGAAATGACCAAGACCTGAACTAGGGCAGTTGCACTCAGAGCACAAAGATGTCAGAAGCTAGATATACTGGCAAAGTAAAATTGACAAGATTTTGAAAATTGTTGGATATGTGTGATGAAGTACTTGGTGAGAGAAAAAGCAAACCACTCAGATTTGATTCTGGGAGACTTTGGCTTTATTATCAACAAAAATAAGGACATTAGAGGGATCTATTCATTTTTAGATATGTTCAACTTGAAATGTCAGGAAGATACCTATGTATAGATAATGAGTGGGCAGCTGGAATTATTGGGACTAATAATTTGACAGTCCAGATTTGGGAGTTCTGTATAGAGGTGATAACCAAATTTTTGAAAGTAGATGAGATTACCAAAAGATAGAGTATGGAGTGAGAAGGAATGAGGGCCAGTGACAGAGTGTTGGGGGATATCCATAAGAATGGTGGGAGGAGGATAAGGGACAAACAAAGGAGACAAATAAAAATCAAAGAACTAGAAGGAGTGTAGGTCATAATAGTACAGGGTGATATAGAGCAAGGGAAGAGAAGAATTAAAGTATGGGGTCTGGTCAACATTACTAAATTCTATGGAAGAGTCGATGAGGATATAAAAAGTCATGTAATTTGACATTTAGGAAATTAGTATTTATGAGGTCTCTTCTTAGATTGACCAGTTTCAGCAGAATGAGAGACTTGAAGGAATAAATGAGCAGAATTAAAGGAATTCACAGTAATCTTAGTAAAGAAGAAGAAAAGTCCATTTTCTGAGACTGAGGTAGGAGAAGTTTGAGACAATAAAAGAAGAAGGATTGTCACATAGCATCAAGGGCCCAATTAAGGTAATATAAATTTGTTGTGAGCCCAGTCATAATTATACCATGTTTTCCTCCAGCATCAGTCAGTAACTTGAGAGTTAGAAGGAAGGGAGAGATTAACATGGTGGAAATATCATGAGGATTCTTGAAAGTGGAAGAGATGATGGTATTGAAGTGACTGACCATAGGATCAAACCTGAGTAAGGAGGTGTGTAAAGCTTAATGGATGTGAATGATAGGAAGAATTCGAAGGATGGAAGTAGAAGTGAGTGGGGGAAGTAGAAAGACAACCATGGACAAAGAGGAAATTTCTGGATTTAGATCTTACAGTTAATTTTTTTTTGAGAAATAGGAAATGCTTAAGTATAGTAAAAGTGGAGAACACAAAAGATGAGGGATTCAAGGAATTGAGAAATAGTGAGTTAGAAGAGTCATCAGTGTGGATATTATAATTCTGAAAATGATGGGAGAGAAAAGGGCAGAGTGGAACTAGGAGTTAGTTGCACAGTGTCAGGCACCAAAACCACAAAAAATGTTTACAAAGTGTCAAGGAGGCAGATGGATTACTAGGACAAAAAAGTTAATATAGCTGGAAGGTATGAACTTCAAATAAGGAGTAGTGACTGACAGAGCAAGGGTTTGGAAATGGCTGTGGGGAGCAAAGAATATGTAGATTCCACTTTCAGACACTCGGAATTATGGAAAATGACAAAAGAAATAGAATTGGACAGTGATGTCAGAGATATAGAGCTTTGGGGGGAAGTCAGTTTTCAGTTCATGCAAAGCAGTGGAAAGATTATAAGAGAAAGAGTTAACAATGGAGCTAGTAGTCCAATGGCCAAAAAATTAAAAATGAAACAGACACAGTGAAAGGAGTGGCAGAAGAGAAGGATGGGATGGGGGTGGGCTAGGACTGGGTTGATTAGTGATGTGAGTCTCTAGGGTATTCAGCTTAGCAGGATAGGACTTGTGCCTAGTATAATATATCTACTTGACAGGTCTTAGGAAACTTGAACTTTTCTAATAAGTCAAGAAACATTCATTAAGTATTTATTATGTGCCAGGGGGCTATGCTAAGCACTGGGGTCATGAAGCAAAGACAAAACAGTACCAGACCCCAAGGAGCTCACTCATACTCTGAAGGGGGAGACATGTAAACAACTTTACTATATGATTATTATGCATTAATATTATATACTCCATGTTAACATTATATATATCATGTTAATAAGATACATGCCATATTCATATTATACGAATACATATATGACAAATGGAGGTAATCTCAGAGGGAAGGTCCAGGCAGTGTGTATGTGTGGGGGGGAGGGGGCAGCAGGAAAAGATTCTTGCAGGTGGCATTTTAGCTGACATAGCATTGCAGACATAGCAGCCATTCAGTGAAAACAGTTGGGAGAAAGAATGTCTTGTGTGAGGCAGAGTAAGGAGGCCATATTGTATAGGATGGAGAGAGGAGCGATATGTAAGAAGATAGGAAAACTAGGAAGGGGATGGCTTATGAAGGACTTTGAAAACTAAATAGAAGATTTTATACTTGATTCTAGAAGGGGAAACCTGCTGGAAAAGATAACACAGAATGGAATCAAGATTGAATGTAGATGCTTTTGCCTTTGTATGAAGGGCCACTTCTTCACATGAGACAGGGGTGAAGGAGGAGGCAGTGGTGATACATCTGAGAGATATGAGATGAGGAGGAGGAAGAAGGGATAAATAGCCTCATTTTTTTTTTTGGTGAGGCAATTGGAGTTAAGTGACTTGCCCAGGGTCACACAGCTAGTAAGTGTCAAGTGTCTGAGGCCAGACCTGAACTCAGGTCCCCCTGACTCCAGGGCCGGTGCTCCATCTACTGCGCCACCTAGCTGCCCCGAGCCTCATTTTTTTTTTCAGTGAAATGTGAGGCAAGGTTTTCAATTGGGAGGGTGGGAAGATGGGACATCATGGAAGGTTTGAGGAAGTTTGGAAAGCTATGATGGTGAGTGAGATAGTGAATTGATTAGAGACCTTAAAAAGGATTGCTTTATGCAGTAAGGTCTCAGTTAAGATTAGGCAACATAAATTCATCATGGGCCCACTTAGCAGGGTTCCATTCTTTTCTCCAGTTCTGTTGAGCAGTACAAGAACAGACACAAAGGACTGTGGTATGGATCCAAAGTTTGGGCTTGACAAGGCCAGATCAGTGATATGATAAGGGAGCAAGGGAGTCAAGAGCAGAGGAAAGTGTTGAGTCAATAGGTTTACTCTGGGGCAATGAACTGGAGAAGCCTTATAAAAGAAACACATTACTGAGTAAATGGAGAAGTCTATAGGGTTAAGCAGCCTTAAGGTTACACATAAATTTTTGGAGGAGAGTGGAGTCAGAGAATTTGGGAACCAGTTTTCCTAAAAGGTGTAATATCCCCAGTTTAGTTTTCCTCTCCTGACTCAAGCTAAATTATGTCCTCTTTGACGAGTGAAAGGCTAGTAGTGTGTGTGTGTGTGTGTGTGTGTGTGTGTGTGTGCCTACCTAAAGGCAGAGAAATGATCCCCTATCCCCACCCCAAGGGAGAGGATATCTTGTTACAAAAAAGTAGGAAACATTTCAATTAATTCTGGTATATAACTATAGCAGAATCAAAATACTCATAAATTATCATGATACAGTGTTACCTGATTGAAATGAAAATTACATGCCTAGAATAATTAGAAATGATGCAAATCTAAGTTCCTCTCACAAAACTGCTACTAGCATCAAGATGCTAGTAAAACCTGTTGCTTAATGTATTAATATTCCAAGGATCATGCTTACTTATCTCAAGATCTCCTTAATTAGAAGTGTACCCAACTCTTTAGAGAAGGATGAAATGAAGGAAGCATTTGTATAAAAAGAATCAAAACAGAAATATGAATTCTGTGGCAATTTTAATATATGAAACATTAATAACTATGTTTTAATGAACACATTTTTGTTTGCAAAAAAGTATGCATAATTTATTTGGCATGGAAAAATGCTATTGCTAATGTTTGTGTCCTACTAACCTATCCATGCGTTTCTTCATGCAAACTAATTTTAAACATTGATAACTTACACAAAAACAATGAACTTCTCAAAAGGGTGGGAGCTGTTAATCACTAGAATTGACTGCTTAGGAAGACCATATTTAAACAAAGGGTAGTTATTTGTGATGGTACATTTATAACCTATATCAGATTGTTTTCTGTCTTGGAGGAAGGGGGAAGGGAGGGAAGGTGGGAGAAAAAATTTGGAACTGAAAATCTTATAAAAACAAATGTTGAAAACTATCTTTACATGTAACTGGAAAATAATAAAATACTTTTAAGATTTATTTGTTGAGGATTAATTAAGGACATTTCAGTTGAAGGTGAGTGGATAAACTATGTTACTTCATAGTGTTCTCTTCATGCCTGTGATACAAATGAAGCATTATAAACTCTTGAGGATTGTAGACCCTTAGAGGGCTACAACTCTGCTTTCTAATCCCTTTAGCAGTTGGAATAGGGTTTTGCTTACACTAGATGCTTAATAAATGGTTATTTCAACAGAGTATTTTTATGTTTGCTGATGATCAACTATTTTGAGTTTCTTCTTATAAAATTTCTCTTTGTCCATTACAAATTAATAGGCAGATTTAAATATAGTATCTAAAATACTATTTTAAATCTTTTTCTTTTTAATTAACACATATTTATTTCCTCTCCTAATCTTTTTTTTTTTTTTAGTGAGGCAATTGGGGTTAAGTGACTTGCCCAGGGTCACACAGCTAGTAAGTGTTAAGTGTCTGAGGCCGGATTTGAACCCAGGTACTCCTGACTCCAGGGCTGGTGCTCTATCCACTGCGCCACCTAGCTGCCCCAAATCTTCTTATTAAAAAAGGAAAAAACACCAGGGGCAGCTAGGTGTCACATCGGATAAAGCACTGGCCCTGGATTCAGGAGGACCTGAGTTTGAATCTGGCCTTAGACACTTGACACTTACTAGCTGTATGACCCTGGGCAAGTCACTTAGCCCTCATTGCCTCACCAAACCAAACCAAACAAACCAAAAACCAAAACAAAAAAACAACAAAAAAAGGAAAAAAACCCAAATAGAGTAAAAGAAAACAAATTTTTCACATTGGCCATGCATGTGTCATAATGCATCTTGTAGCCATCTCCACAGGAGATGGTGATGCTTCTTCACCAATCCTCTGGAATTGTTATTGGTCATTGTATTGATCAGGATTCTTAAGTTTATCAAACTTGTTTGTCATTAAAATGCTATTATTGTTATATAAGTTCTTCTAGTTTTGATCACTTCATTCTGCATCAACTCATATAAATGTTTCCAGATTTCTCTGAAATCATGTCTTTTATAATTTCCTTTGGCACAATAGCATACCATTACTTTCATGTATCATAATTTGTTCATTTGACAACAGATGACTATCTCATTAGTTTCCAGCTCTTTTTTACTACAAAAAGATTGTGGATGTGGGTCCTTTTCCTCTTTTTTGGCTCTTTGGGGGACCTAGTAGTGGTATTGCTGTGCTGAAGGGAAGTACATAGATATACACAAATATACTTTTTTTTTTACATTACAAAAGTATTTTTATTATTTTCCAGTTACATGTAGAGATAGTTTTCAACATTTGTTTTTTTATAAGATTTCTAGTTGCAAATTTTTCTACCTCCCTCTCCCCTCCCCAAGACAGCAAGTAATCTAATATAGGTTTTATATATATATATATATATACACACATATATATATGTATAATCACATTAAACATATTTTTGCATGTCTTGCTGTCAAAGAAGAATCAGAGCAAAAAGGAAAAACCTCAGAAAAGAAAAACAACAGCACCAAAACCAAAAGAAATAGTATGGTTCAATCTGCATCCATATTACATAGTTCTTTTTTTTTTTCTGGATTTGGAGAGCATTTTCCATCATGAGTCCTTTGGAACTATCTTGTATCATTGTAATGCTGAGAAGAGTCAAGTCTATCACAGTTGATCAACACATAATGTTGATATGATAATGTGTACAATGTTCTCCTGGTTCTGTTCATCTCACTCATCTTCAATTCATGCAAGTCCCTCAGGTTTCTCTGAAATCTGCCTGCTCATCGTTTCTTACAGCACAATAGTATTCCATTACATCACAAATATACTTTTGGAATAAGTTCCAAACTGTATCAGAATGGCTAGACTAATTCAAAGCTCCAATAAAATTACACTAATTGCTTGTTTCCCCACAATCCCTCTGCCATTTATTGTTATCTTTTAAAAATTTTTTATTTTTTTCAGGGCAATGAGGGTTAAGTGACTTGTCCAGGGTCACACAACTAGCACGTGTCAAGTGCCTGAGACCAGATTTGAACTCAGGTCCTCCTGTCCACTGCACCACCTAGCTGTCCCTATCATTATCTTTTTTATGTCATTTTTGCCATTCTGATCCATGTAATGGAGAATCAAAGAGTTGCTTTAATGTGTATTTCTTTAACTTTTTTCTTATCACTATCGATAGCTTGAATTTTTTTTTGAAAACCATCTTAATATTCTTTGACCATATATTATTTGAAGAATGACTCTAATTCTTATAAATTTGAATCAGTTCCTTCTATAACTTGGAAAATAGACTTAAAAGACCATTTTGAAAATATAATTTCCCTAAGGTTTTTTTGAGGAACTTACTTTAGAAGCTATATATTTACAGTATACAGCATATGTAGAAAAGTCTTATTTAACTTTCAGTGTGATAATGGGTACTAAAATACTTGTTTGAATTTAATTTTATCACTTAATAAAAACAAAAAAACTTACATAAAATTTGGCAATACTGGAAAAGAAATAGAATGGTGAGAGGTGGTATAATATTGTGGGAGCTCCTAGTCAAGGTTTCACAGCATGTTAGCTGTAGCATCCTGGTACCTGATTTCCCTGTCTCTAGTCTCCTCTTTCCCCAATCTCCAATACTGCATATAACTTGAGGACAATTTAACTGTGTTTTTCTTGGATACAAGAGAGTTGACCAAGAACTCTGAAAACTTCCCAGATTAAGAATTATTCACCAGAGATAAAGTAATTACAGCTCTTTTTATAAGGCTAAGGCATCAAGAAGTCAAAGAGATCTGTTTAAAAAAGAGAAGGCTATCCTTAATTATTATTATTATTATTTTTGGCAGGGCAATGGGGGTTAAGTGACTCGCCCAGGGTCACACAGCTAGTAAGTGTCAAGTGTCTGAGGCTGGATTTGAACTCAGGTACTCCTGAATCCAGGGCCGGTGCTTTATTCACTTTGCCACCTAGCTACCCCTATCCTTAATTCTTTTTTTTAAAGGTATTTATCAAGTTTATTTTAATTCATACATTTCATAGAAAAACAGTAGAAGACATCCATGGTGTATGAAAATAAAATTTAGGTCTGTACAAATTCTTCTATTTACAGGCAAAGGGATGTGGGAACATCAATGGTAGCAGCTGCAACTCTTAGTCTGGGGGGCTTTGCAGACACAGCCCTGGGCACATTTGGCACATCCTGCTGGGCAGCAGGAGCAGCAGCTTTTCTTGGAGGAGGTGCACTGGCACAATCTGCATTTGTAGGAGCCTGAACAGGTGCAAGAGCCACCATTCTTGCAGCTACATTTGGGGTCCATGGCTGGCAGGTAAATATCAGACACGCAGTTGTCTCAGGAGAAGGATGTTGTCTATCCTTAATTCTTAAAGGGCTCTCTCCCTAATCCATGAAGGTGTTCTCTCAGTAATCCTTCCCTCATCTCAAATGCTATGGTAGATCAACCCAACTCAACCCACAGTCTTGTGCACTGAGATCCACACAGTTATTTCTTTGCTGCTGCCTCATTCACTATTAGAACACTTTGCTTCCATCCTCACACTATCATTCTGTTCTACTAAACAGCAGGCCATAGTTCTGGCCAAGCCCTTCTATAGCAGAGAGAGGTAAAGGAAAACAAAGTATGCTCTCCTTGAGATAGCACTGTACTGCTGCAGCAGTCAGTTAAAGAACTAAAGCATGACAGGAATTGAAGCAGAGAAGCTGTGTGTGTGTGTGTGTATGTGTGTGTATGTGTGTATATGTTGGATTGGGGAGGAATGGAGAGGAAACTGTACCAGGCCTGAAGGAAAGGGGACCAGTATCTACCTGAGGCCAATTCTATACCCTCAGAAGACACATGAGGCAGGACTGAGTTTGGAGAAAAGTGATTCCCCAGTGTGGTAGGAGGCATATATAGCTTTGAGGTCCATTCCTCAGGGGATCCGTCATCAAATTGTTAGGAGTCAGAAAGTAAAAGATAGCAGAATATAAGTAGAAAAGAATGAAATTACCAAAAATCTCAAGAGGGAGAATACTCAGTTAAAAACTTAGCACAGAAGCAGATAAATTGAGAGAGAAGATGCCACTTAGACATTTAACTGAATGCAAACATCTCTACTTGTGCCATTCTCTTAAGATGTTACATTTGCTCCCTACTACCTATAAGATACAAATCTAAGCTCATCAGCAGGACATTCAATGTTCTTTACAATCTAGTCTCACGCCTCACCTTCCCCTTTATCTAGCTTTATTATAGGTAATAGAATTAGATAACATACTGATATCTTCAAAGTGCTTTACATATGTTATCTCATTTGAACCTCACAACAATACCACAAGGCAAATGCTATTATTATTATTGCCATTTTATATAAGAAGAAACTGAGGCTGAGGTTAAATTACTTGCCCAGAATCACACAGATAAGTGAATAAGCATTTGAATTCAGGTCTTTCTGACTCCATGTCTTATACTTTGTCTACTATGTCACCCAACTGAAAATGATTTACCAAAATGAACTCTATGTTCCAGCCCGGGAGGTTTTCTATGGTCTTCTGAATGAGTCATATGCATTTTTGGCAACAAGCTTCTGCTTGAGCTCTTCTTACTATGTGAAATGCTACTTCCTTAGTCTTTTTCCCATTTAAATTCCACCTATCCTTCAGGCTCAGTAAAATTTCCAACCTCATTAGGAAGTCACTCCTTGATTACCACAACCTTTTCTTAACTCTTACTAAATGATAGAATTTCAGAGCTAGAAATGGCCTTAGTTGTTATCTAGTTAGACCTATACTTGAGCAAAGATCCATCCTCTGAAGCATCTCTTGTTGAGTGGTCATCTGTCTTCCATCTATAGAACTTCAATGATAGAGATCCCACAACTCATTCCACTTTTGAATAGCTCTAACTGCTAGGAAGTCCATCTTTCTATAACTTGAATCATTGGTCCTAGTTCTGCCCTCCGGGCCATTTACAACAAATGTAATCCCTCTTTTATTTGACGGTCTTTCAAAAATTTAAATCATGTCCCCTGTAAGTGTTTTCTTCTCTAAACTAAATATACTCAGTTCCTTCAAACAGTGGTTTATATAGCATGGGTTGTGTTCCTCTACACACTTCAGTAGCTCTTCTCTGGATTTTTTCCAGCTTGTCAATGTCCCTTCTAAAATAGTTCACCAAAAGAAAATACAAATAACCTAGAAATGACCACGACAGAATATAGTAGGACTTTGTTTTTATCCAAAAATTGTAATATGATCTAAGTTTACTTTATGATAACCATAGTATCCAGAACTCATCTGAGTATTTGCATTCTGAATGCCACACCTTTTTTAGTGTAGCCTAAAATCACGTTAGCTTTTGTTTTGGTTGCTACCCTACACTGTCATCTCATGTTGATCTTGTGATCCACTAAAAATAAATAAACAAAAAACACTATGAAAAAAATAATCTCTTTTCCCAGGAGCCTTTGTATGGTCACCTGTTCTTTATCTGATGATAGCACAATTGACATTTCAACCTAAGAATAGGGCTTTTCATTTATCCTTATTAGTTTTGGTTTATTGTCTAACTTGCTATAATTTTTTTATCCTTAGAAAATATGATAATCATCTATGACTTTATCTCAGTCATGACAAATTGTTGACCAGCACAGGGCCAAACTCTCAATGAATCATTAATAACTCCTCTCTGGGTCCAGTCAATCAACCTCATTTTTATCCAAATAACTGTATTATCATCTACCCCACATCTTCATCTTGTCCATAAGAATAACATGAGAGATGATGCCAACTGCTTTGCTGTGATCCATCTAGGCAGTATCTATATCACTCACTGGATCTAACCATTATCCTTGCCAAAAAAGGAAAATGGGGTTATTCTGCCGTGGCCTATCTGGTTTTGATGAACTCATGCTAGTCATCGATGATCACCACTTTCCTATATAAATGTGTACAAACTACCCTTTCGATGTTGTACTTTCTAGAATTGAATGTGCCACTACCATTTTGCCATAGTTTTTTCCTTTGTTACTTAACTGTTTCACATGTATATATCTTGTCTCCCCACTAGACTAAAAACTCCTACAGAATAGGGTTTATAGCTTATTTTTCTTTTTGTTTGTCTCAGTGCTTAGCATCAGAAATGGATGTAATTTTGTCAATAGAAATGACATTAAAGAAGATGCATTACCATCTTACTTGCAACTGAAATGTCCTATATATGTTGTTTCCATGATTAGAATGTGAGCTCCTTGAGAGCAGAGATTGTCTTAGCTTTTTGATTTGTACCCTAGCACTGAACACAGTGCTTTGAACATAGTAAAAAACCTAATATGCTCTTCCTTCCCTCCCTTCTTTCCTTTCCTTTTTTTCTCTCTCCCTCCTTCCTGTTCTCACTCCCTGTCTTCCTTCCTCCCTCCCTCCCTCCCTCCCTCCCTCCCTCCCTCCCTCCCTCCCTCCTCCTTCCTTCCTTCCTTCCTTCCTTCCTTCCTTCCTTCCTTCCTTCCTTCCTTCCTTCCTTCCTTCCTTCCTTCCTTCCTTCCTTCCTTCCTTCCTTCCTTCCTCCCTCCCTCCCTCCCTCCTTCTCTTCCTTCCTATAATTTTCATCTAAGTAGGACCCTTTGGTATACATTAAATATGATTTTTATTTGAATGTATCCACAAGTCAAATATATATTTAAATTTGCATCTGAAAATTATTGACCACATTATTCATAATTATATATCCAAAGAAATTAAATAAAAATATAGTTCATAAACACAGCTAGATTAAAAAGTTCCCCTAAAATGTTAAAATGATGAAGGTAAAATAAGTGGTTGGAAGTTTATTAGAGGGTACTAGAGCTCTTGGACTATTGTGGTGTCAGGTTAGCCAAAGATGACATTTTTCTCACTGTCTCCCTTTTTGGAGTTTTTGTTTTTAGAATTTTCCTTATCTCCTGAAATAGAGAGGATGATATCACAGAGAGGCTACATTATATAATGTAAAGAGTGCTGGATTTAGAGTTAGAGCATCAAGGTTCAAAGGATCATAGATTTAGAACTGCAGGGGACATTAAAGGTCATCTTAAAATCAACTCTGTCACACTAACTCACTATGTAACCTTGGAAAAGTCACTTCTCACTGTGCCTCAGTTTCCTCGTCTGCAAAAGAAGTATACTGGACTATTTGATACCCTTATTTCCTTCCTTTCCTAAAACCTCAAGATATTTTTGAGCTTTGTATATAAAAGAAATAAGTAGTTGTTAAATGAATGAATGATTTGTGTCAAAAACTTTCTTCCAGCAATATCATTTAATAAAGAAATAAGTAAAAGACACTGGAAGATGATTATGTACTTCTGTAATTTCTGTCTCATGTACAAATGAAGAGGTCTCCCTCCTAGATTTGTTTTCTTACTCATCCTACAATGTGCACCTAAAATCTCTCTTCCTCCTTAAAATCTCCCTAGACCTCTCCCTGCACTGAACTCATGGAATTCATTTCTATGCTACTCACTTGACAATTAATCATCTACTGCCTTTGACATCTCCCGTATTGTCTTTATTGTTTTATTAGGTTTCAGTCCTCTGAGAAATGTTCCATTTTCTCCACACTCAGACATAATTGTTTTGCACAAGGGTTTCCATTGAGGTCACCAAGTTCACCCAAGCTAAGGTGGTAAGTATGGCCAACATAAGTTATGTGTTGATCCAACTTTGATTTTCTTTTGATTTTTTTATAATTAAGGAATTTTATGGAAACAATAAGTGTTTGCTTTCTGGTCAATTATTTTCTAATTATTGACTTTTTATTAAGGTCATATGAATACAGGTTGATTGTATAATTACTGCTAAAGACATAAAGTGATGCTGAAAACAAAGGACTTTTAGTGTACTTTTCTCTCCATTATGTGTCATTACTGTTAATATGTAATGTTATGTCAGTAAACACATGAACACACATGGAGAATACACAATATAACCTTGGAGTTAGGATAACCGGAGTTTAAATTCATCCTCAGACACTTGCTAGCTGTGTGACTTTGGGTAAATCACTTAGCTCAGTTTGCCTCAGTTTCCTCAACTGTAAAATGGGGATAATAATAGTACCTACCTCTCAGAGTTATTGTGAGGATAAAATCAGATAATATCTGTGAAGCTTTTGGCATATTACCTGACACACAGTAAATGCTACATAAATGCTAGTTATTATTAATTAATCATATCATTCTCTTTAGAATTGCAACAGGAAATGTTATTATATATGCTGGAACTTTCAAATCTGTCATTGATTATGGTAAGGAAAACATGTCATTTCATCTCCAGTTTTAAGCATATCTTGAAATCCTATTTTCACCCTTATATTTTTTACACCTAAGTTTTCTTCTCTTTAAAAAACTGTGTTTACAACCAATATTTTTAATTTCCCTGCACTTAGAATTATATAATACTATAGCATGAATAGTTTTTGAATTCAAATTGAAATATCTGTTTGACATATGGACACATCCAGATAAAAATATATTCAATCTCCTTGGGCAAAAATCCCCAGTACACCAAGTTTTCTGGCTGCGTGATGAGGTGACCTATTTAGGAAAAAGGTCAGCTGGTTATACAAAGTCAAATTATAAAACAAAACAAACCTAGAAATCATGGGATCAGGAAGTCACAATTCTACTTGAGGGAAAAGGAAGTACAAAAAATGTAGACCCATGAATCTCAGAGCAAATCCTCTAAAACCCCAGCTTCTTATGGAATTATTTACAAATACCTAACCTTGTATGGATTGTTTAACTTTTCTGTGCTTCAGATTCTTTGTCCATTTGAAGAGATGGCTTTA
Organism: Dromiciops gliroides; assembly: GCF_019393635.1. Classification (NCBI taxonomy): domain Eukaryota; kingdom Metazoa; phylum Chordata; class Mammalia; order Microbiotheria; family Microbiotheriidae; genus Dromiciops; species Dromiciops gliroides. The sequence continues at coordinate 56,344,217 of NC_057866.1, forward strand.
AAAAAATCAATGATCATATCTAAATTAGGTCAGGCTCACCCTGTGCTAAATCAAGTGAAATACTAGCAATATTTTATTAGATTTTTAGGCCTGGCTGGATTATATGAATTAAGACCAAATTTTTTTTTTAGGGCTACATGAGCTTGTTGGTTTCAACTGAACTGAACTGAACGGAATGTTGTTAGATTCTTAGTTACACTCCCTTTTCCTCACCCCCATCTTGGAACCTCTACCTTAATATTTCTTGGTGAAAACCCTAGTGTAAAATGTGTTTGCTATCTCATTCAAGGGCTTTTCATAAAGTATTACTTGCTCAGTCCATTGGTGGCAGTTCAGTAAACTTTTAAACAGTAATGAAAACAAACACAAAATGGTGGAAATGGATAGGTACTAATCAAGGTACAACATCCAAATTCTATCGATGAGGTAATTGAGGCACTGTAATTTATTGAAGGAAACAGTAAATCAGTGACAGAGCCAGAGGCACAAACTATCTACCCATCTTGTAGTGGTAAATGATAAGTAAAGTTGCAGATGATTCAACTCAATGAAAGAAAGAAAAAGCATTTAGTAAACAACCACTATGTGCCAAGTGCCAGGCTAAACACTGAAGATACAAATACAAAAGCAAAGGCAGTTTCTACCTTCAAGAAATCTATGATATAATGGATGAGACAACACATGATATACCATATATACATACCATATATTGGCCAGGGAGGGATATTTTGGTTTGGAAAGTTACAAATGATAAGTAGAGCCATGGGAGAGTAGACTGATATACTCTTTCTAATAACAATGGCAATATTGATTTGATCGTGGTTCTAGAACTGAAAAGTAGAGGTTATGTGACAGGAGAGACAAATGGACACATCCAGATAAAAATATGTCAGAACTGAAGGGGTTAAGTCTCTGCTCTGAAGGCTTTTTTTTTTTTTTTTTTAGTGAGGCAATTGGGGTTAAGTGACTTGCCCAGGGTCACACAGCTAGTAAGTGTTAAGTGTCTGAGGCCGGATTTGAACTCAGGTACTCCTGACTCCAGGGCCAGTGCTCTATCCACTGCGTCACCTAGCTGTCCCTGGTCTGAAGGCTTTTTAAAGGATGGTTGGGGGTAAAGTGAAGCATGGCTGGAGCTAGACTATATGGAATGGGAAATTAATTGTGTTGTACCTAACTTCTTTTCTTTGAAAACTTCTTTACAATTGTTTTCTACTTCCATATCATCAGTTTGCCTGATACAGATTATATGTACCCTCTTCTTGTCAGAAGATATCATGATCCAAAGGTTCCCAAACATTCTCCATTCATGGTGCTCTTAGTATCTCAGTAATTTTTTCATGGTGTCCCTATCCTAAAGGAAATCACTAACAATTCCATGTATTAAGTTGTTAGGTCTAGAACAACTTAATAAGTATTTATGTACTGATTGATGATTAATTGATGTTTGTCTTTCAGTCTCGAGGAGCACCGTGACATTGGGGTGATGTCATGACTTGCAATGAATTGGATTTAAGCGGGGGAGGGGTGGGTAGGGTTACCAATCTCACTCTTTCCTCCAGAGTCATCTAGATCCAGTGGCAAGATATCAGGATGACTGGAGAGGGCACCAGATATTTAAGGCAATTGGGGTTAAGTGATTGGCCCAGGGTCACACAGCTAGTATCTGAGGTGAGATTTGAACTCAGGTCCTCCTGAGACTCCAGGGTCAGTGCTTTCTCCACTGCACCACCCAGCTACTCCATTTTTGTAATAATTTATGCACTAACAACTTATGTACTAATATTTATGTATTAATAACTTAGTAGGTATTTGAAAAAATATTTTGTTTACAGATGGACACAGAGGATTGACAAGTACTTATATAAAAAAATCTAAGAAAGAGGAAAATTTGAGAAGTTATAGTTCTAGCCAAAAGTACAAGTGGACAAAAACATATCTCAAAACTTTGAGAAAGCACTTCACCATTAGTCAATAGATGTTGAATATCGTGTTTCCCTCAAAAATTTAAAATATCCTGTGGTGCCTCTGGAAGTTTGCTCTGTTACCTTGGGGTGCCATGAAACCTAGGTCATAATCTCTACTTAAGGATTCAAGTAAATAGTAAGCACAATTAGCATGTCAACCAGAGCCATAATCTTGCCCTAGGAAGTCCCTAATTATTCTTGGTTAAAGGATTAAAACAATTTAAAGAATCCTAGAGCTGAAAAGGACCTTGTGGGTCATCTAGTTCAATTTTCTTTTGGATTGAAAAGTCTGGATCAGAATGTATAAAAGAGTGTAGGATCATACCAAATTAAAATAAAAGCATTATAAGATGTAGTAAATACAACATTACAAAGAATAAAAATGAATCCACAAGATAATTCTTAAAGGGAAAAGGAGTTGAATATTCAGGGTATTCAACATGCAAACTGAACAAACGAAAGAAAATTAAATGCTTTCAGATAGCAACTCACCTTATTTCTCTAGCTAGGGATGCCTAGAACAGTGTGGCCTTGGGCTGGGGGAAGGGGAGGGGAAAGAGAGAGAACTGGAAAGTTGAGTGTCAGAAGAGATGAGTTGAGCTTTAGATAGCAAAGAAGGATTAAGAAATAATATATTGTTTTCATGTGGTTAGAAAAAGCTGTCTTTCTGTTTGCGTTTTTAATTACTTAAAAAACTGGACATTGACACAAAGAGCACTAGTGGAATAAAGAATATAAGGAATAAAAGTAAAAAAGGGAAAAATCAGGAAAGCAGAAGAGTGATGTAAATAACATTTTCAGGGTGAAATATTAATTCCTTCCCTTGTAAATTAATACTATTAGTGATGGAACAATAAAGAAGAATTTTACTAAAGAAGATGGTGGAATGGAGGTCCAGGAAAAGACTTGTCAATATATAAGAGTGGAGGATCAAAGACTTTGTTTTGGTTGAGAGAGAAAGGATAAAGCATTTGGGGGAAGATCATAGAGAGAGGAAAAGGAGATTCATCTTACCAGAAGAAAGGAAATAGTCTGGTAGTATTACAAAGTTGTCTCACAGAAGCAGGAGGCGAATAGAGATGATTCTGCATCAAACTTTGTTTATATGGGGGTGAGGAACAAGATTGGACATTTTAGGAGAACAACTATTCCAAATTGGAGTTTTGCACCTCAGTACCAAATCCTATCATGGAGGAGGAGTAAGTATGTTAGCTCAGCAAAAGATAGGGGGAATCACTGACATAAGTCTTAAAAGTTGGGAATGGATAAAAATCAAGGGAAAGGGTGGACAAGTTAACAGTTTAAAAATACTTTCTTTCCCTCTGACTCTTAAGGGGAGGATAGAATGGATGAAAAGTGAGAAAATTTGAGATATGGAAGGGGAACTTGTGGGGATCATGTTGTATGGCTTCAAGAGATTGGTGATCATGATGAAGAACAGATCAGGCAGTAGGAAGAGCAAGAGGAAGAGGTAAAATGATAGAATTTTATGGTAGGAGAGGAAAATTTCAGAGGTCAGGTTTTAGAAGGTGGGCAATTCCAAATGAAGGTGAGGTCTAAGTTGGGATCACTCTGGTGGGTGGTAGAAATGTGATGGAACTTGAACTTATAGGCATTGAGAATAACGAGTTGAAATGTTGGAGTGCTGATGGGTTAGAAACATATTAAATTTTTCAAGGATGATAAAAGAAGAGAGTGAAGAAGTCTATAGCAGATACTCCAGTCCTTGATGAAGGTGGGAGAATTCTGGAAGTTGATAGATACCATGAATAAGGATGTTGAGAAGGTGGTGTAATATAATTATGGATTTTTAGAAGAGTAAAAGTTTATTAAATGACAATGGAAGAATAGTGGTCTAGAAGAATGGTATCAAATTGGATCCCTGCAAACCAAAGAATGACTTAGAAAATCACAAATTAACATTATTTCAGTATATTGGATTTTTATTTATTTTGTTAAATATTTCCTAGATACAATGGGCTAGGAGTTTGACATGCTAAAAGTGGTAAAGGGATGAGGTAAAGCATATATCTACTCCTATGCAAATGTTTTATAGAGACAAAACAACATTAAAGAGTAGTCTTTAAGTATGAAGGAAAGTTACTAACTTTAGTATAATGAATTATTACATTTTGCTTTACATAAAAATATATGTACTGAGATATAAGGAATTTTTCTGAACATCAATACAGTGAAGAAACCACTTATGGTTCCAGTAAAAAGTAGACAGGTTGTCTTTGAATTCAGGTTTATAAGAGTTTGTACCTCCAATTTGCAGTCAAAATCTACAGTAACAATACTATTTAGTTTGAATTTGAACCAAAATTTTATATTTTGAAGTAGTATTTAAAAATTATGATATTGCATATATTTTCTAGCCTTGGTCTTTTCATAAAAATATACAATATTGCATAGGCAGCTCAACTTTAGGTGAAGGAAGAACACACCCAATTTATTAAAAAAGACTTGCTATTCAGGTACATTTGAAGTATCTTCAAATTGCTTTGAATCAAAGATTTTATTTCATTTTCTTTTAAACTAAAAGAAGTCCTCTTAATTCTCTTTATATATTCAAGATGAGAGCCTGTCTCCTCTCAGATCAATGCCCCTAAATGTAGCAGTGACTTAAATAATGGACAGTGATTATTTGAGGGGTATAGGCTGAATTTTCTTTCCTTCTCTTTTTTCTTTAAACATCTCTGCCTTCTGTTTCTTACATGTGTTTCTGTATATGACATGGTCCAAATGCCTGAGACAATCAGAATTTAGAAAGGAAAGTGGCTTTCAATTACTTCTCTTTATCTTTGTAAATAGCTATTCTTTAAAAAGCAATTTTATATCATCTCTTTAATGTCAATCACAGGACGATGACTTTTTTTTGTGGGGCAATGAGGGTTAAGTGACTTGCCCAGGGTCACACAGCTAGTAAGTGTTAAGTGTCTGAGGCCAGATTTGGACTCCGATGCTCCTGAATCCAGGGCTGGTGCTTTATCCACTGTGCCACCTAGCTACTCCTGACAATGGCTTTTTAGTTCCATTCCAATATCAGAGTATCACAGCAAAATACCTAGCACATAGTAGGTACTTAATGAATGATCTAGAATTTTGTTAAACATCTACAATTAAGTGTGAATTTCTGTGGAGTCCACAACTGCAAAGCATTTGACCAAGTATATATTCAGGCTTTACCATGATACTATATCATTTTGAACCAATTTAATGGTTTTCAACTTCTTTATTCCTTCACCAGGCTGTGAGGTGCTATTAATTCTGCAAATGTCAGTAAGCAAGTTTCTCACCAGTTATTTCTTATACATTTTCTACTAGGTTGTGCTTACTACCTCAGGCAAAAACAAATCAAAACAAAACCCACAAATAGCAACAATCTGCTCCCTGTCCACTTAACAGAGTGCTCCATTCTACTTCCAAACCACCCAATTCACCAAAATGAACCAAATCTTTCTTTTCATTGAAGCACTGCTTTAAATTCAACTCCTCCATAAGTCTGTGTCAGAAGCACTCTATTCTTTCTGGTGGAAATATGATGAGTGGAAAAAATGTCAGTTTCACCAGTTTCATGATGCTACACATAGTAGAAGATAGAGGAATTTCACTGAAGATCAGTTCAATGAAACTAGGTCACATTCTGTCATCATTCATGGAATGACACCTGCCATCCATGTTTGGCTGTTTGTCCTTTATTTTAACCATGGCAATGACAAGCCCTTTGGAACACTTCAGATTCAAAGACATTGACACAAAAAGAGCATATTTCTAATATCCTCTTGTATCATGCCAAGAAACACAGTGATTCACTCTTAACTCTCTACCACAAGACTTTTCACTGATTTTTTTCACCAATTTTTTTATCAAGTGAAATATTCAGAAGAAGTTTTTTATTTAGACTGTATCAGTCTAGACCAGAGGCAGCAAGGTATGGTAGATATAATAATATTGGACTAGGAGAAAGGAAATCAATCAATCAGCATTTATTAGGTGCTTAATATATGCCAAACATTGTGGCACACATAAATGAATATAAAACTCCAGATGTCACCTAGTCATGGCAGAGAACTACAGGACTAAATCATTTCTCTAGTTCTGAACACGATGTCTCTTAATACATAGTATTTTGGCAGCCATATCATACTGTTGCCTTAGTTTGCAGTCCAAGTCCGGTGAAACTCTCAAATCTTTTTCAAATGAAATGCTGTCCATCTAGTATGGTCCCTGTCTTATACTTGAGGAGTTGATTTTTTTTTTTGTGGTGCAATGAGGATTAAGTGACTTGCCCAGGGTCACACAGCTAGTAAGTGGCAAGTGTCTGAGGCTGGATTTGAACTCAGGTCCTCCTGAATCCAGGGCCGGTGCTTTATCCACTGTGACACCTAGCTGCCCCTAGGAGTTGTTTTTTAATGCATATTTTAAGACTCTACATTTATCTCTATTAAATTTAGCTTCTTTTTATATTTCTTAATATTGTTTTTGGATACTGAATATCATTCAACATGTAAGCTGTCCCTGTTATGTCTGTGGAAGTATTACTGAAGATCATAGATTTAGAGTTGGAAGGGTACTGAGAGGCCTTCTAGTTCTACCTTTCCATTTTATGAATGAGGAAACTGAGGCTCAGGAAAATTGAATAACTTTTCAAAGTCTTCACAAGCAGTAAGCTTCAGAGGCAGGACTTGAATCTAGGAAACTCCTCAGATAGATGCATCTTTCACTAATACCACATTGCTATTTCTGTTTCTTCTGTCACTTTGATAAACATTCTATCTATGACTTTTTCCAACACATTGATAAAATAATAAAGAGAGATGTATGAACACAGTTCTCTGGGGCATTTCCCTAGAAACCTCTTCATGTTTACTTCAAACTGTTAATCAGAACTTAGTAGGTTTGGCCATACAACCATTTCCAAATCCACTTAATTACATGATTACCTAACCTATATCTCTTTACATTATCTGAAAGAATAACATAGGAGACTTCTTTAGATACCTTGGGAAAATCAAGGGATAGAAAGAGAAATTCCATTTAAAACAACTATAGAAAATATAAATAACAAAACTATACTACAAGTAAAAAATACTCTTTACACAAATAAAAACTGATTTTTTTTGGAGAAATGTCAATTATTGGTAGGTTGGACTAATATGATAAAAACAATATTACCTAAATTAATTTAGGTATTCAGTGTCATAAGAAACTATCAAAGGATTACTTTATAGAGCTAGAAAAGGTTATAACAAAATTCATCTGGAGGAGCAATAGATCAAGAATTTAAAGAAAATTAATGGGAAAAAGTAGGAAGGAAGGGGACCTAGAAGTACCAGATCTTAAACTATACTACATAGTAGGGATCATCAAAACAATCCAATACTAGTTAAGAAACAGAGAGATTGATCTGTGGAACAGATGACATACATAATATACAGAAGCAAAAGAGCACAAGAGCCTAGTGCTTGATAAATTCAGAGATCTCAACTATTGGGGAAAGGAATCACTATTCAATGAAAACTGTTGGGAAAACTGAAAAGATATCTGGCAAAAACTAGGTATAGACCAACATCACACACCACATACCAAGATAACCTCCCAAAAGGGTATATGACATAGACAAAGACTGATATCAGAAAAAATTAGAGGAGCAAGGAAAAAAATTACCTGTCAGATCTATGTATAGGGAAATAGTTCATGACCAGTCAAGAGACAATGAGAGTCACAAAAGGTAAAATGGATCATTTTCATTACAAAAAATTAGAAAGTTTTTACACAAACAAAACCAATGCAGAAAAAATTGAATGACAATGGTGGGAAATCTTTGCATCAAGCTTTTTTTTGATAAAGGTCTCATTTCTTATATAGGAATCAGAATCATTTCCAAAGCTGATAGTCAAAGTTTTATGAAGAAGCAGTTTTCAGAGAAAGAAATCCAAACTATCAACAACCACAGAAACATTCTCTAAATCACTAATAATTAGGAAATTCAAGTTAAAACAACTCTGAGATTTACCTCCACCTATCATTTTGGCAGAGCTGATAAAAAAAAGGAAAAATGACAAATGCTGGAAGGGGTTGTGGGAATTAATTCACTAAACTGGTCCAGCCATTCAAGAAAGCAATTTAAAACTATGCTGCCCAAACTATTAAACCATGCATACATAATCTTCGACCTGATGATACCACTGGTATGCCACTTCTGGGTCTATACACCAATGACACCAAGGAAAGAAGTACCATATGTACAAAAATATTTTGAGAAGCACTGTTTGCAATGGCAAAAAAATGGAAACTGAAGGGGGTACCCATCAGTTTGGGGAATGACTGAACAAGTTACAGTACAGAAATGTAATGGAATGCTATTGTGCTGTAAAAATGATGAAGCGATGGTTTTGGAGAAATCTGGGAAGATGTATGAACTGAGATAGAGGAAGTAAATAGAACTGGGAGAATAATTTATATGATAACAATATTACAAAAAGAATCAACTTTGAAAGACTTGGGAAATCTGATTAATGCAATAACTAGTTACTATCCCAGAGGACTCATGAAGAAATATCCTACCTGCCTCTTGATAGAGGTGATAAACTCAAGGCGGCAGATTGAAACACATATGTATGTATATGGCCAATGTGGGAATTTGTTTTGGATGACTATACATGTTTTTTAATGGCAATTTTGTTCTTGCTTTCTTAATGGAGAGGGATTATGGAGAGGGGAGAAGTGAAAAATTAAAAAATTAATAAAAATTAATAAAAAATTAATTTGAATCAAAGCAAACTTTAACTACATTATTTCTCTGATCTACCAGGCTTGTAACCCTGTCAAAAAACATAAATGAAGTTAGCCTAGAATGATTTGTTCTTGATGATACTCTCCTGGCTCTTTGTGATCACTTCTTCCTTTTCCAAGTATTCACTAGCCATTTCTTTAATAATATATTCTAGAGTTCTGCCACTGAATCGACCTCACTGGCTTATAGTTTACAGAGTCATTTTTTCCCTTTTTTAAAAAATTGGGACACTTTTGTGCTTTTCCAGGTCCACAGAATCTCTCCTTTTCTCCACACTCTTTTAAAGATCACTGACAGTGGCTCAGCATTTATAGCCACCAGTATCCTGGAATATAGTGTATCTGGCCCTAGTAATTTGAACTTATCAATCGCAGTTAGGATCCATCATATTTACCTATTTGGAAATTATCTCCTTTAGATTTTTTCTTTTTCCCGAAAACACTGGCAGTGAAAACCAAAACAAAATAAGAGATGCTTTGCTTTCTAAGTTGACCATTAAACCATTGTGAATGACAATCCTATCCATTCTTTGATTGCTCTCTTTTCCCCAAAAGAGCTAAAAAGTTTTTGTTGTCTTTAGCTTTCCACACTTTGTATTTATACTGTTACCAGTATCTTTTGTACATGGTTTTTCTAAATCCAAGTTCATCATTAAGTTACAGGTGTGACTCCATCAGTCTCTTTAGGCAACTCCCTATCTCACCTCACAGGAATTGTTTCACTTTCACTTTGTGCCTTTAGAACTTAGTTTCAACAAATATCTATTAGCTTCCCATTCCTTCTGGGGCTGATGTTGCCTGATGAATTTTGGTGCATAAGCTCTTCTCTGAACTCTCTGAAATCTTCTCTCCAAAACCAGAATCCATATCAGATTATGTGCAGCTTTTCTCCTTAAGATGGAACTCACGGGGCAGCTAGGTGGTGCAGTGGATAGAGTACTGGCCCTGGATTCAGGAGGACCTGAGTTCAAATCCAGCCTCAGACAATTAACACTTACTAGCTGTGTGACCCTGGGCAAGTCACTTAACCCCAATTGCCTCACCAAAAAAAAAAAAAAAAAGATGGAACTCACAAGGTTTTCAGTATTCTCACTCTGGCACCAATCCCTCCTTTTGTGGGAGAACTATATTCTAGGATTTATACTTTCTTTTCTTTTAAAATTTTAAAAATTCATTTTGAACTTAAATATGAAACAACAAAAAAGAACATTTCCATATACACAGTACACCATAAAAAGAGGATTTAATAGAAAACTGTGAATTTCTGTTTCACACTGTTTACTTAAAAAAACCCTATGTAATAAATACTATGCATAATTTTCAAAGCTACCCTGCTTCTCTGTGCTTCCTTCTAAATTTTTGTTCTCTGCTGTGCATTTTAAAATTCTTTTCTCCCTCCCCATCACACCCTAGAGAAGGCTATCATTAGACACGTGTGTGTGTGTGTGTGTGTGTAAAACCATACTATATATATACTTCTATTTATCAGCTTTTCTCTGTATGTGGATAGCGTCTTCCTTCATAGGTCCTTTGTAGTTGATTTGAATATTTATCATACTCAAAATGACTTAATCATTCAAAGTTATTCTTAGAACAATACTGCTGTTACTGTGTACAACATTCTCTTGGTTCTGTTCATTTCACTCTTCATTATTTCGTGCAAATCTTTCCATGTTTTCCTAAAATCAACCAGCTTGTCATTTCTTATAGCACAGTAGGATTCCATCACCATCCTATACTACAACTTGTTTAGCCATCCCTCAATTGAAAGGCACCCCCTCAATTTCCAATTCTTTGCCACCACAAGGAGAGCTCCTATAAATATTTCAGAACATATGAGCTCTTTTCTCTTTTCCATAATCACCTTAGGAAACAGACCGGGTCAAAGGGTATACAGTTTTATAACTCTTTGGTTATAATTCCAGATTGCTCTTCATAGAAGGCATACTTTCAAAGAAGTGCCTTTTGTTATTTGAATTTACATCACCCTGCAGACAGAATTAAACATGGTATTAAAATGTTCTTGAAAACTTTGGGACCATCCACCATTGGATCATAGAATTTAAATCAGAAAGGAAACTCAAAGATCAGCAAGTCCAACATCCTTATTAATAGATGAGGAAAATGAGGCTGAGAGAGACAAATGACTTGACTCAAGTCATACTTTGGGCTTTTTTTGGAAACCACTTTTAGTTAAGTAAGTTTAATTCCTTTTTAGGTTCTTGTCTTTGTATTTTTATAAAATTTGGATAAATTATTTATTTCCATTGTTGGGTAGCCATTCTTTTTTTTGTATTGTTGTTGGGTAGTGTCAATTACATGTCAATTATTTACAATTAAGATCTTCAAGTAGAAGTTAGATGAGTTACTGGTAGGTAGAGAGGATCCATGATTGATTTAGAGGTTGGAAGAGTGCTAACATTCCTTCCAAATCTGCGGTTCTGTGATTTCTCTCCCAAGAACTGGAGTTGGAGATTGTAGTCCAGAGCTTTAGGTATCAATTGTCACTGAAGGAGGCTTCTCTTAAACACTTATTCATAGATTCTAAGCTCTAGGGGTGGAGGTACCATATTTTGTTTCATTTTTGTATTCCCAGCAGGTGGTATAGTGCCTTGCACATTATAGGAACTCAATAAAAGTTTTATACATTCAGTAAGACTGTTTTTTTCTAATTCTGTCTCAAGAGCAGACTTCACATCACTGTGCCATACTTTAGAAACGTTCACTCTTCCTACTAAATTAATTGTCTAGACATGAACCACATCAGATTTTAGTTTCCTTTCTAGGGTTGGATGGTGAGAACACTGAGGAGAAGTAATGTGCTGTAGTGGATAGATTACTGGATGTACAAACTGAAGTTCATGGACTCAATTTCTTTCTCAGATATTTATTAGCCATATGACACTGGTGAATGTCTTTATTTCTCTGAGACTTCATTGTTTACTGCTATGAAAAAATGGAGAGAATACTACTCATAGTATCTTCAAAGGGCTATTGAGATAATGTATAAAATGCTTTGAAAGCTTTAAAATAGTGCATAAATGTCATTTGTTATTATTTTGTCTGAATTGACTTTGTTTGAATTTATACTATAATCCCCATATATTGTGGTTAGGAGAGGGTAAATCTTCTAAATACCTTAGTAGGCTAACATTTCTAGCAAGTTTACCCTAGAGAACAAGCACAGAGTTTGCTTACTGGCTCCATCTCCATTTTCTCTGTCCTACTTTGAGCTCCTCCTTCATTTGGGGCTATTTAAAGAGGGCAGTGGTGTCACTGAAAGCTGCTCTCAAAATGGGAGAGGCAGAAGAAAGGGGAATTGATCTAATATTGCTCTGTATAAAGTCATCCAAGGTCAACTTTAGCATCTGTCTCACATGAAAACAAATATTATTTGTTTCTCTGAATCCAATCTATTCCCTCCCTAATCCAGTTTTTACACAGCTACCAAACACTGATAGACCTAAAGCACAGGTCTGATTATGTCACTGCTTTGCTCAAGAAGTTTCAGTGTCTCCCACATACCTGTAAGGGAAAAATAAATCAAGCTGGCATTTAAGATCTTTCAAAACATGTCTTCAGTCTACATTTCTTTTACTTTTTTCTTTTCTTTCCTTTTTTTTTTTTGGGTGGGGCAATGAGGGTTAAATGACTTGCCCAGGGTCACACAGCTAGTATATGTCAAGTGTCTGAGGCTGGATTTGAACTCAGGTCCTCCTGAATCCAGGGCCAGTGCTCTATCTACTGCGCCACCTAGCGGCCCCTTCAGTCCATATTTCTAGGCTGATTTCACATTATCCCTATCATGAGATAACTCTATAGCCCACCAAACTGGCCTGTTTGCTCTTCTCTGTATGCCACATCCCATCTCATGTGTTATTGTATAGATTCTCTATGTTTGGAATGCTTTTCCTCTCCAAATTCCAATGCTTGAAATGCCTAGTCTCCTTTAAGGCTAAGCTCAAGTGCTATCTCCTTCCAATTGATTTCCCCCAGTTGCTAGTGCCTCCCCTATCACTATGTAGTTAAAAAAAAAAGTTCCTTTATCTGTGAACGTTTTGCTAGTAGAATGTAAGGTCTTTAAGGGCAGAAAAGGATTGCTTCAATTTTGTATTTGTTACACCTAGAACCTAGCACAATGCCCAACACACAGTAAGCACTTATATATGTTTGCTGATTGAGCAACTGAGGGATCTTTCTATAACCATATAACGGTCTATTTCCATAGAATCTCCTTCTTCTCTTTGCCCCCAAGTATGGTAAGGGAATTGGACTTAAATATTAAAACAATGAAGACAACTGCAAGATAGCTCTATTTTCCCAGAATATTTAAGTAAAATTTATAGAAACATGATTCTTGAAGAGAAAGAATTGTGTCTATGTATGATACACATAGTGGGTACAAATAAATGATTTTTAAAATTGACTTTGACAGCAATGTTACAATTTGAGAACTTTCATAGCACTTGTGAATTAATAATATTAGTATTAGTGGCAATAAATAGCAACACAGATTCTAAAATAATGGTAATAATAATGGTGAAGATGTATATAGAACCTACTATATGCCAGGAACTTTACAAATATTATATGATTTGATACAACAACCCTGGGAGGTAGGTACTATGATTATTCCTATTTTACAGATGAGGAAACTGAGGCAAACAGAGGTTTACATGATTTGTCCAGGGTCCCACAGCTAAAATAGTAACAACTGACATTTATACACTATTTTTAAAGCTTTCAAAAATTTTATACATTATATCAATAGCCATATAAAGACACTATGAGTATTATTATCTCAATTTTTTCATATTAGTAAACAATTGAGTCTCAGAGAGATAAAGACACTTGCCAGTGGCATACAGCTAGCAATAAGTCTGATGCCAGATTTGAACTTAGGTTTTCCTGACTCCAGGCTCAGCACTCTATCCACTGCACTGTTTAGATGCATCATTTGGAGCATCCAGGGATTTTACAAAGATTTTGACCTAAGAACTTGAGGCCTATAGAAATCAAGTGACTTGTTCAAGGTCACACAGGTGGAAGAAAAGGAATTTGGTCAAAAGAATTGCCACCACAGGGGATCATAAATGTTTTATAGTAAGGCTTTGCTAAGTTCTATTTGCATTTCAGTCTCTCTGATTCACCTTTTATAAATGAATGATGTAATTCCTGCAGTGTAGCAGGAATTGAATTATCAATAAGCTGTTAGGCATGATTTATTAGTATAGCAAAACATGTTTATCGTCTAGGTCATACTTCCTCTTGAGTCTCCTCCTAAATGCTAAGTGCATTTATTATGTCATGGTATATGATGATAGCATCATCCTAGGCCATTAGCTCTGCACTAACTCAAGAGAATGAGTGTCCTGTGCTTAATAACTAACACTATTTCTTTCAAACTTTCATCACTATCTCTCACATTTGATTATGGTTTTGGACAAGTCATTTAACCTCATGCTACCTCAATTTTCCTCAGCTATAAAATAAAGACAAATAGTATTAAGTATCTAAAATGATTAAGGAACACTTTTAATGTGTTGAGTATAAAATAAAAATAATTGCTCAGTAGTTTTTTTAAAACTAAATTTGCTTTCTCTTGGAGCATTATTTCTAATATCATTTACTACTTGGGTGTATCTGAGCTGTGTTAAGCTGATTTTATTTCTCTCTTCAACTGTCACTATGATGTATAACAATAGGAAATGGAAGTGAAGATGCTTGGGAAGACACATTTTAGTGAAGAGGTGTAAATTCATATTGAACTTTATGAGCCTGTTATTAATCTGCTGGCAGAGAGAGTGGGCTCTGACAGAGCCTATCCAGTCCCATACTTTCATATAGGTATGCATATATTGTGAACGTGTGTGTGTGTGTGTGTGTGTGTGTGTGCATGAACACATTCACACACATAGAAGACAGAGAAAAAGTCAGAGAAACAAAGATTGGGAGGGAAGGAAAAACAGAAAGGAAAGAAAATCAGTGAAGGAAGATGGGGAGAAGAAAGAGGGAGAGGGAGAGAGAGAGAGACAGAAAATGATTATATACAAATAATGGAAACTGTGGTAAAATGCCTTGCCTTTCATACTGGTGGTTCTCCAGCTGCCTAGATAATGCTTATTCATAAAAAGTACTCAGAGACCAAAAGACAGGGTTGAATTAGGGCTATTAAATAAGCTTTCTCATTTTAATATAAAGCTCTCTGTCCATATAGTTTGTCTTTACATAGACCTAAAAAGTATATGTGTTTTAGGGGTGGACAGCAATGGGCCAGGGAGAAAGAAGAAAAATAGCTTCTAGTGACAGCTAACTCCTCTTTTCTTTTCCAGAATGTTAATCTGGGTAAATGACAGAATCAAGAGAGAAGTGCTCAAGTAATGTGCAAGCTAATTACAGTAAGTCTAATTCTCACTTGGAGACCATAGACAGAGTTCTTCCCAACTCCATTCCCTCTCCCTTCTAATCTGTGCTAGACTAATATTCTTTACCCATAAATATAGTCATAGGACTTTACTGCCTCAAGCCATTCATTGCTCCTCATGATCTACTGAATAAAATCCAATCTCTTTCTTTGGCCACCTATCTTTTCAGCTTTATCTCACATCATTCTGTTTTACATACTTTATGCTCAGCCAAACTGAACTACTGGCCACCCACAAATCAATCAATTATCAAGTATTAAGTGCTTACTGTGTGCCAGGTAGGTAACTAGGTGGCACAGTGTGTAGAGTGCAGGGTCTAGAGGCAGGAAACCTCATCTTCCTGAATTTAAATCTAGACTTAAATACTTACCAGCTGTGTGACCTTGGGCAAGCCACTTGACCCTGTTTACTACCATTTCCTCATCTCTAAAATGAACTGGAAAAGAAAATGACAAACCACTCCAATATCTCTGTCAAGAAAACCTCAACTGGAGTCACAAAGAGTTGGAAAAAATGAATGAACAACAACAATGTGCCACGCACTGGGAATACAATGACAAAAATGAATCAGTCCCTTCTTTGAGGAATTTGTAATAGCTTTTCCCTATTCCTAATAGTGAAATCTTACTTTTCCTTTAAAGTTCAACTCAAAAGTAATTTCATCCATTAAGTCTTATTTCTCTTGGACCTCACATAGCATTTTGTTCACACTTCTCTTATACTCTTTGTGTGTGTGTGTGTCTGTGTGTATTACAAGTATTTATATATGGGTTATATTCTGTGTACTATGTATGTGTACTATGCTGTAAGTTCTATGAGGCAAGGAGCAACTCTTATCTAAATTTTGTATCTCTCCCTGTTTGCTAGGAAAGAAATCTGCATTTTCTCTCTACATAGATATAAGGATATAAATTGAATTGACTTGAGACAATCTTGAATTGAACTGAAATAATATTCTGTAGATCTCTTCAAGTCCTGTGATTATTGTGTTGGGATGTATATGAAGGGTATTTATATTTTCATATAATACACATCAGGGATATTATAGAAGGATTTCTGCATTGAGTAGGAGATGGTACCAGATAAACTTTAAGATCCAATTTCTATGGTTTTATGATAATACCATCACACCGTAAATATAATTCTTCCTCTATATAATGGGGAAGGGGCTTGAATCCATACACTTTGTTGTTCAGTGGGGAGCTGTTCTACTAATTCCCATGTCCAGAAAAGATATCTGGCACAATACTGAAATACTTATTTAGGGCCCTTGGGCCACAGCACAGCAAAATTGGTCCAGAGGTAGAAGGCAGGATAGGAGAAGTGAGTCAGAGATGTTAAGTTGACATCTAGCTTCTCAGTATCTTCTAGAAAATGTATACACAGAAAGATATTTCAGGTATTTGTAGGATATAATCACCCAGGCTGTCAAGAGCTACCACGAATGGTGCAAACACATCTTCTAGCCTATAGTAAGTTACTATCAAAATGAAGCCTAAGTTTGGTTGAACCTGAGGATATAGGAGAGAAATGAAAGGTGTGCTTGTTGCTTGTCCCTTTCTTGACTTTAGAGGAGAGAATACAGCCAGGCCAACCTTTTAAAACAAATACCTATTAAATCAATAATGCTGGGGAAAGTCTTTGACATGATTATTAGAGCAGTGAATCTAATTCAACACAGAAGCTTTTGTTTAGAGAATAAATTAGAACTAAGCTGCTTTTTCAAGGACACAACAGATAATGTTCCTTGACTTAATTTAACAGTTGGAAATATCTTTAGAATTGGCTGAGAATCTTATAATCGATCTTAAGAACACATAACCATTTGTGTGCTGAAATGGTATCCAGGAAAAGGTTACAGTAAAGTGCTCCTCAGAGGTGTTACTAAGATTGCATGGTGTCACACTCAGATAATAAGTAAAAACCTATTTCACTCTCTTTCATTCAATATGCCATTCTCCTTTGTAATATAGCTAAAATTCCAGATTGTAGGAGTTTGCCTATTAAGCTTCCCATTTAAGATAATTAAGAGCCATGTGAAATTTGGCTGGGTCAAGGATGTAGGATTACAGCATTAGTTAGTATTTCACCCGCTTCTTCCCTGTGGTTAATAGGAATATTGAATTTTATTTTCATGATTTTGGCAGCAAATGTCAGATAATTTTTTTTTTTTGGCAGGGCAATGAGGGTGAAGTGACTTGCCCAGGGTCACACAGCTAGTAAGGGTCAAGTGTCTGAGGCCTCATTTGAACTCAGGTCTTCCTGAATCCAGAGCAGGTGCTTCATCCAGTGCGCCACCTAGCTGCCCTCAGATAATTGTTAATGGGAGCTATGTTGGCACTATCAGGCCCAGAATATGTTTGTATTAACAAGGAATTTCTTAGGTAGATTGAATCTCCACTTAAGTTAGCACACAACAAAGTCTTCTATGGTGTTACTGGGAGCCTTGCCTAGAACCAGGAACTTAATGATATGCAGTAAAGTCAATATTTACCATGTAATATAACTAATTTGAGGAATCATATAAAATGATAAAATAAGGCTTGTTTCTGTATTACTTAACTCAATATTAACTCATTAAAAATTTACCACTGCCAATAAGTTAAAAACTAGGGGGAAAATGAACTTATTTATATTTTAAAACAAGCTAAAGTCACAATCTATTTGGATCTGTTTCCTCTTCTATAAAATGAGATGGGACTCTTTAAGCTCTACAATCCCTTCTAACTTGGACAGCCTATGATCCTATCGTCCTTTATACTATGGTAATAGCAGATATTTGACTTTGCCATATTTTAAAAAGGGACTGTTATTTCCAAAGAAAAAGAACAATTGATGATAGCTAACATTTTCATCACTAGACCACTCAATCTATTTTCTTTTTAAATGTGGAAGTTTTGTGACCAATTATTTCAATATATTTTACTAACACTGTCAACATTCCAAATGATTTCCACTTAAAAGTTGCAAATAAAATTTACCCACACTTTTACTATTTCTCTAATGTTAAAAGTTAGCCTTCAACTTTTCTATTTGTAAACAAATCAACTGTATTTTTCAAATATATTTCTTTTTCTAAATTAAGGCATAAATCTTACAATGTATATATCCTGTTATACATACATATCCTGTACAGATCCTATTAATGCATATATCTTAAGAATATCCTAAACAGAGATTTTTAAGTGTACAGTGGCTTTTTAGAAGCTATATTACATATCACTCATTTAGGAAAGTCTGACCAGATTATTAAAGGAACTTTAAGTGCCTCCTCCCCCCTTAAGTAAATTTTTTCTTCCATTACCTTTCATTACTAATGAATGTACATGACCCATTTCATTGTTCACACAACTTCCCTGTCATAATTTTAATGTTATACTGGAAACTTTTGCTGCATACTCATTATTTTATAAGTGAAATGAAACTTTAAAAAGTCATCCATTCTTTGTTTTCCCTTCTCACAAGAACAGTATAGATTGTGACTGGAAACTTAGTAGAAAGGAGTGGAATCCAGTTCAGCTATGATCCTACCTGTGTAACCAGAAATAATTCATTTCAGCTCCCAAAGCCTCAGTTTTCTCTTCTGAAAAATGGGGATAATAATATTTGAATTTTCTCTCAGGGCTGTTATGGGAAAAGTGCTTTAGAAAGCTAGGAACTGCGTTGTGTACAAAGGTAAGCTATTATTAAATAATCATGCTATTCAACAATTGATAAGGCTAACTTTATTATTTACTTTTAGTAGATTCTGTAGTAATTTTTTAATAGTATAACTCACCTGTAAAATGAATTAACTGGACAGAAATGTAATATATTCTTACTATATGCAAAGTACTGTACTAAGAATTAGAGATACAAAAACAGCTCAGGTCTTCAAAGAGGTTATATTCTATAGAAGCCCTTGGTAGGTAAACAGATAAGTAAAGACAAGCTACTTTGAGGAGGAAGAGTTATTTCAGTCCTCTATACCTTGTGCTCATTGCTCAGCTATCACTTTGGAAAACAACAAATTCCTTAATAAGTTCGATATCGACCCCAGATCATTTTTCCAACTCACTCATGACTACTGAACATGAGTTAACATCCAGAAAGAGAAACAGAAAGACAGTGGAGGTGATTACAAAGACTAACACTGAATGGCTAGGACAACAATTTACTACTTGTACACTGTGATTTGTAATGCGTCCGAGAAACTTGAAATGAGTCAACAAGTATTTATTGAACTTCCACTAAGTCTCTAGTAATGCTAGATAGCTGCTTCGGCCCCACTTGTCGAGCTTGAGAAAGAACACCAGAGAGTCAAGAATGTTATCAGTTGTAGGGGCCAGATCTGTGCGGTAAAAATACAAATCCAGAACGAGGAACAAGCAAACGTTTAGAACAAACTTTTTTTTTTTAATCCATTGAATCACGAAAAACAAAACAAAAAACCAAAAAGAAAAAAAGAAAAAAAACCCCAATCCATTGACTCGACTTGCCCCAGAGAAACTGAATGTCTCTTCTAAGTTAGGCACCAACAACCTCCCTACACTCTCTTTCTTACTCCGAGATCCAGATTGGGCCATTCTTGCCACCCTTTTCCCATCCCCCTCAAACTGCTTCACTTCACCAGTGTCTCTGCTTCAGTTTACTTTAGTTTAAACGTCGCATCCCCTACATAAGGTTTAAAATCATCTCAAAGGGAGAATTCAACCTTTTACAAGGAAGCCTTCAGTCAGCACGGGAGCTGGTTTGACCACCCTGCCATGACTGTTCTAAGTAAGATGAATCTGTTCTTACTGTAGCAGGGAAAGTGGGAAAGGAAGATATTGCCTTTACAGACCCTGCTGCAGAGCTGGGGAGCGACAGCAGCTACAACTTGAGATTGTGAAACAGCTTTAACCTTAAAGAAAAAGGGAAGGGGACCCGGTGGGGGTGGGGAGCCAAGGATTTGTGTACAGTTATCACTTCCGAGCTGGCAGGCACAATACTGAGCATTGCCAGGTGGCTCACCCGGGCATGTGTGTGGGTCCTGGGGGAAGACAGCAGGCAAAGGGCGGGGGTAGATGTGGGGAGAAAAAATAAAATAAAAAAGTAGTTTGCTTAAAAAAAAATCGAACATGCCCAGGGTAGCAGCCGCTTTGTAAGGGAAAGAGGAGGGTGGATGAAAAGAGGTAAGAGAGAAGCTTGTCAGTCCTCGGGACCCACGCTCCAGCTACCCCAGGTCAGACAGACCGGCCGACAAACAGAGCTGGGAGAGAGAGGTGGAGACCTTGAACGAGTTACCTTCAGGATTGGCGCTGATGAAGACCCGGACGCTCCTGCCGGCCGGCACTAGGTGGGAAGGCAAAGCTGTGAGGTTCCCCGAGAAAGCCGCCCGCCGGAGAGCCGAGTCTCGGGCACAGGGCAGCTTGCTGCCCGCCCCAGCCGGCCACATCGCCCACGGTGGAAGCCGCCGCCTCCTCCTCCTCCTCGTTCTCCTCCTCGTTCTCCTCCTCCTCCCGGCCCCGGTTCTGGCTCGGTAGCACAGGGCAGGGCGATCCCCAAGAGACCACGGCGGCTCAAAGGCGCCCGAAGCTCGACACAGCAGCTAGATCAGCAGCGCGCACCACCTGCCAACTGGGAGCGGCCATACGAACTCCCCAGTTCCTTAGGCTGCTGCCGCCCCCCGCCGCTCCTCTTCCTCTTCCTTCTCCTCCTCCTCTTCCTCCTCTTCCTCCTCCAGCGTCTTCAGCGCAGTGGCGGGTCGGAGGAAGCGAGCGCTAGGTCAACTGTGGCGGCGGCGGCGGCCACTTAAGCATCACAGGTCTGAGGCTCCGAGCGAGCGCCAAAGGCGGAGAGGGAAGCTACTGGCATCCCTTCCTCTACTCCACCTCCGCCAGCGCCCCCTCCCCCCGCCGGGAGCCCCCTCCCCCCTTTTCTTCACAGCACAGCAGCAGCAGGAGGAGGGTGGAGGTGGCGGCAGTGGTGAGGGAGTGTGAGGGGGGTGAGGAGAGAAAACCAAACTTTCTACGCCAAAGATCTCCCGAGTTTATTTTCAGACTTTCGGCATCCAGCACAGCAACCCACTAAGCTTGCCTCCCCCCCCAAAACCCAAAAGGTTGTTGTTACGGGAGGTGTTGAAATGGGGCGGAGATGGCAGGAGGAACCTCCAAACGCCTAAGGACTAGACGTCCTGACAGGTTGCCCCACTTTCGTCCTTCTGCTAAAGGAAAAATAAAGTGTCAAAAGAATCACTCTCCCTTGGGGGCTGCTTTCCCAGGAGTTTAAAAGCAGTTGAATCTCTCTCCGATACCTCCCCCCCCTTTTATCCCTCAAATCCGCGAGTTTGGGCACCTTCGCGTGTTTAAGTACAGTGGAAGGCTGCCTCCGAGTTAGACAGCCGAGCGCGCACAAGCGCACAGGCGGCCTGACCCCTGTCTGGGCCCGCCTCGCTGCCCACAGGCCAGAGGAACGGAACAGAAAAGTGTCTTTAAGTACAGAATGTGAAGCAGAAAGACATTTTCTCGGATGTTAAGTAAGGCTCGAAGTGCGGCTGAAGGGAAGGAGGGAAGGGCTAGCTTCTCTGCGCTCTAGCATCTAGCTCCGGCTTTTTCTACCCTCCCAGAGCTGGGCGGGGCGGAGCTCAGATTTTTTTTTTTAAAGGACACTTCCTCTCACTGTTGTCATGGTAGGATGGAGACTAAACCAGGTCCGAGACCTTTCTTTGAATGGAGCCCGCCAGGAAGCCCACCTGGCTCGTGCACAAAGCGAGGGCTTAGTGGCTTGTTTTCCTTCCCCAGAGATGGACTATTTATTAATTCATACGGCTGTTGGGGATCAGAACAACCCAGTAGCAAGTGCGGATGCAGGGACACGGAGCGATGCTTCAGAGAGAGCAGCTCCTCTTTGCAGCTGTCGGTGGCCTGGTACCTTGGAGAGCGGCTCCCATGAAATATTTAAAAAAGAAAAGAAAAGAAAGAAAAGGTTTTGGCCAGGATGGGGGTGGGGTGGGGTGGGGGTGGGGAGCAAGAGAGAGGATGATGAATGACTTGGAGGCTGTGGTGCTTGAGCTGCTTTCTAGTTGAGAGAGAAAGGGTGGGGCCGTTCAAACAGGAGACGCCCTCCAAAGCACTTGGGATGCTTCTGGTGCGACTCCCCCGAAGGGCTCGCGCACTCGAGCTCTGCCCTCGTGGACGTCTGGCAGGGTGGGTGTGGCGAGGTATCCGGGCATCCAGCCAGAGGTGTGAGGAATTGGGTAGAGAGGCTAAAAGGCGGTAAGGATTAGGAAAAGATCTCACTTTCTCCCAGTGCTTTACCTCACAACTCCATGAGGTAGGTGTTGCAAAATACTATTTTGCAGATGAGACAACTGAGGCTCAGAGTGCTTAAGTACGAGGTCTTCCAACTAAGTCGTTATCAGCCAGGATTTCGTCTTTGCTCTCTGACCCCAGGCTTAATGATCTTCCCAGGACACCACACACCTCTGCCTTTTTTTTTTTTTAATGGGGACTGGGAAGGGGAAACCGGTAGAACTTCATGCCGTCTTAAGGTTTGCAGAACACTTTCCTCTCCAGAGAACTTTCCAATGTTCTTTTGAAATAGAGAGCTCAAATATCATTTGCCCCCCCCCTTTTTTTTTGAATAGACAAAAACGATGAATCTCATTACCACACAGCTAGTTTCAGGGGAATCACCAACACTCATACGTTGGAAAGAACCTCAGACTCTATACAGGTACTTTTTGTCCCTAGCCTGAGCACCACATGGGTAATTCATAAACAAGTTTGAAAACCAAGGAAAATGCAACCACTTAGAATCTAGGATCCTGTGATATAGGGCAGGAAGGGATTTGAAAGTTCATTTGGGTCCCTCGATTTATAGAGAGAGGTTACTTACAGTGACCTTTTCAAGGCCACACCAAGATGTTAAGTAGCAGAGTCTAGATTTGAACCCAGGTTTTCTGACACTAAATCCAGTGCTTTTGCCACTACTTTACAGCAACTTTGGGGGTAAGGCAAACACAGTGTACAAGAGCCCCCAATCCCAAGGTGTGGAGATCTCAACTTTTTTGCCAGAAGTCTGGAGGTGAGGATGGAGAGTGTTGACCGAGAACAAGAGAAGAAGGCAGCGGAGAATTAGGGAGTCCACTTTATATTCTGATCAAAGTGCTTAGAAGAATATTTAATATGTTGCCAGTTTGAAGGTCAGCTAAACAAAACTTTAAATACTTTTGTCTATTTTGAGGGCCCTCCGGGGAGACAGTTTTTTGCCTCTGAACTCAGTTACCATGTCTGGATGGTGGTTCAGAAGCAGCAGATGCTGCTGTGCTGCTTTCTCTGGGCTCATTGCCATCTCTGAGGAGATTCCTCCTTTGAGAACACTAGACTTTAGAGCCAGCACTACCATCCCTTAAAGCCAGGGGGCAGATGGCTCTCCTTTGATGGATTTCTTACCAAACTCAAACTAAGTAATTTTGAACATGCAAAAATATTACATTCATTAACTTTACAGTTTTCCACTCTATCCTAATACCATTGTGCCTATGAATGATACCTCTGAATGAATTGGCATCTCTGTGATGAGCCTGAGAGAAGCTCAGAAGGTTAATAACGTAACTGCATTGGCAGATTCCACAGACCTCTCAATTTTACATAGTGGAGCTTACAAAAGGTTAGTTGAACTTAGCTTGACTCACAACACTGTTTTTAGGAGATTCAGACACAAATATCTCATTTCCAGTGCATGCTTCAAAGGACTTGGCAGCATTAAGAATTATTTTTCTACATTCTCTGTTCCCTCCCCCTTCTTATTTTTTTTTTTGTCTTCTACAGTTTACCTACATCTCAATGTGCTGCATTTTCTTATTATGACTTTGGGGTTTTGGCAGCTTCTGTAACCTAATTAACTGTCCCAGACAGGCCACAGTTTAGCATCAGCCAATGTCATTGCAGATAAAGGGCAAAAGGAATGAATTCCATACACCTAGTCAGTAAGGCTAAGTTCAGTAATTGCAAACAGCCTAACTAGTAACATAAGTTGACTAACCACCGAGTCAATTGTGTGATTTCAGGAGTACTTATAAACATTCCTAATCACCTGCCCCAAATAGTGCTGCCATGTATTGGGGATACATTCCTTAAAATGCAATTATTTCTAGGAAGGTTAGTGCATTAAGTAGCTAGCACCTCATATGAGTTAATTAAGTGGATCTCCTTCCATGTCAGGAGGGACCTGCTGTCGTATAAAAGGCCCTGGAAACCTGAGAACAGAAGAGCACACAAATGGGATATGGCTAGTGCTAGCCTATGGAATATGGAGGAAACATACTCATGTTTCCCAGGTACAGAAGTATGACTGTCATGGATTCTGTGGGCAATTCAACTGAAATCAATTCAACAAGCATTTTTGAGCACATACTATGTGCCAGCCATTGTACTCTATGCTGCGTACACAAAAACAAAGCAAAAA
The DNA here is from genome assembly GCF_019393635.1 of Dromiciops gliroides. Classification (NCBI taxonomy): domain Eukaryota; kingdom Metazoa; phylum Chordata; class Mammalia; order Microbiotheria; family Microbiotheriidae; genus Dromiciops; species Dromiciops gliroides. The sequence goes on from NC_057866.1 coordinate 56,368,833, forward strand.
GAATTCCTGTCCTCAAGGATTTTGCATTCTGTTGCCTAGTATCTAAGCCAGGCACCTCCAAGAAGGAAAGGTCAGCTCAGACATTGCCCTACATGAACCTGAGGGATTTAAAGTATCTGAAGAAGGGAACATTGTGTGAGAAGAATGAAAAAGCACAGCAATGAGCTCATAGAATTGAATGCCTAAGAACCACTAGGTTACTTGAAAGTCTCTCCTCTCCAGACAGCCTGGGCACTAACCTGGATGATGTAGGATTATTGGATTTGGAAACTTGGAAAGGTCTGTGCCTCCTGGAATACTTGAACTGACACAGCTTGATCATTTTAATAAAATTAATTATATTGTGCAGCATGTGATACATAAAATAATTGTCATTGGCTGCATAATATATAGTTAGCATTAAGGACATATTTTAGACCATTAAGTCTACACAATTAATTAAGTTTTTATATGGTTTGGAATGTACGAGCCAATTCCATAGAATTCAAGAATTTCCTGAGTGACAGTCACTTTGGGGATTTAAATTTTATAGCTTCTGTTGATTGTTCTATCAGTTAACCAAAATGATAGTATTATTAAGTGACCAAATATAGGTTGCTATTGTATTCCTCTTTTTTTGAGGCATTCAGGGTTTGTGACTTGCCCTGGGTTACTGTATTTTTTCTTTTATTTGTGTGGTTTTTTTTTTTTTTTGGTGAGGCAATTGGGGCTAAGTGACTTGCCCAGGGTCACTCAGCTAGTAAGTGTTGTATTTTTTCTTAACAAAGATTTTGGTAGATGTCTCAGAACTTTGACACTTTCAAAAATTGTTTTAAAGAAGCTTCTAAATAGGAACCAGTGCCTACTGGAGGTCCTCTAACCTCCAAAATTCTGTGAATCTCTGAACTTTCTTTGCTTTATCAATTTGTGGATCCCAACACCCTGCCTCACTAGAAGGATAATGGTTTGTCTTGTTAACGCTTCTTTTTCTTTGTACCCCTATACTGAGAATGCATTGACGAATTGTGTGTTTAGCTGAGAGTAAGTAGTCTAAATGTTCCAAGAGACACATTTCACACTGATAAGTCTCGAAGTAAATCTGCCCCTTTCTGTCATGAATGTAAGAATGGATCAACAAGCATTTATTAAGTGCTTCCTATGTTATGTGACAGGCACCGTGTTTGTCTGTACCTGAAGACAAACAAAAACGAAGCAGTCCTTGTTCCTGAGCTTACATTCTATCGGGGGAGACAATGTTGTAGAGAGAGAATGTGGGGATAAAAATGAGAAAATCTGACTGATTCTATTCATGGAAAAAGTCAAGGTTGAAAGCCAGAGAAACTAGAAGGCTAGTGGTACCTCTACAGAAGTATGAAAGGTTTTTGGAGAAATGAAATGAATTCTGTTTTGGACACAATAAGTTTGAGATGTGTATGAGCCATAGTGTGAACTGGCTAATAGACAGGTAGGATGTAGGATCAGAGTTGTCTATATAGACTTGAGAGTCATTTGCTATACATAGTAAACCAGCAGTAGTTGAGGAAGTCACCAAATGAGAGAATGAGAAAATTTTCTGCTTTTTAGTCAATTTAAGGCCTCCAAATAGTTCTAACTTGAGATATGGCACTGTAATAATGGAATGCAATGGAAAGCATGCTTGATTTGAAATGGGAGGATCTGGGTTCAAATTCTGATTCTACTGCTCACTATTTGTGTGATGCTGAGACAAAGCACTTAAATCTTTCTGAACCTCAGTTTTTCTTATGTATAAAATGAAGGGTTTATATTAGGTGATCAGTAAGGTCCCTTTTAGCTCTAAATCTATGATCCTGCCTTTCTTCTTCTCTACTTTCTTTCCCCAGAAATGTAGAGATCCATTAAGAAACTTTGGGTAATGGCCAAATTGTCACTGTTTAACTTTTGAATAAATGTGTGTACACTTTTCTGCTTAGTCATCCACAAAATGACCCTTATATCATTAGTATGGTTCTAAAATTGACCAGAAGGAGGTGAAAAAGAAAAATTTCTCAATATATATGTGGGTGCCCCATTTCAGGAAGGACATTGGTGAACTGGAAAATATCCGGAGGAATGCTTATGAAGGGACTAGAAACTACGTGAGGAGTTGGGGAGAAAACTTAGCAGAATGTGAGCACTGTTTTCAAGTCCTTGAAGGCCTGCCATGCAATAGAGAGATTAGATTCTTTTTGGTTTGCTTGGATCTAGAGGGAAGAAATGGAAAAATGTGGGCGGCAGCTTGGTCTATATATGGAAAATACCTCCTACCATTAGAGCTAGTCAGGAGTGTAAGGAGCTTCCTCAGGGGAAGTTTCATATCATTGGAGATCTTTAAGTAGATGCCAGATGATGACTTCTGTAGGATGTTGTGGATAGGATTCCTACTCATTGAAGTTTCTTACAACTCCGGAATTCTATGATTTTGTAATGTGTACACACACATTTATACCTCTACATTAATATACAAACACATGGACTACATATACCCACTCATATACCCATTGCAAGTATTTGGGGGTTGGTAAGAGCAGGACCAGAAAGTAATTCCTCTGTTACATCCACCATAGCACTCTACTCAAACCCATGTTACTACAGGAACACAATTAGTATGTATAATTGCCTCTTCTCTAAGTCCATACCTTCAGTAGTGTGTCTATTTTGGCAAATGAGTGATGTAGTTGGGCATAAAGTAGAAAAGGTGGGTAGAGTGGTGTTGCTTGTGGTTTCCCAAGCCTAAGGAGGACAATACAATTTATATTTATGATAATTATATTGCTATCATTTTTCAATGCCTGCTATTTAGACAGGGAAGATGAGGAAGCAGGAAAGCAGAGTTCCTTATACAAGGTCACATGTGCCAGCCAGAAGACTCAGGTCTCCCAGTTTCTAGTCTCGTGATGCAACCTAGATGATGAGACTTCCCACTTGTTTATAAAGTGAAAAATTTCAGTCTATGTGAGAATTTGTCAGCATAAGATTTTGCCAACATAGATTGTTGATTTAGAGGTGTCTGTAGCATGATAGCATTCATAGCAGCTCAGTTTTAAATAAAAAGCTACACCTTTGTGTAATAGTTGTCTGAAGTTTTCATGACTCAGAAGTTCTAACTTTGTATCTATCCCCCTCCAAATCTATTTAGTGTATTTTTTAGTCAGTCCATACATCTTCTCATGCTTTTATTAGAGCAGTGTAAACAAAACATGCAGATTATACTTTTTAAAAGAAACAGGTTTTCTTTAGATTTTATTTTTGCATTTCTAAATGGGCAACTTTAAAAAAATATAAGATATGTTTATTATATTTATGTATAATGTATAATATTTACTCAGGTCTATGGTTATATATGCTTGATTCTACTGACACTAGGCTCACCCAGAACAACTGGTTTTGTACAAATGAAATCAGATTGAGCTGGTTTATCCATAGTTACTTAGTTCTCTGCTAATTATGTGCTAGATTTCATGTAATACACTTATATTTCATTGCCTTCTTGTGTTACATTTTAAATTTTGTAGTTTTAAGAATGTATATTACTCCAAATAAAAGTGTAAAAGTTATCTCTCTTAAAGAGCATACTTCCATGACTATTAGAGATATCAAAGCAGTTATTGGTGTGAGAAATAAACTATTTCAAGGATCTTTCCATTCCACAACAAAATGGGATTAATGATATTAAACACAAAGTCAAAATGATGTCAAACACAAAGTACAGTAAAAATGAAAATTAGTTCAAATAATTGAAAAATGAATACTATGAAGCAATCTAATTAATTCTCATTAAAGAAGTAAAACCTTCAGAGTCCTAAAAGCTGGAAGGGTTGTTGTTGATTCTTCTACCATGCAATGTTGGAAGTAGGAAGAACTTTGAGATTGGTAAAAGACAATCAAACAAATACAATTTCCGGAAACCATTGCTATGAACACTTGCTATGAACAATATAATAATACAAAGACTATAGTACTGAATATTGGAAAAGTAATTTTTACTGATTTTTCATTCATAATTCTACCAAAACTTATCAGAAGTCCACATGAGTCTGTAAGATATGCTTATCTTCATCAAAGTATTAAACATCTATGCCCAAAACATATTTGGGGGATTTTTAACTTCTATTTTGCCTGATAATCTTGTCCCTTTTTTGTTTTTGTTTGTTTGTTTGTTTTTGCAGGGAAATGAGGGTTAAGTGACTTGCCCAGGGTCACACAGCTAGTAAGTGTCAAGTGTCTGAGGACAGATTTGAACTCAGGTCCTCCTGAATACAGGGCTGGTGCTCTATCCACTGCGCCACCTAGCTGCCCCCAGTCTTGTCCTTTCTGATAGATTAATGGGCATAATAATAGCATCTACCTCCAAGGTTTGTGATGAGGATAAAACAAGATATTATTTGTAAGATGCTTTGTGTAACTAAAAGGGCTACATAAATGCTCGTTATTATTATTACTACTGTTCTGGAATTAAAAAAAATTCCTAAATGGAGATGGAACACAGACTTATAACAAGACAGATATTATTGAAAATTAGGATTTATCTAACAGAAGAATATCAACACATTTCCATAACTTGGGAAATTGCTTAGTTTACACTCCATTGCCAACGTATTGGTTAGATATGGAAAAATGGACCATGTTTCAAAGATACGTTTAATATCTAATGTGATAAAAGTTTGGCTTTATGACAAAAAAATTAAAAATTTTCCAAGTTCAATGTTAAATGGTGTAAAACAAATGCTACAGCAAAAGGAGAATACGAAAACTTAATCCTTCATTTTAAAATGTTTTTGAAAGATGTAAAAGGTTGAAAGGTTTGTTCTATAAGCCAATATATTTAATTTTATGTTGTTCCGGTTAATTTGTACATTACGTGCCCCTTTTCTCATGATTCTGTATGTCTATTAGACGTGGACTACCAAAATCTCAAAAGAATATGTCATGTTACCTAAAGGGAGTGGGGAGGTACATGGTGGGTATAAATAGGCTACAAATGAAGACTTATGCAGAAGAAGACTGTTATCATAGATATATGATTAGAAGAGGATAACTGATGAAGAGTACTTGTGCTCTATTGGTTTCCACAGTATGTCAGGAAATTTAGAGAAAGGTCCCTAGCAGGATAAGATGGCATGGATAGAAACTCTCTGCACCACTAGAGGGAGTACCCACATCATTGAGATCATAGCCCCATCCAAATATATGTGGTAGTTGCCTAACAGGTTTTTAAAAAAATATTGTCTTCTAGGTAACTTTTGCCATTATAGCTTTACTCTCTCCCTTTTGTCTTTGATACTGATTAATACTCAATTTTTAGATAAGTATTTTTTTTTTCACAAAACAATGCTATTGGTAGCAATACTTTACAGTGAATGAACTATGTCATTGCAAAATGCATCTCCTTATGATAACTTCGAATAAAGGCAAATCACTGTTACTGAAAGTCATATGAGAGGTTGACAGGTAAGATTTTTTTGGGTCACAGTTCTCAAAGAAAATTTAGTTCAAGAAAAAAAGAAAAATCAGTTCAATATAATTATAGTGATGTTTTTGGGAAAGAAATATATATTTATATATATGTATATATATGTGTGTATGTATGTGTATATCTGTATCTATAAATGCAAGATCCAGCACTTTTAAAGTCAAGTCAATTATCAGTTACCTATGGAACTGGGCATGAGCATGAGTCCCCCTGCTCTGAAAGAGCCATATCACTTGGCATGAGCTTAAGAACACAAGCTCCTTTTAATGTTAACCTGAAAAAAATAATGAATATAGAGAGGATTAAAAATATGTTTCTCAAATGATGGGGGTAAAGGTTTTCCCTTATAGGTGTTATTCTCAAGGGGCTTTGAAATAAATTGTATTTGTTTTCCTGACTTGTAAATAAATCTGTTAATGCTTTGAGCCTTGTCAACCTATGTGTATGTTAGAGGAGTTGGTGATTTTACTCTGTTGTAGGATATCAGAAACAAAAGTTCCCAGATTATCTGAATAGAGCAGTGATTAAGTGAAGTAAAATATCCCTTAAAGTAAACTGGAGGGGCAGCTAGGTGGCACAGTGGATAAAGCACCAGCCCTGGATTCAGGAGGACCTGAGTTCAAATCTGGCCTCAGACACTTGACACTTACTAGCTGTGTGACCCTGGGCAAGTCACTTAACCCCAATTGCCTCACCAAAAAAAAAAAAAAAAGAGGCTATAAAGTAAACCGGACCCTTTGTGTAAGATGGAATACACTGACACAGGGTTATATTAGGAAGCTGGGTCCTTTACCGAAAGGATCATATTGACACTCTGCTAAAGACTTCCTTTCAAGTTGATACTGAGCCGCTAATGATTGCTTTTTTAGGTCCAGGTAGTTCCAACAAATTCTAAATCCACTTAACTGTATTATTTTCTCAATAACATTTCCTTTTTGTTCCCATCAATAAGATAAGAGATCTTGTCAAATATTTTGCTAAAATCTAGATAAAGTCTACTTAGAACAGGTCTACCAGTTTAATACCTTGGTTAAAAGAGAAAATGAGTTTGGCTTGTCAATATCTATTTTTGATGAATCCAGATTGGTTCTGTATTACTAACCATCTCTTTAACAATACATTCTGTATTTTCTCCAGGAATCAATGTCAAATTTACTGGTCTAGAATTTGCAGATTCAATTTGTTCTCCCCCATCTCTTTTCACATCAGAACCTTTGACTTCCTTTAATACTGCTATATCTTTCCTGCTTTCCATGATTTTTCAAAGATTACTGATTTTCAAAGAATTTTTAATTTAAATAACATAATTTATGACTGAAATATAGACATTATTGTGACTAAAGTAATTAGAGGAAACTACTCCGCAATTGGAGAGACAGTGGCATCAATCATGGAAATCACTTATATTTAGTTTTTGAGTATAAATTTGAATATTAATATGCTTGATCAGATAATAGAATATATTTTGATTTAAACAATGAGGCTAATGCTATGAATGCCTGATTTAGAAGATAGGAAGTTGCTCAGATTGTTCCTCACACCCCCTTTTAACAACAAACTTACTACATTCTAGGGACAATAGCATCAACTATGAGATTAATAAAAGTACTGTTATCAATTTAAATTTGCCTTTCCTGGCTTTGTGTCTTCCTTGGACATGAAAAATAAATACATATTTGATCCAAAGGCCTCTTGCTGCCTTATTGCAGGATATAAAGGGAGATAAAGTAAACAAGGGATAGCAGATTATATTCAAACAGGACTTTTCTGCCCACTCTGTTTGAATGTATTAATAAGAATGTAAAAGAAAGATTTACTGTATATATTTCAAGCCATGGATAAAATGTCCTTGAATGATGACAGTTAAATGCTAGTTAGAGCAGTTGACACTACTTATATATGTAGTTGCTTGGCCTAGGATATTTCTATTGTGTATGGCAAGGTGAACCTATATTTCAGCGCAAGGATTAGGGTACCAAGTATTGTAGGAGCATCAGCAGATAGAATACCTTGTTTCTCCACTAAAGTTTTCTATTTTTAATTCAGTTATCAGTCTTTGGGCACTAGTGTTTGGGATTGGTGGCTTGTTTATTTCTTACAACATTTTGTGAGGAAGAGAACATGACTAGGTACAATTATCTAAGGAAGAAAAAACTGCTTTTAAAAAGGCATATTCTCCTGATTCTCAGCCTCAGGACCTTTTTAGGAGCCTGAATTATCTTCTTAATTCACTAGTGCCTCTCCCTTGTTAATTATTTTCTATTAATCCTGTATATAGCTTGCTTTGTATATATTTGTTTGCATGTTTTCTCTTCCACTAGATTGTAAGCTACTTCTAAATTCACTATGACATACCTATATTTGCTACACTTAAAGATTTTTAATAATGTTTTAAAATTATTGCTTATGTTCAAGTGCCAGGTTACTACTATTCTGAGTATATAAGAGAAGTGCCATGCCAAACACTAAATTCTATGAGATTCTGATGGGGAAAAAGTATTTTCTTTAACTTATAGTGAGGGTAAAGTTTACAAAGCAATTTACTTATCGGTTGTAGTTCTCTAGACCATATCTATATTGATAAAATTAATATATTTACTATATTTCCACTTGCTTGTCTGTAAGAACTTTAAACATGGTAAAAAAAAAACCAAGCCTGTAATTTTGTTATTAAACTAATTCTTTAAAAAAAATAACCCCAATTCTTATAAAAATAAACCCTTCAAATTTTCTAAGACAAATGCTTGTACCTGTTCTTTTTCTTTGAGAATCTAGAAATGATCACTAAATATTTCTTTCTTTTTATTTTTTAAAAATTTTATTATTATTTTTTTTAGTGAGGCAATTGGGGTTAAGTGACTTGCCCAGGGTCACACAGCTAGTAAGTGTTAAGTGTCTGAGGACGGATTTGAACTCAGGTACTCCTGACTCCAGGGCCAGTGCTTTATCCATTGCACCATCTAGCTGCCCCACTTTCTTTCTTTTTTTAAAAAATTTTCTCCCCCCTTCCCTAGACAGCAGGTAATCTGATATAGGTTATATATATATATGTATATATATGTATATATGCATACATATGTATATATGTATATGTATAAAGCATTAAATATATTTCTGCATTAGTAAGGTTATATGAGAAGAATCAGAGCAAAAAGTGAAAAACCTCAAAAAAGAAAAACAACAGTACCCAAACCAAAAGAAATAGTATGGTCCAATCATCGTCCATATTCCACAGTTCCTTTTTCTTTCCCTGGATTTGGAGAGCCTTTTCCATCATGAGTCCTTTGGAGCTTTCTTGTACCATTGGATTGGTGAGAAGAATCTAGTCTATCACAGTTGATCAACACACAGTGTTGATGATACTGTGCACAATGTTCTAAATATTTCAATAAAAAAATTAGTAAAGAGAAAAACTTTAACAAAGCACCACTTATATCTCAGCAAAAAACTATGAGAAAAATAAAACAAGACATAGGAATAAACTTCAGTTTTGGAAAAAATTTTTTATGATTATTGTAGGAGTAGAAGCAAAAGAAATAATGGGAACAGTAACTGTGAACGTACTATAAGTTGAAATTTATGCATTCTAGCTTAATAGCTACTATCTGCAGAAAATATGCTCACAGAATAAGAAGAGAATATCCATCTCTAGCAACAAGAACATGGAAAGTGCAGTTAGTATATTGAAAAGAAAAAAATCTCTATACCATATGCACCATTTCCATTTTTTATTCATTGCCGTTGCATAAATCGTTTTTGGCAAGTAATCTTAGAATAGGTGTACCTGCAGTAAAACGATGAGAGTCATATGTAGAGCAAGGTATTTTCAGTACTTCCCAAAGGGAATCACACCTACTGCTCTGAAAAGATTAAAAAAATTCATAGCCCAGTGTTGCAAAGACAATAATGAATAATACATCAGGAAAAATGTTTCCTATGTACATTTAAACACCCATTTCCTATTTGTTTATGTTCATCAAAGAAGAAACATTATCTTGGCATTTTAGACCTAGTAGGTACATTCATTCAATTTAATTTAAACAAATATTAAGCACCTACTATGAATCATACATTGTTTGAGTACATCAAAGAACTCACCTACCTAGCAAGTTTTATTATTAGAGAGTACCCAGAAGAATATCGATAAAATAGTAACATTGGCACATCAATCCCACATTGGAAAAAAGGGAAACCTGAAGTTTTTGCTTTGTTTTACCTGAAAGTCCTTAAAACAACTAAAAATTTCTTAAAAGGAATTTTCCTTCTCATTTCCTTACCTCTTTTTGAGTGACCAACGTTTGAATTAAAGGAAATAAAGACAGTTCTCCATCTACTTCATATTTAAAATGAAGCTTGTCTATAAGATAAGTATCAGTTGGAAATTTTACTCTATCAGTATTTGTTAGAAATTATAGCAGTTCGGCAAGTATTTATTGACATGCCTATCCTGCTCAAGGTCCTATGCCAGGCTCCAAGAATATTAAGACACAATTTAAATGGTCCTTGTCCTCAAGGAACTTGCTTTCTTCTCCAGAGATAACATGCATATAGATAAGTAAATACAAAGTTAAAAAGTTTCAATAGGTAAAAAAAGAGCAGTCACAGTTAGGAGGATGCAGGAAGTTGATGGCCTATGAATTTTCTGTTTCAAAAGATATGCTAAGAGACTGTGTAGTATAATGGTCAGAGAGATGGCTTCAGCCTAGAAGCCTAATATCCTGAAACTTGGAAGATCTGGGTTTTAGTTCTACTTCTTATACTGGCTGTGTGACCCTCAGTAAGTTAATAAATTCTCAGTGTTCTTGGCACCTCTCTAAGACTATAAGCTGAAGAGAAGATGCCATCCAGAATTCTTAGAGGTTTCCTCACTAAGGAATAATACTGTACTAGTAAAATTATAGGCCCATCCTTATCATAGCACTGGAGGAGATCATTCAGTGCAACTACCCTCATTTTACAAACAAAGAGAAGTGAAGTGATTTGGTCAGGGTAACACACCTAGTTAGTGGCAGAGCCAGAATTCAAATCCAAGTCTTTTGACTCCATATCCATTGCTTTCTACTACACCACACTCCCAACAGTGATGTGTTTTGCAATTCTTTTCTATAACAATTCTTTAGACTGGTTTATCAGGAAATTTCCCTGAGGAGTATGGTGTAGTTTACAGACCATTGAGTTCTGAACCAGAAAGGCCTAGATTTAAGTCCTATATCTGACATATTCTGGTTGTTTGACCTGTGATAAGTCTCTTACTTTCTCAACATCCAAGCAACTTTCCAAGAATGTGAATTGTAGATCTGTAGTGACAGAGGAAGCTTTTTCACAGGTAACTCTTTACACAGAAAAAACCCCCACAGGTTGAGACAAAAAAGACTGTCCAAGTAACTAATTATATTTACTCAAAAATTAGGGAAAAATTAGCCATGATTATATAAGATGAGATTTTAGTGATTACCCATAATTAATACATTTCTATAGTGCTATCTGTATGCAATGGGAAAAGGACATAATTATCCACATAATTTATGCAGGTTCTTAGTGGGTTTTTTTTGTGTATGACATGGACTCCTTTGGCAATGTAGTAAAACCTATGGGCCCCTTCTCAGAATAATGTTTTCTGTCTACATTCATAGTTGAAGAGAATCCTAATTTTCATTTAGATTTTAGTGAAAATAAAGATGCAATTTTTTCCATCCCAGTTCATAGAACCCCTGAGATCTATCCATGAACCTAAGCAAGTCTTCTGAGAATTCTTACATTTGCAATTACTGTGTACTTTTGATGTTCATGGCATGGGGAGGGGGAACAAATTATACCTCCAGGAGAAACCTAGAAAGTGTCACTAAAGATTAGGAAAGCAAATATTTGAAAGACTGTCATGTGGAAGAGAAATTACTTTTTTTTTTTTTTTTTTTTTTTGCTTGGCCCCAGAGGGCAGCACTAGGAGGAAAGGGAAGAGTTGCAAAGAGGCAAATTTGGACTTGATATGAGGGAAAACTTCCTTGCAATTATAGCAGCCCCAAAATTGAATGGGGATTGGAAACTAGTGGGTCCCCTTTGACTGGGATCCCTATATCAGCCCTGATCTTTTCATCAGGAATGTTTGAAAGTTCTTTATTTCATTAAAGATCTATTTCCCCTCTTGAAGGATTATACTTAATTATACTGCACAAGCTATTGTTGATTGTGATCCCATGACTTTTACCCTTTGGAATATCATTTTCCATACTATTTGTTCTTTATGGTGGTAGCTTCTAAATCTTGTGTGATCCTGACCTTTGTATTTGAATTATTATTTTTTTTTGGCTGTTTGCAGGAAGCTCTAAATTTGACTATGATATTCATGAGAGTTTTCATTTTAGGGTTTCTTTTAGGAGCTGAATGGTGGATATTTTTCTAATATTTCTCCTTTGGTTCTAATATGTGTGGGTAGTTTTCTTCCATGATTTCTTGAAATAGGACATTTAGACTGCTTTTTTGGTCATGGCTTTTAGGTAGACTAATGATTCTTAAATTATTTCTCCATCTTCTTCCCAGGTCATTTCTTTTTTATATGAGACACCTTATATTTTCTTCTATCTTCCAGGTTTTGCCTTTAATTTAAAATCTGTTCTTTTCATATCTATTTAGTTCATTCTTTCTAATTTTCAAGGAATTTGTTAACTTGAGTAAGGCTGGTACTTCTTATGCTAAGCTGTTTATTCTCTCTTTTTTTAAATTAATAAAGTATTTTATTTTCCCTCCGTTATATGTAAAGATAGTTCTCAACTTTTGTTTATACAAGCTTTCCAATTTCAGATTTTTCTCCCTCCTTCCCCTCCCTCCCCCCTCCCCTAGACAGCAGGTAATCTGATATAGGTTTTACATATATATATACACATAATAACATTAATCATATTTCTGCATTAGTCATGTTATAAGAGAAAAATCAGAGCAATGATGAAAAACCTCAAAATAGAAAAAACAACAGCACCAAAACCAAAAGAAATAGTATGGTTCATTCAGCATCTATACTCCACAGTTCTTTATTTTCCCCTGGATTTGGAGATCCTCTTCTATCATGAGTTCCCTGGAACTCTTCTGTACCATTGCATTGGTGAGAAGAATATAGTCCATCACAGTAGATCAACACTCAATGTTGATGATACTGAGTACAATGTTCTTCTGGTTCTGCTCATCTCACTCATCATCAGCCCATGCAAGACCCTCCAGGTTTCTCTGAACTCCTCCTGCTCATTGTTTCTTACAGCACAAGAGTATCCCATTGTATTCGTATACCACAACTTGTCCAGCCATTTCCCAATTGATGGGTATCCCCTCAACTTCCAATTCCTTGCCACCACATAAAGAGCAGCTATAAATATTTTTGTACATGTGGGTCCCTTTCCCCTTTCCGTGATTTGTTTATCCTCTTTCCAGTTGTTTCCTCTATAGCTCTCATTTCTTTTCTATTTCTTTCCTCATTATTCACTTCATCTATAATATCATTTTAAAGTTAAATTTTTAAAATCATGTATTCTAGGAATTCTAATTGAGCTTGTGGGCAAGCTGTATTTTTTCTTAGGGCTTTGGTTGTATTTAGAGTGATTCTCTTCTGGATTAGTGTCTTGGGTATCTCTGGCATCATAATAGCTCTTTATCTTGTTTTATTTACTAATTTCTCCAGTGATCTTCTTAGGCATCATGGTTAAGGGCCTGTCTGGGAGATATGAGGGCTTAATCTGTGCTCCTGGCTGCTGGGGTGCTATTGGATTGTGCCAGGGGCTAGGTTGATGATCAGCTCTGGGAATCCCTGAATAACCCAGATTGGAACTCTGGGCATTGAAACTGTGATCCTGGCCCTTCTGGGAAACTGTGTGGTTAGCCTGAGCCCAGAAAGGTAATTTTTAATGTGTTCTACCTCCTCCCATTCCCCACAACAGGTCTGTCATTATTCAGAGCATGGAATTAAACCTGGGTTCTAATGAGACTCTGTCTGCAGAACACCAGCTTTGGCAGAATCCTACCAAACTAGAAAGCATTTGAATACAGGCAAGGTGATAAAATGTATGCCATTTGATGACTAGTGTATCTACATTCAGAGAGGCTCAGAAGCCAGTTGACTTCAGTGTAATACATTTTTCAGCCATAGTAATTTTCAAAGATCACAAACTTAGTTGTAGAAGGGTTGCATGGACACTCTTATTGATGAAATTAAGTTTATTATTTAGTTATTCCAAGAAACTGTAGTCCCACAGTAATCTGGATTGGTTCAAATACACTTTTATTCATTAACATCTCTCTATGATGACTTACTAGTGGCTTGACCCATAGAGTTCAAATTCTGGCAGGTCCTACAAATGGCTACATTAACCGTGCTTGAAAATCTATGTCTGTTTCTACATTTTAAGTCATTTAAGTAAAGTCTTGAAAGAATTCTAATCCATTTGGAAAAATTCTAAAAGTGGAGTAGACATTGAATTTACATCTCATCTGATTTGTGCTACAGGTATTTTTTCCCCTTTTCATTGTAGTAGTCTTCTATTTCAGTAATGTTTGAGCTAGCATATGTGGCACTTCTTCAGCCCTCAGGTACTTAGTATACCCTTCTTTGATTAGCATTTGATGATAGCTACTGTGTCAAAGTGCCTTTTGATAAAAGATTATAAGCTCCTTGAAGATAAATTAAAGGATTCTGTACCGTGAGTATCTTCCACAAATCTCTCTGCAAGTAACTACTACTGAATGTGTTGACTGACTAGCCTGTCATTGTAGGGTTAAGAACAAGGAATCTGAAATGCTTTCAGTTCAGTCAAATAGGACAACTGGAAGAACACACCTCAATTTTCTGCTGTAAGGTCAATAAGATAAGAAACACTAAGATAAGAAAACCAATGTAGTTGGTGAGATATGATGAGATTGTATAACCTGGAGTGCTATAGTCTTTAAAGAGAAGTTTAGATAATGTTATGATGTTTAGATAATGTTTCCAAACACAATTAACATCTTATCCCATTGTCATCCCTATCACAACACTGATGGTGTGGACAGATTTTCCTTTGAAGCCAACAGGGACTCCATTTTGTGCCTGACAGATCAGCTGTGACATATGACAGAACATGAATTGAATTGTCCTCCGAAAACTTATTATTCTCATTAAATACTTGCTTCAGGCATCATGTATTAAAATTAATGCCTGTTTCTTTGAACAGGATATCTTATTACAACTTTTGTTGGGACAAAAGTTGAATATCATATTCTAGGAAACAGAAGGTGGGGACAAAATATGTCCTACTGTGGGGGCAGCTAGATGGCGCAGTGGATAGAGCACCGGGCCTGGATTCAGGAGTACCTGAGTTCAAATCTGGCCTCAGACACTTAACACTAACTAGCTGTGTGACCCTGGGCAAGTCACTTAACCCCAATTGCCCCGCAAAAAAAAAATGTCTTACTGTATAGGATTCTAGGTTTGAAAACATTGGGGTGCTAATTGTTATTTTGCTGGGATCAGCACTATTCTAAATCATATAATACCTTTCTGTTTCTCTTATTCATGACTGGAAAACAATAATGGCAAAAGAAAAGAAAAGTTACTAAGGAGGAAAAGGTAACATCTTAAATTATGAACCAGAAGATGACCTTTCAAGTGTCCACTAGCACCTGCTTAGAAGTTTTAAAAATAATTTAAGAAATTAAAACATTTTTTTTTTTTTGCGGGGCAATGGGGGGTTAAGTGACTTGCCCAGGGTCACACAGCCAGAAAGTGTCAAGTGTCTGAGGCTGGACTTGAACTCAGGCACTACTGAATCCAGGGTCAGTGCTCCATCCACTGCGCCACCCAGCTGCCCCCGAAATTAAAACATTTTTATTAACATTTGTTTTATATATCTCTGAAAATTCTCCCATATCTCTCTTCTACCTCTCCCACAAAGCCACCCCAGAAAACAAAGAATATTTTTCAAGAAAAGAAAAAAGTGAGCAAAACCAATCAATACTGAGGAAATTTATTTTGATTTGTGGACCCTGCCTTTGGGCTGAGATTAAAAAACCTTAGGCCCTCAGGGTTTTTTCTGTGTGAGGGGCTGGTGCACCTCCCCCTCCACTTCAGTTGAGCCAAAAAAAAAAAGCCCTGTGGGCTTTTCAGGACACCAGGTCAGACAGCTGCCCGGAGATCCCAGGCTTGTCCTGCCAGGCCCTATCATAGCCCGTGTAGAGGTCCCAGGCATACAGCAGCGGGCATGGGCCCCTTGCCCTGCTGGGCACAGCCCTAGTGCTGCTGGTGGATTAGCTTGGCATGTGCGGGGGCAGAGAGAGCCTGAGGTTTGAGGGGGAGAGAAGGAACATATATACAGGGGAGGTAGCAAGACAGTGAAGGGGGGACTCCGGAGGACTAGAGCAAGAGGCAGATGTACTGAGGTTGGGAGAGGCCGGAAGATTAAGAGAACAGGAGAGAGTACAGGAGGTTGGAGAAAGTGAGGAAGGGCTAGGAGAAAGGGACGCTAGAGATGCCAGGGGGTTGGCAACAGAGGTGAGGACGTTAAGGGGTTTTTCAAGGGGGTCAACAAAATGAAAGGGGCTTGGAGTTAGAAGTGAAAGTGAAGCAGGGAAGCTGGAGTGAAGGAGAAAAAGAGTGAAAGTTAGAGAAAGCTGGAGCATACCCTAAGGCAAGAGGCAGCAATGGCCCTTATTATATATATATATATATATATATATATATATATATATATATATATATATATATATATATATATATATATATTTAAATTTTTTTTAGTGAGGCAATTGGGGTTAAGTGACTTGCCCAAGGTCACACAGCTAGTAAGTGTTAAGTGTCTGAGGCCGGATTTGAACTCAGGTACTCCTGACTCCAGGGCCAGTGTGCTATCCACTGTACCACCTAGCCACCGGCCCTTATTGCATTTCTTAACCCTTATCATTTACATTGATTTTTATAAATAAACTATGCTTTGGTTATTAATTAAGAGGCTTCTTAATCCTTGGCTTATCAATTTGGGAGCAGTGTGGAGAAATTTTTTAATGGCCCATATGAAATTAATAGCAGTCAGATAGCCAGACAGTCAAAAGTCCCCACATTAATCCTCCAGTGAGATTAGGACCCCCAGTCAGATTTGGCTCTAAATAAGTTAAAATATTCTTACATTTGAATGGCAACCACGGCAGGACTTACAGCCCAATTATAATTTTTTCTAAAGTTATAATTTTTCTTATAATCATAATTTTTCATATAGTCAAGTTATATAATTTTTTCAGATTAGATTAGTTATAATTAATATTTTTTAACAATACACTGAAAAGAAAATCTGGAAATATATTCAGTATTCCACACTTCCTACAATTGTAAGAGAGGTGTTTGTTTCTTGTAACAGGTGTTTTTGATTCTTTGTAATTCTGCAACATTTGATTGCTTTTGTCTGCTGTTCTTTATATTTTCATTATTGTAGTCATTGTGTATGTTGTTTTCTTGGCTCTGCTTACTTTACTCTTCATCAGTTCATGCAAGTTTTCTTGCTTTTCTATATTCATCACGTTGCTTGTTTCTTATAATATACCATTACATCCATGTACTATTATTTATTTGGCTATTCCCCAGTTAATGGGAATCTACTTTGTTTCCAGTTCTTTGCTACCACAATAAATTATACTATAAATATTTTTACGTGTATGGGGACTTTCTTCTTATAAATGACCTCCTAGGGACTATATATCAATAGTAGGATCACTAGAAGTGGTATTTTCTTTATTTCTTTTTGTTGTTGGTGGGGCAGTGAGTTTTAAGTGACTTGTCCAGGGTCACACAGCTAGTAAGTATCAAGTGTCTGAGGCTAAATTTGAACTCAGGTCCCCCTGAATCTATGGCCGGTGCTTTATCCACTGCGCCACCTAGCTGCCCCACTAGAAGTGGTATTTTCTTATTCATTCATTCGTCCATCTATCTATCTATCTATCTATCTATCTATCTATCTATCTATCTATCTATCTATCTATCTATCTGTGGGGCAATGAGGGTTAAGTGACTTGTCCAAGGTCACACAGCTAGTAAGTGTCAAGTGTCTGAGACCGGATTTTAACTCAGGTCCTCCTGAATCCAGGGCCGGTACTTTATCCACTGCGCCACCTAGCTGCCCCTAGAAGTGGTATTTTCAAAAAAAGGTATACCAACGTGATAATTGGGTATACCCAAAGGCTATGTCTACCTCTATATGCACAGGACTATTCCAGATCAGTTTTATTATAGCCTTCAGTCAAACTGAGATGCTACCATTTCATTCATCCATAGGCATTTATAGAGAGTAAACACCTATAAGTATTCATTGGGAGGACAGAAAGTACTCTTTAGTTTGACATAAAATTATGATTCAGAGGTCCTAGAAACATTTTCTGACAAGCATGTAGATACATTCTTGGATTCTATGAAAAAAGGGAGAGAAAGAGAGACAAAGAGACAGTGCTTGGTCATTGCCAGAGCCTGGAAGCATGGCCTATGATTCCTCAGTCAATGTAAAGTACTTTGAATAAATGTAAATAGCAAAAGAAACTCAAACTATATCATGGGAGAACTGCACTTGACCCTGGGCCTTTGTTCTGTTTCCATATAAGGCTTGACCTGGCCTGAGAGTGGGGCAGGGATCCACCATTTTGTCCTCCTGCCACCAAGGACTGGGCTTCTTGTGAGTAAACTCCCCTAATTAAGCCAAATGAAACCTATTAATAATTAAGCCAGTATGGGACCCTCTTTAGTATCTCAGTAGTCACTCAAAGGGTATGCTACCCTATAATTGGCATAATCAGGGGAGAACAGATTCTGTCTCCTTACAGACAGAGAGAGATGAAAAGGGAAGGAGAGAGAGAGAGAGAGATATAAAGTAACAAGAGAGAAAAGGAGGTGGGAGGCAGTTTGAAGACATTTTGGTATGAAAATATTGAATGAGTGAACTTAGACTTATCTCTTTTGCTTCTGAAGCCCTTCTAATCCCTTTTAAAATTTTTATCTTACAAACATGGACAACTATGAGATACTGGAAATGGAAAAAGAATCTTCTTCTCTGATAAATAAATTTTTCAGAAACTATGGTATAGAGGACTTGATCTGAAAGTTAGCACTCAGCAACAAATGCCATTTTAAATATCAGTATGCCCAATGACTACTAGTGTAGTGTAGAAAAGCTTGGATTAGAAGACAGGATACATCCATGCTAGTTCCTTCTCTGCCACTCCACGAAAGCCCTGTAACCTTGTCACAGAAACCATAAATAACTTCTACTCTTAGAGAGATATGTAAGGCTGAGGGAAGTTAAAGTCGTTATGCAAGGTCTCTAAATAAGTGTCAGAGACTTGTTTTGAACCTATGTTTTCTTTACTCCAAGGTCAGCTCATATCTACTATACCATGCTGTGTTGCTGTTAATTTAAGTACTCTTCCAATTAAATTGTGAATTTGTCCAAGCTAGCTAGCAGCTCCATCTCATTTTTTTATTAATAAAACAAAGATAACAGTACTTGCCTTCACCACTTCCCCTTAAGGAGATAGTAGTATTTGCTTTTACCATTTCTCTTATTGCTGGTTACAAATGAGATCATATATGTTAAGCTTTAAAAGGTATATAGGGCTACATGATAACAAGGTATAATAATTATTATTATTAATAAAGAATGATAGAGAAGGCCTTGGAGAAATTATAAGAGAATTCACTACATATGTAACCTATTGTCATATGTTTTTATACTCAATTATATTGATTTATATCGATTCCTATATTAGGCTGTGACAGCAGGTATGAGAAAGTAAAGAGGGGTTTAGAATTGGAGAAAGCCAACCTGAAGAATAAAGTTGAAGGAAGGTAGATGCAAGACCACATGAAAAACCTGCAAAACCTGCAGGGGAACCTGCAAAAAGAGTTGGTTGCATATTAGTCCAGATTCTCCTACTGTGTAACCTATTACAGTGGAATAGATAAGAATAAGAACCTTTTGGAAAGCCGTGTTGATTTTCTGAGGCTATTTATATATTGTTTCACAAGTGATTGTTGTCATGTACTTACTGACAACTCCATGAACCTTTCATTCAAGAAAATTTTAACAAAACCATATTAAGGCAGTTTCCCCCCAATGCTTAAGTCAATCCAGCCACATTGGCCTCCTGGCTGTTCCACAAATAAGATACTTTATTTCTCAGCTCCAAACATTCTTACTGACTGTCCTCCATACCTGAAACACTTTTCCTCCTTTTCTTCAACTACTGAACTTCTTGGCTTCCTTTAAGTCTCAACTAAAATCATACCTTTTATAGCAAGTCTTTCACATCTCCTCTTAATTCTAGTGCCTTCCCTCTGTTAATTATTTCCTACTTATTTTGTATATAGCTTGTTTTGTCCATGTTTGTCTGTATTTCATCTTTCCCATCAGATTGTAAGAGGAGGGACTGTCTTTTGCCTCTTTTTATATGCCTAGCACTTAGCACAGTATCTGGCACATAGTAGGCAATTAATAAATATTTATTGTTTGATGATTGATTTCTCTAAGGGCAATGGTGGCAGGTAAATTAATTAGTACTTATTAAGTGCCTACTATATATGAGGAACATGGTTTTAGGCCCTGGGGATACAAGTATGTACAAAAAACAAAACAACCTTTGGTCACAAAGACTAAACCTTTTGTTACATTCTAATGGGGGAGACAACAAGTAAATATATAAATATACATTGCATTTATATAAAGTTAATACATACAAACACACACATATACATATATATTAGTTAAATACAAGGTAGTTTGAAGGGGACAACCATAGCATCTATGGGCGGTGAGTACAAAAAAGGCTTCATGCAAAAGGCTGTGCTTGGGCTACTTCTTTTTTTTTTTTTAATATGGAACGTTTCACGAATTTGCGTGTCATCCTTGCGCAGGGGCCATGCTAATCTTCTCTGTATTGTTCCAATTTTAGTTTATGTGCTGCCGAAGCAAGCACTTTTTTTTTTGGTGAGGCAATTGGGGTTAAGTGACTTGCCTAGACACAGCTAGTAAGTGTCAAGTGTCTGAGGCCAGATTTGAACTCAGGTTCTCCTGAATCCAGGGCCAGTGCTTTATCCACTGCGCTACCTAGCTGCCCCATTGGGCTGCTTCTTAATGGAAGAGAAGGACTCTGTGAAGTAAAAGTAATGTAGGAATACATTCCAGGCATTTGGGATGGACAATGCAAAATCATGGGGTTGGGAGATGGAGTGCTAACTAACCAGAAGGTTAGTTTGTCTAGATCAGAGCGTATGCAAGAGTAATAATGCCCAATGATGTTGGAAAGAAACACCAGGGCCAAAATATATAGGTCTTTAAAAGCAAAACAAAGGAGTTTACATTTTATCCAAATGAGATAATATTTGTGAAGTGCTTAGCATAGTTCCTACCACAAAGTGCTATATAAACGTTGGTGCTTTCATTGTCTTAGTTGTCGTCGTTGTCGTCACCACCATCATCATCATCCTCCTTGTCCTAGAGGCAATAGGAAGCCACTGGAGTAAGGGAATCACATAGTTAGATTGGCACTTTAGGAAAATTAGTTTGGTGACATTGTGTAAGATGGACTGGAGTGGTGAGATGCTTGAGGCAGAGAGACCAAGTAAGCTATTTTCAGGATAATATAAGAAAGCAGTGACGAGGGCTTGAATTAAGATAGTAGATATATTTGTGAAGAGGTGTAATTTGGCTCTTCCAGAGGATTGTAACCAAGACATATTGTGGAGGTAGAAATGGAAGTATTTGGTAATTTATTAGATATAAGTGGGGAAGGAAAATGAGAAGTCAAGGAAAATACTAAGGTGATGAACATGGGAAGGAAGAATGGTGGCACATTTGACAGAGAAAAGGGGAGTTTGGAAAAGAGAAGTGCTTGGGGGATGATAATGAATTCTATTTTGGACATGTTGAATTCAAGATACCATTTTGAAATGTCTAATAGCTAAGTGTTTACGTGGAACTAAAGTTCAAAGGAGAGACCGGGGCTGGATATATAAATCTGGTAGTAATCTGCACAGAGATGAAAGTCAACCCTATTGCAGCTGATGAGGTTACCATAAGAGAAAATATAGAGGGAGAAGAGAAAATGACCTAGCTTGAACCTTGGCAAAAACACATAGGTATGGGGTGCAATCTGAATAAGCCAGTAAAAAAGATTGTGAAGAAGTAGTCAGAAGGTAGGAAAACTGGACGAGAGTACTGTTATGGAAACTGGGAGAGGAAAGGAAATGCAGAACAGAAGTTGTTGACCTGGGCTTCATGAACCCCCAAAAGGTCTGTGGAGAAATTTCAGAAGGACTGTGGACTTGTATAGGAAAATTTACGTTTGTTATTTCAATATAATTTCTTTTGGTAATCTTATCCATGGTAGAGAATAATTTTGAGAAGGCACCCATAGGTTTTATCAGAATGCCAAAGGAGTCCATGACACACAAAAATGTTAAGAACCCTTGATCTAGGAAGGAAAGGGGGTCATCAGTGTTGAAGACAAAGATAGGTCAAGAATGAAAATTGAGAAAAGGATATTAGTCTTGGCAATTAAGAGAGCATTGGTAATATTGGATTGAACAGTTTGAGTTGAGTAATAAGGTAGGAAGCCAGATCACAAAGGGCTTAGAAATGAATAAGAGGGGGGGGCGGCTAGGTGGCGAAGTGGATAAAGCACCGGCCCTGGATTCAGGAGTACCTGAGTTCAAATCCGACCTCAGACACTTGACACTTACTAGCTGTGTGACCCTGGGCAAGTCACTTAACCCCCATTGCCCCGCAAAAAAAAAGAAATGAATAAGAGGGGGCAGCTAGGTGGCACAGTGGATAGAGCAATGGCCCTGGAGTCAGGAGTACCTGAGTTCAAATCCGGCCTCAGACACTTAACACACACTTAATAGCTGTGTGACCCTGGGCAAGTCACTTAACCCCAATTGCCTCACTAAAAAAAACCAAGAAATGAATAAGAGGAAGGGAAGTGGAGGTGACAAATATGGACAGCTTTTTAAAACAGTATGGCTGAGGAAAGAAACAGATACAGGGCAATAGCTTGAGGGGTGGTAGGGTTTAGTGAAAGTTTTTTTTAAAGAGGATACTTGAATACCTGTAAGCAGTAGGAAAGAACTATTGGATAGGCAGGGTTTAAAGATTTGGGATAGGATCTAAACCTTGCTCCTCTCTCAAAAAAATATGTACCTTCCTATATAATTTGCTACCAGAGGGTACCTTGTGCATTTGGGAGAATCTCATTCATTTGTACCAAATTTTCAAATAAGATTGACCTCTTACTTTTTCTTTTGGAAATGTCATTTAACACTATATACATGCAAAGGAGCCTTAATAGAGATCTTTAGAATCCCTATAGAGAACTTAGATATTTCTTCTACAGGAATATAAATGTATGTTTTAATGGACTCTTACTCTATTCAATATATATGTATATGTATCTGTGTATAAATATGTGCATATATAATATATGTTTGTATATATGTATATATCTCTATGTACCCATCCATATATCCATATCTATATCTTTATATAGCCTTGAATGTTAGGTCTCACCTATTCATAGCTAACCTAACACTTTCAACGATGATTCCTCAAACTGAATTCGCCTTAGGCAGTGGTGTAGTCAGCTCAAGTGCATGATTTGTGTTTCATCAAGTACTAAAAACAATCTAAAAATTGGGTGTAGGAACTCTTTATGTTAGAAACATCTTATCTAGGCAGCATATAGTGTTATATTGGGAATAGAAATGTACATTTACTCTGGAAAAATGGAAAACAATGTAACCTATGACACTAGAAAATATTAATTAGAGCTTTCACTTGTCTATCAGAGAGAGAAGACGTTGTTTTTGTTCACCAGCATTCCTTCTGCTCTGTCCTCCATCCCTCAGAGTAGAATGACAAGAAGATGATTAATGAACGCTCTCCACAATACTGTCAGCAGGAATCCAGTTTAGGCATGGGGGAAACCTAAATAATTGAAGGGATGAGGTGACAGTGGTAACATTAGTTACAGCAAGTCAGAGAAGCTTTATCCCTGGGCACAGTGCCCAGCTCAAAGGATAGTTTTACAAATTTCAGTGTGTGATTGCTTTGCTAATTAGAAGAGGTAAGCAACCTCGTCTATCTCTGGATCTCAATGACTATGGATTCCTGTATGAATGGCTGTGGTGGTGGTGGCATTGCTGGGAGATTTCCAAATTCTTCTAATTAAAGCTTACTTCCTTAGTAATAGTGTAGATAAAGATATGCTCTAATGGGTGATGAATGACCACATTTTGGAATGGTGTCACTACTTAAGTTGAAAGAGCAGAATATTGACCTTCATATATCATTTACCTGTGGGTAGAGTTAACATTTGCATTTGGAGAAAATCACTGTATTATAGTCATTTGCTAAGAATTGTCTCCCTCATATAACAATTAAGCATGAACTGAGTGGTGGCAACCTGAGGGAGATCAGAAGAATCACTAGAAACTGAGGCCCTAGAAAAGTGGCATATCTGTGAAATCCTGGGCAACCCAAACTGGCATAGGCTGTCAGACATCCAGGGGAACAAGGGTAATATATGCCACCTGAGAGAGATGGCAGAGGAACAATTAGGATGGTGTCACAACAAACTTAAAAGGCAGCTGTATCCTGGACACTGCATAGCATGCAATATTCTTGGCTGTCACTTGCACCTAGAGCTCAAAGGACTCTTAGTAGCAATGCTTTGAAATTTAAAAGAGGTGCCATATATTTTTACGTGTTGATATACATGAATATCTATATCTATATATCTATACACACACACACACATTCGCATATCTACAATAGTATAATTAGGACATGGGAAACTGAGCAGTGATGTAAAATGGGTTAGTGGAGGTGAAAAGCAAAATGAAACCAAACGATGTAATTTGAAGTGAATGAAATAAAACCCAATGTAAAACAATACTTACTGGCTATACATCAAAGCAATATGATTAGCTAAAGGTCAGTAAAATTAAGGACTTTGTGAAATATGTCTTTTTTTTAAGTGAGGCAATTGGGGTTAAGTGACTTGCCCAGGGTCACACAGCTAGTTAAGTATTAAGTGTCTGAGGCCAGATTTGAACTCAGGTACTTCTGACTCCAGGGCCAGTGCTCTATCCACTGCACCATCTAGCTGCCCTGTGAAGTATATCTTAAAACAACATCCTTTACTTTAAAGATATCACATTTTAGGAAATTATTATTATTATTATTATTATTACCATGTTCTTAACATCATGTTCTAGGAATTTATATGTGGGCTTGCTAAACCTTGGGGAAAATGGATCTCATACCTACCAAATGACTAAAAATAGGAGTTATATAAGAGACTAAGATTTCTAGCATTTTTTTTTATCAAGGACAATTATAGTTGAAGGACATAAAATTGAATTGTACTGAGAATCAAAATGAAATTAAATGAATTTAACATAGATATCAGATAAAAAATGCTCTAAGCCAAGAACAAATAAAAAATCTGGCCAATAAAAATATAAAGGCCTAGTCTTATTTTAAGACTTAAGAATTAATTAGATGTAACTGAAAGGAAAAATTTCAATTTTATTTCTAATTTGTTGTTTTTCACAGCATGCATTTACTACATACATTACCTTTCTGCCCTTCAACAAACATTTATGAAGTCCTTGATGTATTTAGAACTCCCTGCTAAATTCTAGGGTAGATACAAAGTTTGAATGTGATATGATGCTGAAACACAGATAATTATAATAAACATTTATTTCATGAGAAGCATAATGTAAATGAATAGGGAAATAGGGATCAGGAAAAGATCCTTGGAGAGGGTGACAATTACAGTTACACTTTTGAGTTACACTTTAAAGGATAGGTGAACATTCAATAAAGTGGGGAGGGAAAGTATTTTAGTTATAGGGAGTATCAAGAAGCAAGGCAGAGAAGCAGGAAAATATTGAATGTTGGCAGAATAAAGAAGTAGGAATTTTTACTCTCTCCTTATCCACTTGATTCTTTATTCCTAATAATAATTACAATAATTGATAATGATAATTCCCATGTATATAGTGCTATGTGCAGGCACTGTGCTAAACACTTAACAATGATTATCTACCTACAATTATTGTCCATTCCCTGTAGCACAAAGGATATATGAGGAGCTAAACAGAGAGTTGTCCAATTTGACCACAGTGTAAAAGTATGTGGAAGGGGTAGAATATATGATAAGGTTTATCAACATGGTGTGATGAAATAATGAGATTTAGCAGATACTCAAAGACCCACCTGGAGATTAATCTAGACTGATTGAATCAAGTGAGAGTGATTGACTGCTGATTAGCCTACTTCAAGTTAACTAGATTGTAATCACACCTTGAGAACACCTTCAGAACCAATGGATTTGGATGATGCCAACCAATCAGCTCAAAGCAGTGTATAAGGACTGCCTCTGTTCCAGACCTATAAAAAGCTTCCACAATCAGTTTGCTGGAGAGAGTTCATGATTGAAGCAGGGTTGTGGCAGAGGACTTGAGGAAGAACCAGACCAGGCTGGAGTTCTAGGCTAAATAGGCTTTTTTCTTAACTTTCTGAACTCCATGGGAATATCTGTATGCTTTAATAAATGTTTAATGCCTAAGGACTGGTGCTAAAGCTTCTAATTTGAGGTGACCACAATTTAGATTTTAAACATCACAATGGCAAGGGATACTCATTTTTAGAAAACAAAAGAAAAGACTTTCACTTATTCTGTGCCTTTATATATGTATAATATATCTTCTACATGTAAGATTACATAACCTACATATTCTATATATATCTACACGTCAACTAAAATACTGATTGACTCTGATGTCAGATTGAAAAACTGAACCAAACCAAAACTTTCTTTGGCTTTAAAACTCTTTACAACTTGGCTCCAAACTATCTTCACAGTCTTTCTACATATTATTCTCCTTTATGAAATCTATAATCCATCGAAATGGTTCTACTTACTCTTTGCCAATGGGCAGAATTCTAATGCTCACCTTGGTGCCTTTGCATAGGCTTTCTCCATTGTAGAAATACCACCCTTACTCTCCTCCACCTTATAAAATCCTTAGCTTCCTTCTAAATTGAACTCAAAATCAAGTAAGAGAGGTTGAGGAAAAATTGGGAAAAGAAATGAGTAATGCAATAAAAGCAAGAAAATTATGAAAAGAATGTCAACAAATTGGGAAAAGGGATCCAAAAATTTATTGAAGAAAATTACTTAAAAATTAGAATTGGGCAAGAGGAAGTTAATGACTTCATAAGACAACAAGAAATAATGATACAAAACCTAAAGAATGGAAAAAAATGTGAAACATCTCATTAGAAAAACGATCGATCTGGAAAACATATTGAGGGGAGATAAAAGAATTGTCAGAGTACCTTGAAAGTTATGACTTTTTTTAAAAAAAGAGTCCTTTTCTATCCTTGATGCTGTTGAAGGAGGATTGTTAAAGCATCTGCTACTGCTCTCGCTATGTCAAAGTCAGTCTCCCAAGGAGCCCAAGCAGCTTCAGAAACTCTTCATTAGAGGCCTGAACTTCAACATGAAGGATGAGAGTCTGAGGAGCCATTTTGAGCAATGGGGCATGCTTACAGGCTATGTGGTAATGAGGGATCCAAACATTCCAGGGGCTTTGGTTTTGTTACCTGTGCCACAGTGGAAGAGATAGATGCAGCCATGAATGCAAGACCTCACAAAGTTGATGGCAGAGTTGTTGAATGAAAGAGACCTATTTCCAGAGATGACTCTTAAAGGCCAGGCCCCACTTAACTGTGAAAAATAACTTTGTGGGTGACATTAAGGAAGACACTGAGGAGCATCACTTGAGAAACTACTTCAAACAATATGGAAAAATCGAAGCGACTGAAATCATGACTGACCAAGGCATTGGCAAAAGGGGGGCTTTACTTTTGTTACTTTTGATAACCATGATCCTGTGGATAAAGATTGTCATTCAAAAATACCATACTGTGAATGTTCATAACTGTGAAATAAGGAAAGTCTTGTCTAAGAAAGTAATGGCCTGGGGCAGCTAGGTGGCGCAGTGGGAAAAGCACCGGCCCTGGAGTCAGGAGTACTTGAGTTCAAATCCAGCCTCAGACACTTAACACTTACTAGCTGTGTGACCCTGGGCAAATCACTTAACCCCAATTGCCTCACTTAAAAAAAAAAAAGAAAGTAATGGCCAGTGCTTCATATAGTCAAAGAGGTCAAAGTAGTTCTGGAAACTTTGGTGGTGGCCAGGGAGGTGGTTTTGGTGGAAATGATAACTTTGGCTGTGGTTGGACCTTCAGTGGTCGTGGCGGTTTTGGTGGCAGTCATGGTGGTGGAGGATATGGTGGAAGTGGAGATGGCTACAATGGATTTGGAAATGATGGTGGTTATGGAGAAGGTGGCCCTGGTTACTCTGGAGGAAACAGAGACTATGGAAGTCATGGACAGGGTTATAGAAACTAGGGTAGTAGCTATGGAGTGACAGCTATGACAGCTACAACAATGGAGAAGGCAGAGGTGGCTTTGGTGGTGGTAGTGTAAGCAACTTTGGAAGTGGTGGAAACTACAATGATTTTGGCAACTACAACAATCAGTCTTCAAACTTTGGTTCCATGAAGGGAGGAAACTTTGGAAGTAGGATCTCAGGCCCTTATGATGGAGCTGATATTTTGCTAAATGACATAACCAAGGTGGCTTTGTGGTTCCAGTAGTATCGGTAGGTGGGACAGTGGCAGAAGATTTTAATTACTATTAGGAAACAAAGCTTAGCAAGAGAGGAGAGCTAGAGAAGTTACAGGGAAGCTACAGGTTACAGCAGATTTGTGAACTCAGCCAAGCACAGTGGTGGCAGGGCCTAGCTGCTACAAGAAGACATGTTTTAGACAGTACTTTTTGTGTATGGGCAAAAACCCACCAAGACTGTCTTTTTGACTAATTGTATAATAAGTTATTTTATGTTCTATTCTGTGGAAAGTATAAAGCATTTCAACAAAGGGTTTTAATGTAGTCTTTTTTGTACCCATGCTGTTGATTGCTAAATGTAATAGTCTGATCATGGCACTGAAGAAATGTGTCTCAAAAAAGAGTCTAGACACTATACTTCAAGAAGTTATTAAGGAAAATTACCCTGAAGTTCTAGAACTAGAGGGTAAAATAGAAATTGAAAAAAAATCCACTGATCACCACCTGAAAGAGATCTCAAAATGAAAACTCATAGGAACATTATAACTAAGTTTCAAAGCTCCCAGGTCAAGGAGAAAAATATTACAAGCAACTAGAAGAAACAATTTAAATATTGTGGAGCTATAGTCAGGATCACATAAGATTTATCAGTGTCTACATTAAAAGACCAAAGAGTGTGGAATATGATATTCTTAAGAGCAAAGCAGCTGGGTTTGCAACCAAGAATAACCTATCCAGCAAAGCTGAGTGTAATTGTACAAGGGACTATTAGGTATTCTTGAGGAAGAAACCAGTATTTAACAAAACATTTGATTTAGAAGAATAAAGAGAAACATAAGAAGGCAAATATAAAATACTAATTATGAGGGATTTAATAAGTCTAACTGCTTTTTGTATGGGAAAATTACATTTGTAACTTAAGAACGTTATCATTAATAGGATAGTTCAAAAGAGTATACATAGAAAGAAGACAGAGTTGAGTTGATTATGATCCTAAAAAATAAAATTTGTTAGGGAGAGGTAAATTATCTCATACAAAAGAGGCAGGAATGGAAGGAATGTTACAGTGGAGGGGAGGATAGGATGGAGGGTGAATAGTGTGGGAACCTTATTCTCATTAGAACTGGGTTAAAGAGAAAATAACAAATATTTAGTAGAGTATAATAATTTTCTTAACTTAGAGAGAAAGAGGAGGTCAGGGGGATAGGATAAAGAAGGGACCCTTAAAAGGCTGGAAGGGCAAAGGGATAGGATAAGGGAGGGACTTTTAGAGGAATGTGTCAGTAAGGGAGGCAGTGATCAGAAGTAAATTAGATTTCTGGGGAGTAATAGAGGATGTCAGCAGTGAGATAACATGTCAAAATTTATGGAATGCAGTAAAAGCAGTATTCAGAGGAAAATTTATAACTCTAAATGCTTATATTAAAATAGAGAAAGAGCAGATCAACTGAATTGAGTATGCAATTAAAAAAACCAGAAAAAGAACAAATGAAAAATCCCCAATTAAGTACCAAATTGAAAAATCCTGAAAATTAAATGAGACTAATACAATTGAATATAAGAAAACCATTGAATTAAGAAAGAAAACTGGGGGTTGGTTCTATGCGAAAACTAATAAAATAGGTAAACCATTGGTTAATATGATAAAAAAGAAGAAAACCAAATCAGATATGAAAAGGGTGAATATACACTAATGAAGATGAAATTAAAGGAATTATTAGGAGTTATTTTGCTCAATTATATGCCAATCAATTTAATAATTTAAGTGAAATACAAAAACATAAACTACCTAGATTAACAGAAAATGTAAACCTATTTTAGAAAAAGAAATTAAACAGGCTACAAATGAGCTTCCTAAGGAAAAAAAAAGCATTGACCCAGCAATACCACTATTAGATCTGTTTCCAAAGGTGATCAGAGAAAAAGGAGAAGAACCTATATGTTCTAACATATTTATAGCTGCTCTCTTTGTGGTGGCAAAGAACTGGAAATTGAGGGGATGTCTGTCAACTGGGGAATGGCTACATAAATTGTGGTATATAATTGTGATGAAATACTGTTGTTGTGGAATCGTGTGTGACCCCATGGATGATAGCATGCTGGGCATTTCTATCCTCCACTATCTCTCAAGAGTCTGTCCAAGTTCATGTTTATTTTTTCCATGACACTATCCATCTCATCCCCTGCCATCCACTGCCTTTTTCTTTTGCCTTCAATCTTTCCCAACCTCAGGATCATTTCCAATGAATCCCATCTTCTCATTATGTGGTCAAAGTATTTAAGCTGCAGTTTCAGTATTTGACCTTTCAGTGAATAGCACAAATTAATTTCTTTAAGTATTGACTGATTTGATCCTTTTGCTTTCCAAGGAACTCTCAAAAAGTCTTCTCCACCTTCTTCAAAGGTGTTGATTCTGCAGAGCTCAGCTTTCTTTAGAGTCCAACTCTCACAGCCATACATTGGTTTTTTTTAAAAATTTTTATTTATTAATATTTTGTGAGGCAATTGGGGTTAACTGACTTGTCCAGGGTCACACAGCTAGTAAGTGTTAAGTGTCTGAGGCCGCATTTGAACTCGGGTCCTCCTGACTCCAGTGCTGGTGCTCTATCCACTGCGCCACCTAGCTGCCCCGTAGCCATACATTGTTACTGGAAAAACCTTAGCTTTGACTATATGGACCTTTGTTGGCAAGGTAATGCCTTTGCTTTTTAGTATGCCATCCAAATTTTCCAAGGAGCAAGTGTCTTTTATTGGCTGCAGTCCCAATCTGCAGTGCTCTTTGAGCCCAAGAGTATAAAGTCTGACACTGCTCCCATTTCTTCTCTCTCTATTTGCCGGAAGGCATGGGGATAGTTGACAAGATAGAATACTACTGGGGCAGCTAGGTGGCACAGTGGATAGAGCACCGGCCCTGGAGTCAGGAGTACCTGAGTTCAAATCCGGCCTCAGACACTTAACACTTACTAGCTGTGTGACCCTGGGCAAGTCACTTAA
Organism: Dromiciops gliroides; assembly: GCF_019393635.1. NCBI lineage: Eukaryota > Metazoa > Chordata > Mammalia > Microbiotheria > Microbiotheriidae > Dromiciops > Dromiciops gliroides. Next base: position 56,399,992 of record NC_057866.1, read on the forward strand.
CCCCAATTGCCTATCTTAAAAAAAAAAAAAGATAGAATACTACTGTGCTATAAGAAATGACTAGTAGGTTGATTTTAGGAAAACATGGAAAGACTTGCATGAAATAATGAAGAGTGAAATGAACAGAACCAAGATAATGTTGTATACAGTAATGGCAATATTGTCCAAAGAATAAATTTGAATGACTAAGCTACCATGAGTTATATGAATATTCAATTCAGCTACAAAGGATATATGAAGGAAGATGCTATTCACCTCCAGAGAGAGAACTGATATATGGAACTATATATTATATAGTTTCACATATATATCTGTATCAAATATTGGCCTTTTGTAGTGTAGGGTTGGAAGGGATGGAGGGAAACAGCTTGGAACTCAAATGTAACAAAAACATTTCTTGGGGGGTGGGGCAATGAAGGTTAAGTGACTTGCTCAGAGTCACACAGCTAGTAAGTGTCATGTGCCTGAGGACAGATTTGAACTCAGGTCCTCCTAAATCCAGGGCTGGTGCTTTATCCACTGCACCACCTAGCTGCCCCCACAAAAACACTTTTTTTTTAAAAACAGAAGTGAGGCAATTAATTCAAACAAATATCTTCCTCACTCTCTTATGTTTTCTTATCCTCATCCTTCACCTTGCTTATACTGATCCAGAATAAAAGCTTCACACAAAATATATGGTTGTTCCTGTGACAAAACAGGAAGGGGAACTCCCTAAGATGAGGCTACCCATTGTTCATCACTAGTTAGCCTGTGAATTGTCCATGTCAGTTATGTGTCTATCTACATGAGTTGTCTATATGTAGTTCATGGGGAAGTGTGAGCATATATCTTAGGAATCTTTCTCACCCCTCTCCAAGGGAGACTTTTAATTTTGATTCCTGCCTGGAAAAGAGCATGAGAAGGGGACACAAAGCTGGTCATGATGTCTGTCATCTATCTGTCTACCCTGAAGGAATAGGTTTCCACCCCCCTCCCCCCATTTTTTAAAAAGTTCAGACTGTTACCTTCCCTGGCCACAAAAGTTTATATTACATTTCTATCCCCTGACATGACTCTCACCAAATGCTAGTTAAACAAAAGGCCATAACAGAAAGTGAATTACCTGTAAATTAATTTATTGAAGCGGATAGCAAACAAAAAAAAAGTCAAAGAAGTTATACAGATTAGAATACACCAGATAATACAAAGAATTAATGAATTCTCCTTCCAGGAGTAAGATATCTAACTTCAACTAAGGGAAAGAGGCCCCTGTATCATCCAGAGGGAAGTACCCCAAAGTATCTAAGGGAGGCAAGCTGAAAATCAGCAACATGCCAGGGAACTAGCTTTCTCTAGAATCTGCCTTCCAAAGTCTATTCTTTCTTTTTTTCCCCAGGGCAATGAGGGTTAAGTGACTTGCCCAGGGTCACAGAGTTAGTAAGTGTCAAGTGTCTGAGGCCAGATTTGAACTCAGGTCTTCCTGAATCCAGGGCTGGTGTAAAGCACCCCACCACCTAGCTGCCCCCAAAGTCTATTCTCTTTCTCCAGAGATCTTTCCTTGAAGATTCTGGAAATTGCATTTGTATTCTCTTGAAGCAGGACTTAAGAATGTCTTTCTTTCTCAAATCTCTGGCATGATTCTGATCCTTAGGTAGTCATGCCACGCCCGTCAACATTCTCCTCGCCAATCTGGATTTGAGTCTACACAGTAGACAAAATGATCCTGGGCTATTCATGTGTCATGGGTAATTTCCATCTGCCTTTTATTCTGTTTCTGGTTCTAATCATTATTTGGTTTACTGCTCAGTTGGCTGTTCAGCATGCAAAACTTATAGAATATAACCTTGTAAGGCCACTTTGAGGGGTCAAGAGGTAGGTCATTTACAGGTAAGGGGAAAGAAGGAAATAAGCATTTATATAGTGCTTACTATATACCAGGCACTAATGCTAAGCACTTAATGCTCCACCCCCCCAAATATATATATATTTTGGCGGGGCAATGGGGGTTAAGTGACTTGCCCAGGGTCACACAGCTAGTAAGTGTCAAGTCTGAGGCTGGATTTGAACTCAGGTACTCCTGACTCCAGGGCCGGTGCTTATCCATTGAGCCACCTAGCCGTGCCCCCCCCCCCCAAATATTTTCTCATCTGATCTTTGAAACAACTTATTATCTCCATTTTATGGTAGAGGAAACTGAGGCAAACAGGTTAAGTGACTTGGCCAGATTCACCCAGCTAGTGTCTTTGGTTGTAATTGAACTTGGGTCTTTCTGACTCTAGGTCCAGTGGTCTATCCATTGGACCACCGACTGCTTCAGGTATACAAAAAGATTCACTGAATGTAGTTTGCCTCAATTTAAGACAATGGTGATAGCTTAACAGCTCTAAAATAGTTCTGTTCTGGGCAGGCCAAAGCACTCTTTACCCCAGACTTAGGAGGGCATTTGCCTCTTTTTTTGATTGGTGGTTGGGGGTAGGAAGCAGACATTTATGTGGCACTTTACACATATTATCTCCTTTGAGCCTCTTACCAACCTTGTGAGGTAGGTAGTTATTATCTTTATTTTACACATAAGGAAGCTGAGGTTCAGAGAGGATGAGTGACTTGCCTGTATTCAGACAGCTGGTAAACTGATTTGAAAGTGGAGCCTAATTCCCCACTGTCCGTCCACCAAACTGTCTACTACAACATAGCTATAGGAATGGCTGGATTATAGTTTAGTAATTTTTAACGAGAAAACTTGAATAAAAGAAAAAAATGAAAGTGAAAAATAGCATGCTTCAGTCTGTGTTCCATCAATATCAGATCTTTCTTTGGAGGTGGATAGTATGTTTCATCAATAGTCCTTTGGGATTGTCATGGATTATTATAATGTTGAAAATAGTTGTCATTCTCAATTCTTCATCAAACAATGTTGCTGTCTCTGTGCACAACGTTCTCTTGGTTCTCCTCACTTCACTATACATCAGTTCACACAGGTCTTTCCAGGCCTTTGTGAATTCATCCTACTTGTTATTTCTTATAGCACAATAATATTCCATCACCATCATATACTACAGCTTGTTTAGCCATTCCCCAACTGATGGGCATTCCTTCGATTTCCAATTCTTTTGGTTATAGCTTAAAGATAATTTCTTTTCATTTTGTTTGTGAAGTAAAAAAAAAATTATCAAATTCCTACTGGGTACAAGATCCTGTGCTAGATGTCAAGGGATATATAAAGTTGAATTAGATATGGTCTGTGATTTCAAGCTATTTACAGGCTAGCAGGTAACAAGTGTAGAAATATGTATAATATATAATATATCATAGTATATGTTTATAACACAAGGCAGCATGGACTAGGTATTATACAAGTGATATTAACTAAGTTCTGTAAGGAATTCAGGGGAAGGAGATATAATAAAATATTTATTTTAAAATAGAGCTTTATTTCTGTCTTTTGTTTTTATATCATAGCATTTTCTAGATATGCCTTTATTCTCTGCCTCATCATTGAACCATCTGTTTTAACAACAAAAAGCTGTTAAGGAAAAATAGTTGATATAGTGATTGTCTGACAGTCTATGTAACATTCTGTGCCTGTATTTCTCTATCTCTTCACTACCAGAGCCTGACTATCTTCTCTGTACTTGCCCAGCTACTGCTCCTTCAGAACAGAAATTATGTATGCCCTGGTGATTTTGACCTATTTTACTCTGGAATGCCTGACCTAAGGCCCTGTTATTCTGATTGGTGAGTATTTTATTGGCCCATTATATTTAGGTGACCACAATCATGCTACACTCTACAGCCTAGCTATCTTCTCAAAAGCCACACTCCTTCTGTTCAAGTATCCTTCTATCCCTTTCTAGATTCCATAGTCTGGGCCATTACCAGTCATCTTGACTTTTGTGTTACCATTGGACTTGTATGATTCTGAAGGAGAGAGTGAAGCTGGTGACCTTGTCCTGCTCTGCTTCATTTAAATCCCGTTCACTGGTCCTCTTCCAGAAGGAAGGACAAACAGCAACAGCAATAGCAACCACCACCACCACCACCACTACCACAACCCTCAGTTCTGTAATGATAATTAAATCAACATTGCCATTGTCCTGGAAAGGGCATATCAATCTATCTCCTACAGGTGAGATTCACCACTTTCTAAATCCAAATACCCTCCCAGACCATTATTGTCTTCCTTTATTAGAATGTAAACATCTTCTTTTTGTTTTTTTTTGGCGGGGCAATGGGGGTTAAGTGACTTGCCCAGGGTCACACAGCTAGTAAGTGTCAAGTGTCTGAGGTCGGATTTGAACTCAGGTACTCCTGAATCCAGGGCCCGTGCTTTATCCACTGGGCCACCTAGCTGCCCCCCAGAATGTAAACATCTTAAGGGCAGGAACTATTTCAAGTTTGATATTTGTGATTCTATCCTTAGTAGAACGTGCACAATAATAGCAACTCCCTTGGTTGTTGTAGACCAAATGATTAAATATTTGTTAATCTCTTATAAAACATAAAACACTATATAAAGTCTAGTTTTTGTTGTTGTCATTTATTGTTATTATTATTATTACTATTATTAACTATCGTCATTACCACAGCTCTTGGCACATAATAAGTGCTTGATAAATACTTTTTCAATCATTCATTAACAATGAGGAGGGTGGAATGTGTCATTATCTGTTTTCCAGGACAAACATCAGTCATTCTTTTTAGTGTGCCTTTTCTTTAGAGTATTTTAGTTATTATATATATTATTTTACTGGTTCCACTACCTTCATTCTGCATCATTTTCTACAAGTGTCATGTTTCTTTGAATTCTCATCTTCATTACTATTACACTCATATACAATGCTTTGTATTGCAACTTTTAAATCAATGGGTACTTTTTAAACAGTTCTTTTCTATCATAAAAACTGCTACAATGATTTTGGCATATAAGTGGCCTTTGTGTCTTTGATTTACTTGGGGTATATGCTTAGTAGTGGGATGCTAGATGAAACTGTATGAATAGTTTACTCACTTTTCTCATGTTTTCAATTTTTTCCTTTCTGAATAGTCGAATCAATTTATAGCTCCATTAATAAGGTATTAATACTTCTCTTCCTATAGCTTACTCAATATTGGCTATTCCTTTTTTGGGAGGATATTTTTTCCAATTTGGTGGGAGAAATCTCAGAATTGTGTGTGTGTGTGTGTGTGTGTGTGTGTGGCAATGGGGGTTAAGTGACTTGCCCAGGGTCCCACAGTCAGAATTATTTTAATGTGTATTTCTCTGAATGATAGTTAATTGGGGCATTTTATATGGTTATTAATAGTAATTTTTTAGGAAAACTGTTCCTATGTTTTGACAGTGTACATTCTGGGTAATTATATATAGTCAATTTCCTACATGTCTTGAATGTCATAGAGTTATTTATTTATTTATTTATTAGTGAGGCAATTGGGGTTAAGTGACTTGCCCAGGGTCACACAGCTAGTAAGTGTTAAGTGTCTGAGGCCAGATTTGAACTCAGGTACTCATGACTCCAGGGCCGGTGCTCTATCCACTGCGCCACCTAGCTGCCCCCGTCATAGAGTTATGAGAAATATTTGATACAATTTTTTACTTCTACTGAACAGTAGATCTTTATTTTATCTGCACTGACTTTATGCTATACAATTGCTGTAATTGAAGTTAGTTTTGTTGTCATTTGGATTCTCCTCTTTTATTCTTTTTTTGGCAAAATATTGTCTCCTTTGTCAGAATTAAAAAAGGCACAAATCCTCTATTTTTTTTTATGGGACCTTTTATATTTAGGTTGCATAGCCAGTTGGAACCTGCCATGGTATATGCTACAAATGCTAGTCTACTCTGAATTTCTTTCAAACTACTTTTCAGCTTAGCTAGAAGTTCTTGCCAAAAAGGCTGTCTTTGACCAAGTAGTTTATTTACAATGGTTGGTTGAAGACTAGGTTTGTTAAATACTGTGTTTTGAATGTTCATGGGTCTTATGTAGTCACTTTCATTGATCTGCTTTTTTTTTTTTTAAGTGAGGCAATTGGGGTTAAGTGACTTGCCCAGGGTCACACAGCTAGTAAGTGTTAAGTGTCTGAGGTCGGATTTGAACTCAGGTCCTCCTGAATCCAGGGCTGGTGCTTTATCCACTGCGCCACCTAGCCACCCCCCATTGATCTGCTTTTAAACCATCACTAGTTTTGATGATTTGTTTCCTTTATGACAGTGATATGGGAGCTCCATATAAGAAACTTTTTCAACCAATGCATATTGACATCTTCTCTGCAACTCAAATCTTAGAGAATTGTCCAAGGTTAGCTAGTATTTTCATAGGAGTGACTTGAATACCAGTCTTTTAGATTTAGAGTCCAGATCTCTGTTCACTATGTCATGTTGCCTCTTTTTAATGATTATGTAATAATAATGTAATAAATGTTATATAGTACATAGTTTTCACTTTGTTAATGATACTGGTCCTTCCATGAATACTTTTTTATTTGAAATTTTATACTATTTATTCCTCCAAATAAATTATTATTTCGTATATTTCTATAAAATATCTCTTTGCTAGTTTGTTATAACTTTATATCTGTAAATTATTTTTATATTGTCGTGGTCCAACCATGAACACTGATTGTCTCTCTTTAATTATACAGGCTTTATTTCTGCCAAAAATCTTTTAAAAATCTGTGTTTTTATAAATCTTAACTTTTTTCCCTTGGGATTTAAACTCCCAGATACTTGATGCATTTGTTAGTGCTTTTTTCCTTAGAAATGCTGATCATTTTTGTGGATTTATTTTGAATACTGTTACTTTATTTAAAGTTGTTTATTTTCTTAATTGATTTCTTCATGTATTCTCTGGGATTTTTGAAGTAAACTGTCATATTATCTTCAGGAAGAGATAATTATGTCTGCTTTTTGCGTTTTTAAAAATAGAATCAGTTATCATCTAGTCCTACATCCAAAATGAATTTCCACCATGACACATTGCTCAACCAATCTCTGCTTGACAAATGAGCAGGGACCCACAACTTCCCAAGACAGCTCAAATCCACTTTTGGGCAGTTCTAAATATTAGGAAGTTTGGTTTTTTTTTCCTGACATCAAACTTAAATTTGCCTCTTTGCAACTTCTACTTCTACTTCTACTTCTACTCTTTGCTTCTAGTTCTGCCTTCTGGGAATAAGCAGAACAAGTCCAATCCCTCCTACACATGGCAGTACTTAAAATAGCCGAAGACAGCTATTACAGCTCCTCTGATCGCACAGCTCTTCTCCAGGCTAGACATGTATAGCGTCTTCAGCCAATTCTCATCTGAAATGGACCCAAACCATTTTACCATCCTGGCTTCCCTCTTTCCTTATTGCTTTAGCTAGGATTTTTATTTTTATTTTGGCGGGGCAATGAGGGTTAAGTGACTTGCCCAGGGTCACACAGCCAGTAAGTGTCTGAGGCTGGATTTGAACTCAGGTCCTCCTGAATCCAGGGCTGGTGCTTTATCCACTGCACCACCTAGCTGCCCCCTATAGCTAGGATTTAAAAAAAATGTGAAATAGGAAAGTGGAGAGGGATAACCTTGCTTTTCTCCTGTTGATCACTCTCACTGTCAACTGAGAAATTGTGTTTCCATCAATATTATTAACATGCCAATTTCACTTACAGGAAAACTGAGGTACAAAGCAGCAAAATAATATGTCAAAGATCTGAGAGTGAGTCAGTATTTGAACTCAGCTTTTTAGATACCTAAATAATTTCTGTTTACTTTAAAAATGCTGCTTTTATATATGATCTGAAACTGCCCAATAATGCAACTCATTTCAAATTGTCATTTGTACAGTCTGATCTTTTCCAGTTTTAATTAATCCAGTTTTCATTTTTTGCATATTATTGTAAATTCAACATAAACATGTCTAATACAATGTGCTACCACCATTCTTTCTATTTATAGTCATACATTCCAAAAATTTGATAAGATTTTCATAAAACATTTAAATTTTCTTTCCTTAAGGTTTTGTTATACATACATTATCCTTGGTCACAGTATATGATGTCCTTCCTTTTAGTTAATCATTTCAAACTCATTTCAAAGGGATTAGCTTTTGAGTGATCCTAGTTTAATGTTCCTCAGGCAAGAGGACCAAAAAAGTGTGGCTTCACATGTAACCTCAAATTTTTCAGTGTTTCCTGTAGCTGATGGCCTAAAGCTGTTCCAAAAAAAGAAATCCCACTTAATAAGGGATTTCTATAGTAACAATGTAGGTCGCTGAGTGATTTAGTTAGACAACACCTCCTCGAAATGGGGATGAATTCACATCCTTACATTAACTACACTACAAAGACAAAGTTCCATTATAGATTTTTCTTTCAATTAAAGGAAATAAGTCTGTTTCTTCTTTTAAGAGAGGTATTGAACTAGATTGACAGCTAGGGCTGTTTCTATTTTTTTTTTTTTGCCCATTGTATTTCATGGGAAGGATATGTTCTCCTATCAGGACCAAATTAAATATTTGAGCTCTTCTAATATAGCTAGCTAAGGTGAAAGAAAGATATTTACTGGGACATGCCTCTGTGAAACTGTACCAACATCCAACATATGACTTCTTCCTGTATCATACCATTTAGACACTGGTGGAAGGACACTGGACTTGGGTTCCAATCAGCTCTGCCATTAACTACCTATTTGCCTTTAGTAAAATCATTTCACTTTTCGGATACTCAGCTTCTTCATTGGCAAAAAATGTCTAGTCTAAAACATGATCTCTAAATTCCCTTTCATCTCTAAGGTGCTATTCTATACTTACCTTTGGGTATTGTAGGAAGAAGAGCTAGGGATAAGGATCACAGAGAAAGGTAGTTTTATCGAATTAGGACAGGTAGGAGACAGAAATAAGGGAGGGATTGATGCTGATAGGGCATGCCAATACATTACTAGAAATACAAAGTTTTGGGGGTGGGTGGGATCTGAAAGTTTATTTGGTCAAGTATCCTATCTCAATCATTTGTCAGTCAATATATATTTATTAAGTAACCACATAGCAAGGAGCCCACACTCCAGAGTTACCTCAAAACAAGTCTTTGAGCATCCAAAGAAACTTACATATACAGCATGAATATTCACATTAGTGAGATTTTAGATTTTCAGAGGGATCATAGAGATTATGTAATATATCTTTTCATTTTACCAATGAGGAAACTGAGATCCTCAAAGTTCTTAGAGTATTAGTGACTTGTATAAGGTCAAACATGTAGTAAGTGTCAATGACAGGACTCAGACTCAGGTCTCTTGAGTCCAAATACAGGGTCTTTGTATTAGACTTTGAGGGTTTCTTTCCTCCTATCTTCTTCCTATTTCTCTTCTTCTTTCTTCTCCTCCCTTCTGTGAGACAATTGTACAAACCTTATTGTAGTCCTATTCTAGTACTCTATCACTCAGTCTCAGTAAAAAATTTATTACTTTCTTTGGTCACATGAGAAAGATAGGGGTAGATATTATCAACATGCTAATTTCACTTATGGGGAAACTGAGGGACGAAGCAGTGAAATAATATGTCAAAGATCTGAGAGTGAGTCAGTCAGGATTTTAACTCAGCTTTTAAAAATTTCCACTGTTTTGGTGGCTGTGTGGGTCAATAATATAATTCAAAGATAAGTATATTTGTTTGGCTATTGACTAGGTTCTCACACTAGTCAAAAAATGATCAAAACTGGGGAAGGTACTCAATGGGGTGTCATGGTGGAAAAATCAGAGAAGTCCTGATGTAGGGTGTCCAGGTGAGAGATAAGATATTCTGTGCTGATCTCTCTTAAATAGAGGTACTGGAGTTTTACCCCATCCAGCCAAACATGGAAGACCTCATCTCTGCTAGTTTGCCCAATAGAGTGATGGATGTTTTTGGGGTGCGCACAGGAACTTATGAAACTGTTGACTAAGGCATAAGGGAGTTGTGATCTGCATCTGTGAAAGGAATCTCCACAGTGATGAAATAGGAATCTTTTGTACTGAAGCTTTTACATAATATGGAGTGAAAACTTATCAGTAGTTAATTTAAAATGGATTAAGGGTACACAGTGGAGTCCAAAGTAAGGAGATTCTCATTCACATACAATTTTTCTACTCTGATTTTCCTCCCCATATCTTTGAATCTGCCGTGATTCTGAAGATGATATGGGAAGAAAAACTGCCGATCTATAATTGCTTAGGCTGCTTGCCAGATGCCCTCTCAGCATGCCTTTTTGTGTAACTTTATTTTTTCATCCTTTTAACTGGTTGCATGATTTTTAACTTACTTTTTACTCTCTGGTAGCTTGTAAATAGGAAGAAAACCAAGACTCAAAATTTATAAGCACTCAGCCAGCATTGGCTCCCCCCAAGCACCATATTTTCGTTTTAGTTTGATGCAGATTGTCAGATCCCTAGACAATTTGGCTCAGGCTGTGTATATACCAGTCATATAAAATACTCTGCCCCTGAACACAGTGCTTTTTCTGGTTACTCTCTATGTGGCCACTGAGAATTTTATTTCTTCCCTTTAAAAATCATACCTACTCCTGGATGTTGCCAGCAATGTTCCCAGAAGTGTGAGTGCAGCTGTATGGGGCTCCCTTGATCATGACTTGAATTTGTTTTGTCTAGAATAACCTCTTCCATTTCCATAGAAATGTCTCCTTTACCTCCTAGCTTGATCCTTCACTTGCCTTTAAGTCATTTCACCACAGTTAGCTAAATCCATAGAATTTCTGTTTATTTCTCTAAGTGGCATGCAAAGGCAAAGTTTTAAAGGAGTGGTTAATACAGAAATTGTCATTATTTGGAATGTGGTGCACCCAAGTTCAATACCTGTCTTTCCTATATTTAGGGTCCATCCCTTCCTTTCTTGCATGTACTGGCCACTGATTCTCAGAGGACAGTGACCAGCTGCAAATTATAGAGTCATGTGGTTGCCCAATCTGTATCAGAAACTGGCCAGTAGCAGGGGCTTTTAAGTCAAATGATTAATGAAAGTTTGTTATTTCAAACTAATTCATGCAGGAAAGAAAGGTCTTCATCTAGGAAGGGAAACCAAATATGCTCTCAATAATAAGTACACTAAAATGTTTCCTGAGGGAGCTTTTCAGTCTCTAGAATTAATTAAAACTCAATAGTCTAGAAAGGAGATTAACAATAGAGTATAGAAAGGGTCTTTCTCCTAGATGAAAAAAAATGTGTTATTGCTGCAAACCAAATACCCCATTGTAGTTCCATGGCTACTTGTAAAGGCAACCACATTTTGCACAAAAAGTAAAACATCAATTTGGCACCAGATGGACAGCATGATAGATTTGACAACATGCCTAAGACAGCACTGTTCAGGAAATGTGACTGTTGCCCACAAAAGTGAAATTACTAGTTTGCACTAATTGCTAATTTAGGAACTATCACTCTTGCCCATCACCTAACGTAAGTGAAAAGAGGACTGCATTTAAAGTGAGGAAACCTGGGTTCAAATTCTGGCTTCTTTACTTACCTGCTGTATGACCCAGAGCAAGAGGGATAGCAAAGTGGAGAGAGCACTGGATTTGGAGTTAGGAAGACATATTCAAATTCTATCTTAGACACTTGCTGTGTGATATAGAACAAGTGACTAAAGCTTTCTGGGTCTCAGTTTCTTCTGTCAAATGAAGGAATTGGACTCAGAGACCTCTAAGCTCCCAACCAATGCTATGATCTCTTTATTTAACTATCCAGTATTCATTTTCCTTAGCTATAAAATGGGGCCAATTATCCTGATAGGTAGAACTGAGATAAGGGTGTGTGTGTGTGTGTGTGTACCTGGCCAGGATTGAAAGTTAGGAGGAACTGTTCTGAGACCATGGATGCTGGAGAGGACAGGGCAACAGAATTGACTAGAAAAGAGGACTATTCTATTGATTTTTTTCTGTTTTAATTGCTATTAATAAATCTCAGTTGTTTTAGAAACCTTATGTTCACAAAGAAGTTCAAACTGGGGGCCCAGAGATATTTAAGCCAATTTTTTGATGTTTTGGAGGTTACCCTAAGAGTGGTAGGGATGAATAATTAACAACTTTTCTTGAGAATCTAAACCAGGAACATGACTTCAGATATGAGATCCTAATCTAAAGACTACATACTTGTGTTATACAAATTAACTGGGACAAAGTAAAATAAATGTGTTGACCCATAAAATAAACCTTATAACTTTTTAAATCTTAAAAAATGTTTAATATGCAATATTTTCTTTTTGCTGTAATCACTTGTTTTACATAATTTGGCATTGTGGTCATAAATTTTTTACACTTTCTTTAATTCTCTCTAATTATACTAGATTCTGCACTTTCCTTCACCCCACATATCCAATCAGTTGTCAAATCTTGCCATTTCTGCCTTCACAACATCTCTTCAATACTACTTTTTTTTTCTGCTCACTCACCCAACTTCCACCTTAGGCCAGACTGCTATCCTAGATTAGTGCAACAATCCCCTCATTTTTCTCCCTATCCCAAATCTCTCCCCACAACAATACATTCTATACACTGTTACCAAAATAATTTTCCTTAAAAACAAATCCAACCATGTGACACCGCATTCAATTAACTCCAGCAACTCACTATTGCATCTAGAATAAAATATAAACTGCTTTATTTAGCTTTTAAAGCCCTTCACAAACATGTCTTTATCTATCTTTCCAGTCTCATTGGATAGTTCTCCCCTCCAGCACTTTGCAATCCAACCAAATTGGCCTTGTCTGTATTCTTCACTCACAACATTTCCTTCTCCATCTCCTTTCTTTTGCATTTGTTGTCCCCTAGTTTTGGAAGATGCTTATTCCTCACCTCTTTCTTTTTTAAAAAAATTGTATTTATTTAATTTTCCCTAAGTTACATTGATTTTTTTAAACTTTGTGTTCCAAATTTTCTTCTTCCCTCCCTCCTCACCCCTCCCTAAGAAATCAAGCAATTCAATATAAGGTATACATGTGCAGTCATGAAAAACATTTTTACATTAGTCAGGTTGTGAAAGAAAACAGAAAAAATAACTTTAGAAAGAGGAACTAACAAAAAATATACTTCAATCTGTATTCAGAGACCATCAATTCTTTCTCTGTTGATGGTTTGCATTTTTCATATGTCCTTCTGATAGCATCCTCTCATCATTTCTTTCACAATTACTATTGCTAACTGATCATTAAAAAAAAAGATGTCATCATGGGTCAGCCAAGTGACACAGTGGACAAAGCACCAACCCTGGATCCAGTAGACTCCAAGCCCAAATCCAGCCCCAGATTTAAGACACCCCACCCTGCGTGCCCCACACAAAAAAGGGTAACAAAAAATAAATGCTTTACAGATATCATACCTTCATATTCAATTCCACACCTGTGCCCTCTGTCTAAGTAGATTCCTTTAAGCTGTCGTATTACTGAGAAAGTTCTTAGAGTTAGAAGTATTATCTTCCATGTAGGAATGTAAAGCAGTTTAAACCTTTTAAACATCCCTCATGATTTCTTTTTCCTGTTTACCTTTTTATGCTTCTCTAGGGTCTTGTATTTGAAAGTCAAATTTTCTATTCAGTTCAGGTCTTTTCATCACAAATGCCTGAAAGTCCTTTTTTTCATTGAAGTCTCATTTTCCCCTGAAAGATTATACTCAGTATAATCTGAGTAGGTGATATTTGGCTGTAGTTCCTTTGCCTTCCAGAATATCATATTCCATGCCCTCTGGTCCTTTAACATAGAAACTGCTAGATCTTGCATTATCCTGACTGTAGCTCCACAGTATTTGAATTGCTTCTTTCTGGCTGCTTGCAACATTTTCTCCTTGATGAGGGAGCTCTGGAATTTGGCTATAATATTCCTGGAAGTTTTCCTTTTGGGATCTCTTTCAGGAGGTGATCTGTGGATTCTTTCAATTTCTATTTTACCTTCTGCTTCTAGAATATCAGAGCAATTTCCCCAGACAATTTCTTAGAAGATGTCTAAACTCTTATTTGGTCATGGTTTTCAGGTAGTCTAATGATTTTCAAATGATCTCTCCTGGATCTATTTTCTGGGTCAGCTATTTTTCCATGGAGATATGTCACATTGCCCTCTATTTTTTATTTATTTGGATTTTTTAAATTGTGTCTTGATTTCTCATAGAGTCATTAGCTTCTATTTGCTCTATCCTAATTATTAAGCAATGATTTTCTTCAGAGAGTTTATGTACCTCCTTTTCCATTTGGCCAATTTGACTTCTTTCATGGCCCTCCTGCATCACTCTCATTTCTCTTTCCATTTTTTCTTCTTCCTCTCTTTTTCTTCTACCTCTCTTACTTTATTTTCAAAGTCCTTTTTGAGCACCTCTATGGCCTTAGACCAATTCATATTTTTCTTGGAAGCTTTGGATGTAGGAGCTTTGACTTTGTTCTCTTCTTCTGAGGGTGTATTTGATCGTACTTGTCACCGAAGAAACTTTGATGGTCTGCTGCTTTCTCTACCTGTCCATCTTGTCCACTACTATTTCTTGCTTTTAACTTTTTCTGAACCTGGAGCCCAGCTTCCAGGATGTACCGTCCCAAGCAACAGGGGGGGTCCCAGTGGTACGATTTAGGCTCATTCTCAGCCTGCCTGGCTTTTCAGTAACCACGGACCTACTTGCTCTTTAACCCAGGGGCAGAAATCTGTTTGAAATCTGATTCTCTATGTTCAAAAGCTTGGCGTGCCTGTGCCCCTCCCCTACTGGGCCACTACCACTGAAGTCTGCTACCTGAGTTACACCATAGCACTCCCACCTCTGCTCCAGCAGGAGACCCCACCCCTACCATTTCTCCCCTGCCAACTACTGGACCCCCTCAGTGGTCTGAGAGCAGAGTTTCAGAAGAAGCCACTGATGCTAAAGATTACAAGGCTCCAGAGGTATGGCCTGCCTGGGGCTGGATCTGTGACACACACTGAGCTCTTTTCTTACCCCGTTACAACAGATGATCCCTGCAACCTTTTAAAGACATCTTTGGATGGAAAGTGGTCTCACTCTATTCTTTTGTTGTTTTTGTTGCAATAGGAGTTGTCTTATGGCATTTTTTGGAGGTATGTGGACAGATTTGTCGGGAGCTCCAGAGTCACAGCCTTTCCTCTACCATCTTGGCTCCACCCAGCCCCCCTTACCTCCTTCTTAAAGTGATGCTCTCTTCCTGTAAGATGCAGCTTTAGCTGTATAAAGCCTTCTTCTGCTTAAAGCCTTCCCTAATTATTTCTAACTGCTAGTGTCTTCCCTCCCAAACTACCTTGTATTTATCTGATTTGCTTATATTTTTATTTAGTAACTTCATATTTATGTACATTTATGTTTATGTATTTATATACATATTACATTATACATTTATGTTTATAAATGCTTATTGAATATAAATGACGCGTGTAAATATGTACATATCTGTATACAGAAAATAATTTTCACATGTACTTACTATTCCCTCTTTTCAAATGTAAATTCCTTGGGGTTATAGATTTTTACATTCTTTGTACTTGTATCTCTAGGGCCTAGCAAAGTGCTGGTAGTTGCTTAGTTTTGCCTTTGTAACATTTCTTGAATTTGCCCTGCTCTCTCCTCTGATACTGCCATTACCCTGAGGCAGGCCCTCATCACCTCTTGTCTGAACTGTTGTAATAGCCTACTGGTTGGTCTATCTGCTTCAATTTTCTATCTCCTCTCATCCATCTTCTACTCAGTTGTTAAAGTGATTTTCCTAAATCACAGGTCTGACCATGTCAGCTCTCTACTCCTTAGACTCCAGTGGTTCTGTCACCTTCAGGATCAAATATATCATCCTTTATTTCTAATTCAAAGCCCTTTAAAACCTCACCTTCCCCTACTTGTCCAGTCTTCTTACACTTTACACCCACTCAAGTATTCTATGATTAAGTGACACTGGCCTCCTTGCTGTTCCATAAATAAGATACTCCATCTCTCAATTCTGTATTTTCTTTTTTCTTTCTTTCTTTCTTTCTTTCTTTCTTTCTTTCTTTCTTTCTTTCTTTCTTTCTTTCTTTCTTCCTTTCTTCCTTCCTTCCTTCCTTCCTTCCTTCCTTCTTCCTTCCTTCCTTCTTCCTTCCTTCCTTCCTTCCTTTCCTTCCTTCCTTCTTTCTTTCCTTTCTTTTCTTTCTGTCTTTCTCTCTCTCTCCCTTCCTTCCTTCCTTCCTTTCTTTTTATTTGCAGGGCAATGAGGGTTAAGTGCCTTGGCCAGGGTCACACAGCTAGTTAAGTGTCAAGTGTCTGAGGCTAGATTTGAACTCAGGTCCTCCTGAATCCAGGGTTGGTGCTGTATCCACTACTCCACCTAGCTGCCCTCAATCCTGTATTTTCAATGGCTGTCCCCCATGCCTGGAATTCTCTCCCTCCTTATCTCTGAAATCTTGCTTCCTTCAAGAGCCAGATAAAGTCCTACCTTCAACAGGAAACCTTTCCTGATCTTCCTTAATTTTAGTATCCTCTCCTCTGCTGATTATTTCCTTGCATGTAACTTTTTAGTCACAAAGTTGTTTGAATATTGTCTCTTCCATTAGACTGTAAGTTCCTTGAGAGCAGGGACTGTCCTTTATTATTTTTTTGGGGGTGTGTGGAATGTATCTCTAGTACCTAAAACAGTGCCTGGAATATATTATGTATTTATTAAATGTTTATTGACTCATTTCATAAATACTTATTGGTTAATTTACCTGGTATTATCTGTCTTAAGTCTATCTTTCCAGGCTGATTACACATTTCTTTCCCTCCAAGCCAAACTGGACTATTTGCTTTTACCTTTATATGACCTCCCTTTCCCAAGTCTATCTATACCTTTGCAAAGGCTGCCCTTCTGTCTGTAACCCTCTCTCTACCTTTTTGCTTCTACTTCTTGGAACCTCTAGTTCCAATAAGTAGCTTGCTATTTCCCTTATTAATTTTTCCTTTCCTCCATTATTTTGAATTTATTTTCTATATGTTTAAAATTTACTTATCTTGTTACATATTATTCTGCTGCCACACTGTCACCAGTAGAAAAGGGGCATAGGGATTATCTTTCTTCATGACTCCACTGCCTAGCACAGTGCCTGGAACACAGTAGATGCTAAATCAATGTTTATTGAATTGTTGTTTGGCTTTCATGTTTGAAGAGGACCAGTGACATCATGGGTTGATGTCTTGACTTATGTATGATTTTTTTTTTGGTGGGGCAATGAGGGTTAAGTGACTTGCCCAGGGTCACACAGCTAGTAAGTGTCAAGTGTCTGAGGCTGTATTTGAACTCAAATACTCCTGAATCCAGGGATAGTGCGTTATCCACTGTACCACCTAGCTGCCCTTGACTTATGCATGAATTGGATTTAAGTGAGGCAGAGTTGCATAAAGTCATCAGCCTCACTCTCTTCTGGAGTCATCAAAGTCTAGTGGCAAGACAAAAGTCAAGATGGCTGCCAATGGCCTGGGAATCAGTGGATGACTGTCATCTTTGATGTTTGACCAAGCTCTAAGTGCCCCACAGTGCCTGCTTCAGCCACCTTAATGAGCTTTGGAACAAATCATTCTCATTCATTCATTCCTCTGGAAGAAGTCTCTACATGCTTGGAGTAGATACCCCCTCTAATTCATTCAAGGGTTTCCCATCAGTTACCATCAACCTGGTTTAGCTTGTCTGCAAAGATGGTTTACTGTGGTGTGGCTGCTGTTCACACTACAGCTTTTTGGAGCCACAGGTGAGAAGTGAGTGAGAGGTAGAATTGAAAGGTGGATGAGCAGCTCTGAAAAGGGGTATAGGTGTTCAAAGAGGACTAGTACCTCTGATGTGAGGGCTTGCTGAGCCCTTTTCAGGGCTGCTCACCCTGCTTTGATGTCTACCTTGCACACAACTCTCACCTGTGGCATATATTCACACATATCTGATATTATATATACATATATTAATATATATGTATAAAATATATAAGTTCAAAATAGGCAAACTAGGGTTTGATTATTCAATTTACAAAAAAAGATTTACTATATGATTCCATTAAATTATGAACTTCCCTAGCAAATTTATAATCTGTTTCAGTTTTTAAAAATTCAATTTATGCTCACTACAGGAACTAATTTCTTGTAAAAGCAGGAGACACCTGAAATTACATTTTGAAAGACTGACTTCCATAGCATGCCATTTATTTAATAACAGAGAACTTTTTTCCCCCTAAGGGAACAATAAAATGGATTGTTATTATTTTTAGATTGCTCCCATCTTTTGCTGAGCAGTAAGAATAAACAGAACTAAGAGTACTCAGAAAAGATATTGTGGAAATATAACTTTAAATCATTTCTTAAAAATGTCTTAAGTCTTATGCACACAAAACTTTCCTGTGGGTGTTCCAATGTGAAAGCGCCTAAGCCAAGCAGAGAACAGCATCATTACTAGAATAATAATTCCTAGCTTTCATATAACATCTTGAGATTTGCAAAATGCTTTACAAATACTATCTCCTTTGATCCTTACAACAACTCTGGAAGGTAGGTGCTATTATTATTCCCATTTTATATTTGAGGAAACTGAGGCTGAGAGGTTAAGAAATAGTCTGGATTAGGGGCAGCTAGGTGGTGCAGTGGATAAAGCACTGGCTGTGGATTCAGGAGGACCTGAGTTCAAATCCAGTCTCAGACACTTGATACTTACTAGCTGTATGACCCTGGGCAAGTCACTTAACCCTCATTGACCCACAAAAAAAAGAAATAGTCTTGATTAAATGGCTCCTGAGTACCCTTTCGATGCTGTTTAGGTGAGTAGATTACTAGCTTTCTCTTTTCTCAATTTAGCTATTAACCTTGATCTTTCCAGGTTTATAGAATGCACCTGGTGAATGCTGTTTGGGATTTTTTAGTTTTCATTCAATTCTCTTAGGACATTTAGCAACAATGGTTTTAAAAGGCTGGGATTTCATCCGTGTAAACACATCTTCTACCAGTACACATCATACTGCTCCAATGCTTTAGTAGACAGTTGCTGTGATCAAAAAATTGATTTGACTAGGTTAGACATCTGGTATTAGGAACTGAATTGACACTAGGTCAGGTTAAATAAAATACAAACAATAGTTTATATAAATTTATTATATTATTTGAAATCATAAGTTAGATTTTGTTGGTATAGTTGAAAAATTTTTGTATTTAGTATCAGAGGAAATATATTCAAATCCCAACTTATTATGGTCTTTGGCAAACTACTTATTTTGGAGACAGAGGACTTCTCTTAAAATATACTTTTTCTGTCTGTGGTCTGGGGAGCAAGTCACATTTTTTTCTGGTTTCTTCAGTTTCTTAGTCTGCAAAATAAGGAGTTTGGACCAAATAACGTAAGTTTCCTGAAAGCAAGGTCTGCTTTTCATTTTTTCCTCTGTGTGACCTTAGTAGCTAGTCACACATGGTAGAAATGAATCTTTAAGGTGACTTTCAGCTCTAAACATGTGATCCTAAACCACTTAATTATTTCTGTGCCTAAGTTATCTCAACTGTAAAATGAAGAAGTTGCAACAAATGAAGATTCTTTTGAATCTTAAATTGTATGATCCATTTGACAATTTATTTACTGAGTGCCTGTTTTTAAAATCAAACTGCTATTTCTAACTTTTGTTTTTTATATCATTGTAATTTCCTGCTATGAACTCTCCACTGAACCTTCCCATGTAACAAACAGTAACCAAATGTGACTACTGAAACAATTGAACTTGATCATGCCATAGCAATCCTTTGCCATATTCTCCAACATTTTCAGTGAGAAAAGATCAGTATGTTTCATCATCTCAGGTCAAAGACTTATACTTAGATTGGTTACTCCAAGTAGGCTACCTTTTAGTGTTTCATTTCTGTTATTCTAGTCATTGTTTATGTTGTCTTACTGGTACTGTTTGCTTCATGTCATATAGATTTTCCTGTGTTTCTCTGAATTTTTTATTTGTCATTTCTAATGGAGTGGTAACATTCCATTATTTTCTCACAGTTTGGTCAGACATTGCCCCCTTTCAGTTGGCATCCTCTTTGTTTCCAGTCTTTTATTACATGAATATCTATTTTGTTTACTCAATGACATCCTATCTGCACTCAACAGAGTATTGTATGTAAGGTTGTGTTTTATAGAGCCTTTGAAGGCTCTGGTTACGTATACTTTGTCAAATGAATAATTTCTGTAGTATGATCTAAAATAAAGGAATGATGAATTCTTCATTAGTGGAGTACACTTAAGAAATGTCATAAAAACATTTTTCTGGAAACTTGGGAATTAGATCAAGGAGACGTTAAACTGAAAAAGGGCAGGAAAGAGGAAAAGCTGTGCATGTAGATCTGATAAGTATGTACAATAGAAATCTGTAGGTACAAACAGAATGAAAATGGAAGGGAAAATCAGTAATTCACAGGAAGCAATTCACAAGAATAGTACCATGCCTGGGGCAGCTAGGTGGCACAGTGGATAGAGCATGGGCTCTGGATTCAAGAGGACCTGAGTTCAAATCTGGCCTCAAACACTTAACACTTACTAGCTGTGTGACCCTGGGGATGTCACTTAACCCCAACTGCTTCACAAAAAGAAAAGAATATTACCATGTCTACATAGTGATGCAAAAAGCATGGGTAATAAATAAGGTAAGCAAGAGATCCTAATGCAGGCAGGCAAATGAGACTAGTGACTTTGTTATGATTCTGTTCCAGTGGAATAGAGTAGATAAAAGGGTAATGGGGGGCATTTCATGTGTAAAAATGTACCCACATAAGGTAATCTTAGAACTTCGGGGGCTAGAGAGGTACAAATGTTCTGTTTTTTCAAAAAAGGAAGAGAGTGTAGTCTGAAAATTAGAGGTCCCTAACCTCTAATTAATTAATTAATTCACTTATATTCCTAGTTGAATTTTAGAATGCATCCCTTTAAGGTTTTCTGTGAACATTGGGGGAAAGGGGTGATCACTAAGAGCAAGGGTGGCTTCATGACAGCCTAACCCCACTTGATTTATTATTTTTTTTGGATATTATAATGGTCAATCAGGTAATGCTATAGATGTAGTATACACAAATTTAAATAAAATACTTGACAAAGTATCTCATTCTATCCTTATGGACAGGATAATATGACACAGAATATAATACTCTTCCCTCTGAAAGTTTGAGTTACTAATATGTAACATAAATACTTTTTGTATCTATTTGGAGCAAAATGCTGGTATTGGCTATCACATCTCAGGAATTCAGAGTGTCTCAGGGCAAGGGTAATTGTGTTGAGCAGCTGCTGGTGTGTAGGGCCATCTGGAGGTTGCTAACTAGTATGTCTTTGTATCCTTAAATAATGCCTATGCTGGCAAATCAACTATGAGTATGCTCCAATTGTGAGGACTTAGAATAGAATAGTTATATAGATATAGATAGGTATAGATGTAGATGTAGATATAATTTATTGCAGTAGTCTGAGTAGAAGTACTGAGGACTGGATGCTGCCAGTCTATATCTTTTAAAAAGTAGTGGGAGGGGGCAGCTAGGTGGCGCAGTGGATAGAGCACTGGCCCTGGAGTCAGGAGTACCTGAGTTCAAATCTGGCCTCAGATACTTAACACTTACTAGCTGTGTGACCCTGGGCAAGTCACTTAACCCCAATTGCCTCACTTAAAAAAAAAAGTAGTGGGAGGGGCAGCTAGGTGGTACAGTGGATAGAGCACTGGCCCTGGATTCATGAGGACCTGAGTTCAAATACAGCCTCAGCCACTTGATACTTACTAGCTGTGTGACCCTGGGCAAGTCACTTAACCCTCATTGCCCCACCAAAAAAAAGAGATATAGACTGATGGAGTACCTAAAAGGGGTCTTAGATCTCCAATGAAGACAAGGGCAGGATACATCTCCTTTACCCCAATGGGATGACCCTGAAGTATACATACAAACTTCCAGCTGAAGAAAGGATCCCAGATACTATAAGGAGGAAAATTCCATGATTTACATAGCTTCATATGAGCATCTTAGCAACAAAATCACACAAAACTCATGATTTGTGATAACCTCTCTCAGCAAGACTGGGAAAGTATGGTCATCAACTTATCAAGATCAGAAGAGCCTTTGATGGCACTACTCCCACACACAGGTTAACTGCCTCCAACGGGGGTGGAAGCCAATGAGAATACAACTCCAGCTGTCCTGACTACACCCTTCTTCTCTAATCGGCTCTCTCCACAGTGACAGCTGGCTCCTCAGCCTGTGATTGCATTTTAGACCTCAGTGGTTTACACTGTGTTCATGTGGGTTCATCTATCACAGATTTAGAGCTAGGAGGGAGCTTGGAGGGTTTGTTTACTTCATTCAGAGCATCTGCATAGAGGAGCCCTAGGGCTTTTCCCTTTGTGTCAGCCTAGGAGAATTCATGCTGCTGACAGTTATCAGGGTTGAGGCAGTAGTTTAAATTTTTTTTTCCTAAATAAGTATTGAAATTTGAGTTATTTTGGCTAGGCAAGTAAAAGATGAACCATCATAGTAATTATAAATGAAGTAGTATGTTCAAAGATCTGGAGCATATCACAAAAGTCTTATTCTACTACACCATTTCTTTCCTGCTGGAATTTACCTTGACCTTTACTAGCGTATTCATACTATTGGGGTGCTTGGCAAAAGCATTTAAAGAGAGAAACAGAAGCTCTCTCTCTCTCTCTCTCTCTCTCTCTCTCTCTCTCTCTATATATATATATATATATATATATATATATATCAGTCTGGGTGGACAGAAACAATAATTTGGTTAAATTAATAAAACAATTCAGAATTCAGTTAAAATAATCCTCCTTTTTAGCATATCGACTTGATTTTAAAAAATGAATCAGATCAAGGATCATGGGTTAAGATTTGGAGGCAAAGTTAGAGGTCATCTAGCCCAAAGGCTTTCTTTTATAGATGAAGGAAGTGTAGCCTGGAGAAGGAAAGTGAATGCTTTTACATTTCAAAGTGTGGCTTTGGTTTTACAGAGAACTATATGGCCTCCAAAAATAACCAATTATGATAATAAGTAATAGCACCTACCTCCCGGGGTTGTTGTGAGGATCAAATGAGATAATGGTAAAGCATTTAGCACAGTGCCTGGCACATAGTTAGTGCTATATACATGTTAGTTATTGCATTTATATTCATTTATGTGCTCAGATTTTCAGGAAATGGTAAAAGGAGAACATCCGGTTCTCTTCCCAGTCCTTTGAAGTATTTCAATTTTAGATTGAAAAACAAAACAAAACAAAACAAACTGATTTCCTTAGGGGAAGAAGCCCTGAAATTGTAAAGCTGAACAAAATGTCCATTATTAAGGGCCAAAAGCAACACATGACATTTGAGTCTTTGACCCCTTACGTTTTACCTCTGTAGAGGGCCCCGTTAAAGTTATAAAACTTTTATGAGAAAACATTTTTAAAGTAACTTAAATCCAGTCATTTTATTTTCCCCAATTACATGTAAAACAATTTTTAACATTCATTTAAAAATGTGTTCCACATTCTCTTTCTTCCTCCCTCCCCACCTTACTTTGAGAAGGCAAGCAATTCAATATAAGTGAGACAAGTGTAGTCATGCAAAACATTTCCATATTAGTCATGTTATGAAAGAAAACAGACAAAAAAACTCAAGAAAAGTATACTAAAAAAGAATTATGCTTCAATCTGTATTCAGACACCAACAGTTCTTTCTTTGGGGATTGATAGCATTTTTCATAAGTTCTTCAGAGAAGTCTTGGATCACTGTATTGCTGAGAATAGCTAAGTCATTCACAGCTGTTCATCTTACAATATTACTGTTACTTTGTACATAGTACATTCCACTTTGAATCAGCTAAGGCAAGTCTTTCCAGGTTTTTCAGAGAATATCTTGCTCATCATTTCTTATAGCACAATAGTTATTCTATCATAACCACATACCACAATTTGTTCAGCCATTCTCCAATTGATGGGCATCACCTCAATTTCCAATTCTTTGCCACCAGAAAAGAGCTGCTCTAAATATTTTTGTATCTATATGTCCTTTTCCTTTTTTTTTTTAAATTTCTTTTTGGACACAGACCTAGTAGTGGTATTTCTAGGTCAAAGAGTATGCACGGTTTTATAATAGCTCTTTGTTTTTGTGGGGCAATGAGGGTTAAGTGACTTGTTCCAAGGTCACACAGCTAGTAAGTATCAAGTGTTTGAGGCCTTATTTGAACTCAGAACCTCCTGAATTCAGGGCCAGCACTTTATCTACTGTGCCACCTAGTTGCCCCTTTTATAGCTCTTTGGCCATAGTTCCAAATTGCTCTACAGAATGGTTGAATGAGTTTACAACTCTACCAACAGTGCATTAATGTCTCATTTCCCCCATATCTCCTACAATATTTGTCATTTGCCTCTGCAGTCCTATTATCCAATCCGACAGGTATGAGGTAGTACCCCAGAATTGTTTTGATTTGCATCTTTCCAATTAAAAGTGGATAGAGTGCTGGGGCTGGAGTCAGGAAGACCTGGATTCAAACAAAGCCCCACACACTTATTAGCTGTGTTACCTTGGGCAAGTAACTTAACCTTTGTTTGCCTCAGTTTCCTCAATTATAAAATGGGGATAATAATAATAATACCTTCCAGAGATGTTGTGAAAATCAAATGAGATATTTACTAAAGTACTTAGCACAGTGTCTTTGGTGCATAGTAGGCACTACATAAATGCTAGCTATTATTATTATTATTATTATTACCTCTTACTAATATTCTGGATTATTTCCTTTGAATTTCTAAGTGTCTCTACTGCTGTTCTTCTTACACTGTATCCACTTTCTGGGGGGATATAAATAGTTTTCTTTCCCTTTTCCACCTTCCTTTTCAGTTCAAAACCCCTTTTGATTATATTTACAATATCCCAGGAAGAAATATATACTTAGGTATACTCCATCTCTGGTCATGATCCCACCATTCCTATAGATCTCTCCTACTTTCCACTTTCTATGCAACTCTGCTTGGTTTGAACTCCATGGCACATGATGTCCCCTGGTGTTCCCTTAACCCTCCCACTGTTTTCAGCTTCCTTTTGTGTGTTGTCTTCTGCCATTAGATTATTTAAATTCCTTGAGGTCAGGCAGGGTCTATCTTGATTTTCTTATTTGTATCCCCAGCACTTAAAAATAATGCCCAGCACATAGTAGGCACTTAATATGTGTTTATCAGATTACATATTTTGAACTATGATCCAAAAATCTAAATCCCATTCTCCAACACCTTAACTAGCTACTCACCTC
Organism: Dromiciops gliroides; assembly: GCF_019393635.1. NCBI lineage: Eukaryota > Metazoa > Chordata > Mammalia > Microbiotheria > Microbiotheriidae > Dromiciops > Dromiciops gliroides. The sequence continues at coordinate 56,425,206 of NC_057866.1, forward strand.
CCAGATTTGCCTTTTTGTTCTGGAGTTCTTGGCTATGACTGACTCCAGTAATTAAAAACAACACCTATTTTGCTAGGTTCTTTAGTTTCTTGCCAAAAACATTATAGAGTTATCTTTCTGGCAGCATCATTGTGTACATGTGACTTCAGCAAACCTACCTTGGAAGAGATGGAACTCTGTGCATTGGGCCTCACTAGGAGGGATTTTCAGGTAGAAGCAGAGGTATAGAAGTTTATCTGAGGCCATATCTCCTTTATGTCATGATCTGAACCCAATGGACTTAGCTTCTGTTCCTAAAACTGGTTTCCCTTCTTGTTTTAGCCCTTTGGAGTAGGTATTCTAGAGTTCTGGTGCCAACTCAATCTTGCTTTTAGTTCACACTTTTTCACTTTCAGATTTGTTCTTTTCTCCCCTGAATATGAGGAATCTAAGTTACAGAGAAGTTAGTGACTTAATCCGGGGTAATGAAACTAGCAAGTACCTGAGGTGGAATTTGTATTAATGCCTTCCTCCCTGCCATCTCAATGCTTATCCTCCACAACACCAGAAGATGAAGTCATTAAAGGCCACTAGCTGTTTCCCACAATATCTCTACTTCCTTTGCATTTGAATTTCATTTCAACAATTTTGGTCTATTACTCATTGTCTGAAGATCTATTAAAATCCCTAATTTTACAGATAAGGAAACTGAGACCCAGAGAATTAAAGTGGATTGTTTAAGGAAACCCAAGGACTTGTTGGATAGACAGAAGTAGAACCCGGGTCATAGAAGTTGAATGTTTGGTTCATTGCTTCTTTTTCCTGAGTTTTCTGTTTATACCTTCCTTGTCTTGCTCAATATGTTCTTCCTTATTTTAGAGCTCTTTGTGAATATTTTTCCTCTCTAACCATATTATAAACTCCTCAAGGGAAGACATCTGGTTTATCTTTGTATAATCAACAGCCTTTAGCACAGTACCTTGAGCATGGGAAGCATTCAATAAAGTTTTAAAATTGAATTCTTAACAGATAACTATTTTTCCTTTCTAGGTAATACATAGTTCCCTTAGAGAAAAGGAAGAGAAACAATTATTGCCACTTAATAATCTACCATTAAACAGGAAGAGATCTCCCAAATGAGTGAGTATAAGTACAAACAACTTTAGTCACTTTCATGTTTGCTGAATATGAGTAAGACAAAATTATTAGAAAAATTTCTTTATAGTTTTGATAGAATTAAAAAAAAGAGTATTTGTATCTCATCATCCAGAGGCATTATATAAATATAGCTGAAAGAAAATAACTGATAGGAAATGTAGTTAAATTCAGTTTGAACGCTTAGAGAATTTGATGACAGGATTTGAGTGTGAGGGTGATGAGGTTAGTGATGAAACTTCCAGCATGGATCTGTTAGGCAGCTTTGACAGCCTGACAAGTGTTTAGGAGAATCTTTAAAGAAGTACATTCTAAGTAAGACAGAATCAAAGAGGCTAAAGGAATTCTAACAAAGGAGCACTGGTTTCCTAGTGTCTATGAAAGTGAGCCATGTTTATATTCTTGCTGGTGACAAGTAACATTTATGTATGTAGGAAGTGACAGCTGAAGTGACAACTCAACACTGCTGGAAGAGGGAAGGGGGAGAGGGAGCAGGCATTTATTAAACACCTACTATGTGTTAGGTAAATATTATCTAAATTATGCTCACACCAACCCTGTAAAGTGGGAGCTATTATGATTCCCAATTTACAATTGAAGAAACTGAGGAAGAGAAGGTAAAAAGACTGGAAGATTCTCTTTCCACTCATGCTTATCAGAAAGAATAAAATGTTCTTTGGAAGAACAAAGTTCTTCAAAGAGAAAATGATGAAAACAAAGAAGCAGAGGGGGTTCCTATAGGATGACAGGAGGTTGGAAGGGGAAGAAAAGGAATGGAAGGATTGCTAAATATTTGGAGCTTTGTAATGATAAATATAAGTCTCTTCTTTGACTGGTGAGCTTGACCCTCTGGGGCAAGCAGCTTTTTGTGCTCAAAGGAATGATAATGATGTGATTCCACAAATATTTTCAGGACAGGTGTCCTTCAGTAATGGTCAGAGGAATAACAGATGAGTAGTGGTGATTGACGACTTCCTGCTGAAAGGCACTGAGGAGACCACACAGTTACCTTACATGAATAATAGAGTCCTCTGGTCTTCTCAGTGTATATCTGGGAAGGTATGGAATCAGTTATTATTTTCAAACCTGATTGTTAATACCATTTCTAAGTGATTCATTTGGTGACAAATGATAATACCAATTGGAAACTAAGGTAACATTGGTAAGTAGTATGTATTCTTGGACAAGAAAATGAAGATCTCATGAACATGAGTTATCCCCTGCTCCCATCCTTTCTCCTGATTGAAGGTAGGAGCTACAGAGGAAAGAGTCAGGTTTAGGAAATTAAATCTAGTTAAGAAGAGAATGTGTGAGAGAAAAATGTGGGTTTCTGTATCATGACTTAAAATACAGGTAGTATAGGTTCTTGGAAAAAGGGGCAATACATCTAACAAACACTGGTAAAGTATGTTTGACTGGAAAATTGTGGATCAGATTGAGGGTGCTTAAAATTGAAAAGAGATGAGAAAAAACACCACCTGCCTACACAGATCTATCAAGCCTGCTATAAGAGAAGGTAAAAGGTACAACCTAGAAAGAGCAATAGCATTGTATTTTACAAGTGACAATATCCATATCCAGTAATAAAATCCATAACTTCAAATGTTTGGTACCCTTATAGATAAAATGGAGAAATGTGGCACTGATATTAAGAAAACTGGCTAGATTTAGAACTGGTTGAATGACCAAGCCTGAAAGTAGTCACTGGAGATTTCCTCCAAAATGACATCAAGATGCTAGTGATTACTTTCAGGCCATTGTGCTTATTGTTTATTTCTAAGAAAGCATTTGATCTGCCTTAAAGGCTTCCTATTGACAAGGGGCCTCTAGTCCATATATAAAATAGTGCAAGCTTCCTTAAAAGATATAACAATGGTGATAGTCTTATTCAGTGACCCTTTGATGGTAAATAGAAAGTGGGACATAAAACAGGGAGGTGGTTGCTCTTCAAAACTGAATGCCAGGGGCAGACAGGTGATGTCTAAAGTTAACCTTGTTTGTGATGGCTAAAGCACCAACCCTGGATTCAGGAGGACCTGAGTTCAAATCTGACCTCAGACACTTGACACGTACTAGCTGTGTGACCCTGGGCAAGTCACTTAACCCTTATTGCCCCACAAAAAAGAAAACTATGAAAGCAAAAACCAAAACAAACCTGAATGCCAATATGATGGAAAAGATACAGTACAAAGGTCTTCCAGATCTTCCTCTTTGTCAGTGATATCATGTTGGTTGCATCAAGCCACAGAACATCTCTGAGGCTCTTGGAAGAAATCAGTAACCCCTTAAAGGGTTTGGCCTGCCCATCTAAACAGGAAAACTAAGTAGATAAAGACTATCTATTGCCTAGATTATGATATGCAGTTGGATAGACCTGTAGAACTCATCTGTTACTACTCTCTATATAGTATAGAAAATGAAAATGGACAATAAATCGGGTCTCAAATTAAGCAGGAAGAACAGAATTACTATCAGGAAACTGTAAATATCCCTTGACAATCATACATTTCTCCCAGAAACAAAGCTTCATCATTTTATTACCAACAGTCTAGTGATACACACACATATTTTGCTTCAAGTCATGGAACACTATATTCTCTGAAAAATTAAACATGAAAACATGAATAATTAATGACACAGAGGTCAATGGAGTGGTGCCCAGTGAGTGTGAGTAGGTTCCAACAATAAAAAATAAGAAACTTATAAAAAGAATAGTACTAAAGGTTGTCATCAAGGAAATGCATGCTAGAAAAGGAAAATGGATTGTTCATGTGCTGAGGGCAAGAAATGACAGGTAGATAGCCTTAGTACTTCACTGGTATTCTCGTAGTATCAGAAGGAAGTAAGTCAGGCCCTAAGCACATTGATCTGACTTATTGTGATAATTTATGAAAGCATATAGATGAGAGTTCCACAGAACAGGCAAATATGGATAGGTTGTGATCTGCATCTTTCAAGGGAACATCCCAGTTGATGAGATCATAGATCCATTTTGGTAATTGAATGTGTGCCATGAATTGCAAAAGATGCAGGGGAATACATAAGAGAGAAATGATAGTCTCTGTCCTCTGAAAACTTACATTCCACTGGGGATAGTCAGTAATTTTCCAGGTGTTTCTGACTCTTTGTGACCACTTTTGGGGTTTTCTTAGCAAAAATACCACAGTGGTTTGCCCTTTGCTTCTACAGCTCATTTTACAGATGAAGAAACTGAAGCAAACACAGTTAAGTAAGTTGCCCAGGGTCATATAGTGAGTAAATATCTGAAACCATATTTGCATTCAGGAAGATTAGTCTTCTCGACTTCAGACCTGGCACTCGATCCACTGTGCTACCTAGATACCTTCTACTGGGGATAATTCACTTTAAGTTATTTTGTTAATCATGTCAATTTTTTACTTCACTTTGTATGGGCAGATACTTTGAATTTCTTCTTTGATTAATGTCTTATCACATAGCAAAGACAGGTAATGTTGGGCACTCCAGCTCCTTATAAGCTTTGTCCTTAGGTGGGTAGGAAGTCTGAGAGATTGTTTATTATAAACCTCATGTCAGGGGGCAGCTAGGTGGCATAGTAGATGAAGCACTGGTCCTTAATTCAGGAGTACCTAAATTCAAATCCAGCCTCAGACACTTGACACTTGCTAGCTGTGTGACCCTGGGCAAGTCATTTAACCCTCATTGCCCCACAAAAAACCAACAAAAAACTCACCCCAAAACCAAAAAAATAAACCTCATGGCATATTTCAATTTGGTATGATCCAGGATCTATTCTTTCAGCTTTGAAGATCGGGAATTCAAAGCTCAGTTCATTTATAAAGAACAAAAAGATGTGCCACCTACAGTCAAATAATAATAATAATACCATACATTCATATAATACTTTGAAAACCTTAAAGCACAGACATATTATTATTATTAGTACTTTACAGTTTCTAAAGTGTGTTCATATATGATACTGGAATACCAATTTATTAATTTTTAGATTATAATTTCCAGGTTTATCAAAACACTCATTTTGACTAGTTAGTATGTTCTCATTTCAATAGTGAATAGGAAACCACCATTCATAACTTGGGAAGTAAAATGCAGATCAAAAGACTGCTAGTTGAACTGCCATACAAAATTCAAACAAACAGAATTCCTGGTCTAATAACTTCATTAGGGGCAGGGGAAGACAGGTAGACAGCCTGAGTACTTCACTGGAATCATGGTATAATATTTGTAATAATGATATTCTATCCACCAGACTGGGATGTTTGTAGCCATTCTCCAGGTTTCTGCTTTGCTTAACTGGTGCTGGAGACTGGAAAAATCGAGATTTTTCAGCTTGCAAGTTTCTGGACTCCACAAGGTCACAACTCCTGTTTGCACTTGTCACTTCATTACTTTTCCTTATCTCAATGCGCATGTTATATGCTATAACTTTCAACTTTATGGCTTATTTTGAATTTGCATTTTATGGTGGCTCCTGCACTGTGGACTCTATGGCATTGCCATAATAGCAAAAATAAAGAATCTCAGAGCTGTAAGGTACCTCATGGGACATCTCGTCCAATCCATCCATCGACAATGATCCCCTCTACATTATACCCGATGGGAGGCTATGTAGACTATAGTGAAAGACCTCTAAAAAGGAGAATCAAACGACTTCCTGAAGCAGAATATTTCACTTTTAGATAGCTTTAGTTATCAGGAAATTTTCCATTCATGAAATTTAAATTAGCGTCTTTGCAACTTCTGTACTATGCATCAAGTTTTGACCACCATCCCTCTTCTAAATTACAGCCTTTCAATTTTATCAGCAGATATCACACTGTGGGATAGGTTACTTCTAAAATTTCCCATATGTAGTTAACCTTGTTTGTGATGTCTATACCCTTGTTGGCTTTAATCTCAGAGGGCATTTCTTTTCTGTTCTGGTTGTAGTGTTTTCTTTCTGACCTTTGCCTCAGTCACTTCTTTTTCTTGATTTTGGATAAAGTTGTTAGCCACAGAAAAGAAAATGTTGTGGTGTAATAGGTTTTTTACTTTTTGGTAGATAAATAAGTGGGCTGAAACTTCAGATGACAGAGATGGCCAGAAATAAATCAATGTTGAATAACAGAAAGAACATTGGACCTAGGGTCAAGACACCTGGATCCAGTCATCACTCTTCCACTAATTAGCAATGGGACTGCAAGTAATTAATTTTACCCCATGGGATTTATCATCTATAAAACGAGAGGGTTAGATTTAATGATCTCTAAGTCCTTATTCAGCTCTTAAACCCTACAATGCTATCACTAAGTGATCCATTTTTGAATCACATAGATATTTGTTAACAGGTAAGCTTGGGTAAAATTGTCTTTGTTGACCTATTTAGTTCTAATTGATCATCATATTAAAGCTGAGGCTTTTTCTCTACTTAAGCTCAGTATTCAGAATTTTTCAGGAAATCTGTGATTCTAGGAGTAGATGAAGCACCATTAAAGAAAGATCAGAGAACTTTTCAGCAGCACAGTACTGTAATGTGGAAATGTCACTACTCACCTGTAGCTGATTTTTCCCTTCCCAGAAAGCACAGCTGCGCAAATGTAAAGCCTGTTTCCAACAGCTAACAGAGAAAAGCCAAACAGAGCCACAATTGGTTATGCACCTTCATATGAAGTGGAAGTATATGCAGGTCAAAAACATTTCTCCCCCTAAAATCAGGAACAATGAGGAATGAAAACTGCTCAGAATGAAATACCTTTTCTTATTTAACTTCTCAAAACTGGACATATTCCTCTTGATCCCACCCACCCTCATAAAAATACTTCATTTGCACAGCTGATTTTCACGTGTAGTATCACTGAGAAAGTTATGAAAAGATGAGTCGGTTTTCACTGGAAAGAATTCCTTTCAATCCCAGTCACAGAAGAGTCAAACTTTTTGAATGGTGGATGTGACAGACATTTATTTTATGTTTAGACAAGTCTTAATTTTTCCAAAGGTTAAGAAAAGCCTTTTTTTTCTTTGCTATGTGATCAGGAATGTGAGAGGATGTAGTATTACAGAGTTGGAAGGAATTTAGAGGATAATCTGCTACAGTCCCCTACTTTTAGGCAGACAAATGTTTAATGTGCTTTTCTTAGTATGTGGCAGAAGATGACAGTGCTTCTGACCCACTGTGCACTTGAGCATGTTGCCTATTCTTTCTTTCTTTCTTTCTTTCTTTCTTTCTTTCTTTCTTTCTTTCTTTCTTTCTTTCTTTCTTTCTTTCTTTCTTTCTTTCTTTCTTTCTTTCTTTCTTTCTTTCTTTCTTCCTTTCTTTCTTTCTTTCTTTCTTTCTTTCTTTCTTTCTTTCTTTCTTTCTTTCTATCTATCTATCTATTATATATTTACTCCACTAATCACTCCATTCCTTTTATGAAATGGCATGTGCTGTTCTAGATTATTGGCTTGAGGTTTGTGGTCTGTTTTAGAATAAATTAAAGTTAACATCCCCATATGATATTACTCCAATCATGGAATAGTCTAGATGTCACTAGATTCTTAACTAACTGACCTATCAAAGACATCTAAGAAAAAGAGCTGTCAATTTTCTAGGGATGGAAACTCTGTAATCTCCCATTACTACCAGTTCCAAGGTTTTATCCCTCCAGTAGTCAAGAAGCATCATAGGTAGTGTAGTGGATAGTGTCAGGTCTGGAGTCAGAGAGACTCATCTTCCTGAGTTCAAGTCTGGCCTCAGATACTTATTAGCTGTGTGACCCTGGACAAGTAACTTTACTCTGTTTGCCTCAGTTTCCTTGTCTGTAAAATGAGCTGGAGAAGGAAATGGAAAAGCAAACCAGTATCTTTGCCAAGAATCCCCCAAAAGGGGTCATGAAGAGTTGGACACAACTGATAAATGACTGAACAACAAAAGTCAAGAAGTATTTTTTTACTCTGTCTCCTGCTGTAATTATAATCCTATTTCCTCTAGTTTAGTAGCTCATGGTCATGGAGAACAGATGATTAAATCCTCTTCCTCCAGCAAAACTCTACCTACACTTGCAGATAGTAATGAGAACATATTTCTCTTCTCTATGCTGATGAATCCTAATTCCTTCCACCTGTTTTTCAGCCTTTCAATCATTGTTGTCACTTCTCTGAGCTGCCTTCAATTTATCCACATCTTTGTAAAGAAGTGGCAAGCCGAACCATCCACAGCACTCAAATTAGGCTCAAACTGAGGCAAAGCACAGTAGAAAGATCACTTGTTCTTTCCATGCTCTTCTTAAATATGTCCTTGAATGGTCTGACCGTTAAAAATTATTTTACATCACCAACTCTATCATCTCCAGTTTCTTGTCAGCTCTCTTCCTTTAGAATTGTTTCTTCCTACATTATTATATTGACTGTTTTCTTTTCTTTTAAGTATTTGTATTGGATATTTCTATTGTGCTTAAAGGGCAGCTAGGTGATGCAATGGATAGAGTGCTGGGCCTGGAGTCAGATTCTTTTCCCTGAGTTCAAAGCTGGTATCAGAAACTTACTAGCTGTGTGACCCGGGCAAGTCACTTAACCTTGTTTGCCTCAGTTTCCTCTTTTGGAAAATGAGCTGAGAAGGAAATCACTCCAATATTTTTACCAGGAAGACACCAAATGGGGTCATGAAGAGTCACACATGACTGAAAATCAGTGAATAACAAAAAATTTGCTTAAGTGGACTGTCTTGTCCTTGTTATCCCTGAATTTCATCTGGATTTATTGGATCTATTTTTTTGGAGACCCAGGCTGGAAGTTCAATAGCTATGTATGTGCCCTGTATGTATGAGATCCCACTGGTCATCAGCAGAGAAGATTGATATGTTACATTTCTGACCTGAGCCTGTTATCCCATTTGTAGGATTGGTGATGAATTTAGCATGGACACTGAACTGGATTCAGACTGTTGTGCACAACTACTGAGCTCAAGAGTACCTGGCTCAGCCTCCCAAGTAGCAAAAATTATAGGCATGCATGATTACACTCAGCTAGGATCCATTTCCATCTCAACTGGTTGAGGTTATTTATCATTTTATTCTTACCTTGTAATGTATTACCAAGCTTGAGCGATTTCTTTGCAAATCTGATGAATATATTCTCAAATAGTTCTTTATCTGGTTCATCAAAAAAGAAATTGTGTGGAACTCTTCTACAAAATCCTTTGAGACATCACTGGATACATGCCTACTCCACCACCTCACCCCAATCTCCACGTAATAATGACTCATTGGATCATAGGATTCAAGAACTGAAAGGGATATTAGAAATTACTAGTGTTTCCCCCTCATTTTATTTCTTGGTCCTTAACTTTTAAAATTGGTAATATTTTTTGACATGATGTATAAGCAGAGGGTTAAAACTAACCCTTGGCATCAAGTATGATATATAAGTGTTCATGACCTCTGAATTCTATCTCCCCTTGGCAGTTTACCTCTCTCCCTAGGCCCTTTTTCTTGATAATATCACCTGCTTTCCAGTCTTTGTTTATGAACTCTATGCAGATAACTCTCAATATCTTCAAGTGCTGACTAGACAAATCCATTTGGATATTCTTCTAGGATTTCAGACTCAATGTGTCTAAAATTGAACTCATTATACTTCTTCCTAAACTGATTTTATGTTATTTCCCCTATGTTTACTGATGGTATCCTTCAAGTAACTCAGGTACACAGCTTTGGAGTCACTTGTTATGCTTCCTTCCCTCTCTTTTACATTCCCCATCCTGCTCCCTCCTTCCCTTTCCTCCCCCACCCCCATCCACAACATATATTCTGTGGCTGTCTTCTCCATTCTACCTTTAGTACCTATCTCTCATTCACTCTCTTTTTACCATTCACATTACTGCTACCTAATTCAGTACCTCAGCATCTCTAGCCTAGAATAGACTCCTAAATGATCTCTCTGCCTTCAATCTCTTCCCTCTCATGTCCATCCTTCACATCAATGACAAACTAATCATCCTAGATGTTGTTGTTAAAATGTAAGAAATTCAATCAGATTAAACTATTTATATTTCTATTACAAGATAATGTTTATGTCTTAATTTTATTACTTATAAGTGCAATTAGAAGGAGTATATATAGTGGTTAAAAGGTGACACTGTTGGGATGATACCCCCAAAAACAAAATAAAGGGGTGAGAAAGAAATTTCACTGGAAGGAGTGGGAAAATTGAATAGGGTAAATAGTTCCACATAAAAGAGGCATGGAAGAACTACTATAATGGAGGGGAAGATGGGGGTGGGGTGGGCAAAGCTTAAACCTTACTTTCATCAAAATTGGCTCAAAGAGGGAATAGCATACACACTTAATTGGATACAAAAATCTACCTTACCCTATAAGGAAGTAAAAAAGGGACAGTGATAAGGGAAGGAGGAGGGGGACTGATAAAAGGGAGGGGATATTGGGGAAGGTGGTGATCAGAAGTAAAACACTTGTGAAGAGGGAAAGAGTGTGTGTGTGTGGGGAAGTGGGGGATAAACAAGGGAAAAATAGCCAGGAGGGTAATATACAGTTATCATAACCATAAATGTGAATGGGTTGAACTCACCCATTAAACAGAAGTGGATAGAGGGATGGATTAAAACCCCAAATCCTACAATATGTTGTTTACAAGAAACACATTTGAAGCTGAGAGGTACATATAAGATAAAGGTAAGGGGCTGGAACACAATCTGTTATGCTTCAGCTGAAGCAAAGAAAGCAGGGGTAGCAATCATGATTTTTGACGAAACAAAAACAAAACTAGATCTAATTAGAAGGGATAAAGAAGGAAACCATATCTTGCTGAAAGGTACCATAGACAATGAAGTCATATCAATACTTAACATATATGCACCAAATGGTATAGCATATAAATTTTTGAAGGAGAAGTTGAATAAGTTACAGGAGGAAATAGATAATAAAACTATACTAGTGGGGGACCTTAACCTTCCCCTCTCAGAACTGGATGAATATAAACAAAAAACAAACATGAAAGAAGTGAAGGAAGTGAATAAAATTCTGGAAAAGTTAGATATTATAGATCTCTGGAGAAAATTGAATAGGAATAGAAAGGAATATACCTTTTTCTCAGCAGCATGACACCTACACAAAATTTGATTATGTATTAGGGCATAAAACCTTCACAACCAAATGCAGAAAAACAGAAATAGTAAATAGTCCATTTCAGATCATAATGCAATAAAATTACACTCAATATAATGGACAATTGAAAGAGAGATTAAAAATTATTTGGAAATTAAATAATCTGATCCTAAAAACAAGTAGATCAAAGAGCAAATCATAGAAAGAATCTATTTCATTGAAAATGACAATGAGACAGCATATCAAAATTTTGGGGACATAACCAAAGTGCATTTAGGGGAAAATTTATATCCCTAATTGCTTATATCAATAAAATATAGAAAAAGCAGATCAATGAATTGGGCTTGCAACTAAAAGAATTAGAAAATGAACAAATTAAAAATCCCCAATTAAATACCAAATTATAAATCCTGAAAATCAAAGGAGAAATAAAACTAGAAGCTGGTTTTATGAAAAAAACAACACACACAGCAAAATAGATAAACCATTAGTTAATTTGATAAAAAAAGGAAAGAAGAAAACCAAATTACTAGTATTGAATATTGTTGTTATTCAGTCATATCTGACTCTTCATGATCCCATGGACCATAGTGTCCATGGGGTTTTCTTGGCTACTCTTCCTACTTTGTACTCTTCCTTTAAGGTTTAGCCTTGGGGACAATTTTCTCTATAAGGTCTTCCTAATCCTTACAGCTAAAAGTGTCTTTTCCTTGAAATTTTCTGGAGTACTTCATCTGAATTTTTTCCTTTGCTCTTATTACCCTCTACCCTCCATTAAGTTGACTTGCATACATATTTCTACTCCCTCCAGTGGATTATAAGGTTCATGAAAGAAGACACTAAGACTATTTCATTTTTTATTCTTGTATTCCCAGTATGTAGCACAGCGCCTTGTCTAGAGAAGGTACTTAATAAACATCTACTGAATTAAATTGAATCAATAGTTTAAAATTGGCTGGAAAATATTCACTGTTGGATAATTGGGGATGTTTTCTGCCCAAAGTTAGTATGGGAATGTGGATTTCACTCTCTCAATTTATCACTTTCCTTACATGTAATCATAAATGGACTTGTCCCCAAGGTCCATGCCATACTTTTTGAATTTTAGAGGTTCTTCAGGTTGCCAGGTGTTTCCAAGGAAACAGTATTGCCTATCAGCATATCTGCAAACTAATTTTCCATATGGTGCTGAATGTAAAATTACCCATGAACTAGAAGAAAGCATCCAGAAATTCTTATATCAATCATGTCATAGACAAAAATTATATAATTTCCCTTTAAGAAACACCTATTAAATGCCCATTGTAAAAAGAGCACCAGGCCAGACACTGGGGAGAAATAAAAAGATTGAATAAGACATGGTGACTATCCATGTGGAACTCACAATCTAGTAGGGGAAAGTAATGCATATACAGGTAAATATATCACAAATGTACAAGGGAAGTCCAAACCAAGTGCTATATGCAATGACTCAAAGGGAAGGAACATTACTGGTAGGGAGATTAGAAAAGACCTCATGATGGTGGCAATATTTGAGCCAACCCTTAAAAGATGAGGAAAGTTTCAATATGTAGAGATGGGGAAGGGAGGTCATTTCTTGAGTAGGGAATAGTGTAAACAAAGGCAAAGAAGTGCAATGGAAACTATGTCAGATAAGCAGTATTTATTCAATTTTGTCTGAGGCATAGCCCAAGTGAAAGGGAATAATATGAAATAATATTGGAAAGGTAGGGTAATGCCAGATTGTGGCTGGGGTGGGTCTGCCATAAATAGCAGGCCATGAAGTTTGACCTCCATATCTCCCTCAGAGGGAGGCAACATAGTACAGTAGAAAGAACATGACTTTGGAGTCATTGAACTCAGTTCAAAGAGGTCCTATGAAATGCATCAGAGGGTGGGTTGCAAACCTGCCTCTGGAGTCACCTAATCTCCCTGAGACTTTTCTCCTCATGTGTAAAATGAAAGAGTTGGACTAATTGGCTTCTGAGGTCCTTTTCAGCTTTAGATCTATGGTGCTTTCACCTTTATTTAGTAGCCAAAAGGAGGCATCTGGTTTGAGGACTTGCTGAGCCCTTTTCAGGGCTGTTCATCCACTATTGGTTTCCAACTGGTCACCCAACACTCACCTATGGCTCCAAGAAGCTGGAGCATGTGCAGTGGCCACATCCCGGTAAAACCATCTTGGCAGGCTAAACCAAGTTGAGGCTAACTGACAGGCCTCCAACCCTTTGGTAAATTAGGGGAATACCTACTCCAAGCATGTGAAGAACTTCCTTTGGCAGAATGGGAAGATGAGAACAATTTGTTCCAATGGCCATGAAGGCAGCTGAAGGAGGCATTGTGGAACACTTAATACTTGGTCAGACATCAAAGATGCTAAGGTCATCCAATGTGTCCTGGCTCATCCCCAGTTGTCTTGACTTTTGTCTTGCCACTGAACTTCAATGAGTGGAAGAGAGAGTGAAGTTGATGACTGTGTACAATTTTGCCTCACTTAAATCAATTCATACACGAGTCAAGACGTTGCCCTGTAATGTCATTGGTCTTCTTTGAAAATGAAGGAAACAGAACAAGTAGGCAAAAGGAGGTCATTGGAAGATTTTGAGCTGAGGACTGACACATCAGGGCATTACTTTTAAGCAAGAACACTTCATTACTTCATGCTTGGAACTTAAAACAGCCAGATTTTCATTTAGTGAACTGTTCCAAGTATCAATTAGAGCGGCTCCATAGCCTACACTAAGCCAAGGAGCTGGATTGCAGCATTGCAAAGGGTGACTGCAATCTGGAGTTATTGTGAAATTCTAGAAGGAAGTCGCCTGTGTTCTTAAGAAACCATTCCAATTCTGCAGATGGAGCAAAACTAAGTTTATTCACGGGAGAGCTGCTTGAATGAAATAAAACCCTCTTAACAATCTGGGGACAGGTTTTTGCTACAGTCTCTGTGATTCTAAAACAGAACACACTTAACATAGCAGAAAACTCAGCCAAAGCTGGAGAAGAAAGGCTCTTAACAGGGCTGTGGTGATATGATTCTCTTTCAATTCACTATGGAGTGTGTTTGCTGACCCCCCTCCCGAGGAACTGAGAAGAAACTTGTTGAAAAAAAATACTCCAGAATCAGGGGAATTTCAGACAAATTGATTATCCCTTTATAACTCTCCCAGCTTGAGAGATTTTAATCCTCACTTGTCTTTTCCCAGCCAACCAAGGGGAAAGCAACACTAGCAAACTAATGGCAGATGCAGAAGAGCAGATGTTAACAGCATGAAAGCTGAAGTAGACGTGGAGCTTAGCCCAGCCCTAGAAAATTGGATTAGAATTTAGTTCTGTGTGTCCCAGGTGAATCAATACAAACCAGAGAATCTTCTCATTTCGTATTGAGAAGGGATCTATAGAGGTCATAAGATTGATGGCCTGTGCAATCCTAGAATCATAGATTTAGAGCTGGGAGGAACCTAAGAGGTCATCCAGGCTAAGCTCATCCTTTCTCAGATGAAGGAAATGAAGCCTATAGAAATTAAGTTAATGGCTCACTAGTGATTAGGAAGGAAATTTAAAGAGCCAGAATTCAAACAAGATCCTCTGATTCAAAATCCACATAATTTCTCCACTGTCTCACACTGGCTTTTCCTTTAGCTAGTTACATAGCTGATACGAGAATGCATATGTCTTGACTCCTTGCCTGGTAGTCTTTTTAGTTTTCTATGGGTCTTTTTGGAACTCATACTGTGTGCTCAGTGCTGTGCTAGTTGTTTTGGGGGGTTAAAAAGAAATGTAAGACACATTTCCTACTCACCAAAGCCTACTGGGCACAAGATCAACATATGAAACAGAAGTAATAATTTTCAGTTCAGTTTAATTTAATTTACTCAGTACTTATTGAGTCCCTGTTCATAGATCCACATGCCAGGCATTGCGCTAGACATTGGGGATGCAAAGATACAATGGAGGAATCTCTGCTCACTGGGAGCTTACCTTCTATGGGGAGAAGAAAAGGAGGAGGAGAGAAAAATAAAATATATTCTGAATAAATACAAAGTAATTTGGGGGTGGAGCAGCTATGCGGTATAGTGGATAGAGAGAAGGGCTTGGAGTTAGGAAGACCTGAATTTAAATCCAGACTAAAACACTTTCTAACTATGTGACCTTGGGCAAGTCATTTAACTTCTGTTTTTCCTCAATTTACTCAGCTATAAAATGAGGATAATATCATCTACCTTCCAAGATTGCTGTGAGGATCAAATATTTATAAAATTCTTAGCACAATGCCTAGCACATAGTAGGTGTTATAGGAATGCTATTATTATTATTATTATTATTATTATTAGCAGTAGTAGTAGTAGTAGTAGTAGTAGTTGTTGCTTTGTTTAGTTGTTTCAGTTGTGTCCAACTCTTCAGGATCCCATTTGGGATTTTCTTGGCACAGATTCTGGAACGGTTCGCCATTTCCTTCTCCAGCTCATTTTACTGATGAAGAAACTAAGGCAAACAGGAGGGTTAAATGATTTGCCCAGGACCACACAGCTAGTAAATGTCTGAGGCCAAATTTGAACTCAGGTTTTCCTGACTCCAGATCCAGCACTCTATTTGCTGTACCACCTAGCTACCCAACAACAACAATAACAACAACAACAGCAACAACAGGAGCAACAACCAACAATGGCAACAGCAACAACCAACAACAACAACCACCACCAACAGCAACAACAAACAAAAACAGCAACAACCAACAACAGTAACAAAGGTTCAACATCAGAAACTGATAGGATTTTATCAGTGGAAATAACAATAAAGAAGAGGCATTAGGATCTATATTTCCACTGACCCCCAAGAACCATGGGACTTTTCCATCTGATTTGCAGCTAAAACCTTTCATATAAGTTGTCTTCCCTAGGAGAATGTGAGCTTCTTGAGAATAGACCATCTTGTTTTCCTATTTGTAACCCCAGTGCTTTGCATATAGTAAATGCTTAATAAATGCTTCATTCATTTGTAAAAGGGAGAAATAGTTTGCATTTTATCCCATAGGGATGAGGCACCCTCTGACGCTTGTTGAGCAGGAGGGTCACATGGGCTTGAGTTCTACTTTGGGAATAACTTTCTGGCAATTTAAGGAGAACACATAGAAATAGGAGAGGGAAGAGACTGAATTCAGGGAGACCAATTGGGAGTTAATTAATAATCAGGCAAGAGGTGATGAAAGCCTGAATTATGATGGATGTAGTGAGAGTAGAGAGGAGATAAATTCAAAGGATATATTATGGAGAAAGAATTGAAAAGATTTGCTAAGAGACTGAAAAGTTTGGGGTGAGGGAGCATGACGAATAGAGAACGACTCTGAGGTTGTGAACTGGGATGACTAGATAAATGGAAGTGTCCTCAAGAGAAGTGGGAAAGGAAAAAAAGAGAAATGGGAAGGGCAGAAGAAGGGCTGAGAGGGGGAGGGGAGATAATGTTGAAGTGGAAAGACCTATGGGATATCCAGGTAGAATCACCATTTATTATGCACTTCTATGTAAGAAGCACAGTGATAGCTCTGTGGATACAAATACAAAATAGAAGACACTCTGGGCCTTTGAAGAACTTATATTTAAGGGTCTTTCTGGATGGAGAGAGTTACATCAAAGAGTTATGACTTCTGGGGGCAGCTAGGTGGCACAGTGGATAAAGCACTGGCCTTGGATTCAGGAGAACCTGAGTTCAAATCCGACCTCAGACACTTGACACCAGCTGTGTGACCCTGGGCAAGCCACTTAACCCTCATTGCCCCGCAAAAAAAAAAAGAATTGTGACTTCAGGTGGGATTTTATGGATGAATAGTTTCAGTAAAGTCACATGAAGGGCATACATTTTAGCTGACAGCAAATAATGATTGAGTCAGGGTAATTATTATTGTGCTGAACACTACACATTAGGTTGTTTGTATTTTGTACTTCAAAATGTTTCTGAAAATTATGTTAAAGCAGAATTATGAAAAATGAATTAGCGCCAGGTGTTTGCTATTATGTGATTAAACAAACGCAAAACAAGTGAGAAAGTCTGAGTTCAATTGCAGCCTGACAATTACTAGTTGTGTGACTCCAGAGAAGTCACTTAACCTCTGTCCACCTCAGTTTCTTCATCTGTAAAATGAGGATAATAATAGCACCTGTTTCATAGGGTTGTTGTCAGTAAAAAGTGAGTTGAGATTTGTAAAGCACTTTGTGAACCTTAGAGCACTGTATAAGTGCTATTATTTTTTAGCTCTCAAGTCCTATGCAGGTAGGTGATGCAATGGATAGAGTACCTGCCCTGGAATCAAGAAGAACTCTTCCCAAATTCAAATATGACCTCAGACACTTACTTTTCGATCTTGGACAAGTCACTTAACCCTATTTGCCTCAGTTTTTTTATCTGTGAAATGAACTGGAGAAGAAAATCTCAAACCACTATTATCTTTTCCAAGAAAATCCCAAATGGGGTCATGAAGGGTTGGACATGATTGGAAAATGACTCAATAACAACAAACTGTTAAATCGATGGTTATTATAGATAAGTTTTAGAAATGAACATTGTTAACAAGACTATGTTCTTATTGATTTAATTGTGAGGAAACAACTCCACAGAATCCTACTCATTTGCCTCACTCCAGTATGGAGATGATCCTGGTTTCTTGAAGACTATATTAGAGAAATATAAACTCTGAGAGGTTCTACCATATTCACATTATTAAGTAACCATCAACACTACCATCACCACCCAACAACCATCACAACAACCAACGACTACAACAACAGTGGCCAGTATTTATGTAGTGCCTCAATGTTACCAAAACACTTTATAAATATTAACTCATTTAATCCTCACAAACCTCTGAAAGGTAGGTGCTATTATTATTCCCATTTTACAGATGAGAAACCTGAAGCAGAATCTTTTCTCCCTGACTTCAGGTCCAAAATTCAAATCATCATGCCACCTAGTTATCTAGCATCCAGGCAACACCATGCATCTGCTTTTTGAGGACCAGCCATATTAAGTACAGAAAGGCTTAGCACAGGTTACCTGGCCACTTGATGATGAATTCTTTGGCCATGGCAACTCTTGAAACAAAGAAAAATATAAAACAGTCTTTGAATCCTCAGTGGTCCCTTTCTGTTTATACTGTGTTAGGAAAGGGGGAAAAGGAAGAAGAAAAAAAACATTTTTAGACTCTCTACAACCATGGTTTTAACCATTGTTACTCTAAATACAAGATGCTTACCTAGAGACCCATAAACAGATATACTACTGGAGAAAGTGAATCAGGCCAATGTTGACATTCTTGACATACAGGAAATGAGAAAACAAAATGAAGTCACAAATCAATGGAAGGATGGGTTATAGGTTCCTCTCTGAGAAGCTAACAAAGGAATTGACTGAGTGGTTTTTATTTTGCATTATAAGGTCATGTTATAATTTTGTTTTGCCTTATTCATGGTGGCATTTGCATAAAAGATAATCACGAGCCTCCACTTATTACAGGAGAGCTCCATTTCAAAATCAAAATGAAGTCAACATATACTTTAATTCTTGATGTCTTTAATTTAAAGATCAGCACAAGAAAGGACAACCAAAACAATGTTGGAAAATATGGGTTAGCAATAGAAACAAAGAAGCTAGCAGAAGCCTAGCAGATGTGTGCATGTGCACACACACTCATGTATGTAAATTATTTCTTTAAGAAGAGAGTTAGGTGTCATGAAGCATGGCAAGTTTAAAATGAAATTGATCATATCCTAATAGAAAACAACTGGTTATACATGTGGAAGTTATTTCTGAATCAGCCACAGGTGTATTAGTAATGTTTGATTTGTTAAAGAAAAGTTAATAACAAATTAGAAGAATAACAATGCAAATAAAATATTACATGTTATTAATAGAACTATGATCTGACAATTTCAATTAACTTTGATGTCATAAAATGAGAAACAGATGAAAGGACAGCCATTGACACAGACTATGACCATTTCCCAAGGGAGTTTAATTTATATAAATTGATCATCATGATAAGAAGACCAAAGAGAAGTCACCTTACCAGCAAATATGTCACATCTTTGTCAAGTGGAAGAGTTATGTTATCAACAAGTGATGCTGGTTTAGAATTTTAAACTTATTTATTAAATCTTAAAGGAGAAGAAGAGGGTGGAACATCATGTTCACTAAAGCATTTGCCACTATTCAAAAGTCAAAACAGAATGATTCTCTAGATTTGAACATTCTCTAAATGTTCATTTTTAAGGAGGACATTCTGAGTCCATTACATTCTGTGACACTGCTAAGCCTATTGAATAAGGGAAATAATCACTTAAAATTTTTTGATCTAACTATTCACACAGGAAAAATCAAGTAGAAGAAGAATGCCAATTGTTCATAGATTGTAACACATTTGAATAGACAACCCATAGTATGTGTGTATACATGTACATATATATATATATATACATACATACATACATATATTGGACATGCCCTATACATAGCTAATTACTTGGTCACAGAACTTAATATATAGAGAAAAGCAGAATGAATGTGGGGTTTTGTTTTTTTTTTTGGTGAGGCAATTGGGGTTAAATGACTTGCCCAGGGTCACACAGTTAGTAAGTGTTAATTAAGTGTCTGAGGTCAGATTTGAACTCAGGTCCTCCCGAATCCAGGGCCGGTGCTCTATCTACTGCACCACCTAGCTGCCCCAGAATGAATGGTTTTTGAGCAATTAAGTAGTACTTTCAAAGACTCAAGCATTCTTCCTGAATCAAAAGTCAAACTTTGAACAATATCATTCTTCTAGTGATGTTAGATGACTGTGAAGAATGAAAAGCCATTGCTTCTAAATAAAGTTACAAGTTGGCTAGAGGACAATTTAAAGAGGAATGGTGGGGGGCAGCTAGGTGCCAGTGGATAAATCACTGGACCTGGACTCATGAGGACCTAAGTTCAAGCCTCAGATGGTTGACACTTACTAGCTGTGTGACCCTGGGCAAGTCACTTAACCCTTATTGCCCTGCAAAAAAAAAAAGAAAGAAAGAGGAATGGTGGATGAGTAAGCTGAAGTATCTTACTGATGAAGAACAGCATGGAAAAATGGAATAAAGGATATTATTAGGGAAATGTATGAATGGAAAATGAGCTGAGCTGGTTGGTATAATTAATGAATAGACCATGCATTCCATTATTATTTATACTAAGAGAAAGAGACCTAGGGGGAAGACTTTAATTGGTAGATTCTCTATGGTGGATTTACAAAAGGAAATTGACATTGGAAAAGGAGGCAGCATGGTATAATTAATAGAGAGGTTCCTGCTTTTTATTTGGGAAGATGTGGGATCAAGTTGTGCCTCTTGCACATATTGGCCCTATGATCACAGGCAAGTTACTGACCCTTCAGTGCTTCCACCATCTCTCTAAGAGTATAAGTTACAGACAGTTGTTGGTCTGAATCGGTGGAGGGAGATTCCATGCTAAGAATTCCCTCTACTCATTAAGTCACAGATCAGAACCAGGAATAAAAAAGGACCTAAGATGAAGTGATTTTTATTTTGTTTGCAAACATTCCTGCAAAGTAGTATCGACCCTCTAAAGATCCCCTCTCTCTAGTATTGAGGAGCCAGAAGGATAAATAGGGAGAAGCCGGTAAATACAACATGCACTCGAGCTCCTTTCCTATTGTGTTGAAGATATGGGGACATGCGCAGGAACAATTCAGAGCGAATGGACTCCAGTACCTAGAGGTTGGAAGGTAGGAGTTTTGGGGGTGGGTGGTGTCAGTTGCCTACTGTATGATGTGATTTATAAGATCCCCAAATTTAGAGCCAGAAGAGATTTCAGCAGTCATATGGTCCAACCCATACTTCAAGAAGCATCCCCACTGTAACATACCCAGCAAATCATCTGCTTTCTACACCTATTATGTTTGAAGGGGAACCCGCCACCTCCAAAGGCAGCCCATTCTACTTGGGTGCAGCTCTGTTTGCTAGGAAGTCCCCCCACCCCAGAGCTTAAATTTGCCTTTTTAACTTCTCACTATTCTTGGTTTCACATTCTGGAGCCACACTGAATAAGTCTAATTCCTCTCATAACAGCCTTTCAAATGTTTGAAAACAGCTATTATGTCCCTCAGGCATTCTTTTTTCTTGGCTAAATATTCCCAATTTCTTCAATTCCTTGTTGCTTGTCTCTCTTCACTCTCCTCCCTCCATGCTGTGGCTGGCTTGGTTTTAGTTGGAGAATCAGTGGAAATAAGGGAATAATTGAAAATTTGAATATATAATATCTACTAAAGATCCATAAATTCATGATAACTAAAATAGTTGCCATTGAGGGGGCCCTGAGTACTGCATATATAATTTATATATACATACAATTATTGCATTTTTCAATGTTACCATGCATACATAATAGAGATTAGTGTTATATTTACATATGATTAATTGTAGTGACTGCAAATATTCACTATAATTAATCTTGCTCAAATTAAAACTTGAAAGCTACTCCTTTTCCCAAAGATATAATTGACTAATATTGTCTTTTTCCATAGAAAGAAAAGTGAAGGATTGTAGCAATTATATGGTACTATAGGTTTAAAAAATCACCTTTACTAACACTTTCTGGATACCTTAGGGTTTTTTTCCAAAGTGTAGTTCAACGTTTCTTATAGTTTGTATTTACTTAGTGTATATGTAGGTGTTTAGAGATGGACAGCAATAAGGCATAGTAGAAGACATAAAATGTGTTTGGTTTCAATCTGTAAATAGCAGAAGAACTGTGACAGAATGCTGAGGAATATCTAAGAGGGGAAGAAGAGGAAGGCATGTGGAAGTATGGCTAAAGCAGGGAGAATGACAGACAGTTATAGGATCACCCATTTCATCTAGTTCAACCTTTTAAGCTAGGCAGTGTAGTAGATAGAACCCTGGGCCAGGAGTTAGGAAGATCTGGGTTCAAATCCAGTTTTAGACACTTAACTAGTTTTGTGAACCTGGAAAAGTAATTAAATCTCTGCCTGCCTCAGTTTCCTTAAGTATCAAATGGGGTTAATCATAGGACCTACCTCACAGGGTTGTTGTGAGGATCAAACAAAATATTTATAAGGTGCTTCAGATAGTATCTGCATGTAGTAGGTACTTCAATGCTTGTTTCTTTCCAACCTTATAGATGGGGACACAAAGTTTCTGAGATGTTAAATGACTTGCCCAAGGTCACATAGGTAACCAGTAGTAGTGCTGTGATTTTCAGTTGAGTCCTCTCACTCTAAATTGAACACTCGTTCTTTTAAACCACAGTTAAGGCACTAAAATCAATGACTGATCAGGGCAAAGAGGGAGTAAGCAGTTATGAATTGGCTTTTGTGAAAAAAGAGATGACTGCAGGAGAGAAACGCATATTGGTATTTTGGGCAGTGGAAGAAGTAATTTTTGGTATAGAGGAAAGGACTATTAAAAACCAGATTTGGTCTGACCCTAATCCCATGGCCCAGACAAGAAACTTAAAAAAAATTTAAAATGTGTACATTTTTAGGAATGCCAAATTCTGATCTATTGTACTTAACTCTGAATCAATTAACTGACATCTTGGAATCCTAAAAAGAATTACTAGCCCCGATTGTTATCACAACCCATAATTGTCGTGTCTTGTGTGTATGTGGGGAATGGTCCTTCTAACAATGATTTCTGATCCTGGATATTTTTCTATTTTTAGGGTTTCTTCAGTTCTTTCACAGGATGTTGCAAAATATTCACAAGGTTAATTGGAGTTTGCTTTAAATTGAAGAGTTAATAGATGGCATATAGTCCTATAAAAAGAGGTCAGAAATCAAACAAGTGATAAGAGGATTAGAAAAGGTAGGGATTCGGGCAGCTAGGCAGTTCAGTGGATAGAGCACCAGTCCTGGAATGAGAAGCACCTGAGTTCAGATCTGACCTCAGACACTTGATACTAGCTGTATGACCCTGGGCAAGTCACTTAACCCCAATTGCCTCACAAAAAAAAAAAAGAAAAGGTAGGGATCATATCTTGAGAATGGATGGTAGGCAGGTGAGTGACAACAGTAAATGGATGGTTTTGTGAATTATTCCTTACAAGGCTGTCAGGTCTGTAATGTTCCAAAGCATGTGTTTGTCCACTGGGAAAGAAGATAGGGTGCTTGTCTGGTGATGTCCCTAGTCTAGTGTCTCATCTCTGATTCTCTCTACAAATAATTATTTCAGAACTATAACTACATTCTCTGTTTCCCTTGGTCTAAAAAAGACAGGTGGAGCTAAGATTTTTTTATTTGTTAAGAGGGATAAGCCTTCTCTCATGATATTTTTGTAGATGTGGAATAAAAAGGTGTCAAATTTAAATTTTGATAGAAGCCTGACTTTTAGCAACCAAATTCTGGAGTTTGAAGAGAAGAATATCTTTACAAGCCATTAGCAGTAATATTTCAAAATGATTTTAAGGGCTGTTAGAAAGGAAGCTAAGCCAGTTGACACTACCTTGACCTTTGAAAGAAACTAAAACTAAGTGAGATGGAAGGCCACACGGGTTTTCTTGGGACACTCAGTTTAACATTTCACTATTAAACACTTTCATGATATCTGTGGACATAGATATTCATGTTAAATAAATGCTCTATCACTATGCTCTATTCACTATCAAATATTGTCATTTACCTTGAGATTATAAACCTACATTTAGTGAACTTTCTTGTGGTTACTCAACATCCCCATGGCTGACACTATGTAGTGTTTTGCATTTTACAGAGAGTTCTCACAACAACCCCATGAGGTAGAAAGTGCAGACAAGAAAGCTAAGGCTTAGAGGTCAGAGGTCATACAATTAATAAATGGGACAGTTGGCATTTGATACCATGGGCCCAAGTCTTTGTATTATGCTATATAACTTCTTATTAAACACGGAATGTTTTTAGGGACTCATAGAATAATTGTGAATGAAAATTCTAGCATTTTAAATGGATTCAGTTGAGATGAGACAGAGCTACCTCAAAGGTGGTATCAATGACAACATAGGCACTGATCATACTGCTCATCTGTCATTCTCTTCAATGATATGTTCCCAAGTTGCACAGCATACAAGGAATCAGTTTTGGTCAAGTGCAACAATACCAGGCAATGAAAACGCTAGTGGGTGAAACTTAGATGTTTACTGACATCTGGGGATGGGATGTGTAATTATTTCCAGTGCCTGTTCCTTTCAGTCTTCTGTTAGCCTTGCTACTGACCTTCTTCTGACCACCAGGACCATCATGTGGCATCCTGGAGCAAAGTTCTGACTTCTTTGTGCTGGCTATAGCTCTGATTCATGATAAGAATTATATAATTTTAAAAGAGAAAGAAGCCATACACTATTCTTAAAATGTTTTCTTTAGTTTCTATACTTAAAACTTTAAAAAATGCCATCTTCCTTATTGAGTACTGTTATTTCATAATTAAAAGAAATACTTTATGAGTAAAATGGATTAATGTAAAAACATTTATTTTTTTCTTATTTTTGGTGAGGCAATTGGGGTTAAGTGACTTGCCCAGGGTCACACAGCTAGTAAGTGTCAAGTGTCTGAGGCTGGCTTTGAACTCAGGTCCTCCTGAATCCAGGGCCAGTGCTCTATCCACTGTACCACCTAGCTGCTCCTATAAGAACATTTCTTAAACAGAAGACGTTCTCATTTTATTTTAATGAGCTATGCATTCATAAATATGAATAAGGAACCTATTTGAAATGTACAAATATAATACTTGTGGTCTTCATCTGGACAAGAACTGTTAATGGACTTGTCTTGTGATAGTATGTGGAAAGAAACATTTTGAATTTGAAAATCTTACCATGTTTTGGATACAGGAGAAGTTCTCAGGTTTATCAAACAAAGCAATGTAAATTTTACTATTGTCCATAAAATCTTCCTTGTGCAAAATGGTTTTTAAAGATAATGGTATGAGGATTATATTAATTGTGGAAAAAAGAGTAAGTTATAATATCATTGACAACAAGCTTTGAAAAATTTTTGCTGAAAAACAAGCCTACTCATCACAGTAATAATGATAATGGTTGTTATTTTGTTATAGATCCAAACATTGAAAAGTATTTTATCTTAACTATCCACATATTTTAAAATTGTATTTTAAGATTTGTGTGTTATACCATTGAATAAATTCTTAATTTTTATTTTAATAAATACAAGCTAAGAAAATTATGTAGATAGTAGATCTTTTTATGAAATCTGTGGTAGGGGGCAGCTGGCTGGTGCAGTGGATGGGGCGCCAGCCCTGGATTCAGGAGGACCTGGGTTCAGGTCTGGCCTCAGACGCTTGACACTTACTAGCTGTGTGACCCTGGGCAGGTCACTTAATCCTTATTGCCCCATAAGGATAAAAAGAAGAAATGTGTGGTTGGCATAGGCTTTTTTTCAGTAAAGAAAGGGGGTTGTCACTACAGAAAATTTACAAATTTCAGCTAGGTGGTGCAGTGCATAGAAATATCAGGCCTGGAGTCAGGAAGATTCATCTTCGTGAGTACAAATCTGGCCTCAGACATTTCCTAGCTGTATGATCCTGGGCAAGTCACTTAATCCTATTTGCCTCAGTTTCCTCATCTGTAAAATGAGCTGGAGGAGGAAGTGGAAAGCTCCTCTATTATCTTTACCATGAAAACTCCAAATAGGGTAAAAAAGAGTTTGATATGATTGAAAAAAATATTGAACAACAACAAACTTTAATTTGTAACCTGAAATGATGTTTTTTTTTGGAAATGATGCTTATAACTTTCCCCCCTGATTTTGCAGATGAGGTCATTGAAGCTGTGGGAGGAGAACTGATTTGCCCAAGGTCACCCAGATAGAGCTAGAATTTAAACTCAGGTCATTTAACTCCAAATCCCATGTTCTTTTTACTACACTAGTGTGACATTGGCAAAGTTGTATTTCTTTTGGCCTCAGTCTCTTCGCCTGTAAAATTAAAGAACTGAACTAGAAAATCTCTGGTGTTCCTTCCAAGTAAAATAATTCTAGGATTTCATTACTAGTATAATTATTAAGCATGTTGTAAGGTTTAACTTTTAAAAAAAGAAGTTAATAATTTTATTACCAGGAAGAAATTTGGCACCTAGATGGTGCAGTAGATAGAACACTGGACTTGGAATCAAGAAGACTCATCTTCATGAGATAAAATATGACCTTATTAGCTGTGTGACCTTGGGGAAGTCACTTAACCCTGTTTGCTTCAGTTCTTCATTTATAAAATGAACTGGAGAAGGAAATGTCAAACCACTCTAGTATCATTGCCAAGAAAACCCCAAAAGGGTGTCATGAAGAGTCATACATCAATCCTGTTAACCATGAAGAAGGTAGTTCCTTTATGGTCTGACATCAGATCTTCAAAGTTTAACTCTAGATATATTTCTTGTCATCACAAGTGTTCTTCATAAATTCTAACACACTTTCACTTTGAAAATTCTCATACCAATTGAAATGAGATTTATTTTAGAGGTAAACTGTGGTGGAAACTGTAATATAAATTTAAATTCTGAACTCTTAAGGAAAAGTGTCAGAAAGGCTTCTTGATAACCTCCTTAAAACTGTGAAACAATAATTCTCAAACAGAGAGCTAGTGTGATGCTATTAGGTAGAAAACTTCAATGATTATCAAAGAAAAAGATCCCTTGAAAAAGTCCCTTGAATAATCAATGGAAATTCCTTGAATTCAAGGGTTTTGTAGGCTAATATTCATACATATGGGTAAATTAAATTTGTAGAGATAAATAACTAGAAAACTGACAAAGAAAATTTGTCCCTAAGTAGCATCTCTCCCACAAATACAAGTACAGCCCTATACTTGTTTGTGCCCTGGGATTATCTTTAAAAAGACTCTTCTTGGGGCAGCTAGGTGGTACAGTGGATAGAGCACCGGCCCTGGAGTCAGGAGGACCTGAGTTCAAATCCGGCCTCAGACACTTAACACTTACTAGCTGTGTGACCCTGGGCAAGTCACTTAACCCCAATTGCCTCACTAAAAAAACCAACCAACCAAACAACAACAACAAAAAGACTCTTCTCTCTGTCTCTGTCTCTCTTTTCTCATGCTTCTCAGACTCCTGAATGAACAAAGTATTTAAGTTCTGTCAGGGCATTCTTTCCTGCTGTATTGATTGCCACAAGACAGTCACTAGGCTTATTGATTGGTTTGACAGCGCTTTTACTTCTCAAGAAACATTAGAGAATGCTTCTCGAGCATCGTCTCTAGAAATGATTAAAATTAGAAAAGAAAACCAAAACATGGTACCAATGGATATTCGACTGTCTAAAGTTTAGGAAACTCTAGCAATAACCAGAAAAGCAAAGATTTTTCTCAAGCTATGTACTCTCTCTTTTTTTTTAAATGGTCTTGTGATAAGGCCTCATTCTTTCTTCAGTTGTACATGTCTCAAGTGGGCAGAGCCTTAACTAGAAACTGAGCCTGAGAAAAAAATCACTTGTGAGGCTGGGAGAGAATAGCCCTACTACAGGTAAATTCGTGGAAAAGGAGTGGGTAATTCAAACTCTAAAGCAAAGATTTTTACCTTTTTTCATGTGTCATGAACCCTTTAGTGGCAGACTGGTGAAAACTATGAATTTGTTCTCAGAATAGTATTTTTAACTGTATAAAATAAAATACATAGGACTGCAAAGGAAATCAATTATATTGAAATAAAATCTGTAGACAGGAACATTGCAATCCCATGAGATCTAGATCTCAGGTCTACTAACTACATTTACTGCATTTAAAAGTAGTGATGAGTGTAAATGATGTTTTGGGATATTTGTTTTTTTTTTCTTTTAAAGTATTTTATTATTTTCCAGTTTCATATAAGGATAGTTTTCAACATTTGTTTTCAAAGGATTTTTAGTTCCAATTTTTCTCCCATCCTCCCTTCCCTCCCTCCCCACCAAGACAGAAATCAGTCTGACATAGGTGTATATGTACAATCACATTAAACATATTTCTACAATAGTCATCTTGTGAAAGAAGAATCAGAGCACAAGGGAAAAACCTCAAAAAAGAAGGAAAAAAACCAGTCCAAAAGTAGAAACAGTTTGGTTCAATCTGCATTCATAATTCACAGTTCTTTTTTCTGGATGTTGAGAACATGTTTTGGATTGTTACACTGCTGAGAAGAGCCAAGTCTATCACCATTGTTCATCACACAATGTTGTTGTTATGGTGTACAATGTTCTCATGGTTCTGCTCCTCTCAGTCAGCATCAGTTCATATAAGTCCTTCCAGGTTCCTCTGAACTCCTCCTGCTCCTCGTTTCTTACAGCACATTAGTATTCCATTACATTCATATACCACAACTTGTTTAGCCATTCCCCTATTGATGGGCATTTCCTCAATTTCCAATTCCTTGCCACCACAAAAAGAGCAGCTATAGATATTGTTGTACATGTGAATCCTTTTCCCTCTTCTATGGTCTCTTTGGGATACAGATCTATCAATGGTACCACTGGGTCAAAGGGTCTGAACAATCCCATAGCCCTTTGGGCATAGTTCAAAAAGTGCTCTCTAGAATGATTGGATCAGTTCACAACTCCTCCAACAATGCATTAGTGTCCCAATTTTTCCACAGCTTCTCCAACATTTATTATTTTCCTCTTTTGTCATATTAGTCAATCTGATATGTGTGAGGTGATACCTCAGAGTTATTTGCATTTCTCTAATCAATAATGATTTAGAGCATTTTTTTTTCATATGACAATAGATAGCTTTGATTTCTTCATCAGAAAACTGCCTGTTCATATCCTTTGACCATTTCTCAATTGGGGAGTGACTTATATTCTTATAAACTTGATTTATATGTTCCCTATGTATTTTAGAAATGAGGTCTTTATCAGAGATGCTGGCTGTAAAAATTGTTTCCCAGTTTTCTGCCTCCCTTCTAATTTTGGCTGCATTGCTTCTATTTGTACAAAAACTTTTTAATGTAATGTAATCAAAGTCTTCCATCTTGCATTTTCATAATATTCTCTATCTCTTGTTTGGACATAAATTGTTTTCCTCTCTATAGATCTGAGAGGTAAGCTATTCTTTCCTCTCCTAATTTATCATGGTATCACCCTTTATGTCTAAATCTTGAACCCATTTTTACCTTATTTTTATATAAGGTGTAAGATGTTGGTCTATGCCAAGTTTCTGCCATACTATCTTCCAGTTTTCCCAGCAGTTTTTGTCAAATTCTGAGTTCCTATCCCAGAAGCTGGAGTTTTTGGGTTTATCAAACAGTAGATTACTATAGTCATTTACTACTGTGTCTCCTATGCCTAATCTCTTCCATTGATCCACTACTCTATTTCTTAGTACCAAATCGTTTTGATGACTGCCGCTCTATAGTATACCTTCAAATTTGATATGGCTAGCCCACCTTCCTGTGCATTTTTTTCATTAGTTCCCTTGATATTCTTGACTTTTTGTTTTTCCATATGAATTTTGATATTATATTTTCTAACTCTATAAAATAATTTTTAGGTAGTCTGATTGGTATGGCACTGAATAAGTAAACTAATTTAGGTAGAATTGTCATTTTTATTATATTACCTCAGCCTATCCATGAGCAGTTGATATTTTTCCAATTACATAGGACTAATTTTATTTGTGTGAAAAGTGTTTTGTAATTGTGTTCACTGAGTTCTTGGGTTTGTCTTGGCAGGTAGCCTCCCAAGTATTTTATCTCACTTACCATTACTTTAACTGGAATTTCTCTTTCTATCTCTTCCTGCTGAGCTTTGCTGGTCATGTATAGAAATGCTCTTGAGACATTTTGGGATATTTGTAAAAACTGTAATGTGGTATGAAAATATCTGTAAATTCTATTGGTTACCAATTAATTGGTACTGGTAATACTTCTGTGGTTTGTTATCTACATTCATAATTGAAGGAAACACTAGATTTCAGGTAGAGGTTAGTGAAAATAAAGATGAAAATTATTGCTTTTTGTACAGTTTAAAGTTTGGCTCTCCCAAGCTCCCATTTGTTTCCATGTCTTTTCATTATATTTCTTCAGAGTCTTGATCTTTTTTGCCTCTATACGAATTTTGTTATTTTTTCCTAGTCCCTTAGTATTCTATAAACACAAAGATTCCAGTTACTGAGATAAGGATATATTATTTGACAAAAAATTCAAGGAAAATTGGATAGTGGTGTGGTAGAAATTAGGTCTAGATGAACGCCTCACACCTTATATCAAGATAAGCTCCAAATGGATGTGACCTAGACATAAAAGCTTACATCTTAAACAAATTAGAGAGACATTCAAAGAATTATGTATAGGATCTATGGAGAAAAGTTCATGACCAAACAAGGCACAGAGAGGCTTATAGAAGAAATATATAATTTTGATTACATAAAATTAAAAAGTTTTTGAATGAAAGAAGTTAATGTTAAAAGAAAAATGACTAGCTAGCAGAAAAAAAGATCCTTGCTGTAAGTTTCTTTGATAAAGATCTCATTTCCAAGAACTGATTTAAATTAATAAGAAATAGAGCCATTCCTCTGGTGACAAATGGTCTAAGGATATGAACAGGTTACTATTAAGGCAAGGACACCAAGCTATCTATAGCCATATGAAAAAGCTCCAAAGTACTACTTATTAGAAAAATGCAAATTAAAACAATTTTGAGATTCTACCTCATACCCATCAGAGGGACAAAGATAACAAAAAGATGATAAATGTTGGAGGGACTGTAAGAAAACAGACACATTTTGTGTCTTCCCTTTTTCCACTTTTGACACTCAGATAATTCTGTATATTCAAAGATAAAGAAGCTTTGGGGAAGGGTCCCATGTAGGCTAAAACTGCCAACAGACTGCATTTTCCAGCTCCCTGGGACTTTATTTCTCCTGTATTCTCTCTCCTTAAGATAAAACTGCTCCTGACATCCTAGCAGTAGAAACTCAACATCATAGAATCACTGAATCATATATTTAATTCAGAAAAAACCCTTAGATTTCATAAAATCCAGGGGTCAGCAAATTTTAGCTCAAGGACCAGGTCTGGTCTGTTGCCTGCTTTGTATGGCTGGTGGGCTAAGAATAGGTTTTTTTTTTTACATTTTAAAAATACAATAAAACTTATTTTAAAATGTGAAACAAAAACTATTCTTAGCTTATGAGCTGTTCAAAATCAATTGGCTGGCCTTTGGGTTGTAGTTTGACAATCCTGATCTAATGCCACCTCCCTTAGTTTTTGCATTAGGACAATGAGGTCCTGAAAAGTTACTGAGTTATTCAGGGTAACACAGGTAGTGGGGTGGCGAATCTAGATTTGAACCTAGGTCCTTTGACTTCACGGCACCATAAATCTCTCTGAGACAGATTCATTTTTATTTTAAAAAAAGTGGTTTGTTTGTTTGTTTGTTTTTTAGGGAGAGGGGTCAGAGTAGATTATAGCTGGCTATTCGTTATACCAAGACATCTCATGGTTTAGGTAGGGAGACAAGGGGATTGATCTCTAAAGGTCACCTTGTCTATTTTGAGCATCTCAGGTATGAAAGTTTTAGCCGCTCAGACTGGAACTTGGTTCCATCTGTAATGAGTATTATAGGTCTTTCTCATCAAACATACCATGTATAATTCCTGGTTACAAAAAAGTGGGGAAATCCCACCTTTCCCAGGAAGTCTTTCACAATTCTTCTTGATTCTAGTGCCTTCCCTCTGTTGATTATTTCCTATTGTCATAAGAGAATTTTTCTGTATTCACCATTTCCTTAGGATAACAGATCATGTAACCAACTGGAGCCTGCTCAATTTAGCTGAGACCTCAAAGTCCAGTGGCTAACTGGTTAGTGATAAGGGTTTCTGACTCAGTTTTATTATTTTTATTTACTTAAGTGGAGCTAGGTATAGCTCTGGTGTTAATGGTGAGTCTCCAGACTCCAGTTATATGCCTAGTGTTTGCTGACCAGTTTATTATTTTACCTGATTTTGACCTTCCCCTTCTGCTATCTGTTCTTTGATGTGTAAGTTTTTACCTTCCCCTACTGCCCTCTACAAAATTCCATTATATTGGTCCTGTTTATATAACTAAGGTCTATATAAAGTTGCTGAACCTGATGCTTGTGGCCCACTGTTTTTTATATATAATGTGTTTATGTGTTAAGCATATAATGAATCGGTTTTTAAAAGTTTCTGCATGTTGAGAAGTATGATTGGCAGCACGGCATACGGATGAATCCTTGGACAATTTTGCTGCTGTTTATCCTGTATACGATAGCTTGTTTGTACATAGAAGTTTGCATCTTGTCTTCTTCATTAAACAGTGAGCTCTTCTAAGGCAGAGACTGTCTTTTGCCTCTTTTTGTATTCCCACTGCTTAGCACGGTGCCTGGCATATGGCTGGTGCTTAATAAATATTTATCGACTGACTTGACAGAAACTCTAGGAGCTGAGGGGGCGAATTCAATGCTTTTCTCCTCTGCTCCAGCTTCCATAGCAATCTTAGGGCTCCAATGGTGACAGAATGGAAGAAAGGTGTAGCATTAAGCCAGCTTGCTGTACGTGGCGCTTTTGCCTTCTCCCCAAAACACTTGGGTCTGAGCAGATCAGCCAAGAAGACATCTCTTACACAAGCCCTGTGGGGTATGGGCATAAAGCCCAGATATTAAAAGTAAAAGCTGAGTTACAAATGCTCATTAGAGAGCCCTTGCTAGGCCCTGCGGCCTGCTGAAGGGCTCCCTGGGTAAAAAGCAAGCGTGTTATAGGTGTAGTTCATTCTAAATCTGAAAATTTGGTTTTATATAAAAGATCAATTAGGGACTATTTCCTTACCAAGGATTCACAATAGGATTCCTTTTATATTTAAAATATGATTCAATTTCTATGCAATTTTCAGCAACAACTAAATGATAATACCTCTTTTTTCACCTGGCATCTGTGATTTTCTTGGGATGGGAAACTCCTGGGTGAGGAAACTCCATCTACTAAAGCAGATCTACATTTGTTTTTCAGCTCACATTCTTAGAGAGTTGACTATGGCATTGAGAGATTAAATGATCTTTTAAGAGTCACCCAGCCAGCATGTGTCAGAGTTTATGACCCGAGGCCTTCTTGACTTTAAATCTGGTTTTCTGGCCACACTCTTCATATTAGTTCTTGAGTCTCAATATTAGCTTCAATATTAGAGGAAGTAGGTTAAAATCCCACCTCTGACGCTAACCACTTAACCAAGTCACTTAGCCTTTATGATCTTTAGTTTTCTCATACGGGGATGATTAGGTGGTTCAGTAGACAGAGCACTAGGTCTGGAGTCGAGAAGACCTGAGTTCAAATCTAGATTCACGTCCTTATTAGCTGTTTGACCCTGGGCAAGTCACTTAAAATATTTAACCTCTGTTTGCCTCAATAGTACCTCCTTCCAGGGTTGTTGTGTGAATCAAGTGAGACAATATATGTAAAATGCTTCACATAGTTTGTGGTACGAAATAAGTGCTATATAAATGTCAGCCATTATTATTATTATGATTCTTATTATCTCTAAAATTAAGGGATTTGATTAGAATATGGTGTCTGAGGTAATTTCTAGCTCCATATTTCTGATCCTGTGGTGTTGTTTGCCTTATCTTATTTCGAACCTCATATCCTATCAGATAGGAGTAGCAGAGCAATCACGCCGTTCAGTTGCTCCCTTAGCATCCGTATCATTGCTGGACCCTGGGGGACAGGAACTTCTTGGTGCTCAGGAATGGATTGTTTGAAGAAGAATCTAGATGTGAGGTCTAAAATTCTGGAATGAATGAGTGCTTTTATGTACTAGAAAATGTCGAAGGGATCTAAATACAAAAATGAGGCAGTCCTTCCCTTCAAGGAGTTTACATTTTACTAGAGAGAAATAAAACATATAGAGGAAGGATGATTAAGGAACTTTTGAACTGGAAAGTCATAAGGAGTATGAGTAGATCCAGTACTTTAAAAAAATTGGGGGGCAGGTAGGTGGCACAGTGGATAAAACACTGGCCCTGGATTCTCAAGGACCTGAGTTCAAATCCAGATTCAGACACTTAACACTTACTAGCTGTGTGACCCTGAGCAAGACACTTAACCCTCATTGCCCTGCAAAAAAAAAACAAATAAAAAAAACCCCGAATGAATGAACAAATAAATAAATAAATGAAAATGGTTATAATAATAGCACCTGCCTTCCGGGGTTCTTTAAAAAAAATTGTCCTGTACTTTTCAGAAGCAAAACTTCTGATTACTATTCAAAGAGTAAAAGGTCAAAAGTGGAAGTGGGAAGATGATGATAGTAAGAATGAACATTTATATAGTGCTTTTAGGTTTGTAAAGTGCTTTGCAGGTATCGTATTTTATCCTCATGACATACCTGGGAGGTAGGTCCTATTACAATCCCCACCTTTTACAGGTGGAGAAACTGGGGCAGGCAGAGGTTCAATGACTTGCCCATGATTGCACAGCTACTAAGTGTGTGAGGTGGAATATGAACTCAGGTCTTCCTGACTCCAGTTCCAGTACTCTATTCACTATGCCTCCTGGATGCCTGTGTGTGTGGCAGGTTGGGTGGCAATATGCATAGGTGATGGCTGGATGGAATGTGGAACATGGTCTGAAGTCCAATACATATTCACTTACTCATCCACTCCCACTAATAAGGACAATTCTATTCTGAGATTGAGTTCTAGATTTGAGCAGATTAACTCCCTCAGAGAGGTGAGAAGGGGCATGATCTCCGGATGTTTTGTTTACAGGACGCTGTTTCTGGTGAAGAAGGGTGGGAGGAGGACAGCCCAGAAAGCAAGATCCCTGGGATATGTTGCTAGATGGAATCCAGAGAGTAGTATGGCTAGTACCAATGTTAGGTGAGTTTTCACTTACCAAAAAGAACTAATAAAGGTTGGCCACAAAATATGTTCACTATTCACCTCTATCATGCCAAATGAGTCTTTTGAAGGTCACAAAAAGAGTGAGACAGTGGACCTTAAAGAACCATTTGAAAGATTTATTTTTAGAATATAAACTCCCTGAGAGAAGGACTATTTCAAATAGCACAGGCGTCTAGCATAGGGTATGGCACACAATTGGTGCTTAATAAATGTTTGTTGACTGATTGGTCAATGGTATCATTACTGGATCTCAAGTTATTTATCACATATGGTGGTGGTATGAATGGAAACTTGAGAGAGAGATTTAATGGTCATTAGCAAGTATAGTCAGTACTCAATGTTTTCATGTTTAACTTTTGCACCTTCAAGCAATTGCCTGATTTTATCAGTAACCTCATTTCCTTGTGTATTGGCAATCATGCACATTCCTGGCTAGGACTTGTAGAGAAAAAATGAGAAGCATGATGTGTGCAAGTATGTGGAACAGATGGTATTCTGCTAGGCACTTCACTGGTCTTGTTCACCCTACCATTGTAGAGTAAAAAGCTCCCCATGCTTTTGTTGCATATTTTTGTTGTTTACCTTTAAAACTCAATTTTCATGTTGCCAATGTGCCCACAAAATGTTGCACAAGTCCTTTGACCTTTAACCCTAAGTGTGCAGGGTCAGTAATGTGGCATAGTAAGAAAATAAAGATGTTAGATAAATTTTGTGCCACACCTGTTGACCTGAGTTTGGTTTTAATGAATTGGTGGTTCATGAGCCACAAAAAGGAGGAAAGTATTTGTCAAAGTATTCTTGAATCTGCTCTAGGAAGTGCTAAAGCAACCTCTCGAGTGCACAATAAGGAAAATGAAAAAAAAGGAAAAGTGGCTAAGTTTGTGGGTAAATGAGGTGGAAGAATGAAAAAGTGCAGTTCAATACAGCAACCATCTGCTTGAAAGCCCAATAAATTTATAAGCATGTAACAAAAGGCCAAGAAAATAGGAAGCTTTTTGCAGCTAGCCAAGGGTGTGTTTGTTGTTTTAAGTTATGGTATGGTTTAGAAAATGTGAAACTCTCTGGTGAAGCTGGTTCTGCTGCTGCTGCAACTGCTGCCAAGTTTCAAAACATGTTGAACATTCTGAGGAGAAAAGGTTACCTACCAGAACAATTTATGTTTAATGCTGATTAGACTGGTCTGTTTATGAAACAGATAGGAAAGAGCACATACATAACAAAAGCTGTTGTCCAAGCCCCTGGGTTAAAGGCTTTTAAGGATCATCTGACTCTACTGTAGTGCTTTAATGCCAGAAGTGACTTTAAGTGATGATCTATGGAGCCCCCAGTCCCAGGGTTTTGAAAAGAAAAAACAAGGCCAGAATGGGGGGAATTGGCACTGGAATAGAAAAGTATGACTGACAGCAGAGATCTTCTGGGACTGCTTCAACAACTGCTTCATTCTGGAGGTAGAAATGATATCTGCAGGGAAAGAACCTTGCACCCAACGTTCTTTTAATGCTCAGCAACGTGCCAATTCATATTCATGAGCTGTTGGAAAATGCCCACAAAAATGTACTTGTTTTTATGATATCCAATACTACATCTTCGATCCAGCTTCTGAATCAGGGAATTATAAAACCTTTATGTTCCAGTATTCCAGGGAAAACTACTACCAAGCTTACCACTACCTGGAAGTGAATCTGGAAACCACCACCATGATTTCCAGAAATCTGTCACTGTACTTCAGGTCATCGATGATATCAATTTAACCTGGGGAAATGATTCATAGACTATCTTGAACAATTCCTGGGGGAAAGTGTGGTCTCTTTGTATCTGGGATTTTGAAGGCTTTGAAGGTGTCGAAGCAGTGAGCAGAATGTTGAAGCAATCATGTGTCTACCTCACACCGCTGGAAGTGAAGGGCTGGAGAGTATGGGAGAGGAAAATGTCTCTGACGTCCTGTAGGAGCAACCCTAGGGACTGACAATCAGGAGTTAGTTGGGATGGCTCAGAAAGGTCTTCAGGACAGAAAAGATGATGAATAAGTTCCTCAGACTGTGCCACTCACAGTTTCTAAACTTGAAGGGCAGTTTAGCATAATTGGCCAACTGAGTAGAGACATATAGGTTGCCAATCCCATCATTGATTGCAGCCTTGAGGTTAAGCATCAACCAACCTCTACTATGCTGCCATATTTCAAGACTCTTAAGGATCTCAAATGGTGTATGAAGCAGACGTTGCTGACGTTATTTCAAGCTGGTTTGTCCTTCATGATCTCCACTGTCATCCACTAGCCATGAAGGACAGAATGTTGGAGGTGATGTTGAGACCTTGCCAGTCTTGGCATCTTCCAACGGTAGCAACTAAAGTCATAGCAACCCCTCTCTTGGTTTTCAGTGGGTAGCCAGAACAGAGAGAGGTTTACAGAAATATATATTAAGTACAATACCCTTACACCACTATCTGACACAGCAGAAGATAGTATTCAAATTAAAAATGTTTTAGTTTTAAGAATTTTATTTGCTGTAAAGTATTTATGGTATTATAGATTTCATGTTATGAAAAGTGAATATTATCTGAAATCAATATTTTTTATTTTACATTTTTGTGTGTGGGGGGCAACGAGGGTTAAGTGACTTGCCCAGGGTCACACAGCTAGTAAGTGTCAAGTGTCTGAGGCTGGATTTGAATTCAGGTCCTCCTGAATACAGGGATGGTGCTTTATCCACTGTACCACTTAGTTGCCCCTGAAATCAATATTTTTTAACTGTGATGTTAGCACAAAAAGACAGAATTCTAGGGGTTACTAGCAATAAAAATGCTTTGCATGGTACCAATTTTATCTTTTGTACTACATTTTAAGGGTTATTTCATGCTTACTGTATTTAAAAAGTACATATCAGAATTAATGTTTTGTTATAAAGAATTATATGCAGAAAGTATATTTTTAGGAATCTCCAGTGAAAGATTACAGTTTTGGGGGGTCATGGGAACTTAACCTCCTACCTTCCATAGGTTCGATGTATCAATATTAACATTTTTTGTTTTTATGCCATTTTCTAGGAATATTACCCTTGCAAAAGTTGAGGATTGACTGTAAAAGAATTATTGTGAACATTTCTAGCTCAGTACAAACATGTAAATCTATCAAAAATTACTCTTTTACAATGAAAATAAACAACCTTTGACCTATATCCAAATAAGTACCAAATTGCATGCTACTTGTCAGAGTTGGATCACTTCCCTCGACAACTATGACTTCAATATAAAATATAGCTCACAAAATACCAACTATGATAAAAAATTCTCTTATATGCTACATACACCAAAATCCTTGGTAGTTCATACAGAGGGGGTAAAGATGGTCTATGACTCAAGAGGAATATGACATGGTAAAGTACAGCAGAGTCTAGAATTTTCTCTTGTGAGTGGGTTGTCAGTAAAAGTAAATTGTAAAGCCCTGAGCCAGTCTTTCATATCCAGGTTGAAAAGGGATTATTGCCTTAGTTGCAAGATGATTATATATTAGGTCATTCATTTTCATTGTTATGACTGTTAAGTTTTGTTTTTCTTCCAACAGATCCTATTATGATGTTCACTTCCTTTCCCTTCCCTTCCCTTCCCTTCCCTTCCCTTCCCTTCCCTTCCCTTCCCTTCCCTTCCCTTCCCTTCCCTTCCCTTCCCTTCCCTTCCCTTCCCTTCCCTTCCCTTCCCTTCCCTTCCCTTCCCTTCCCTTCCCTTCCCTTCCCTTCCCTTCCCTTCCCTTCCCTTCCCTTCCCTTCCCTTCCCTTCCCCTTCCCCTTCCCCTTCCCCTTCCCCTTCCCCTTCCCCTTCCCCTTCCCTTTGCCTTTCCTTCCTTTACCTCCTAAAGATCAGTTACAAAGATTAGTCCAAAGGTTTTATGTAATGGCCAACCTTAGAATATATTTTCGGCTAAAATAAAATTAAAATCATTAAAGCTTATTAGTGTTCTCCTGAATGAATCCTCCTAAGATTCTTCGAATGGTTGACAATGGTTAGCAATTATATTCAAATTGTATGTCCTTCTCCAAATGATTATTTCAGTTCTAGCAATCAAATAAAACAACAACAACAATTCAAATACAGATAGAGAAGCTTAGTGATATGGAAAGTTGCTCTAGTGGTACAGATAACAATCTACTCATCCCTGACCATCTCCACAGGGACTCTACCTGGCATCTCTGGTGTCCTTTCTTATTTTCTCTTGACATGGGTAGGATGACAAGGGAGTATATGACTGTCCAATAGTTATGAAAGACCTCAAATTAAAAAGAGAAAAATGGAAACAATACCTTCCCAATGGAATCTTCCCATCCAGGAAGCACTGTCTTGAAAGCTCTCTATGTATGGCATGGGTACCATTCTGTGTCCTCAAATCTAGGTTTCTAGCAGTCAAGGCTTATGTGGCCTGCACAGCACTTGGTATATTCTTTGGGTGTTCAACAATTAAAAAGTAAAACCCTTTCCCCATATTTCTAGTATTCTGCAGAGCTCGTCATAGAAAGATGAAAATGTAAAATGCTATCTTTTAAATAACAAGCTTCTGGTTCTCTGAAGGTCAAAGAAGGGAGACAAAGTTATAGTCATCAACCATAAAATCATTTGAAAACTCATTAACAGCCAAGGCAATAGAAAATAATTTACAGTACAGTACTGTATATGAGATCAGAGGAAGAATAAGCTGGCAAGCTACCCTCTTTCTGCTGCCAAATGGTATTAGCAGGTGGCCTTATTCTTTTGTCTCACCAGACAAATAGTGGCAATGCTTAGCAAGTATATAAAAAAGAAAGAAAGCTGTTGACACTTTATTCTACAAAAGTTTGTTAAGTGGTTTATGAGTGTGAGTTGAGAAAAGGCATGTTGCTAAAACAATTGGGGTGATCCACAATAAGGATTGGAATTATTGTATTTCAAATGTGGATAAAGTTGAAAAAACAACTCTCCCAGGCATTATTATAGTCTTTTCCTGAGATTTAAAAAATACACAACTAAGTGACTTTGGGGGAGATGTTTTGATTCTACAATTAAGAAGAGAAGGCCACCTTGCTTTCTTCTCACTCAAGTCCCATATCCTTCATGAAGTCTTCACTGACAACTCCAGTTCACAGTGACTTTTGTTACTTGGGCTTTCCTCATATCCAGAGATATTACAGCTGAAACTTGATGGGTCAGATATCTGGTATTGTTCATGGTAACATCTTTTGGGGCAGGTCAAGATCACAATACTCTGATATCCTATGGCATATATAGTTTTTTGACCTAACATTTGTTTGTTCACTGTTTTAATAGTTGTTTCAAGTTTGTGAATATTTCTCTAATTTAACTGCCAAGTTCTTGAGCTCTTTTCTCTCTCTATATCTTGTTTTTCTCTTTGTTTTTCTTTCTCTGTTTCTCTGTACTTTTGTCTCTGTGTTTGACTTATCTTTATTGTATGTTGGGTTAGAAGTCCTCTCAGGTCCTTTCAGGCTCAAAATTTATGATCCCCACAGCACACCTCATAGTGCTCAGCACACAATGGCTCACCTTTTTATATCACCTTTAGTTTTAGAAAATGCTTTCCTTACAGCAACTTGGTTTGGTGTAAATATTGTTAGACCAATTTTAAAGATGAGGAAATTGATGATCAATATTTTTTCTTGATTGCTCATGATCAAACAGAGTTTAGGGCTGTGACTTAAATACAGAACTTCCAACTGATTTCTAAGGTACTGCTCAGCCTACCTACTATATCACAGTTGTTTAACCTATAACTAGCCTTTGTTCTTTCTTTCTCTTTTCTATAATAGCAATTTAATTTGTGACATTTAAAAAAAATTGAGAGGCATAGTTTCTGGGTAATTTAATCTTTTTATTGATAAAGCCAATAATTTATTATTTAAAGGATGGTCATTTGGCCTTCTCTCTCAGACCAAAAACAATCATGGCTGTATACTCACCCCTCAAAATGGTAGGGGGGGCCAGCCATCAAACAGCAATCAAATCTAATTGGTTAACATGATTAGAGGTGGGCTATATTAAAATGAAGGACCGAGTATCTCTTGGCCAGGGAAAATATCTCTGTACCAGACAACCCATAGCTTTAGACTATCATTTCAAAGAATGTATACTCTTTAAAAAGGGAGGGAGGTGGCTGAGTGACCCCTGGACAGAGAAATTTTTTCTATTCAGACCATTCCCAGTTATCTAGATTATCTAGACAAAAAGACTCATCTTTTCCCAAGCTTTAGTAGAACACAATGGGCTTCCCCACCCTAGATTAAATTCCTTTCAGGGTTGGGTAGGGTCTGACCAAGATCTAGGAGAGTTAATGAGATTTCATTATCAAGTAATATTCTTCTGATGAATTGATTATTAATAATCATTCCTTGCAAATTCAATTGCCTAAGTCATGTTGTTGTGGGCAGAGCTTGGGACCTGGATGGGAAGGGTAGGTCACTCACACAAAGAATTGGCAGGCTCACAGCAAATCTTGTAAAACAGAGAGATTTATTAGGAGAGAGGAATACATGGCTGGGAAGAGTCATCGTGGAGACATGGGGCTGTGCCCCCAACAATATCTTTCACAGTAATAAATCAGTCAACCAATATATATTAAGCAATGTGCTAGTCACTGGGTGAAATGCTGGGGACATAAAGATATAAGTGAAACACTTCCTCCCTTCGAAGTGCTTATAATCTATAGAGGGAGACAATATGTTCACATAAAGGATTCGTGAAATATACATTAAAAAAAGGCTCTTTCCTAATCTTCACCTTTGTCTTCCTTGCTTCTTTCAAGTATCAGCTAAAATCCTACCTTCTACAGTAAGTCTTTCTTGATCCCTCTTAATTCTAGTCCCTTCCCTCTGCTGATTACTTCTAATTACTAATCTAGAGAGGAGGCTAGGTGGTGCAGTGGATGGAATAGTAGGTCTGAAGTCAGGAAAAGTTGAGTTCAAATTGGTCCCAGACACTTAATAGCTATATGATCCTGAACAAATAACTTAACCATAACCTCAGTTTCTGCAACCACAAAATGTAGGTAATAATAGTATCTGTTGTGAAGATCAAATGTGATGATATTTATAAAGTGCTTAGCAAATAGTAGATGCTTAATAAATGCTTTCTTCTTGCCTTCCTTCTCATATGGCTTATTTATACATAGTTGGTTGCATGTTGTCTCCCATACTGAGAGCTCCTTGAGAACACCGATTGTCTTTTGCCTCTCTTCATATTCTTAGCACATAGCTCTGTTCCTGGAACATGGTAGGTATTTAATAAAAACTTATTAACTGACTGATGAAGTTGTGTAAGGGAATAGTGAGAGATGAGGTTGGAGTCAAATTCCAGAGAGACTTAAATGCCATAATTAAAACTTTGGACTTTATTCTGTTATAAGTATAGTGAAAAGAGCACTAGATTTGGAGTTAAAGGATTTGGATTCATGTCCAAGTTCTGCCACTTGCTACCTACCCTAAATTGTAAAGGCATTGTGTTTGGTGGCTTAGAAATTGAAGAACATTTGACTTAAAGGTGGACATTTTCTACGACCTCTTGGATACACAACTATACTGCAAAATTTTAAAATTCATTTTTATCTTACTTATTTTACTTTTTTCTTTTATCTATGCTGCTTATAGTATAAGAAACAACATAATCATTTGCACTTGTCCTCTGCTGATTTATGTGGGTCATCATAATTTTCCAGAATAACAAATACATTATCAACTTACATCTGGTAGAAGGTCCTTTAAAATGAATTTTCCTGGTGAATGGCTTATGCCCACCAATATTAAGATTTATACTGAACATGGTAAAATCATACTTAAATATCTGGAGGGCAGGGAATCAGCCTATTTTGGGGCAGCAAGGTGGTGAAGTGGATACTGGGCGTGGAATCAGGAAGACTCATCTCCATGAGTTCTAATCCAGCCTCAGACAGTGTGCGATCCTGGGAAAGACACTTAACCCTCCGTTTCTCATCTGTAAAATGAGCTGGAGAAGGAGATTGCAAACCAATCCAGTATATTTGCCAAGAAAACCCCCAAAATAAGGTCATGGAGAGTTAGACATGACTGAACAACAGCCTATTTTACTTTGTGGTCACAGTTAAGGATTTTCCTATAGCTGCATTTAGTATCACAAATTTGAATTTCCACTTATTTGAATTGTTCTTGCCTCCACGAATGTGTCCATGCCTTGAATGTGCCCCATTCTTATTCATTAAAATATTTCTGCTCCATCAGGGACCAGCTTGTTTGGCAT
Source organism: Dromiciops gliroides (assembly GCF_019393635.1). NCBI lineage: Eukaryota > Metazoa > Chordata > Mammalia > Microbiotheria > Microbiotheriidae > Dromiciops > Dromiciops gliroides. The sequence continues at coordinate 56,468,541 of NC_057866.1, forward strand.
TTCACCCAAGAAAGTCTATCTTTTCCAGGGTACCCATGAGGCACTTATAATTAAACAGGGGACATGGTGTACATACAAAGAAATAGAATAGAAAGTAGGATACAATAAAGGCAGAGGAGGGATCTGAGGAGGTACCCAAGCTGGGCCCTGAAGGAACAGAAGTATTTTAATTAGATAAAGATGGGCAGCAAGAAGAGGTTTAGCATGAAATAAAGTGATAGAAGTAAATTGTTGACAGTCTTAAATGTCATTCTAGGGAATTTGTGTTTTCTCTGTAGTCAACAAGGAACCAGTGAAAAGTTTTTTGCAAGGGAATGACAAAATTAGACCTCTGTCTTATGCAGCTTTGAGAAAGATGGATTGGAGGGTTGAGGCTGAAGGTAGTGACTCGTTGTAAGACTCTTACAGAAATCCAGGTAAGAGGTAATGTTGGCTCAACTGTACCTATCATTACTCATAGCTGTGGATCACAGGATCCTTGAAGGAACCAAGGCCATCTTGAGCAACACCACATTTTAGAGGTGAGGAAACTGAGGCTTAGGATGGTTAGGTTACTTGTCAAGCATTATGCAGATAGTCAATACCCTTAAAGCAGGCATGGATTGTCTGGAAGGGGAGAGGAAATGGGGAACAGACCCAGCTCAAATGGTTACATGGAAGTCAGGTTGGTTTTAGAGCCAAGTCAATTTTGTTTTCATCTCAAGTGGAAAATAGACTCACACAGTGTATACATTAACAGCCCTCCATTGCAGGACGCCACTTCATTTCCCTTAATAAATTGGATTCTATGAAGAAGACAGCTGGAAGGATATGGGGGATGGGATTTTCTTCTTTCCATGCCCAGAGAAATGTGTTGTTAATTTTCTCTTGGAGCTATAGATAGGAGATGAAGCCCACTGACATCAAAATTCTTAGGGTCAAAGCTTGGTAGTGAATCCCATTTTTTTGAGAAAAATATTAAATTGTTCTGTCTAGAAAGGACAATTAATTAGTGACCAGTCAGGTAGTAAGCATTTAAGAGTGCTTTGTTCTCTGTGCTACAGTTGGTTCTTCATGCAGGTATGACACAGTCAGTGATTACTGTTAGGTGCAGGATCTCAAAAACATCCTTATGGTGATGAGGCAGAGTCTCAGAACCTGCACCATGTCATAAATGTAGATTAATCTATAAAATGTCTTTTCACAGAAAATAAAAAAAACTAACCCCTTGACACAAAGAGATAGCATCAAGTATAGCCACAAGACACGACGTCTGACAAAGAAACAGGTGCATGACACATGTAAGCACGTATGCATGCACATGCTGCTGCTCCTCTGGCCCAGTTACCTTCCTCACAATTGTCGGACTGGTAGGGCCATTTCAGTAAAGCACGTGCTCAGGAAACTCAGACAATGCAGCAATGCCTTTCTTGTTCCCTGGAGGCTCACCTGGGTCTTACTCTTGCTTAATAAGCAATCCAAACTGCCTTAAGGCACAAGGGTTGGCCTGCCTAATTAAATGTACTCTTATCAGCTTCATTTTTTTCACCTGAAAATACCCCGTCATAATGCCACCCCAATATGCTACTACAAGGGCAGTGGGATGCATCCCAGAGGCAATGGCTTCTCTGACATCTCTCAGCCTTAAAGGGACTGCAGGTGTTCTCATCCCTAGATATGGTTCTGATTACTTCTAGAACAAACAGGGCTAACACTTACAATCTAATTAGAGAGACATAACTTACACACATGAAACAATTAAAGAACAATTAAAGTCTCAGCTGTGTGGCACTGAGTGCCATAGTTCAGAGAAGAGAAAGATCAGCATAGGCTGCCTGCAGTGGTTCAAAGAAGAGAGATTGGTCATCAGAACAGGTTCTGCTGAGAAGGTGGCACTCTGACTGGGCCTTGAAGGGTAGGTAGAATTTGGATAGATGAATTGAGAGGAAGGATTCTGGGTGTGGAAATTAGCTTAAGAAAAAGAATAAAGAGAAGAGTAACCAAGATGTACCAGGGGCAATAAGATCAATCTGAATGGAGCAGTTGGTGGGAGAAATATAGTGTTGAAGGAGAATAAACAGTGACCTGAAATGAGTAAATAAGATAGGCCCAGATTATAGAGAAGCTAAATTTGGACTTGATATGGTAAGTAATTCGGTTAAATCCAACAAGCAATGATTAATAGCTAACTATAGGCAAAGCACTGGGAATACAAGGAAGAAAAAAAAGCAATTCCTGCCATAAAAGACCTTACCTTCCACTGGAAATAGGGGAGACAGAGGTCCTTCAGCAATATATCATCTTTCTTTCAATATGAAATGCTTTGCTACGAAAGGCTTTTCTTGACATCTCGATAGTATCCTATTTATGACTAAGAAATAACTTATCTGAAAATTTTTTCCTGGCATGTTTTCTATAATTTTTTTTCATGAGATAATGCTCAGTAATGAAAATGAAAATGTTTGACTTAGTTTGAAATTTATACTATATTGTTGCTAGATCATTTCTGAACTGCTATATGGTTTATACATTGGCAAGGAGATTTTGAATCATAGAAAGGCTACTGAGAAGTCTTCGAGTCTTGGTCAGTAACTTTAATCAGTAACAAATCTATATCATGTATACGGAGAATAATGCCATGAAATCTTTCACTATTGTGTTACCTAGGCTAAAACTGTACTCCTTTATCTTATCCTCTGTTTTCCTTGTGACTGGGAATATGAAAATAATAAAATCAGTTGAGGAATTTATCTTCCAACACTGATTTTATTCCAGGAAAGGAGTGAGGGATAATTTAAGGAAAGCATTTCTTGTGCTTAATTAGAGGGCCAGTCAAAGTTGCCTGGCTGATTTATTTCTAGGTTTTCTATGATCTATAGACTTATTTATCTTGCCCTCTATGTTCCCTTGAGGATTATTATGAAGATTACATTTGATATCACACAATGCCTTTGACAAGTTATTTGAATAATAACTAGAATCAGAATCAATGAAGACTTTCAACAGAACTGAACTGATTGCCAAATTCCTAAAATTGTGTTTGATATTTCTTGAAATACCTTACCTAAGATAAAAATAGCAGACTAATGTTGATTATATATTTGGAAGCACTCTTCAATTGGTCTCTTATTTTCCAGTATAAAATGTCCTTCTGATTTGTTCCTGAAATATTAGGTGTTAAGAGCCTTTGAATGAATATTTCTTGATGTCCACCAAACACTTAAACAGGAAAAGTGACACTCAGGATGTGGTCATTGTGGCTGCAGTCCGGAGCTATTTGTATTATGGCGGGGGGAGGCAAAATCAGGTTATTAAGGGGAAATGAGAAGGGAGATAATAAACCATAGACCATGGTTGGGGGCAGAGGAATTGATAGTTGAGAGTTTTGTTCCAAGTATTCAAAGGAGAATATCTTAAAATGTCTTCTGTCACATATTTAAGGGCTCAAGATGGGAGCAAGGCAGAAGAACAGAGAAGTTGAGTTTGGGGTAGGGACTGAGCACTGTGATGAGAGCTGCCAAAGCTCTTGCAAATATTAATCCCCATGTTGATTTTATAAAGATAATGGGGTTATGTGAGGCTGGGAGGTAGAAGACACAACAGGTGATCTTCTGTGTAATGCAGGACAGACTTTGATCTTCCTTCTGTGTGGAACTGCTAAGGTGTGTAGGAGTTCTAGGTAGTTGGAAGTTTGGTGGATAGAGAGAATGACCATTATTTAAAGAAGCACAGGACGGTGGTACAGAATGCAGTGTTCAGTCTTGAGTTTTCCCTTTTATCAGCATTGTAGTAGGGAAAAGGTGTCCAAGGTTGTTTGTGTGAGTGTTGGCCATGCCTCCTCTTTGTGCTAATGAGGTCACTAATTCATTCATTCAATTTTTCACCATTTACTGTGGTACCATGGTGGGTGGTAAACTCCACCTAAGGTATGAGCATGGGACTAATAGTTAACAAGAACCGTGAGGGAAAGTTGAAAAGATCTTTAAAGAAAGAGTCTAGGGACCTCTGGCTAGTGTTAGGTGCTGGGGATACAGGTAAAAAAACAAAGCAGTTCCTGCCCTCTTATAGTAGCCAACATTTTAATGTAGGGAAGCAATCTCTACATAGAAAGATAAATAAAATATAGATGCGAAGTAATTGAAGGGTAAGTGGAGCACTCGTAGTTACTTGGAGAATCAGAAAAGACTTCCTGTTGATGTCACTTGAGATGATTTAAAAAGGAAACAAATTGATCTTTATAAGGAAGATATTAGGAGGGAGTAAATTCTAGGCATTGGAGATAATGTATGGAAACACAGAGGAGTAGGAAGTAGAGTGTTGTATATGAGGAATAGCAAGAAAGTCAGTTTGACTGAGATATAGTAGTGGGGGATGAGGAACAATCTGTAACAACAGTGGAAAGGCAGAAGGAGCCAGGATGTGAAGGGTTGGAATTACCAATGTGGAGTCCTTGGTATTGCTAGAAATTGATGCAGAGGGCACCAGCACTCTAGTTATAATACTACACGTTACACACTCTCAAATGTAGAGTAAGTTACTATGAAGCTATGAATTCAGAACCACCCAGATTTTTTTCATAGCACCAGCTGAACTTTGATACTGATTTTTTGCCATTGCCACAGAGCAGGGATAGTTGTATTGAGCTAACTGGTACTAGGTAGAATGCATGTTTTCCTTCTTCTTTTTAACATTATCAGAAAGATCCCCTCATCTTATTGTGGTAACATAGACAACTCAAAGCTGGCAACTCAGGCCTTCTATACACAGGGACCAAACTTTTTCTATTAGCCAATTCCAGGATATATTTGGGGAACCTCTTCTGGATTTATACTAGCTAGCTTAAAATTTAGCAATGTCTTAAATTAAATAATGCAGCTAAATATGCAATGCTAGTGGACAAGGAGATTGGGACCAGTCACCATCAGACCTTCCCTATTAAGGGGATCAATCTGAATTGAAGCTACCTTTGCTAGAATAACCATATTCAAAGGAATATATATATATATATATATATATATATATATATATATATATATATATATATATATATATATATATATATATATAATTTGACCCTAGTACCCTGTCTTTTTTAGTACAACAGAGTGGCAAATCTTAGACCTCAAACTCCTGCTTCCCCTCCCAGCATCAAGGTCCTTCTTGGAGAAGGGAAGAGGGGAAAAGATCCTAGAGCGTGTTTTTGCCTTTATGTGAGCCACATCCAGACAGCCAAGTGTGGACACACATAACTTAGGTGGACAGCATAGCATAATGCACCCACACAAAACCCCTACTATAGTAACTTGGTTATTCTCACAGAAGAATTTTCATACAATCACGAGCATCAACATTAGATTAATGAACTCTACATTCCAACAAGAGAATGAAATAAAATCTTAACTTGGTATTTAGATTTTAACTTGATATCAAGATTGATGCATAAAAATAACATTTTTATTATTACTAGAAAGTAAGACATGATGGTACTAGGCTGGGGCCAGGGTAGAGTTAGAACACTGGCTTTTGAGTCAGAGAACTTAGATTTGAATCCTGGATCTCACAGTTATTATCTGTTCGACTTTGAAGAAGTCATTTAGTCTCCCTGGGCTTTATTTTCCTCATCTATAAAGTATAGGACTTAGGATAAGTGGTCTTTGAGGTCCCTTCTAAGTTAGTGACACTTTGAATTACTATTAGCCTTTAATAAAACTTCAGTAATTTGTATTTTTGTCCCTGGGGTACTCCTTCCAACAGTTTATGTACTCACAATCTTTCTGCATCTTGGTACATGATCTCAGAGAGTTGGTAGGGCCAATGAACTCATTCTCCTGCATCTAGAACCAATGATCCTTCCGTTATTCTCACCCTTTCTTGCCTGGATCAGGTATTTCTTCCAGATCATGTCTTTGGCATGAGTCATACCCTAGAACTGTAGCTGTTTTCATTTTTTTGCTTTCTTCATCTTGGTAGTTTCCTCTTTCCTTTGTTAGAGAAAGAAGCAAAATCCAGATCTCCACTTTACTCTGATCTGAGCCCATCCCTGAGCTCCACAGGAATATTCCAGGTAATAGGTGTTGATTAGAGAAAAGTTCATTTATTCTCAGAGGGACTTCCAGACTGGCAGGCTCTATATTAAGCTATCCCCCTTCTTCAGGCACACATGTTATCTTAGGTCACTTCTTCACAGTTATTAAAACGTGTAGCTCATTAAAAAATTACTTTGGTCTTACTTTTCTTACCTTTTAAGGAACAAGATTGCAATCACCTTTTCCTGTTTTATCTATTAAAACCCAATTATTATATGCTAATAAATAGAACTGTACTGTCAAAAATTATAAGATCATTAATAACAATAGCTCTATTTTCTTAATTCTTTTGTCACTTAAACTAGCAATTAGTAAACCACTATCATTACTTGGATGGCCAGGGTCAGCCCTAGGCAAAACTGTGAAGTAAGCTGTAATGGTAGTCTGGTGGGTCTGGGCCCATTTAGGGACACTCTGACCCTGAGGGGGACACTGACCATGGAGAAATATGGTTGATCAACTTGCTGGGGTTGGTTAGAGATTACTCTTTCCTTGGAAAAGCAAAGTAGTTAATTAACCAGGCAGTAGTTAGTCAAACAGATAACAAAGCAGACATGTTACGGACACCCAGAAAGCTGGGCACCTTGAAATGTATAGCATGAGCTTAGCTGGGAGCCAGTCATGTTTGCTATGTGATTAGGACCAGTTAGTGACAATAATCTCAAGTTAGGAATGTGGAATTTTTGTTATTCATGCATCCCACTCCCCAAATAGCTAGCATCATCATTTTCTAAACTGCTGGAACTTTTGAGTCCTGAATCTCTTCCCCCCATCCCCTTCTCTCCTCTATAAAACTATCACCTTCTCCTTTGTTCGGGGAGCTGAAGTTTAGACTTCTCCCAGTCATACATCTATGTGTTGACTGATTGAGGAACATGCCATAAATCTGTTCTTCCCTGGGAGTTGAAGTTTAGACTTCTTCTCCTGGCCATACCCCTGTGTGCTGAATAATAAAACTTACTTAAATTTTGATTGAAGTGTGTGAGTGAGTAATTCTTTGAAAGAGGAATATTTTCAGACCCAGTTTTGTGGTGACATAAGCAGACTGTCTTTTGTACTTCTCTTTTTGGCAAAATGTTCCCTTGCCAGGGGTTTCATGCCCTCATGCCACCCCTTCATTGTTTGGTGAGTGCCATCAAAGTGCTTCAAATGGCTCTATCCTCCCTAACTGTGCTCAGATCAGAACCATACTTAGCAATTCTAATGCCTGGAGTAAGGGGATGGATCAGAGAACTGAAATAAGGCTCCATGAGGGAGAGGGAAGACCTTGGAACACCACTATATAGAAGAGAAACCAAGAGCCAGGAATACCAGCCCTTAGCCACTGCTGGGGAGGCTGCAATAGGTGGAGTCTGGGAGGAAGTTAGTCATATGATAGGCAAACTAGGCACTAGATTCAGTTGCTTCCACTTGCTAAGTGAGTGCCTGTGTTGTCAGTGCCCTCTAAATTTTGGCAACTTGGATAGAGGTATCAGTTGGCTTCAGGGCTCTCCATCAGTGGTTCCAAACTTTTTATAGTAGTAAAAGCTTTCTACTGAAAGAAAATTTCAGCATAAATCTTGAAGTAATATTTAAAAAAAAGCTTTCTGATGGGGGCGGCTAGGTGGCGTAGTGGATAAAGCACCGGCCCTGGATTCAGGAGTACCTGAGTTCAAATCCGGCCTCAGACACTTGACACTTACTAGCTGTGTGACCCTGGGCAAGTCACTTAACTCCCATTGTCCTACAAAAAACAAAAACAAAACCAAAACAAACAAAAAAAGCTTTCTGCTGGTGGTACTAAATAACATAAGGTTTCTTAATTCTATATTATTATATGCTTTATTCTGAATATCATACTAATACAAAAATCTTACATAGCAAATAGTTGCTGAATATTATTAATAATTGGAAACAAAGTCTTTTAAAGTTTCAAAAGTGTTTCACAATTTATATAAGCCAGGAGTTTAATTTCATCACTTTTTTGTTTAAGAAATTCAAGAGCTTTGCTTTTAAATTTCTATCAACAAACATTGTTTTGGAGGAGTGCAATAAAAAAATAGTTCTATATAGCTTAAACACCACAAATAATTATATTTATTTATTTATTTTATTATTATAATTTTTTTTTAGTGAAGCAATTGGGGTTAAGTGACTTGCCCAGGGTCACACAGCTAGTAAGTGTTAAGTGTCTGAGGCTGGATTTGAACTCAGGTTCTCCTGACTCCAGGGCCGGTGCTCTATCCACTGGGCCATCTAGCTGCCCCATAATTATATTTATAATCACAGCAAATACAAAAAGCAGATTCAACATTAAACCGTTAATCTTTTCACACCAATTACTTTTTACATATACATATATGTCTGTGTATATATATGTATATTTGTGTGTATATTTATATATTGTAAATATATATTTAATATATTTTATTGTATGCACAAACATAAATTCTACATATTATTTTCACAATTATCTGTGTTGTAAGCTTGTCTTTTTTACTTTTTTGGAACATTGTAATCTTTGACCCCATATTTATAGTAGAAGTTTCTAGGTCTTATGTGATCTTGCCTATTCTTGCTTGGTACTTGAATTGTTTCATTCTAAATATTTGCGACATTTTTATTTTTACATGAATTCTTGATTTTGGCTATGGCATTCCCGGTACTTTTCCTTTGGGGTTATCTTTCAGGAAATGATCATTGTTGTTCAGTCATTTCAGTCATGTCTGACTCTTTGTAAACCTTTGTGGGGTTTTCTTGACAAAGATACTGAAACTTCTCCAGCTCATTTTACAGATGAGGAAACTGAGACAAATAAGGGAAGTGACTTGCTCAGGGTCACACAGATAGTAAATGTCTAAGGCCAGATTTGAACTCAGGTCTTCCTGACTCTTCCAGCACTCTATCCACTGTACAACCTATATTCACCTTTCCCTTTGATTCTAATAGGTGTGGGCAATTTTCATGTATGATTTCTTAAAATGTAATGCCCAGACTTTTTCTAAACCATTATTTTCAATTATTCTATTAAAACTTTACATTTTCTCTATATATTTTTAGGAAGAGGGAGGGTTGTTTCATTATATATCATATAGGTTATATTTTTAATTTTCATATTCGGTTCCAAATTCTCTCCTTTCCTGCATTCCTTCTTCATCCACTGAGAAAACAAGAAATATAATATCTGTTGTATATATGAAGCAAAACATTTCTACATTAGCCATGTTGCAAAAAACAAACAAGAAAAATAAAGAAAAAATATATTTCAATTTGCACTCAGAGTTCATTATTTGTTTCTTTGGAAGTGTATGGTTGTTTTTTCTTTTTCTTTTTGGTCATGGGTCTTTTTGGAATTACTGTGAATAATTGTACTGATCCAAGAAGCTAAGTCTCACAGTTTATTATTATTACAATGTTATTGTTACTGTGAATAACATTCTGCTACTTCTGCTAATTTCCCATTGCATCAGTTCATATGTCTTCTGAAGTTTTTCTGAAATCATCTTCATTTCTTACAGCATAGTATTATTCTATAACAATTATATATCATAACTTGCTCAGCCATTCTCCAATTGATGGGCATCCATTCAGTTTCCAAATCTTTGCCAATACAAAATAACTTTTATAAATATTTTTGTATTTTTTCTTTTTTCTTTGATTTCTTTGTGTAATAGACCTAGTAGTAGTATTTCTAGGTCAAAGAGTATGCAGTTTTATAGCCTTTGGGGCATAGTTCCAAACTGTTCTGCAGAGTAGGTGAACCAGTTTGTAGCTTCATCTACAATGCATTACTGTGACTATTTTTTCCCATGACTGTTCCACATTTGTGATTTTTTTTTCTGTCATGCTAGTCAATCTGATTGGTGTGAGGTGGTATCTCAGAGTTATTTTAATGTGAATTTCTCTAATTATTAGTGATTTATGGCATTTTAAATACTTCTGTTGAAAGATTTGATTTCTTCTCAGAACTGCTTATTCATATCCTTTGACCATTGGGGAATAACCCTGTCTCTGCCTCTCCCCCCTCCCTCTCTCCCTCTCTCCCTCTCCCTATCCTCCCCTCCTTCTCTCCCTTTCCCCCCCTCTCCATCTCTTTCTCCTCCTTTCCCTCTCTCTCGTCCCCCTTCCCTCTCTCTTCTATCTCTTTAAATAAATTGGCTGAATTTCCTATATATTTGAGAAATGAGACCTTTATCAGAGAAATATTGTATTTTTTCCATTTTCCTGCTTTCCTTCTAATTTTGGCTGCATTTGGTTTTCTTTGTGCAAAAGCTTGTTAATTTAACATAACAAAATTATTCATTTTTACCTCCCATAATCCTTTCTATTTGTTGTTTGGTGATGAACTCCTCTTATCCATAGATCTGAAAGGTACTTTTGTTAGTCTTTCTCGAATTTGCTTAGGGTATCACCCTTTATGGTTAAATGATGTACCCATTTCCACCATATCTTGATATACAGTGTGAGATGCTGTCTCTGCCTAGTTTTTGCCAGAGTGCTTTCCAGTTTTCCTTGCAGTTTTTATTAAGTAGTGAAATCGTGGCCCAATAGTTGGGTCCTTTGGATTTTTTCAAACACTAGGTTACTTAATTATTTACTTCTGTATATTGTGAACTTAATCTATTCCATTGATCAACTATTTATTGCCTAATATCACATTGTTTTGATGATTACAGTTTGTAGTTTAGTTTGAGATCTAGGCTGCCTTCCTTAACTATTTTTTGATTCCTTTGGTATTCTTCAATTTTTGTTCCTCCAAATTAATTTTGTAATTGTTTTTTCTAGTTCTATAAAATAATTCTTTTGTATTTAATTAGTATGACACTGAATAAGTAAATTAATTTAGTGTTTTATCATTTTTCTGATATTGGCTTGACTTACTCATGAATAATTAATATTTCTCCAATTGTTTGGACCTGTTTATCTTTGTGAAGTGTTCTGTAATTGTGTTTATATAATTCCTTTTTGTGTCTTGACAAGTAGATTCCTAAATATTCTATATTGTCTGCAGTTATTTTAAAAGGAATTTTTTTTATCTCCTGTTGTTGGACTTTGTTGGTAATATGTAGAAATGCTCATAATTTATATGGGTTTCTTTTTTATATCTTGTGACTTTGTTAAAGTTGTTTATTGTGTCAACTAGTTTTTAGTTGACTCTCTGGGGTTCTTTAAGCATATCATCATATTAGCTGCAAAAAGTGATAGTTTTGTTTCCTTGTTGCCTATTATTCTTTCAATTTCTTTTTTCTTGTCTTATTGCTGTAGCTAGCATGATGCTGAATAATATCAAGTGTGATAATGAATAATATCTAGTATGATATTGAATAATAAAGGTGATAATGGACATCTTTGTTTCACCCCTGATATTACTGGAAAGTCTTCTAGTTTATCCCCATTACTGATAATGCTTGCTTTTGGTTTTAAATAGTTACTACTTACCATTTTAAGAAAAGCTCCATATATTCTGACATTTTCTATTGTTTTTCATAGGAATGGGCATTGTATTTTGTCAAGAGATTTTTCTTCATCTTTTAAAATTAAATTAGCCAATCATTGATCTATTTTTTTTGGTTTTTGTTTTCATGAAACCAGCCCATAGTTTCATTTATTAGTTTAGTTGTTCTTCTTACTTTCAATATTGTTAATCCCTTCTTTGGTTTTCAGAATTTCTATTTTTGCATTTAATTAGGTATTTAAAATTTGTTCTTTTTCTAGTTGTTTTTTAGTTGCATTTCCAATTCATTGATTGGCTCTTTCTTTTATTGATATATATACACACTTAGAGATATAAAATTTCCCCTAAGTACTGCTTTGGCTGTATCCCACAAATTTTGGTATGGTGTCTCATTGTTATGATCTTTAATGAAATTATTGTTCCTATGATTTGTTCTTTGATCCCATTCATCTCCTTAACTTTTTTTCTTATTTATGGTTAAGGTTGTTTAGGTCTGAGAGGGAATAAATTGAGATATCTGAGTTTCTGGAGCTGGTATGAATATTAGTGTTTTGCTAGAGTATGTATGTTTGAACTGGGTTCTCTGCTCTCATTCAGGTGGCCATTATAGCCAGAATCCTCTACAAGAATTTATTAAAATATTAGTATCTGCTAGCCATTGTGTGAACTGCCAAAGATACAAAAAAATGCAAGAAAAATCTGCCCTCTGTCCTCAGTTTATATTCTATAGGGGGCAGGGACACAACATTTAAATAACTAGATACATATAAGATATGTACAACAAATAGAAGGTAATCTGAGAGTGTTTTATTTGTAAATGCCTTTGTAATTTTGTCAAAACCAAGGATATACGAAATGTTTATTAGAAATAACACACAGTATATGTCAGAATAAGTAGAACTCAGTTCAAGAGTTGGAGATAGTTATTATCATATTTGTGTTCCTTTTGCTATGGAGATTAATGATTAAACTAGGTTGGCTAGATGGCAGGATGTTTATCAGTGTCAAAGTGATTCATACTTTTTGCTTTCTTCTTTCCTCTTACTTCTGATCTTGCTCAATTATTTGTAATGAGCATTGGTACAAATTTTTTTATAGTAAAAATGTCCCTGGGAATTTTATTTTGATCCCTGGGAATTTAAATGTATACCATTAATTTTATACACACTGCTGAGACAATCAGCTAATTTGGCATTAGACCTAATTGGCCATATCCAATGATTCCTTCTAGACTGACAAGAAGCTAACATTTGGGTCATATTATTGATTTGGACTAATTGCTAGTCATTCCTTGTGTTGACTGATATTGTACATCATTCATGATTGACATAGGTAACAAAGGAGAAGGACTTGTTATTTGTATTAATCTATCACCACATTGTTTTTCTTCATAGAACTCCTTGGACTGAGTCCTAAATTGATTAATGCTGAAGCTCCAAGGCTTTCCCATTCTGTCCTGTTTTAGTCTACATGTACATATTTCATGACCTATTACTCTAATTTCATGTTTTAGTTGCAAATCTAGATAATTTGTTAAATTAAGTCATGTGAATGGGATAACAGACTAACAATATTTTATTTTAAAAGTGCAATTGATGCATAAGATGACCACATATAACCAGAAGAGCCCTGGATTATGAGTCTGGTGACCTGGATTCGATTTCTATATGACTTTGAATAAATGACTTCATCTTTCTGGGATTCAGTTTTCTCATTTATAAAATGGTGTACTTGGACCAAATGATCTCTAAATTCCTTTCCAACTCTATAATTTGGAGTTGGTGATTTTTAATATGGATCTTCTGCCTTAATGCAAAAATATGCCTGTAATGGTAGGAATTTCGAGCAACATAGCAGGTAAATGAGAGAATCAGTGCAATGGAAAATGTTAGATTTCCTTTCAAGGGTCTTAAGATCACCCAGCAGCTTTGCAACTTCCTATCTGTGTGATCTTGGGCAAATAGCTTAATCTTTCTGAGCCTTAGTTTCCTTATCTCTAGAATGAGAGAGTTGGATTACATGACCCCTAAAGTCTCTTCTAGTTCTAAGTCTATATCTTTTAGTATTTTTGATTAGCCACATATTTTGCACTTCTGAGATCATATTATCTCAGTAGCCATCAACTCCAAAGATAGATCATAGCTCATTGGGCTATGAACAACTTTTATGTTATGGTGTGCTAGAAGATGATTTTTATGTAGGTATCTTCACTTTCCCATTTGTTAGCTCATATCACATGAATATGCAGAGGATTCATGACTTCCATAGTGCAAAGAAATCCCAATATAACAACTCCTTACATGACTACAAATTGAAGCCCATCATGTAATTCAATTGATAAATCCTTGCCTTAGATACGTAATGGTTAGATACATAATTGTTCAGTCATACAGCTTGTAAATGTCAAAGGAAGGATTTGAATCCAGTTTTTCCTTACTCTAAATCAAGAACTCTACCTGACACAGCATGTTGTCTCTCTCCACCCCAACCTCCTTTCCCATGTAATCTTTTAATTAAAGTTAGATATGGCTTGGCTCAATCACCATGGAGATTCATTTATTCTTCCATGAGCTTCCAGTTCTTGTTTTCTGTCCTTTAGGTATGGTTCCTGGAGCGAAGAGATTCTACTTAAAGTCTCTACCCTCCTGATGAAAGTCTGAAACTGGAGCCTGACATATAGGGTTACAAGCTGTGCTTGCTCACATAACAGCATACTCTTGAAAGATGATTATCCCTAGCAGATTTCTCTTTTTGGTTCTCTCAAATCTGTTGAAAGATTGTATAGTAATGACAACAATGGTCATAACTGACACATCATACTTTAATGTTCACAAAGTGTTTTTCTCACAACAGCCCTAGGAAGTAAGTAGCACGGATCCCTTTTGCTTGCCCTGGTCACTAGCTGTGAACTATTACTATCTGTAAGGGGAAGGAATCTCTAAAGTTTGGGTCTTTGCCTTTGGAGTTCCTTCTGTGTCCAGCTGTAGCATGGTTACAGGGAGATGAGACTTGGTTCTTTATGACATGAAATTGACAGTTACAAGCTGAGCAAAGTATTTTCAGCTCAGTGATTTTCTTGAAGTCACCACTATTACTCACCAGCCACAACTGCATCCATGCTGCTTGATTTTCCTTAGCTTATTTTCCAACTGAATGTGCAGTGGTTTGTTCTGAACCTTCGGCTGAAAGCATTAAAATAATTTCCTAGGGAACCTGTGGACTTAGGGAAGAGTCACAGTGTCTTTCACCTCTATATAATGAATTCAGACATAGGCTAGATCAAGAAAGCATGTCTATAACAACTGGCGCATTCCTTGTGGAGCAGGATTAATTGCATATTTTGGCCCTTCAGTCACGGACCTGTCAATGGAGACTGTATTTAAAGCAAGGAAACTGTCAAAAAAGTGGTTCACTTTAATTTTTTATTCTGGCCATGGCCAAATTCATGCAGGAATTTAAAAAGAGCATCATTTTATTAGCCCTTTAGGGGACTACATGAATTAGTGGCACCTATTAATTCAAGAGAATAAACTCTCGGGGGCAGCTAGGAGGCACAGTGGATAGAGCACCGGCCCTGGATTCAGGAGGACCTGAGTTCAAATCTGATCTCAGACACTTGACAGTTACTAGCTGTGCGACTTTGGGCAAGTCACTTAACCCTTATTGCCCTGCAAAAAAACCAAAACAAAAACAAAGAGAATAAAATCTCAAAGGGGTTGTTTCAACAATTTGGAATTCTAGTCTAGTGGATGAGTTCAGTCTATTTCTCCTTGAAAGCAAAGGGGAATTGAAAGTGTATAGTCTTCAATTCAATAAGTATTTATTAAATAATACTATATGTAGTGATTCTTTTTGTGCCTAGAGCTTCAGAGGTATGTGATGCCAGAGAAAGTTGAGGGCAGAAGATAGGGGATTGTCTAAGTAAAGCATTGAAGTGCAGAAGTCTATGGAGTTGCTGCTATAGCCCCAGGCATTATTATAGCCATCTCTGCTTTCAGTTGCAAGAATGGGCTGATAGGGGCAGCTAGGTGGCACAGTGGATAGAGCACTGGCCCTGGAGTCAGGAGGACCTAAGTTCAAATCTGGCCTCAGACACTTGACACTTACTAGCTGTGTGACCCTGGTCAAGTCACTTAACCCCAATTGCCTCACCAAAAAAAAAAAAAAAGAATGGGCTGAAGACTCTTGACTTTCTGTTTGTGAGAATGAGTGCTAGGCTGTGACATTGGTCTGTTTTTTGAAAATTCCCCATCTTTTCTCTCAGGTGGGGCCGAGACTAAATCCAGAATTTATTCTGTTCCATATAGACATTTTCTAATTTCTGTTTAAATAGCTTTAATTTTTTTTGCCATCAAGGTAACTGCTGTTGATCAGTGGGTTGCCTTATTTGTGAACAGAGGGGTTGTAGTAAGGATGCACAGTGTTTGGATATCAGTATATAGAAAGTCAGAAAAGACCAGAGTTTGAACCTTGGTCTCTGAGTATCCCAATCTGTCTCCTGACTTGGAGCTCAGTCAAACTGAGAGATAATATTGTGATTTTGATCTATTTATTTTGGATAAACTTCCCCCAAAGGCAGAATTAAACTGGATCCTCAGCTTTGCTTTTGCCTCTTGGGCTTAAATAACTTTTTTTTTTTTTTTTTGCTATCTGGGGCAAGGTAGGGTTGTCAGAACACTGGTATTACTCCTTCCCTTCCCTCCACACATGTGCAGGGAAAAATTTATGTAGGTATAGATCAAGGGCAGTGACTAGAAAGAACTCTTTAGTCAGAAGACAAAAGGTGTGGCTGGCTATCCATGGCCACTTTCCAAAGGTAATGGAAAGAGAAGGGAGCAAATCAGTTTTCCCTTTAGACTTCAAGGCTAAATGAAGATAGACACAGAAGGCTGAAACAATAATGCAAAAACTGAAAGGCATCAATGAGACAAAGGTAGGAAATAAAGGAAATAAAAGATTTCTCAGTGCCTTCCTAATAATTTCTCAGTGTTTTTTCAGTTTATTCCCTAAAACAAAACAAAAAAATCTTTTTAATACTCTACTATTCTTTAAGTGAGTCTATATGATTGCAAATCATGGAATATAGCAATCCCTAAAGAATCAAAATTGTATGGTAGGCAAAAAATGGCTATGTAAAAATACATAGATCAGTGATATAGATCTAAATAATATATTATTACATATATAAATTATGAAAATAATAAAAATGTATGTAATATCTATGACTTCATCATGAGAAATGGTGTAAAAATGTCATCCAATATCATCCAAGAGATGTATGAATAGAAAGAAACTGGTTGGTCTTCCTTGAAAATGAGCAATAACAAATGGAAAGGCTATACAAACTGGTACCCACAAGACACCCAGAGATGACTAGTTTATGGGAGGAATCAGACAATAATAACATAGGATAAAGTGGTGATTACAGGGTGTTATGTGTGTCAATGGAACGAATACACACATTGATTACATCACAGCTACAGTGAAGTACAGAATGTTAGATTGACACACTTTAAATGAGTTAATGGGCCAACTTTAGGAACAATGAATCACTGAAGGAGCTGAACCATACCCACATTTACATTGTCCTTATACATTGTACTAGTTGGCAAAGTTGCATCTAAATAGTAGGCTACCTCACATGGCATTATTATAGAGCCTTGGGGGTCCATGGATACATTTTGGGGGGTCCTTGGATTTGGAAGGAAAGAAATGACATCTTTATTTCAATATATTTGCTCTCCTTTGTAATCTAATGTACATTATTCTATGGATTAAAAACATTATTCTGAGAAGGGATCCTTAGACTTCACCAGACTGCCAAAGGGTACCATGGTAGAAAACAGGTTAAGAAACAGGTGTGATAGGACAAAGCTGCTCCTGCGACCTTAATGACTTCAACTTCTTTAACATGGCTTCCTGATCATCTAGGGACAGGAAAAGTCCCAGCCAAATGGATTCTTGGTCTCTTAGACATGGTGGGTGTATGCAAGCACAAGAATCATAAAAAAATACCGACTAGATTATTTATAGGTAGAGATGAGGGTAGGTTGTGTCCAGAAAAGCCACGTACCACTGTATACTTGATGCATGTTCTTGTTGTGTTAGGGCAAAATGAATCCCCTTTGTTTTTGTTTGTTTATTTGTTTTTTGTTTTTGTGGGGCAATGAGGGTTAAATGACTTGCCCAGAGTCACACAGCTAGTAAGTGTCAAGTGTCTGAGGCCAGATTTGAACTCAGGTCCTCCTGAATCCAGGGCCAGTGCTCTATCCACTGCACCACCTAGCTGCCCCCTAGTGAATCCCCTTTGTTAAATGTTCAATGACATGCAAGTACCTCATTTAGTCATGATACTTAAACTGAATTGAGAGGGTGCTGGCATTAGAACTGCATGTAACAGAACACTTGATATGCTTAAAGAGGCAAATAAGAGTTGGTTTCATTGTGTACCTCAAGGCAAGAAAGAAAGATAATTTCATGCGATACTTGAACACTTTGCTTTCTTGAGTTAATGGTAATTTTATGAATAAAGAGCTTTGCTGAAAGTTTAATTTTCTGCATTATCTTCTGTATTATGTTACCTAAGTATTGGGTGTTACTCAAGGTTCTGTTCTAGGTCCTCTTTCAGTCTCCATCTACACATTCTTACTTGGTAACCTCATCCTCTCCCATGGGTTCAATTATCAACTCTGTGTAGATGATTCACAGATTTTATGTAGCCAGTCCCAATGTCTCTCCTGAGCGTCAGTCTTGAGAAATCAATTTTTTATTAGACATTTCAAACCAGGATGTCCCAGAGATGTCTTAAACTTAACATGTCTAAACTGAACTAATTATTTTCCCCCAAAGAGTCCCTCTCCTAAACTTCCCCCTTTTCTGCTTAAGGTACTACCATCCTTCTAGTCTCTTAGTTTCATAACTGACATTTTCTTGGATTCCGTACTCACCCTCCCTCACTCCACATATCCAATCAATTGCCAGATCTTGCTTTCTAATTTCATGATATCTGACTCCCTCATTTCATTCAAATGGCTACCACCTTAAGTCAGGCCCTTCTCATGCTTCACGTAGATTATTGCTGTAGCTTTCTAATCATTTTCCCTTCTAGCCTCTCACCATTCCAGTCCAAAATGATTTCCCTTAGATATAGATCTGACTTTAAGTGTAGTTAGCTGTAATAACTCCCTGTTGCTTCTAGGATAAATAAAAAATAAATTCACCTGTAAAGCATTAAAGCCCTGAACAAGATAGCCTCAATCTACCTTTTCATTGGACAACATTCTCCTTTCTAGACTGTTTTCCAGCCAAACTCATATAAGACACTATACCACCCATGTCTATGCTTCTTTGATGGCCATGCCATAAGCCTGGAATGGACCCGACCTCACTTCTGCTTTGTAGTGTCCCTCTCTTCTTTTAAGATGCAGCTGCAGATTGATTTTTAACATGAAGCATTTTTGTATTTCCCCACCTACTAATGTGCCCCCTTCCCAAGCTACCTTGCATTTGCTTCCTTTGTATTTATATTTGTACTGAATGCATTTGTTGTTTCCTCTTCTGGAATGCAGATTCCTTTGAATCTACCTAGCATAGTGCCTGGCAAATAGTAGGTGCTTAATAAATGCTTATTTATCAAATAGCATAAAATTAATTGTAGTCTCTACACTGACATTTGTAAGCAAAAATAGAGAAAAGATAGAGAAGCAGAAAAAGTCCATGAAGAATTTGACATGTAAAGGCTAAAATTCTAGCTAGTCTGTCTAAAATATCTAATGAGTGGTCGCCAATAAATTATAAGCTTTAGCAAGAGTTAGGCTTTTAAGCATTTATTAAGTAGAATACGAATTTGGTAGAGAGAGAGAAAGGCCTAGATTCCTCTATCTATTAGAGGGAGAGAGCATTCCTAGCTCCACTCTCTGCCAGAGTCCTCACAAAGGAGAGAGAGTCAGAGTGCCAGGCTCCCCCTTCTTCCTCCCACAAGCAAATGTCACTTCCTGATGCCAAAGAAAGGATGCATGGTCTTGCCCTCAGAGACCTTCTCCTCATGGTGGAGCTTTCCTACAGTAAGTCTCCAGCAGGTAGCATCATTCCAATCATTAGACAAGATCCTCCAAATCAAGTACTCAATGATATCAGTGTAAAAGTGGACTCCAAGTAGGATTAGGAAGATACAGTCAATCTAATTCAACATGCATTTATTAAGCATCTCCTATGCACCAAATATATGTGCTAGGTTCTGAGCATAGAAAGAAAAATAAGAAATAGTCCTTCTCCAGTGGGGAAACAACATGTACACAGAATAGAAAATACAAAATAGATACGAAGTAATTCTTTGGAAAAAAGGGAGAAGTGGAGTGGGAAAGAAAATGGAGTCATGAAAGGTGTCCTGGTGGAGGTAGCATTGTTATTGTTATGAGCCCAGAAAGGAGTTATGAATTGCTGGTAGTGGGATGGAGAATGGAGAGCATTTACTGAGTGGAGGACAATCTATGCAAAGGTATAGAGGTGGAACATGGAATGTCACATATAGGGAATGTCAAATAGGCTTCTCTGGCTAGAATATAGAGTATATGAGAGGGAGTGGGTGAATTTTTTCTATCCAGATAGATTAGAGCTATGTTGTAAAGAGCTTGAAATACCATACAGAGGAGTTGACATTTTATCCTAAAGGTGAGAAGCAGCCACTGACTTGTGCTTTAAGAACAAGAATGTGGCAGTGCAGAGAATGGATTAAAAAGGAGAGAACTTTGAGGCAGGGAGAGCAATTAGGAAGCTATTGCAATAGTCCTGGTGAGAGAAGAATAGAGCTTGAACTAATGTTGTGACTGAATGAAGAGAAGGGGCAGATAGGAGAGCTATTTCAGAGTTAGAATAAATAGAACTAGCCTGTCAGATATGGGGGAAGTGTCGTCCAAGTGAGAATAAAAAGTTGAGGATTATTCCAAGGTTGTAAACTTTGGTGACAGGAAGGATGGCACTTTGACAGATAAAAGGAAGCTGGGAAGATGGACGTGATTTTTAGGGGGGAGCAGAGAGAGTAGTGAACGGGGAGGTAAGGAGTTCTGGAATGGATATGTCAAGTGTCAGATCTATTGGACATTTAGATGAAGATATCCAGGATACAGCTGAACCGCAGATTTAGAGTCATCTATTTAGAAATAATATGATTCAAGATTAAGAAATGACAGAGTTTGGGGCAGCTAGGTGGCGCAGTGGATAGAGCACCGGCCCTGGAATCAGGAGTACCTGAGTTCAAATCCGGCCTCAGACACTGAACACTTACTAGCTATGTGACCCTGGGCAAGTCACTTAACCCCAATTGCCTCACTAAAAAAAAAAAAATTAAAAAAAATATATTATTAAAAAAAAAAGAAATGACAGAGTTCAAAGCATTCTAGAATTTAGAGACTTCCCATTATAGATTATAGACCCAAAGCCATTTGCCTATATATGATGATACTTTTTTTTCCTAAAAAGTAAATCAGATAGTAATGGCTATGGCAAGCACCAAATTTATATTTTGAGAATCTAAAATTTCATCAGCATGTGTACACTGTCCACTGCTACAGGTCACAACATCTTAATAAATGATCTTTGACAATAGCTAGGTAGATGATTAATTCTTCTAGACTGGTAATGAGCCTCTCAGGAATTAGTGAATTAGTCATTAGAAAGCAGCCAATGGTACGTCATAGGGCATATATACTTGCAGCCTAATTTGATAGGATCTTCTAGATCTGACTTCTCACTAGCATAGCTTTCAAGAACTCAGATTCAAGAACACTATTCTCTTCAATTATAAATATCATCTACTATTATAGATATTGGCAGAATAGCCACTTGGTGGGTGTGATGGGAAACAATGATTCTATAACCACTTTTTTGGCTATGCTTTTTCAGTTTGTACCCATCACAGAATTCTAATTGGACTATTTTCTGGGGATTACCTTGCATGCTTAATTGTATCACTGCATAGGCATTGATAGCTTCTTTTGCTCAGTGATGCTGACTGCTCACCTACCTACAAGATTGGGAGAGCACAATTATTAGCAGCATCAGACCTCTAGAGTCATCAAAATTCTACTTTGGAGCTTAATCCCCTAGGGCTCATGAGAACCACTAAGTGACAGTTGTTGTCATTCTTCTTGGGTTGGTCAGCTCCTGAAGTAGGAAAATCTGATACTATTTCACTTACTGGTAGAACAAAGAAACAGCTTCAGGAAAGGGCTGGTTAAAAGACCATGTGACCTCTGGCATATATGAATCCAGTAGTGCAATATTATTGTTTTCTGAATGTCTGATTTCCTGTAGGTGTGTGCTAGAAAGCCAAGTTTTCCCAGGGTAGTAGCAATGAAGGACTGTCAAGTTGAAGGCCTTCTCTACCTTTGTTATGGATACCCAAGAGACACATAAGTAGCAGAAAGGCAAGAAGCCTATTGTCATTGAGAGTGAACCATGATTCTAAGAGATTGGACTTGAATTATTATTCCACAAGGCATGACCATACACTTTCATTAAGGTGTGAAACACAGCAGCAGGCTTTCTCTCATTTGCTCTTTGACCCTTTCCTTCAGTGTAGGTTTAAATTTGGGGCTTCAGGGCAAATAGGACAGATAGGTCCCTTCTTTGTAATTGCAAAATAGATGTCCAGCAGAGATATGCACTTTTCTGGACATCTTGACACTAGGAGGGCTGCATGGGTGATATTTGTGACTTTGCCCTTTTAAGAGAAATGAGAAGGCAGTCAGGAAATCAGTAATGATCAAGTTCAACCTTCCCTTCACCATTAAATTCTTTATGGGCAGGCAGACCCCAAACTGCTTAATTCAGGAACATAGAGCTGGAGGGGACATTAGAGGTCATGTGGCTCTACTTCTTAATTTTACAGTTGAAGAAATTGTGGCTTAGTGATGTCAGGTGACTTTCTCTAATATCACATAGGTAAGTTGCAGAGTCAGGAAGTGAACCCAAGGTCTCTGGCTCTAAATCCTCGGCTATTTCCACTGTGCCACTTAAGAAAAACTTCCATTTAGACTAGGGCCCTACTCCATTGCTTATCTTCACTCCCTTTTCTTCTTCTCCCCTGTTCATTCATTAGGACTTTTACTGACTATGGGAACAGCATTGGTACCCTTTGAATTTTCAGGAGATCACATCAACACCTTTTCATTTCCTGGAAGCTTGAGCTCATAGAGAAGGCTATGTGGAATTGTGCTCACAAGGGTGTCCTTGGGTCTCTGGAAATCACCCTCCTTTCATGTAAGGAGTCTTGGCTAAGCATAGAGAATATGTTGGAGAGGGGTTGTGACAACAGAACTTAGTTTGGAGATATGCCAGGTAAGGCTCTGAGTTCCCCAGTGGAGAGAGTCTGAACTACTGGTTGAAGACTCCCGAGCTTTCAATATTTAAAATGTAAGAAATTGCTTTCCTTCCATGGCAAGGGGCATTTCATAGCCAGTTTTTATGAAATATGCAAGAGTGGAAGAGTTAATGTAGGCAAATCTGTTTTAAACAAATATTTAATATATTAATTTTTTGAAGTCTAAATTCTTAGCCAATTTCCCCCTGTCATATCCTTTGTTTTTAAGAAAAACATCTCTTATGCCTCATATATCACATACCAAGATATCTGGATGCCAACTTCCATAAAATGAAAAGCTCTGAAGTAGTATCATTTCCTTTACTATGTGTTATATGTTTTTAACTTATTAAAAAAAAGCAATTGATATCTAACAACTTCTCAGCTTAAGAAAAAAAGTCATCTAAATTTCTTTACACAAGTAAGTTTGTGAAACATCTTTTTCTAGAAAACATGTTTCTAAATCAGTGATTAATTTGTAGCCATAACAAACAATTGAAAATTGAAAAATAACAACAAAGATATGACCATATCAAGGATGTCCTGTGGTAAAGAGATTTTTTTTGCATATAACCTGTGATATTTTTTCCCTTTTCTTACCCTTTTCCTTCTAAGTACCTGAAATATCTGACCAACTGGCTCCATTAGGAGTGAGCATCTTCTTGCCAAAGGCAAGATTTTGCTGCAATTCTCCCTCTAGGCAAACACCCATCAAAATCGTAGTACTTGGCATGTTTTGAGTTTGCAGATTCAGCCTTTGCCAAAATGCATCATTCTATAACCTTATTCAGTGAGTTATGGGATCAGATTCTATCTTTGGCAAATAGATTATACTTTTTCCAGGACAGAATTTGGCTCTTAAAAGAAAAGTAGTAAAAATCAATAGGCAGAGCCATCTGTAGGCTATTTGTCTATACCACCTCCTCTCTTTCCCTTTCTGCACTTATTCTTTTGACTTCTTTACCCACAAAGCAAGTAGCCTCATCCTCTCCTTTGGTTGTAGAGTACTCCATCTAGGGTGGTCATCCAAGCTCTAAATCTAATCAATTCCTTCCTTCCTCCCCATCTATACCTAACTGTTTTTATACTTCCCCCTCAATCTCATTCCTTCTAGACCTTGTAAAGTTACAGGCAGTGATAGCTTTTGATAAACTAGCTCAATTAGTCCATTCCATCTATTGGCTGGTCCTGGAAACTAGACAATGCTTTATCTTCACACCAGATCCACCCATCCCATCTCATCATACATCTATTTTTGTTCCCTCCTTCTACCTCTCCAGAAGAAAAACTCCATTCCCTGGTCACACCTTTAGGAATCCATTTCCCTTATTAGAATATAAACTTCTTGAGGGCATGGGATGTCTCTTTAAAATTTTGTATTCCTAGTACTTAGCATTGAGGCTGGCACATAAGAGCAATTAAGTGTTTTTTCATAGATTCCTTCATAAACTAATGCATAGTAACTTTTTGATAGCTCATGTGTCACTCAGGAGTATTTACAGTAAAATTATTTTTTAGTTTTTTGAAATAGTATTGCTGCTATGAGGAAGGGCTCCTTAGAGATTATCAGTAAATTAAGAAGCATTTATTCGGCTCTTATTATATGCCAGGCACTGTGTTCTTGTTTGCTGATAATGTTTCATTCCTTGTATCGAGTCCCAGAACACTGCATGGCCTCCTCAATAAGATGTCTGTGCTTTCCAAAGAGATTGGTTTAAAAATCTATTTAGAAATCACCACGAGGATGAATAATACATATCATCCAGATTATTGTAAGGCATGCATTGACTCAGCAACTTTATTAACAGTAATATTCTCATATGATGCCATATGACTATTATATGGGTATGAATCATGGATTGGATGGAAGGTAAATCAAAAGGCAATGGAGAGAGAGAGATGCATGGTGGATAAATAGGCTGTAGTCTATATTGCTATTGCTGCCTTGCTCATAAGAAATAGGCAAAAATCTCATCATCTATGGCGAGTCAGTCATACCCTAAGAGTAAGGTATAACTCAGACAATCTCAGTGCTGCACTATCACTCACAACTTCAAGCAGCATTGAAATTCATAAAGTACTTGCCATCACTGTGCATGCTATCTTAAAAGCATCAGAGGAAAGAGTTCAACAGGTTGAGTAGGTCCTTTGTGGACAATTTATTGAACAACATCGTGCCATTGGACCCAGGTAGCTCTGGAGGAGAGAGTGAGGGGGACCTTGCATAGCCCTCCCTCACTTAAATCCAATTCAGTGCAAGTCATGACATCCCCCCAATGTCAATGGTCCTCTTCAAGAATGAAGGACAAAACAACAACAAAACATCAACATTGAAGGACATAGACAAAGAATAAGAGAGGATGAAAAGGTCTAGATGAGTGATAACATATAAATAGCCTTGGGTAGTAATAGCTTGTATATAAATAATACTTTACACTATGCCCTAAATATATTCTTTCATTTATAGATCCTAGAAGAGGATAGTAAAAATATGATTATTCCTACTTTACAGATTAGGAAATGAAGGCTCAGTGAGGTAATTTGCTGAAGCTCACGTAGCTAGTAAGTGGCAGATTCAAGGACCCAAGCCATGTTTTTTGATTCCACATCTGGTACTTTTTTTCTATTATATTGAAGCAATTTTCCGGGAGGACTTGAGTTCAAATCTGGAAGAAGCATTTATTAGCTGTATGTGCCTAGGCAAGTAATTTAACCTTTATCTGTCTCAGTTTCTTTGTCTATAAAATGAGGATAATAATAGCATCTGCCTCCCAGCCTTCTTGTTTTTTTTTTATGAGATATTTTATTTTTTCCGTTACATGTAAAGATAGTTCTCAACTTTTGTTTATACATGCTTTACAATTTCAGATTTTTCTCCCTCCCTCCCCTCCCTCCCCCCTTCCCTAGACAGCAGGTAATCTGATATAGGTTATATCTATATATCTCTCTATATATACATATAGATATATATATACACACACACATATATATACACATAATAACATTAATCCTATTTCTGCATTAATCCTGTTACAAGAGAAAGAATCAGAGCAGTGATGCAAAACCTCAAAATAGAAAAAAAACACAACAGCACCCAAAACAAAAGAAATAATATGGTTCAATCAGCATCTATACTCCACAGTTCTTTCTTTCTTTTTTTTTCTTGGATTTGGAGATCCTCTTCTATCATGAGTTCCCTGGAACTCTTCTGTACCATTGCATTGGTGAGATGAATCTAGTCCATCACAGTAGATCAACACACAATGTTGATGATACTGTGTACAATGTTCTTCTGGTTCTGCTCATCTCACTCATCATCAGCTCATGCAAGACCCTCCAGGTTTCTCTGAACTCTTCCTGCTCATCATTTCTTACAGCACAATAGTATTCCATTGTATTCATATACCACAACTTGTCCAGCCATTCCCCAATTGATGGGCACCCCCTCAACTTCCAATTCCTTGCTACCAGGTAAAGAGCAGCTATAAATATTTTTGTACATGTGGGTCCCTTTCCCCCTTCCATGATTTCTTTGGGCAAAAGACCTAAAAGTGGGATTGCTGGGTCAAAGGGTATGCACAGCTTTATTGCCCTTTGGGCATAATTCCAAATTGCTCTCCAGAATGGTTGGATCAGCTCACAGCTCCACCAACAATGCATTAGTGTTCCAATTTTCCCACAGCCTCTCCAACATTTATTATCTTCCTTTTTTGTCATTTTAGCCAATCTGATAGGTGTCAGGTGGTACCTCAGAGTTGTTTTTATTTGCATCTCTCTAATCATTAGAGATTTAGAGCATTTTTTCATATGGGAATAGATAGCTTTGGTTTCTTCATCAGAAAACTGCCTGTTCATATCCTTTGACCATTTCTCAATTGGGGAATGACTTGGATTCTTATAAATTTGATTTAGTTCCCTATATATTTTAGAGATGAGGCCTTTATCAGAAGTACTGGCCACAAAAATTATTTCCCAGCTTTCTGCCTCCCTTCTAATTTTGGATGCATTGCTTCTGTTTGTACAAAAATTTTTTAATTTAATATAATCAAAATCATCCATTTTGCATTTTATAATATACTCTATCTCATGTTTGGTCAAAAACTGTTCTCCTTTCCAAAGATCTGATAGGTACACTATTCCTTTCTCTCCTAATTTACCTATGGTATCACCTCTTATGTCTAAATCATGTATCCATTTTGACCTTATTTTAGTATAAGGTGTAAGATGTTGGTCTAAGCCTAATTTCTGCCATACTATCTTCCAGTTTTCCCAGAAGTTTTTGTCAAATACTGAGTTCCTATCCCAGAAGCTGGAGTCTTTGGGTTTATCAAACACTACATTACTAGTGTCATTTACTACTGCATTTCCTGAGCCTAGCCTATTCCATTGATCTACCACTCTATTTTTTAGCCAGTACCAGATAGTTTTGATGACTGCTGCTTTATAGTAGAGCTCCAGGTTTGGTACCGCTAACCCACCTTCCTGTGAATTTTTTTTCATTATTTCCCTGGATATTCTTGATTTTTTGTTTTTTCCAGATGAATTTTGTTATTATTTTTTCTAGCTCTATAAAATAGAGTTAGAAATAGGTAGCCTGATTGGTATGGCACTGAATAAGTAAATTAATTTAGGCAGTATTGTCATTTTTACTATATTAGCTCTGCCTATCCATGAGCAATTGATATCTTTCCAATTATTTAGATCTGATTTGATTTGTGTGAAGAGTGTTTGGTAGTTGTGTTCATAGAGTTCATGGGTTTGTCTTGGCAAGTAGACTCCCAAGTGTTTTATATTACCTACCGTTACTTTAAATGGAATTTCTCTTTCTATCTCTTGCTGCTGGACTTTGTTGGTCAAGTATAGAAATGCTGATGATTTATGTGGATTTATTTTATATCCTGCTACTTTGCTAAAGTTGTTAATTGTTTCAAGTAATTTTTGACTTGATTCTCGAGGATTCCTTAAGTATACCATCATATCATCTGCAAAGAGTGATAGTTTTGTTTCCTCCTTGCCTATTCTAATTCCTTTAATTCCTTTCTCTTCTCTGATTGCTAAAGCTAACATTTCTAGGACAATATTAAATAATAGGGGTGATAATGGACATCCCTGTTTCACCCCTGATCTTATTGGGAAGGCCTCTAATTTATCTCCATTGCATATAATACTTGCTGATGGCTTTAGGTAGATACTGTTTATTATTCTAAGGAAAGCTCCCCCTATTCCTAAACTCTCTAGTGTTTTTATTAGGAATGGGTGCTGTACTTTGTCAAAAGCTTTCTCTGCATCTATTGAGATAATCATATGATTTTGGTTGGTTTTCTTATTGATGTGGTTGATTATGTTAATAGTTTTCCTAATGTTGAACCAGCCCTGCATTCCTGGTATAAATCCCACCTGGTCATAGTGTATTATCCTGGTGATCACTTGCTGTAATCTCCTTGCTAATATCTTATTTAAGATTTTAGCATCAATATTCATTAGGGAAATTGGTCTATAATTTTCTTTCTCTGTTTTTGCTTTGCCTGGTTTTGGTATCACCACCATATTTGTGTCATAAAACG
The DNA here is from genome assembly GCF_019393635.1 of Dromiciops gliroides. Classification (NCBI taxonomy): domain Eukaryota; kingdom Metazoa; phylum Chordata; class Mammalia; order Microbiotheria; family Microbiotheriidae; genus Dromiciops; species Dromiciops gliroides. The sequence continues at coordinate 56,496,963 of NC_057866.1, forward strand.
AATTTGGTAGAACTCCTTCTTCACCTATTTTTCCAAATAATTTGTATAATATTGGAATTAATTGTTCTTTAAATGTTTGGTAAAATTCACCCGTAAACCCATCTGGCCCTGGGGATTTTTTCTTAGGGAGTTCATTAATAGCTTGTTCAATTTCTTTTTCTAATATGGGTTTATTTAAGGATTTTATTTCCTCTTCAGTTAACCTGGGCAGTTTGTATTTTTGTAAATATTCATCCATTTCATTTAGATTGTCAAATTTATTGGCATACAGTTGGGCAAAATATTTCCTAATTATTGCTTTAATTTCCACTTCATTGGTGGTAACATCACCCTTTTCATTTTTGATACTGGTAATTTGGTTTTCTTCTTTCTTTTTTTTAATCAAATTAACCAGTATTTTATCTATTTTATTGGTTTTTTCATAAAACCAGCTCTTAGTTTTATTGATTAATTCTATAGTTTTTTTGCTTTCAATCTTATTGATTTCTCCTTTAATTTTCAGGATCTCTAATTTAGTGTCTAATTGGGGATTTCTAATTTGTTCTTTTTCTAACTTTTTAATTTGCATGCCCAATTCATTAATCTCCTCTTTCTCTTTCTTATTCATGTAAGCATTTAGAGCTATAAATTTTCCCCTAAGCACTGCTTTGGCTGCATCCCATAGATTTTGGTATGTTGTCTCATTATTGTCATTCTCTTGGATAAAGTTATTGATTGTTTCTATGATTTCTTGTTTGGCCCATTCATTCTTTAGAATGAAATTATTTAGTTTCCAATTGATTTTCATTCTACTTTTCCCTGGCTCTTTCTTACATGTAATTTTTATTGCATCATGATCTGAGAAGGATGCATTTACTATTTCTGCCTTTCTACATTTGACTATGATGTTTTTGTGCCCTAATACATGGTCAATTTTTGAAAATGTGCCATGTACTACTGAGAAAAAGGTATATTCCTTTCTATCCCCATTCAATTTTCTCCAGACATCTATCATGTCTAACTTTTCTAGTAATCTATTCACCTCTTTCACTTCTTTCTTATTTATTTTTTGGCTAGATTTATCTAATTCTGAGAGGGGGAGATTCAGATCCCCCACTAGTATAGTATTACTATCTAATTCCTCTTGTAACTCATTTAACTTCTCCTCTAAGAACTTGGATGCTATACCACTTGGTGCATACATATTCAATATTGATATTACTTCATTATCTATAGTACCTTTAAGTAAGATGTAATTTCCTTCCTTATCTCTTTTAATGAGATCTATTTTTGCCTGCACTTTGTCTGAGATAAGGATTGCTACCCCTGCCTTTTTTACTTTAGCTGAGGCATAATATATTCTGCTCCAGCCTTTTACCTTTACTCTGTGTGTATCTCTCTGCTTCAAATGTGTTTCTTGTAAACAGCATATTGTAGGGTTCTGGTTTTTAATCCACTCTGCAATTCGCTTCCGTTTTATAGCAGAGTTCATCCCATTCACATTCACAATTATTATTACTGACTGTCTATTCCCCTCCATTCTATTTACCCCCTTTGTACTTTTCCCCCCTTCTTTCACCCTATTCCTCCTCACCGACGTTTTACTTCTTACCCCTGCCTCCCCCAATCTGCCCTCCCTTTTTATCACCCCCTTCTCTTTTCTTTACCCTTTTCTCCCTTGCTTTTGTCCTCCCTTCTATCAGTCCCCCCCCCTTTCCCTTCCCCTTTTGTTTCCCTAAAGAATGAGTTAAGTTTCTTTATCCCAATGAACGTATATGTTATTCCCTCTTTGAGTCAAATCTAATGAGAATAGGGTTGAAACCATGTTCCCCCCTCCTTTCTTTCCCTCTATTATAATAGGTTTTTTTTCCACCTCTTCATATGATATAATTCATCCCATTCCACCTCCCCTTTCCTCTCCTCCCCATAGACTCCCTTTTTATCCCCTTAATTCCTTTGTATCATCACATCAAAGACAATTTATATTTATACCCTCTATATAAAGTCCTTCTCTCTGCCCAAATACATTTACAGTTCTTAAGAGTTATGAGTATTATCTTCCTGTGTAGGGATATAAACAGTTTAACCTAATAGGGTAACTTTTTTTTTCCCCCTCTGTTTACCTTTTTAAACTTCTCTTGAGTCTTGTATGTTGAGATCAAATTTTCTATTCAGTTCTGGTCTTTTCACCAGGAAAGATTGAAAGTCCCCAATGTCATTAAATGTCCATCTTTTCCCCTGAAAGAAAATGCACATTTTTGCTGGGTAATAGATTCTCGGCTGCAATCCAATCTCCTTTGCCTCCCGGAATATCATATTCCAAGCCTTGCGGTCCTTTAATGTTGAAGCTGCCAGGTCCTGAGCAATCCTGACTGTGGCTCCATGATATTTAAATTGCTTCTTTCTGGCTGCTTGGAGTATTTTCTCCTTCACCTGATAATTCTGGAATTTGGCTACAATATTCCTTGGAGTTTTCCTTTTGGGGTCTCTTTCAGGAGGTGATCGATGGATTCTTTCAATGATGATTTTATCCTCTGATTCTATGATATCAGGGCAGTTCTCCTTAATAATTTCCTGGAATATGGTATCTAGATTCTTTTTCTGGTCATGGCTTTCAGGCAGTCCAATGATTCTCAAATTGTCTCTCCTCGATCTGTTTTCCAGATCAGTTGTCTTTCCAATGAGGTATTTCACATTTTCTTCTATTTTTTCATTTTTTTTATTCTGCTTGACTGATTCTTGGTGTCTCATGGATTCCTTTTCTTCCAACTGTCCCACTTTAATTTTTAAGGCACTGTTTTCTTCAGTGAGATTATGCACCTTTTTTTCCATTTGGCTAAGTGAATTTTTTAAGGTATTGTTTTCTTCAGTGAGATTATGTACCTTTTTTTCCATTTGGCTAAGTGAATTTTTTAAGGTATTGTTTTCTTCAGTGAGATTATGCAGCTTTTTTTCCATTTGGCCAAATGAATTTTTTAAGGCTTTGTTTTCTTCAGCTTCCTTTTCCAAGCTGCTGATTCTTTTTTCATAGTTTTTTTGTTTTGCTTTCATTTCTCTCCCCATTTTTTCTTCTACCTCTTGCAATTGATTTTTAAAATCCTTTTTGAGCTCTTCCAGGAAGGCTTTTTGTTCTTGCAACCAATTCACCTTCCCTTGTGAGGCTTCAGATGTAGACAATTTGAGGCTATTGTCCTCATCTGAGTTTGTGTTGGCTTCTTTCCTATTGATACAGAAGCTCTCAATGGAGAGGGCTCTTTTTTGCTTCTTACTCATTATTGCAGCTTATTTATTTATTCTTTAAGTTGAGGTCTGCTCTGGGGGCACCAGGGTCCCTGTTTTGGGCTTCTTGTGCAGGTGTATAGGTGCCGTGTGACCGGGCTTTTACTCTGAGGCCTTTATGGTGTGTGGAGATGCCCCGCCCTGCACTTCCTGTATGATTGTGCTCGGCCAGCCAGGCGCCAGACCCCGGCGTCTGATCCCGCCGTTCGTGGCCCTCTCGGCCGGTGCAGGTAAGTTTTTCCACTGTCTTTCTTGGCCACCAGATTTTTGCACCAGGTTCCGGGAGCCTCAGTTGTTCGGCTGTGGCCCGCAGCTCCTGCTGACTTGCGCTGGGTTGCTGCCCTGCGCTGGGCCTCCCTTTTGCCCGAGTCAGACCGACCTTTTCCTGAAGTCTTCTAAATTATCTCTGGTTGGAGGACTGTGTCTCTCTGTCTCTTTGCAGGTTCTGTAGTTTCAGAATCCGTCCAGAGGCTTGATTTAATGTTCGTTTTGAGGGAACAGAAGGAGAGCTCAGGCAGCTTGCTGCTTCCTCTCCGCCATCTTGGCTCCGCCCCTCCCAGCCTTCTTGTGCAGATCGAATGAGATAGTATTTGTAAAGTGCTTTGCAAATCTTAAAACACTATAATTGTTAGCTGCTGCTATTACTATTTTCCCCCCTCACATTTTGGAAATCACAGCATAAGCAACTCCTAAGAGAGAGGACTGAGCTATATGATTCAATGGCTGGAGGTTTTGAGAAGGGAGTAGAGCAATAAGAGAATTGTTCATTGTTGACTGGGCTCAGGATGTATTGTCATTCATTATCTTCTGAAGAAGTGAGAACAAAGGGAGTCAGATTGGTGTAGAGACCCCTGGATTTGTAGTATAGTCAGTCAGTGGATCTTGGGTCAAAATTTTGATTCTGAGCTTACTACCTATGTGACCTTCGACAAATCATTTTTCCCTTTAAGGTCTTAGTTTCTTTAAAATGAGGGGCCTGTGCCAAAAGATATCTGAGGATCTGTTCAGTTCCTAGGACCCTGTGACATAAGAATCTGTATTTGAAATAGGAACAGAGGAAACACGGCTTTGAACAGGAAGATATTTTCAGCCTGCAGAAAAGACCCCAGGCTATTAGCAGTATAGAGGAAGCAGGATAATGACAGCTGGCATCAAAAAGGAAGGAGCCTAGAAACCAGGATAAATCTATAGGCTAGTTAAGCAAGGTATAAATAAGGACACTGGCAATCGTTGCCATTGACTACAGGCTGCTTGTCAAGCCCACCAGGACAGAATAGGTCAGGAGCAAAAGAGATGCTGCTTCCAGCTGGTTGGAGACTTGAGATGCTGAGAATGAAAAGAGGTAGCAGGGAAATAACTTCTAGCTTCTTATAATCTGAAATTTACAGACAGAAATCTAAAGGAGTAAAAAGAAAAATCTTTCTTATCCTTGCATTCAGGTAGCAAAGGCAAAGTCCTTTCTAGGCCACAGCCAGGAGATTGAGAAAAATCTGTTGAGAGAACTGCTAAGAGGAGAGTTAAGTTTTTCTGCCTCAACCCAAGGTTTGATGAAATGATTTCCCCTTGGGTTGAGGCACTTAGAACTTATTCACATTGAATCTACTGAAGAGAAACAGTATCAAATTTAGGGGAAAAGACAATTAGTTTCAAGAACAAAATCTAGCAGAAACAGGCGGCCATCCAGACACAGAGAGGAGAAACTATGAAGTAGCTAGCCAAGGTTCCCTGTAAATATTCATAAAGGATAAGGAGTAACCAGAAAGATATACTTTTTTTTTTTTTGTGGGGCAATGGGGGTTAAGTGACTTGCCCAGGGTCACACAGCTAGTAAGTGTCAAGTGTCAGAGGTCGAAGATATACTTTTGAAACTTTTTTCTGTCCATGAATGCTTTTCCTCCTTACCTCTGCCTCACAGCTTCCATAAGTTCCTCCAAGATATCAGCTCCAATCCCTCTTTTTGCAGGTTTTTCCCTCGAAAACCTCATTCCCCTGCTTCCCCAACTGCTAGTGCCTCCCCTATGTGATTATCTTCCATTTAAACTGTACATATTGAACCTGTACCTAGTTATTTACAGTCTTGCCCATTGGAACGTGAGTTTGCTTTTCATCACTTAGCACAGTGTCTAGCACATAGTAAGTGCTTAGTAAACGTTTGCTGATTTATAGAAGGATGTTGTGATCTTTTCAGGAAAGGGTGGTGAAGAATAATAAAGAAATACAATTTACGAACTCTGATTGAAATTAGGAAGCTGCTGCTGTGACCCTATGACATTGTTGTCACTGCTCAAACTTTTGACAGATGTTGTGCCTTGAGATCCGGAGGAATTTGCAGTGGATTCCACTTCATAAAACTCTCCTCCAGGACTTGCACAATACTAGGGACCACAAGTCCAGACATAGAGGGAACATCACTCATGTTACTAGACTTGCTGGAGTTGCCCTACTTCACCACACAGAAGTCCTTTCTATTCTTGTGTGTGTGTGTGTGTGTGTGTGTTTTGCAGGGCAATGAGGGTTAAATGACTTGCCCAGGGTCACACAGCTAGTAAGTGTCAAGTGTTTAAGGTCACATTTGAACTCAGGTCCTCCTGAATCCAGGGCTGGTGCTTTATCCACTGCACCACTTAGCTGCCCCAGTCCTTTCTATTCTTTGCTGTCCTTCAGAGAAGTCAGTCAGCAGTCAGTTAATTAGCACTTAATGGCTTATTATGTGCATGACACTATTCTAAGTGCTGGAGATACAAAAAAAAAAAAAGCACCAAACGCTGAGTAGAGGGTGACTTGGAATGAATGGGAAGCTGCTTGAGGTGGGTAGACCAACCAGAAGGCTATTGTAATAGTCTAAGGAATGTGTTGATGAGGTGTGCACCAAGGTTGTGAAAGTGTTGGAGGAGAGAAGGGAATGTATAAAAAAGATGTGAAAGTGTAATTGATAGGACTTGGCAGTAGGTTGGATGTGGAGATAAGGTGAGAAAGAATGAAGATTAGAAGACGACACCTAGGTTGTGAGCCTGGGTGACTGGGAGGATGGTGGTATGCTTAACAGTAATAGGTAAACTACTAATAGAGAAGGATTTGGGAGAAAAGATTAGTTCCATTTTGCATATGTTGATTTTTGTTACATATAGGAATCCAGTTTATGTCCTATAGTGTAGTTAAGTGGAGAAGCAAGATAAAAGGTTTACTCTGCAGGTTGAGTGTGTGTTGAGAAATGCCAGCCCAAATGCTTGGGCATAGGTGTCTACCCTTATATTCTGACTACAGTTAGCCTCAAAGCGGGGAGCATCTGGTATTGGCAACAGCTGATATCTTCTGGTTATGTGGATCAATTACCAAATCGTTTCTTTTTTGTGTTTGCACAATGGTAGGCCAAAAACTTGAGAAAAAAAGCTGGGATGTGTATATTCCTTTATCAGTTAAAGTTTGGTTGGCAAGACCAACACCTGGGAGGTCAGTGAGAGTGTATTCAGTCAGAAGAAAGTACGGTTTTTATTTTCTAACCAAGGAAGCAGTGAATCAAAACAAAGGGACAGAAACAATCCAGGGTCTTTAAAGCAAATCCCAAGATGACACAATGGGATAACAAAATCTGACTTTTAACTAGAGGGACTAAGATGAAGTTAAGAACCAAATTTGAGGCTGCGTTTTAGCAAAAATAAGCTGAAAGTGCAGATCAGGTAGCAGCATTAAACTGTGAGCCGTTCACTGATAGCTATAGAGGTGCCTTGTTTTGACTCTCCCTCTCCTCCATTATCTCTTGATCCTAACAGCTTTGAAGCTAGAAATCAGGAAGACATAGGGTGATATCTAGAAACCAGGATGAGCCAACAGTGAGCAAATCCAAGGGCTTGTTGATGGAAGGAGAGAGAAGTTTCTTGAGGTAAGAAGCCTATTTATTTGCTTTTTTTTGGTCTTTCCTTTATTCTGTGGCACCATGCTGACTCCCCAGGTGGCATTCCATAAATAATTTTTCTTGCCAGAAGTTAAGATGGCCAGCAAAACAAATAAGACGGATTAAACAAAGATCCCGGGGCTCTTTTCCCCATGCAAAGTAGTTCTTTACTTTGATATGCAAAATAGATTGCTCTCCCAAGGGACAAATGAAGATCAATCTTGTCTGATGACTTTGGAGTGTACACATGGTGTTGACTATGGATGAACCTTATATAAATCTCTGTTGCTTATAGGATGTCCAGGGTAAAATTGTATTAAATTAAAAATTGTGTTTCATCTGAAAATTTGTTATAGCTTAATTCTGAAAAAAAAAAAAGATAAAATACTTACTATGCTCATCATCAGGCAGCTAGGTGATACAGTAGATAGAGTGAAGGACTTGGAGTCAGGAAGGCCTGAGTTAGAATCCTGCCTTAGACACTAGCTCTGTGATACTGCTCAATTCACTTAAATTCTATGTGCCTCAGTTTACTCATCTGCAAAATGCAGATAAAAATAGCACCCATATGACAGGGATGTTATGAAGATAAAATGTGTGAACATATGGAAAACAGTTCCCAAACTTTAAAATGACTTATAAGTGTGCTTATAATATAATAATAATAATGTTATTGTTGTGCTAGGTATGCTACACTAGAAGGCATGGAAGTAATAGTCTTCCAGGGAAAGGGTAAACAACATGTGGCATTGGTGGCATTAAAAGGGCACTTGAAAAAAGGATTGGTGGGGTACCATAGCTCATCCTACATATATCTTTCTTTTCTCTTCTACTCCTTTCTTTTTCCTTCTCTTTTTTCCATTTTCCTTTTTTTTCTTTGAAAAAGTCAGTCTTGCTGACAGCACTCAATGGCATTGTTTAATCCAAGTGACTGTACTTAGGGATAATTAAGTTGGTTGATTTTTTTTTTGTCCTAAGGACATAGTCAACTCAACAACCATTTATTAAATATCTACTGTCATAAGGTTATACCAAGTATTACAGACAGAACAAAGCCACCAAACAGCCCTTGCCTTTGAGAAATTCATAGTCTAGCTATGTAGACCAGGCATATAGATGTGGGCAAAAAAAGAACAAAAATCTAGGGGACTGTTCCCAGATAACCTTGAATCTGTGTTTTAACTCATGCTGCTTCCCACTATTGGAATCCCCCCCACCATTTTTTTTTTCTCACCTGGCTAGATGCTATCATTCAAAATTCTTTTCAACTCCTACCTCCTCCATGAACTCTTTTGTCAGACTGAACATTTTGTTTCCTCAGCATTATGTTAAGTGTTACTTAGGTGAAAGGTGCTCAATATGCAAAATGCATATGGCAAAGAAGTTGTTCCAAAGGAGCTTAAAATCTAATGGGAGGAAAACCTTTAACCAGTTTCATTTTCCCTTCTCTGTTACTCTTTAACTTAGGTTATAGGATCTCTTTTCTTTTCTCACCCTCTTCCCTGACATACTTAAGTTCTAATGACAAATAGGTTTCTTGGTGAACACACACATATGTATACCTACATATGTGTTAATGATAATATTGGGGAAAACAATCTTCCTGCTTCCTAATGGGGAGGAAAAAAAGTGATGCCCCATTGGATTCAAGGGAGTTCTGAGCCCTGTTGCATAATAGTCTGACAAACCCTGGAATTAATTCTCAGTTTAGCCCACTTCCCACCTTTAGGTTCCTGAACACCTTACACAAAAGCAGGCATGAACAAAGCTTTTCATTTTGGAAAAACTTTAATTTCTTGCAGTTTGACAGTGACGCCGCGGTAGTGTTGTTTAGTTAAATAAACACTGGACTGAAGCTGTGAGAGTTGAATTCCAGTCTTAGTTCTGCTGCCAAAGCTGAGGATGCCTGACTCTGGAGCTCAATGTCCTCATCACAACATAAAGTGATGGGAATTAGACTGGATTGAACATTTAGATTCCTTCTGCTTTAATTTGATATAATTCGATCTTCTACAGTAACAACTTTTTAATGGAAGTGAAATAGGGTGAATCAGCATTTTATATAAGACCTCTAGCAATTGTAGTGGTTGTAATGTACAGTAATGTCAGTCATGTGCAAGTCACTGATGAATGTGTGTATACGATATAAACAGTATATATATATATATATTCATGTATAATCTTTCTATATCTATTAAGTATATGTCTATTTTTATGTATGTATGCTATGACACATATAAAGTCATATATACACATGCATATATGTATGTATGTGCATATATGTGTATGTGTTTATATAACTATAACTATTTATATGCATATTGTGGGGACCAATTTTTAATTGGGGAGTGCTAGCTAAGCGACTCACTGCAATATTGGGGCAACCTCCCTCAAAACAGAACAAGATTTATTTTAACAAGAATGAACTTAAAAAAAAAACCACAAACAGGATCAGTAGGATCAAGGGAAAGGAAATAAAATGGGGAAAGGGAAATTATAATACCTGAAAAAATACCGCCGACCAGGAATCAGCTGAAAATACGCAGCAGAACGCCTGCCGCTTCCCAGCTTCCACCTAGAATGCCCAATTCTCCTCCCCCAAACCTAGAAACACCCCCCACAGCCCCAGCCAATGGGATGGCCGCTCTGACAGTCACATGACTGCCGTCACTAGACTTCCAATCATTATAATTTTGCTAGGCCCAATTTTGTAGGCGTTGGTGATTGGTGATGATGGGAGGTGCCAGAGCCCTGGCAATGGCTACAACCAGTGGGTGGAGCACCCTGAGGTTTGTGGAGCCCCAGGCCAGTGTGTGCGGAGGCATAAAAACCTCAAATAACAATTAATTCTTTACAATATGTAGTTAAAAAGATTCAAGAAGGGCCTAGTTAAGTTTGTGGATAATAGATATAATTACTGAGAGAGGGAGGCTAACATAGGAAAACAAGAGAAGTGAACATTTCCTGTCCTAGCTGCAAAAAATAGCTATATTGGGGCAGCTAGGTGGCACATTGGATACAGTACCAGCCCTGGATTCAGGAGGACCTGAGTTCAAATCCATCCTCAGACACTTGACGCTTACTAGCTGTGTGACCTTGGGCAAGTCACTTAACCTTCATTGCCCTGCCCCACCCCCCAAGATAGCTATATTATAGATAATGAGACATAACCTATATTTTGTCATGTAGTTATTTGTGTGTGTGCTGTAATCCCAACTAGACAATAAACTTCATGAAGACAAGGACCATAGCTTATCAAAACAGTGTCTTCCCCAATGCCTAATACAGTGCCCTATAGATTCCCAGTGGAAGCTTCATAGATATGTTAAGTTGAATGTCTGTGTGACTCTGAGCTACAGGGATGGACCTGACTACCCCAGGTCTATTTGCAGAGGTGAGTTCCAGGCTGAGGTTCACAATGGGCTGGAGGGCTGAGTAGCCACTGGCATTTGTGCCTGGGACATGCTAGTGCCCTTTTCAAGGGAGCCGGGAGAAGCAAAATAATGTAAGGTACCTTCAAGGCCAGGCTGGGAATGGAGAGTAGATTTGAATTGATTCTGAATTTACTTATTGGGGGAAAAATGATGTGCTTGATTAATCTTGAATCAACAGAAAGCTAAGGGGGATGGAAATCAAGCAGGAGACAAATATATTAGCAGATTCTCGAATGGACTAAAATTGAATCACTGTGAGGAGGCAGGTTGTCACTTTTCATTAAGATTTTTCCCTATTTGAAATGTGCCTCTGTCCTATTGCAGACAAGAATGTGCTGATAGGTTTCAACACTTCATTAAATGTAGGGGGTATTACTGAGAGAGGGAGGCTAACATAGGAAAACAAGAGAAGTGAACATTTCCTGTCCTAGCTGCAAAAGATAGCTATATTGAATTAGTGTACTCAGGACACTGAAAGGTTGGCTGATTTTCATGGGTGGGCCCCATCTTTAAAACTCCCTGTTCCAATATATGCCCAGTGCTTTGACCTTTTGGAAATGACTTACCCTTTAGGAGGTAATAGAGTTTCTATCTGAGGTACCATATTTTAAAGTACTTCAAAAAGGATATAAGGGTAATAGATTTATATTGCACACGGAGAGAAGGCTTTTTTTTTTTCTTAGAAAAATGTCTTAATAAAAGGAGGAAAGTCATGGTAAGTCCTTGTCAGTATAACTTACCTATATGTATAGCTCTGTATTAAGCAAAGCTCAAACGTGAAAATCCAGATCTGAACTCTTCGTAATAGATGTTTTTCATTAGGGAATAATTATTTACTTTATGAAAGAATTCTTTACTTCCAAAGAATTCACTTCAAGATTCATCTAAATATTCAATGTGCTTATTTAATATAAAATTGGACTCGATTTAGAAAAACTGGATATATGCATTTCAGTAACACATAACTAACACAAGAGAAAGAACAATGAACTGGGAATTAGGAAACCTGGATTCTAATACCAGTCCTACCACTAATTAGCTACTTGACTCTTGGAATATCACCTCATCTCTTGGGGCCTTTGTTTTTTCATCTATAAAATGAAAAGTTTTGACTAGATGATCTTTAAGGCCACTCCAGAATCTCAATTTCAGATTACATTGTGAAAATTTAATTCTACTTACATCTAACAAAGTTTCTAGATCAGTCAGCCTCTTAATATACTGAACACAAGCTTCATGTTTCTTATACATCCATCTTTCTCCACTGTGAGTTGGCATGGTATAAAGCATAGAAAACTGGACTCAGAGTAAGGAAAAGACAGGTTCAAATATTATCTCTGACATATATTGGCTCTGTCACAAAAGGCAAGTCATCTAAATTCTCAGTGACTCAGGTAATTATCTAAAAGTGCCCATCTGTATCAATGGAGAAAGTTTTCCACAGGAATGAAATCATAGGCCTTGAATCAAGCTGACCTTGCTCAAACACACACACATCTTTCATTGGAATCTCACTCCAATACCTCATTTTGTTGTGGAGGTAGCTCTGGGATATCGAAGACTGTAGCAATCAAATGTAAGTTCGATCAGGTCTAGTGAGCTAGAAAAGCTTTGGACATGGCTTGTATGTTTGTCTTTGTAGGAGCAACCTAATTAAATCAGAGACTTATGACCAGATTGACTCAAGAGGGACAAAACTGTTGGTCCCAATAGCCCTTAAAAACCTGCTACTGATGGCGCAGTGGATAGAGCACTGGCTTTGGAGTCAGGAGTACCTGAGTTCAAATCCAGCCTCAGACACTTAACACACTTACTAGCTGTGTGACCCTGGGCAAGTCACTTAACCCCAATTGCCTCACTAAAAAAACCCCAAAAAACCAAATAAAAAAAAAAAACCTGCTACTCTGTCACAGAAGAGTTGTCATCTGAGCTCTGTTTGGTCAGTCAGTAGGCATTTTTAAGTGCATGTATCATGCATGTATCATGCATGTAGCGTGCATGTGTCTTGCATGTATGTGGCATGCATGTATTATGCATGTGGCATGCATGTATTATGCATGTGGCATGCATGTATTATGCATGTGGCATGCATGTATTATGCATGTGGCATGCATGTATTATGCATGTGGCATGCATGTATTATGCATGTGGCATGCATGTATTATGCATGTGGCATGCATGTATTATGCATGTGGCATGCATGTATTATGCATGTGGCATGCATGTATTATGCATGTGGCATGCATGTATTATGCATGTGGCATGCATGTATTATGCATGTGGCATGCATGTATTATGCATGTGGCATGCATGTATTATTCATGTGGCATGTATGTATTATGCATGTGTGTACGTACACGTATTTGTGTGTATGTATGTGTGTACACGTGTGTATGTGTGTATGTGTATATGTATTATGCATGTGTTGTGCGTGTGTTATGCATGTATTGTGCATGTATTATGCATGTGGCATGTATGTATTATTCATGTGGCATGCATGTATTATGCATGTGTTATGTATGTATGTACACGTATTTGTGTGTACACGTGTGTATGTGTGTATGTGTGTATGTGTGTATGTGTATATGTATTATGCATGTATTTTGCATGTGGTACGCATGTATCATGCATGTATTGTGCATGTGGCATGCATGTATTATTCATGTGGCATGCATGTATTATGCATGTATTATGCATGTGGTATGTATGTACGTGTGTACGTGTGTATGTGTATATGTATTATGCATGTATTGTTCATGGGGTATGCATGTATCATGCATGTAATGTGCATGTGGCATGCATGTATTATTCATGTGGCGTGCATGTATTATGCATGTGTTATGTATGTGTATGTACACGTATTTGTGTGTACACGTGTGTATGTGTGTATGTGTATATGTATCATGCATGTATCGTGCATGTATTATGCATGTGGCGTGCATGTGTTATTCATGTATGTGGTGTGCATGTATTATGCATGTGGCATGCACGTATTATGCATGTGTGTATGTACACGTATTTGTGTGTATGTATGTGTGTACACGTGTGTCTGTGTATGTGTATATGTATTATGCATGTATTGTGCATGTGTCATGCATGCATCATGCATGTATTATGCATGTATCATGCATGTAGCGTGCATGTGTTATGTATGTATTTGCATGTATTATGCATGTGGCATGCATGTACCATTCATGTGGCGTGCATGTATTATTCATGTGGCATGCATGTATTATTCATGTGGCATGCATGTATTATGCATGTATTATGCATGTGATATGTGTGTACGTGTGTATGTGGTATGTATGTATTATGTATGTGTGTATGTACACGTATTTGTGTGTATGTTTGTGTGTACACGTGTGTATGTGTGTATGTGTATGTGTATTATGCATGTATTGTGCATGTGGTATGCATGTATTATGCATGTATCATGCACGTAGCGTGCATGTGTTATGCATGTATTGTGCATGCGTTATGCATGTATTGTAAATGTATTGTGCATGCATTATGTGTTATATGTGTATGTATTATGTATGTATTATGTATTATGCATGTATGCATGTACACGTGTATGTATGTATGTGTATGGGTGTGTACATGTGTGTATGTAGTTTGCATGTATTATGCATGTGGTATGCATGTAGCATTCATGTATTATGCATGTAGCATTCATATATGATCTATGTCTACTGACATCATAAGTATTATGCATAATACATGCATAATGCATGCATACATATATGTGAACATACATACATATACGTGTACACACATGCATACATTCATACATATACACATACATGCATACTACATGCACACTACATACACACATACACACACATTAAGTGTGAGAGTCCCATGAGGTTCCATCTTGGTTTTTCTTTATATTCTGTATCAGTGAGTTCATAAGCTTACTATATACTACTATGTGTTTAGCTTTGGAATTATGTGACATGGAAGATGCTGGCAAAGGACCATTCCACATGGTGTGCCTGCATCAAAGAAGGCACTGTGCTCTATAAGCAAAACAATTGAAGTAGCTCAGAAGAAACATAAGATGCACAAATGTAGAGAATCCACCCCAAATGTTCACATGGACCATTTATGCCTGTGGTAGAGCATTCCAAGTTCATATTGGTCTGATCAGCCACAGTCCAACTCACTCTAAGTTGACTCTAAAATGGTGATGTCACTTTGGTCCTCTTTGAGAACAAAGGACAACAACCAACCAATGTGTTTAGCATTTACAGCCATTTACAACCTGGCTCTAACCTACCTTTTTTACACTTATTACATATTATTCTCTTTCATGCATCTGTCTAAACCTTCTTTCTGGCTTGTTCCTCACATGTGTCTGCTATCACTGTGCCCTTTGCAAAGCTGCATCCTGGATCTAAAATATTCCCCCTACCTACTTTCTTTTAGAATTCCTTGTTTCCTTCAAATGCTAAATTCAAACATCATTTCCTACATGTTCCCCATGGCTGCTGGTGTCTGCCCCCTGCCCAAAGTTTCTTGTATTTTATATACTCTGATACGTGTACATGTTGTATTCCTTAATAGAATGTGAGCTCCTTGAGGTAAGGGACCATGTCATTTGTGCCTCTGTATACTTGGAATTAGCACAGGGCCTGAAACTTAATATGCCTTAATATATTTTGGATATGGATATGTTGGTGCCTCTTTCTAGAAAAAATAACCTTTAAATTATCCTCTATGGGTTTTTATATACTTATTCACATTCTGTCTCTCTCGCTAGAATGTAATCTCCTTGAGGGCAGGGACAGTTTTGTTTTTGTTGTTATAGCTTCAGCACATAGCACACAGTAGGCACTTAATAAATACTTGTTGATTAATTGACTGAAGCTGAGAAGATACTATGATGCCACAGGTCGCTGTGGTATGGAGTTGGTACTCCTGTGATGCTAATTGAGTGCTTCTCAAAAGGCCTAAATAACCATGCCAAGGGGCAGGGGAGTCCAGGAACACTGTACAAATTACTGAAATGTGCAGCCATAGCATGGAGCTAACAGTGAATAAGCAGAAAAGTTGGTTTGGTTATATGAGAGGTGGCTAACCATGGAAGAAAGATGACTCTGTGGAGGAGGTGTAATTTATTAATAGGCTTGTCAAGGAAGAGGAGGGAGACTGCATTACAAAGCCAAGGACGCACATAGATGTGTAAGCAGCAGGTGTGAAAGCACACAGTCAGAAGTGGCAAAACCATTTGAAAAGAACAGCAAGGAGTTTGGTGTGGGTGGAAATGAAGTAGTGAGTAGTAATCTTTTATTAAATGTTAGTTGATAAAGGGATTAGCTAAGCATGGAAATGAGATAATAGAGTTTTAAATTTGATGGTGGGTGGGTGGGGGAACCTTCACTATAGCATCCTTAACAAAGGGATAGGCAATGTCTCTACCAGTGTCAGGAACCCCTACACACACCACATACACACAGACACACAGACAGACACACATTTTGAGCTGAAATCCCATTTCCTCCACCCTTTGGTCTTAGTTCTACCTTCTGTAGGGTCCCTTTTCTATGACTCAGAGGTTGGAGATTAAGGTAGTACAACCTTTCAGAAGATATAAATCCAAAGGTTAGGTGTAGGGAAGAGGTGGGAGATTAAAATAAAATTCTTCTTAAGGTGGGAGTGAAACCCTTCTTCTTTCCTGAAGACCAGACCTTAGGAAAAATTTTGGAGCTCTTGCCCTGAGGATGGACACTGCAGATTTGTGAAACCTCACTTTGTTTACCTACCAACATAGGGCCTGGTCTTTCACCTAGGCCATTTCAGATCCTTCCTCCTTCCTACCCCATTGTTCTTTTCACCATTCCTGTCCTTCCCCATACTGTAAGACCCTTCCGTTATACCAAAGCTTCTTAAACTGTGGGTCTTGACCCAATATGGGGGTAACAATGTGGAGGTTGGCAATAGTGAAAGGTTATGGTATACCTATTTTATATACCTATATACCTGGGGTCATGTAACATTTCTCAAGTGAAAAAGGGTTGAGAGTAGGAAAAATTTAAGAAGCCCTGGTCGAGACTAGCTTATATGTGTTGTTTCTTCCTTTATCATATAAGCTCTTAGAATGCAGGGACTATCTGGCTTTTGTATTTGGGTGCCCAACACTGAGCACAGAGCCTGGCTCTTAGTTAATACTTAATAAATATACTTCATTGCCCACCATTTCAGAAGGATAGGAACTAGTTTACATTCCATGATTTTCTGTTCAAGTATGGTCATCAGACCAGTTGGAATAGGAAATTTAGAAGGGAGGTATAGTGAGAGTTTTCCTGCCCCCTCCCCAATTCCATAATTTGTTCCTCTTTTACACAAATTTCCAGGGGTCCCAGAGAATACAGAATACACAGTCTAGTAATCTGGTGAGGAGGAATATTATTTACATTAATAAAGTATACCTAAAATGTCTACATAAACAAATATGTTTTATCTCTCTTTATATATATATATACATGACCACACACACATATATGTATGTATATGATATAGCTAATCCAGTTCTATCAAGTCTGGAGAAACAATTAACCTTTCTAAGGAGATGTATCTGTGGGTGAGAGTGGGTGGTTTATATTGCAGAGGGAAATGGCCACTATACTGCATTTGGAGTCAAAGGACCTTGTTTCCAACCCTGCCTCTGCTACTTCCTATTTGTATGTCCTTGGGTAAATCACTCAATTTCTCTGGGTCTCAGTTTGCTTATCTCAGAAATGAAATGGTTGGATTAAATAATATTTAAGATTCCTTCCAATTCTAAATCTTATGATCCTACTTGGAGCATATGAAAGCAGCAGATTAAGGAAATCATTTATTGCTTTGTGCCTGGGATCTTGTACAACATTGAAAAAAACGTTTATGTTTTTCCACTGGCACAGGCTTTTAGGAAGACTCTGTTTCTCTTTGTGTTATTTTATATTCCCTGAAACATGTTGCCTATGCCTTGGGCAAGGGGAGGTCTCTATACAGTGCTATTTGATGACAGTTATAATGTTGCTTAATAAAGAAATAGGAATACTTTTTAAATAGCAGATTTCTCCCTATGTGCTTAGAAGATTGTGAGAAGATCTTCTGAACTAGGGAATTTTGTATGATTTTATTAGCATAACTGTACTTGTGGGATTCCATTACTTTCCGCAGAAATCTGTGTTGTAGTTTCATTCTTCCCTTTAGCATTTTCCCAGAAAATAGTGTTCTAGTTCATCTCTTTTATTTACCCTGCTGTCTGATTTCCTTTAATTTTCCATTCTTTAAATTGCTTGTTTCTTTTTATAGATCTTGATGGTTTTCTTTAGTTTCTTTTCTTCCTTCCTTCCTTCCTTCCTTCCTTCCTTCCTTCCTTCCTTCCTTCCTTCCTTCCTTCCTTCCTTCCTTCCTTCCTTTCTTTCGCGGGGCGATGAGGTGACTTGCCCAGGGTCACAAGCTAGTAAGTGTTGAGTGTCTGAGGCTGGATTTGAACTCAGGTCCTACTGAATTCAGGGCTTATACTTTATCCACTGTGCCACCTAGCTGCCCCTCATTAGTTTATTTTCAGCAAAATTGTACAGCACTCACAACCACTGTCTAATCCAGAAGCTATTGTTTGAGGGTTGTTGAAAGGCTTCAAAATATTTCTCTCCATTGGCTTCTTTACCATTAGTTTCTCTTTTAGGCACTGGCTATGGAAGGTCCCTATTAAAAGGCAAATATGTCACCTGGGAAGGAGTAAATATTTAGCACATTGTCAGCACATCAGCATAATTAATTTATCAGATTAGCCAGGTATCAGAAAATGGTCTGAAGAATTAGGACCCATACTATATAAACTTGAAATAGGGGAAAAGAAAGAGGGAGAGGAAAATCCAGAACCTTGAAGTAGCTGCTGGCTGTGGGGAGGAAATGAATGAATTATAAACATTTACCAATATGCTAAGTATTTGCCAAGCACTGTGCTAAGTTCTGGGGATACCAATGTAAAGGCCAGATAGTCCCTGCCCTCAAGGGGCAGGGAACAAGCATTTATATGGAACCTACTAAGTGCCAGGTACTGTGTTAGGTGCTTTTTACAAATGTTATCTCATTTGCCAAGCTCATTCCTACACCCACAGCTTTTGTTCCTGCTAGAAGTACCTGCCCCTCTTCTCTGCACTAATCGCAATTCTATATTTCCTTCAAGGTCAAACCCAAGACCTACTTACATCAGGAAACATTTTCTGACTATTCCAGTCCGGTATGATGTTTTCCCTCCTCTGAAGTCCTAAAAATTCTAGTTTCTTCTTTTTTTTTTTTAAAGCAATTAATTTCTTTTTTTAGTCTTCTATTGTTTCTAGAAAGCAATCTTGTCTTTCCATCTTGAGTGTAAACTTCTGAGAAAGGGGATACTGATTTCCTGGTTCTTTGTTATTCTCTAAACTTCTTACCTCTATTTGAGGGCACTAGGCACAGGCTTAGTGATTGATTGACGATTGTTAAGGGTCTTCTTTTGTAGGTCTGTCTAAAGTTTTTATTGAGCTGAATTTATGATATCCTCCTTGAACTGAGATACTCAAGAGAGTTCTCAGTATATTATAAGGTTGTCAAGCTAAGGCTGTTTAAAATCACCCTTTGGTGATTCTATGCCTCACACAGCAGCCCAATAAATCTTTAATTTTAAATGTTTTTTCCACCCTGATAGTATTAGCTAGTTCAATAGTATATTTCATTCTCAAGGATCTCTGGATCCCTTAAAGACTTATGTTTTACAGTAGCATCATTCATCTGCTGCTAGAGATGGTGAGATGGGGTTGATCATTTAATAGCAGAAAGCAAATTGACAGAGTTTGCTTCTTACTCCTATAGCCACCTTCCTATCTGCTATAACAACCATATCTGTTCAGCTCTGAAGTTACTGTTACTTCTTGATTTTCTACTTGGAGACCTTCCTTAAGTAATGGAACAGAGAGCTGAAACATCCCTTCATGGGAGGGAAACCCCAAACCTAGAAATCTCACTCATCTACTGAACCCCAAACCACATTCTTATTTTCTTTTTTTTTTTTTTGGTGAGGCAATTGGGGTTAAATGACTTGCCCAGGGTCACACAGCTAGTAAGTGTTAAGTGTCTGAGGCTGGATTTGAACTCAGGTCCTCCCGACTTCAGGGCTGGTGCTCTATCCACTGTGCCACCTAACTGCCCCTTATTTTCTTTTTTTTTTAAAGCAATGAAAAAAGAAAATAAGAATGAATATAGGTTGAAGCATATTTTTTTTTTGTTAGTTCCTTTATCTGAAGTTTCATTTTCATCTGTTTTCTTTCACAACCTGGCTAATGTAGAAATGTTTTGCATGACTGCTCACGTATAGCTTATATTGAATTGCTTGAGTTCTTGGGTCAGGGAGGGAGGGATGAAGAGAACTTGGAACACAAAGTTTTAAAAAAACTGATGTCAAAATTTGTATTTTGCATGTAATTTGGGAAAATAAAATTCTAAATATAATATATAAAACAAAAATAAAAATAAAAAGCAATGAGCAGAAGCAAATTTTGTATTTATTTTTAAGAGAAAGGAAGATAGAAAGAAGAAAGCAAGAGAGAGAAAAAGAAAAAGGACCAATAAAACAGAAAGAACACTTGACTATAAACAGAAGACCTGTGCTGTAGTTCTGTCTCTGCCATACAAGTTGCATGACCTTGGGCAAGTCTCCAAGCCTCAGAAATTGCTCATCTATAAAATGAAGGGAATTAGACTTGATTATCTTTGAGATCCCTCATAGCTTTGAATTTCTTTGACACTTTGCTACTACTCTATGTAAGAGCAGAGGATATACAACCTGAATTTTTCTCTCAGGTCATCTAACAATGAGCTGTGCATCCCTGGGCATTATTTAACCTCTCTTGGCATGTGTTCCCTTAGGTTTAGAATGAGGGCAATGAACAGCATGATTTCCAAAGTCTCTTTCTCCTCTAATGTTCTATGAAGCAACTAAACTATTGAACTGGAATATAATCAGATCAGTTTATCTATGCAGAGCCATTTATCTATATCAGGACATCTCATAGTTCCTTGTGTTGGCCTGGTAAGAGCTGATCAGCTGCAGATAACCTATAGGTCAAAGACTTCACAATGTTTTCTTTAGTATCCTGGAATTTGATTGGTGACTTATGGTTAATGAGGCTAACTTTCACCATTTCAATTCCCTACTCTCCATTAATTTTTTTTGCTCTTCCATTCTAAAAATCAATCTCCTTGGCAGAGAAAAAAGAAGCAAAATGGGTCGAGCAGCTCTTCCTTATCATGTGTTCTGTTATCATCTACTTCAGTCAGGTAACTAAAAAGTCATTTATTGCTTTTTTTGCCAAACTCTCAAAGAAATACTGAGGCCAATGGCTGTACACAACTGGAAGAATTTGTCAGGCACTCTCTAGGTGCTAAGGGCTTTCAACTCTTCAGTAATATCACTTATTGGAAGTGAATGTATGTATTAGCAGATCTGTTTTTGTCAAAATTGGTAAATGCTTCATACAATTGCTTCCTCAAACAGTAATATAGTCCAAACAGAACATCCACCCACAACTCTTCTCTCTGTCTCTGTCTCTTTCTCTGTCTCTGTCTCTCTCTCTGACTCTTCCTCTCCTCTGTCTTTCTGTCTCTCTCATTCATTACACCTGTGCTCATTATGGCAAGTGGGCATTTCTAGAGTAGGTGGCTATAATTCTTCAAGGGGTAACCCTGGTGTGTGGGAAGTTATCTATCTACTATTCACAACTATAGCTCCTGAGGCCCTACTAGAGCACTCCCTATTTAAACAAATCAGCCAAGATGACACCATTAACTCTTACTCATGAAACATTTACTGAACAATAAGGCCAAAGCAAGAAAAATCATAACAAAACCCAAGTCATTTTCTCCCACCAATACCCATTGAGAAGGGGGTGAGTACAAATTTATAGCAATATAGAAGAGGGACACATAGGTAGGGAAAGTTATTTGCCCAGGCAATTCATGATTCTGGACTTCAGGCCCTGATGTCAACAATTACCTGCTAGGTTCCTGAGTCTTTTTTCTCTTTTACTGGGCAGATCCTCTTTTTGAATAACTACTACTCTCACGTCACTGAAGTAATGTTAAACTCTTTTATTGAAATCAGAGACACTAAACCTAGGGGTTTGCCAAGGTATTTGTCTGCTCTCTTCACTGGGCACCTAGGCAGCATGAGCTCTCTCCATAAATTAGTCCCCCTCAATCCCCTGCCTGCAATTTGCAAAGCTATTATTAATGTTATCCTACTTACTAGGCTCTGGGGGATTTTTCCTTCTCAAGCTGTAGGTAACAGTAAAGAGTAAGGCAGAGAAATCTCTGAGGGGTTACTACATTTTAAGCTGTAGGTGACAGTAAAGAGCATGGTAGCCTTTTCCCCAGGCAGCTCTTCAAAGAGCTGAAGAATTTTTCTGTTTTCCAGTCAGCTCTTAGGTATTTCAGAGCTTCCTTCTAATCGGTCTAGCTTCTAACAGCAGTTGAACCATTTATTTTCATCTATTCAGTGAGGCCCAGCTACTTCCTTTTGTAAAATTTTTTTTTTGCCAATTATATGTAAAATGATTTTTAGCATTTGTTTAAAAATTTTTTAATTCTCAATTCTCTCCTTCCTTCCCTCCTCTTTGAGAAGGCAAAAAGTTTGATATAGATTATAATGGGCAGCCATGCAAAACATACCTTCATATTAATCATGTCGTGAAAGATCCCTTCCCCCCCCAAAAAAAAAAACCAAGAAAAAGAAAGTTTAAAAAGTATGCTTCGATCTGCATTCAAATTTTATCAGTCCTTTCTCTAGAAGTAGATAGCATTTTTCATCATAAATCCATCAGAATTATCTTGTATCATTGTATTGCTGAGAATAGCTAGGTCATTCACAGCTGATCATCATACAATATTGCTGTATCTGTGTGCAACGTTCTGGTTCTGCTCACTTCACTTTGCATCAATTCATGTAAGTCTAGGTTTTTCTGAAAGCATTTGGGCTCGTCATTTCACATAGGTGGAATAGTATTTCATCACAATCAAGTACACAACTTGTTCAGTCATTCCCCAGTTGATAGACATTCCATTAATTTCCAATTCTTTGTCATGACAAAACAGTTGTTATAAGTATTTTGTAAACATAGGTCCTTTTCCTTTTCCTTTAAAAAAAAATCTCTTTGGAATACAGACCTGGTAGTGGTATTGCTATATCAAAGGGTATACACAATTTATTACTCTTTGAACATAGTTCCAAATTGCTCTTCAGAATGGTTGGATCAGTTCACAACTCAACCAAGATTGAATTAGTATTCCAATTTTCCCACAAAACCTCCAAAATTTGTTGTTTACATTTTCTGTCATATTGGCCAATATGATAGCTGTTAGGTGGTACCTTAGAGTTGTTTTAATTTGCATTTCTCTAGGCAATAGTGATTCAGAGCATTTTTCCATAAGATAATAGATAGCTTTGATTTCTTCCTCTGAAAACTATCTGTTCAGAACTTTTGACTATTTATCAATTGGTGAATGAATCTTAGTTTTATAAATTTGACTCAGTTCTCTATATATTTGAGAAATGACCCCTTTGTCAGAGAAACTTGCTATAACCTCATGCAACCCCCACCCACAGTATTCTGCTTTCCTTCTAATCTTGGCCACATTGATTTTGTTTATGCAAAACCTTTTAAATGGAATGTAATCAAAATTATTCATTTTATATCCTGTAATGCTCTCTACCTCTTGTTTGTTAATAAATTCTTTTCTTATCCATAGATCTGACAGGTAAACTATTCTGTGATCCCCTAATTTGCTTATGGTATCAACCTTTATGTCTAAATCATGTCTCCATTTTGACCATATGTTGGTATATAGTGTGAAATGTTGGTCTATACCTAGTTCCTCCCAAATGGCTTTCCAGTTTTCCTAGCAGTTTTTGTCAAATAGTGAGTTCTTGTCCCCAAATCTTTGATCTTTGTGTTTATCATACACTATATTACTATGGTAATTTACTGCTATGTTTGTGTATTTAATTTATTTCACTGATCCACCACTGAATTTTTAGGCCATACCAGATTGTTTTGATGATTAGTGGTTTGTAATACAGTTTGAGATATGATATGGCCAGGATATCTTCCTTCACCCTCTGCCCCCTTCCCCTGTTAATTCCCTTGATATTCTTGACTTTTTGCTATTATTTTTCCTAGCTCTATAAAATATTTTTTTCTGGTAGTTTTATTGGTATAGTACTGAATAAGCAAAGTAATTTAGGTTGAATTGTCATTTTTAGAATATTGCCTTGGCCTACCCATGTTCGTCCCATTCATATTCACACTTGTGATTACTATGTATTTACCTTTATCCTATTTCCCCCCTTTTACTTTTCTCCCTCTTTCCTTTCACCCTGTGCCTCCCCAAAAGTATTTTGCTTCTGACCACCACCTCCCTCCATCTGTCCTCCCATCATCTTTCCCCCATTTTTTATCACCCTTCCCTCTTTCCTAGAGGGTAAGATAGATTTTTATACCCAACTTGGTATGTATGTTATTATTTCTTTGAGAGTAATTCAGATGAGAATAAGGTTCAAGTGTTGTCCACCACCACCCATCTTCCCCTACACTATAAAAGGTCTTTCGTGCCTCTTTTATATGAGATAATTTACTCCATTCCACCTTAACCTTCCCGTTTCTCCCAGTGGACCCTCTTTCTTACTTCCTAATTTTATTTTTTTGGATATTGTCCCATCATAGTCAACTCACACCTATGCCCTCTATGTGTACCCTTCTAATGGCCCTAAAATGATAAAGTTCTTAGGAATTATGAGTATCCTCTTCTTATGTAGAAATGTAAACAGTTTAAACTTATTGAATCTCTTAGGATTTCTCTTTCCTGTTTGCCTTTATGTGCATCTTTGAGTTTTGTACTTGAAAGTAAAATTTTCTATTCAGCTCTGGTTTTTTCATAAAGAATGCTTAAAAGTCCTCCTTTTCATTAATGTTCATCTGTCCTCTCCCCGCCCCCCCCATTATATTCAGTTTCATTGGGTAGGTGATTCTTGGTTGTAATCCTAGCTCCTTTGCCCTTCAGAATATATTCAAAGTCCTTCAATCCTTTAATGTAGAAACTGCTGAATTCTATATTATCTTGTCTGTGGCTCCATGGTATTTGAATTGTTTCTTTTTGGGTGCTTGCAATATTTTTTCCTTGACCTGGGAACTCTAGAATTTGGCTATAATGTTTCTCAAGTGATTGTGAATTCCTTCAATTTCTGTTTTATCTTCTGGTTCTAGGATATCAGGGCCATTTTCATAGATAATTACTTGAAATATGATGGGTAGGCTCTTTTTTTAATCATGGCTTTCAGGTGGTCCAAAAATTCTCAAATTATCTCTCATCGATCTATTTTTAAGTAAGTTGATTTACCAATGAGGTATTCCACATTTCCCACTGTTTTTTCATTCTTTTGATTTTCTTTTATTGTTTCTTGATGTCTCATGGAGTCATTAGCTTCTACCTGCTCAATTATAATTTTCTTTTTTACATAAAAGGTATTTTATTTTTTCCATTACATGTAAAGATAGTTCTCAACTTTTGTTTATACAAGCTTTATAATTTCAGATTTTTCTCCCTCCCTCCTCCCTCCCCTAGACAGCAGGTAATCTGATATAGGTTATATCTATATATCTATATACATATATATGGATATATACACACACACACATATATATACACATAATAACATTAATCCTATTTCTGCATTAGTCCTGTTATAAGAGAGAAAAATCAGAGCAATGAAGAAAAACCTCAAAATAGAAAAAAAAAACCAACAGCACCAAAACCAAAAGAAATAGTATGGTTCATTCAGCATCTATACTCCACAGTTCTTTTTTTTCCCCTTGGATTTGGAGATCCTCTTCTATCATGAGTTCCCTGGAACTCTTCTGTGCCATTGCATTGGTGAGAAGAATATAGTCCATCACAGTAGATCAACACTCAATATTGATGATACTGTGTACAATGTTCTTCTGGTTCTGCTCATCTCACTCATCATCAGCTCACCCTCAGGTTTCTCTGAACTCCTCCTGCTCATCATTTCTTACAGCACAATAGTATTCCATTGTATTCATATACCACAACTTGTCCAGCCATTCCCCAGTTGATGGGCACCCCCTCAACTTCCAATTCCTTGCTATCACGTAAAGAGCAGCTATAAATATTTTTGTACATGTGGTTCCCTTTCCCCTTTCCATGATTTCTTTGGGAAAAAGACCTAAAAGTGGTATTGCTGGGTCAAAGGGTATGCACAGCTTTATCGCCCTTTGGGCAGAATTCCAAATTGCTCTCCAGAATGGTTGGATCAGTTCACAGCTCCACCAACAATGAATTAGTGTTCCAATTTTCCCACAACTTCTCCAACATTTATTATTTTCCTTTTTTGTCATTTTAGCCAATCTGATAGGTGTCAGGTGGTATCTCAGAGTTGTTTTAATTTGCATCTCTCTAATCATTAGAGATTTAGAGCATTTTTTCATATGGGAATAGATAGCTTTGGTTTCTTCATCAGAAAACTGCCTGTTCATATCCTTTGACCATTTCTCAATTGGGGAATGACTTGGATTCTTATAAATTTGATTTAATTCCCTATATATTTTAGAGATGAGGCCTTTATCAGAAGTACTGGCCACAAAAATTATTTCCCAGCTTTCTGCCTCCCTTCTAATTTTGGATGCATTGCTTCTGTTTGTACAAAAATTTTTTAATTTAATATAATCAAAATCATCCATTTTGCATTTTATAATATACTCTATCTCTTGTTTGGTCATAAACTGTTTTCCTTTCCAAAGATCTGATAGGTAGACTATTCCTTTCTCTCCTAATTTACCTGTGGTATCACCTCTTATGTCTAAATCATGTATCCATTTTGACCTTATTTTAGTATTAGGTATAAGATGTTGGTCTATGCCTAATTTCTGCCATACTGTCTTCCAGTTTTCCCAGCAGTTTTTGTCAAATACTGAGTTCCTATCCCAGAAGCTGGAGTCTTTGGGTTTATCAAACACTACATTACTAGTGTCATTTACTACTGCATTTCCTGAGCCTAGCCTATTCCATTGATCTACCACTCTATTTTTTAGCCAGTACCAGATAGTTTTGATGACTGCTGCTTTATAGTAGAGCTCCAGGTTTGGTACCGCTAACCCACCTTCCTGTGAATTTTTTTTCATTATTTCCCTGGATATTCTTGATTTTTTGTTTTTCCAGATGAATTTTGTTATTATTTTTTCTAGCTCTATAAAATAATTTTTGGGTAGTCTGATTGGTATGGCACTGAATAAGTAAATTAATTTAGGCAGTATTGTCATTCAATTATAATTTTTTAAGAAATTATTTTCTTCAGTGAGCTTTTGTACCTCCTTTTCTATTTGGCCAATTCTGCTTTTTAATGAATTCTTATTGAATTTTTGTATCTCTTTTACCATTTGGCCCATTCTTTTTTGAAAGGTGCTATTTATTTCCTTTTTTTGGTGCCTCCTGTGTAATTTAAGATTCTAAATGTGGATTCTAATGTGTTCCCCCAGTTTGGGGGAAACTGACTAAAAATCACTGATAAAACGAGTTTAGGTTTTTAAGGGTTTATTGGAAAATAGAAAGAAAAAGATTGAGAACAGAATTCTAACAGCCTGGCATTCCTATCTTTCCTCAAATTTCCTGTGAAGTCCTCTGTTGCCACCACCATCAAGTCCGGAAGCCAAAAGGGCCAGCGCTCTCTGCGCAGGCTCCCTTTCCTCCTTCCTGTCTCCTCCCAGACCATAGGAGGCTCCTCAAGTTGATTGGCTGGTAGCCTTGATAGACAGCACTCATGAGCAAACGTCATTTCCTGACGCCAAGGAAAAGCCACAATGCCTCTGAGGCATTTTCCTCATGGTGGAGCTTTCCACAGCAAGTCTCCAGTAGGTGGCGTCATTCCAATCATTACACTCCTTTACCAAATTGTTGACTCCTTTTTCATGATTTTATTTAATCACTCCCATTTCTTTTCCCATTTCCCTCTGTCTCTCTTATTTGATTTTAAAAATCCTTCTTGAGCTCTACCAGAATTTTTTTTTGAGGGCCCCCTGACAAGTTCATACTTTTCTTTGAGGTTTCATATGTAGCTGTTTTCATAATGTTGTCTCTGAGTTATTCATTATCTTCCCTGTCATGATAGCAATGTTGTTTGGTCAGATTCCTTTTTAAGGTTGTTTTCTCATTTTACAGCCTATTTTTTGACCTTTAACTTTGTGGTAGAGTTGGGCTCTTTTCCTGGGGATTAGCAAGTACTGTCCCAAGCTTTGTATTTTTTGTGCTGCCATTTTCAAAGCTAGCTCTGGGGGGCTGTAAGTTATCAATTCTTTCTAGGTGGTATGATCTAAGCGGTGGCGTGGTCACTGCTCTCTTGGACTGTGACCTGTTCTGTGAGTGAACATAAGAATTGTGACCAGGGTCCCTGGTCTTGCTAGCGCTCCTCCTCTTCTGGAACCACATATGGGCAATGTAATGGAGTGTTACACCTAGTTCTAGCAAAGGGGCTCTTGTGATTTCCTTCTGACAATGTTTTCCTATCTCATTGCTATCTGTGGGTTGAGAGTTCCAGAAGCAGTTTCAGCCAATGCCAATTCAGTCACCATTCCAAGGCCTGCTGCTGGTCTGTTAAGGCATAGCCTATGTTGTATTGTGCTTAACACTCACCCCAGTGAGACAGAGCTTTCCTTCCAACCTCCTAAATTGTCTTGTGCTGAAAAATTGTTTTACCTCCTCCTTCTGTCGGTTCTTCTGCTCCAGAATTAGTTTTGAGGTGTTACTTTAAAATTGTTTAAAGGGGTACAACACAAATAGCCCATATGCAATTGTCTCATATTCAATGGAAAGGTCTAGCTGTCAGGGTTTCCCAGCTTTCATCCTCACAACTATTAAGTGTTAATATTATTTTTATATTTAATATTTATATACAACATATGTTACATATAATTCACATGTAATATTTACATGCTATATAAAATAGCTTACATATTTGAAACTATGTATATACACACAAACAAATTAGCCGCTTAGACACAAGCAACTTTTTCCCTTTGCCTTCCATGAGTACTTTTTTTTTCTGAACAGCTGTTTTCTTTTAGATCACCTCAGGTATTATGTTTGAGGGCCTGCTTTCTCTTAGGCACACAAAGCTGTCTATGTCTGCTCAGAGAAGCTACTTTTCATGGAGTCTCATATTTTTTATTTAAACTGTGGACAGAGGAAGTTTTTCAATTCTTTTAAAGATGTTCTATTCAATAAATAAAAATTTTTCCTAAAAAGAAGTGCTACTCCTTTATATCCTCCTTCCATTGAAAATTTAAAGTCCCTTCAAATCATTTGTCTTTTGATTGAAAATTTTGAACACAAATATGGACCTTCTGTCATTGATGATTTTCTAACAAATGTTCTTTTGTTATTGACTTTTTTCAATCAAATTTTAATTCTGCTTTTGAGTTCACATGATATATTTATAGCCACATTTAGAACAAATACTAGTTCTGCTTTTCTGAAGGTACTTTTCCAGTAGTGGTCTTGTATTGACTCATTGGGACTTAACTGAATGTGATGTCATTTTTGCTGTCCTGGCGTTCTGGGACAACTTCCTCCTCTGGCCTTATCTCCATTTCCTGAAGCTGACTCTTTGGAATTAAGATTCTTGCTCACAAAAATCTGTGTTGGGGCAGCTAGGTGGCACAGTGGATAAAGTACCAGCCCTGGATTTGGGAGGACCTGAGTTCAAATCTTGCCTCAGACACTTGACACTTAACTAGCTGTGTGACCCTGGGCAAGTCATTTAACCCTCACTGCACTGAAAAAAACCCCAAACCAAACCAAAACAAAAAATGAAAAATCTGTGTTTCTTTTCTGGAATAGTGCATGTTGATATCTTTTTGGGCTGAAGTTGCAAGTGTAGCTTGAAGAGATATCATATATACATGCATAGACGCACACACACATATATATGACAATTATTTATAATGTACTATTTATATTGGATGGTTTATGTTGATCTTGCATCAAAAATTTGGACCTTTAGTCCATTGATCATTACCTGTATACTCTTCCACCTATCATCGAAGTTTGGATAGGTTCTGGCTTTTGAGTCTGAGCAATCCAAGGTAGTTTCTTGTTTGAATTATATGGTCTAGTGAGGGCAGCTAGGTGGCACTGTGGATAAAGCACCAGCCCTGGATTCAGGAGGACCTAAGTTCAAATATAGCTTCAGACACTTGACACTTATTAGCTGTGTGACCCTGAGAAACCCTAAACCCTCATTGCCCTGCAAAAAAATTTAAAAAATTAAAAATTTGAATTACATGGTCTATACTATAGAAGATTACCTGGAACTAGATTTAGCCATGTTTTCCCAAGTTAAGCCATTACATTCAAACTGATATACTAATACCTCCTTGAAATTTTTCTAATAACTCATTGAAATATGGCAAATTTTATTTTTCCATAGCTAAGATCAATTAAATATGCCTTCAGCTCTTTGTGGTATACTTTGCCCTGGCATACTTTTTTCTCATCTAATTGCATTTTCTACCTCAGGCTTTACTGTTCTTTTAGATATCAGTCTTTGTAGTTGACTGAACACTTGAGTTACAGACTCAAAAGTTTTCTATCCCATTGGCTACATAGCATATTTAATGAATTTAGCATACACTTTCCATGCTGTCTGATGACCAGCGATTTGCCTTTATTATTTCTATAAGTATTTTTGACAGGTGATTTCAGAGTTTGTAATATTTATATTTTGCATGATTCCAAACCCTCACAGATTTGGAAAACAAAGGCCTAGTTGGAGAAAGGAGAAAAGGTACCCCAGTTCTTTAAGAGCATCTTGTATCATAGTCAAGAAAGGGCTAGAATACTGGGATTTGATGATTTGATCATTGTGACTAGGACAGGAATGTAATGATCTTTCTAAATAAAAGATAAATTATGGTATTGAGTCTCTTCACATCATGACGTTTCTCTTATTACAACCTGGATAAATCAATATGTTGCAATTTTTATCAGTATGAACAAATCAGATTTCTTGGTGGAAATCAAGAATTTAATGTGATGAATTTAGATTTTAGAGTTCAAATAGAATTAATACATAATTTTATATCTTTAAATTGAATTGGTTTCTATCTACCCATCGATCTAGCTACATATATGTGTAGTTTCATTTTCAAGTATTCATGATATTTTTAGAGCTAGAAGATATATTAGAGTTGACCTCTTGCACTCCCACAATACTAACTCATACTATTGGGAGAAAAGAAGCTATGGAATTGATTTTGAGCTAATTTGTTTGAATTGATCCACCACTGCACTGTGGGCCCTTTTGAGTCAACTCTAAGACTCTGGAAGGGAGTACTTAAAACCCCAGAGAATTTCTTTGATCATTGATTTTAACTTCCTTGCTCATAGCTTTTTTCCTTTTATTTTCTCCAAACTGCTTTTAACTGTTTTGGGAACAGCCTTTATCTGAGAATATATAAATAAGTTTTATTAAATAAATTGTTTATTTGAACTCTCAGTCTCTGAGTGTTCACCAGAAGTGGACCCTGACTAGGGCAATGGGCAATTTTTAGTCTCTGTGCCCTCTAAGACTCAAGTTACAGAAGAACTGTTAATCAGAAATAGTGGAGAACAAATCTCTAACAAAATGAACAATATGAAATCACATATTGGCCCTTATTTAACCCTGAAAATCCAATATTTCTCTCTCTCTCTCTCCCCCCCCCTCCCCGGGGCAATGAGGGTTAAGTGACTTGCAAGGGTCACATAGCTAATAAGTGTTAAGGGTCTGAGGCCAGATTTGAACTCAGGTCCTCCTGAATCCAGGGTCAGTGCTTTATCCACTGTCCCACCTAGCTGCCCCCAATATTTCTCTTTTAATAAGATCTTGAGCACAGTTGTTGGACTATAGTTTGTACAGGTTGCTTTGTATTTTGAAATGTGTGTGTGTGTGTGTGTGCATGCATGTACACACATACTTGACATCCTTTTTTTGAGGCCTTCTTTCCCAGACTAACGTCCTTCATGCTTGGACCTTTCCTTTTTTTTCTTGATTGATGCTTGACAAAGCATCAATTTCTCAATAATTATATCAATCAAAAACTAGATAGATAGAGTTGCCCAGGATGATTGATATGACCAAATCCTGAATTTCTCACCACTCTTCTCTCATAAATTTATTATCAATGATGAAATTGATCTTTTTCTAAAATATATTTTCATTGATTTTTTTTATAGTGCCTAGACTTCCCCTTATATCTCTCCTCTTCATTTTTTCAGAGAGACTTCTGTTGTAACAAAGAATATTTTAAAAACTGAAAAATAAAACTAAAGAGAAAAAAATCAGCAAAACCATTCACCACATTGGAAAGAACTGTCATTTTCTATAGTGTTCTGCTTCTGAAAAGGGGTGGGAGTACCTTTACTCTCTTCTTTGGGGCCAAGCTTGTTCTTTGTAATTTTATAACTTTTATTTGTGATTATTTTTTGGTTGTTATTCCCATTTATATTGTTGTAGCCATTGAATACATTGGTCCCTAGATGGCATAGCAGATAGACTTCTAAGCCTAGAGTCAGGAAGACATGAGTGCAAATTAAGTTTCAGATACTTACTGGTTGTATTATCCTTGCCAAGTCACTGAACATCTGTAGGCCTTGCTTTCCACATCTGTAAAATGGGGATTATAATGGAACCTTCCTTCTGGGGTTGATGTAGGGATCAAATGAAATAATATTTGTAAAAAGTACATGGTTATTTTTAGCAATGCAGTGATCCAAGAGAACTCCGAAGGTCTTATGAAAAATACAATCTATGTACAGAGAGAGAACTGATGGTATTTGAATGCAGATTGAAACATATTTTTTTTTGTTACTTACTTTATTGGAAACAACAACAAAATGATGAGCAGGATGCTATCAGAAAAACCTGGAAAGACTTACATGAACTGATGCAGAATGAAATGTATTGTATACAGAATAACAGAAATAGTGTTAGATGATCTGCACTCAAGGACATGGTTATTTTCAGCAATGCAGTGATCCAAGATAACTCTGAAAGACTTATGAAAATTGCAGTCCATCTACAGAGAAAGAACTGATGGTATGTGAAAACTGATTGAAGCATAATTTTTTTGATAGTTCCTTAATCTGAAGTTTTGTTTTTGTCTGTTTTCTTTTATAACCTGGCTAATGTGGAGATGTTTTGTATGACTGCTCATGTATAGCTTGTGTTGAATTGCTTGAGTTCTTGGGGGGGATGGGGAGGAAGGAAGAGAAGTTGGAATACACAGTTTTAAAAAATTGATGTCATAATTTGTTTTTACATGTAATTTGGAAAAATAAAATTGTAAATAAAATGAAAAAAGTACATAGCACAGTACCTGACACATAGTAGGAACTTAATAAATGTTTGTTACTTTCTCCCTTTCCCTTTTTCTGCCTCCACTCACTTCATTTTGCATCAAATTATGAAAGTTTTTTCATGATTCTCTGAAATCATCCTGTTCTTTCTTAGAACACAATAATGTTGTTGTTTGGTTGTTTTCCACCCATGTTTGTGACCTCTTTTCAGGTTTTCTTGACAAAGATACTGGAGTGGTTTGGTTGCCATTTCCTTTTTCAGTTCATTTTAGAGATGACAGAACTGATGCAAGTAGCGTTTAGTGACTTGTCCTGGGTTACAAATATAGTAAATGCCTGAGGCTGAACTTGAACTCAAATCTTCCTGACTACAGGTCCAATGCTCTACCCACTGTGCCAGCTAGCTGCCCAGACACATATACTATTCCATTATATTAATTTACCACAGTTTGTTTTGCTAATCCCCAACCAATAAACATCTACGTTGTTGCCAGTTCTTTGCTACTGCAAAAGTTGTTGCTCCAAATATTTTGATCTTGGAGGGACTTTGGGGGGGGGGGGTCGATATCCTTAGCCACCTTATTTGCCTAATTCCAAATTACTTTCCAGAATGGTTGGTTGTGTTAATCCATAGTCCTCTCCATAGTTCAGTTTGGACAGCTTCATACAATGAAACTCAACTGTATTCAAGACACCTACGCAATTTGTCAAAATAGCATATAAGGAAATGCGTAGCCCACAAGGGGTGTTTTAGTGACCAGGAATCTAGGTCTTCCTTTTCTTCTTCTTTTTAAAAAGAAGGGCTTAACATTAAAACTTGGCCAAATAACAGCTTTACATTTTTAACATAAGTATCCATGATAGAAAGAGAAATAGAAGAGAGGGTGGCAAAATGTTAAAGATGGACAGATGGCTCTTTTCTTCCTAAAATATATTCTGAACAGAGACATATCTCATGTCCATGATATGTGCAAAGCTTCTTAAATTTAGCACTAAAAAGTAATTGCAAAATTTAAAATTTGGGTCTCATTTGGATATTTCTGTTCCTAACTATGAGGAAGAAACTCAGGCAAGAGTATTTCTTGAATTTCACACAGTACTTCACAATAAAATATTTTTTTCTGTGCCATGGTTCAAAAGGGGTAAGACTTTAGGCCTGATTTTTAAGAGCTCTAAATGTGAAACTGGTTAAAATCAGAGATAAAGGAGAAAGAGACACACACAGAGGGAGGGAAGGAGAGAGGGAGGGAGAGAGAGACAAAAGAGAGACAAAAGAGAGAGAGGGAGGGAGGGAGGGGGAGAGGGAGAGGGAGGAGATATAGTTTGATAGTAATAAGTTACCACTTGAAGTTCTGCCAGATAACCAAAGTGATTTAATCTCACAGACTACTGATATATTGTAAATATCCTTATATAGAGTAGATCTCAAGCAAGCAATCTTGTTATGTGGCTAACACAAAATATTAAAGGCAATAAACTTCATGACACTCAATGGTAATGACATTTTACTGCTTTTCTTGAAAAAGAAACAGCTTTTGAAAGAGATTTCAGATGATTTTAGATTTTGAACTCTAGAGAAGAGGGTGATTGCCGTGCCCTGGCAAAAGCAGAATAATGGTTGAAAAGAATCAGGATACTTTTTGTTTGAGATAAGTGAAGACTGGTGCTTTGTCAAGAACTTTGTTGAAAAAAAGGAAAGGTCAAAGTAGGGAGTACATTAGTGTGGGAAAGAGGGCCTTAAGAAGAGGATGTCAGATTTTTAAAAGACCAAGTTGATAGCAGAGAAATATAACTTTTAAAAGAGTTATTTTAAATTATTTCCCTTAATATTTCCCAATTACATGTAAAAAAGTTTTCAACAATCTTTTAAAAAAATTTTGAGTTCCAAAAGTACCTTCCTTTATCCTCTCCATCCTCCTTGAGAATGCAAGCAATTTGATACTGATTATATGTGTCAAGTCATGAAAAACATATTTCTATATTAGCCATGTTGCAAAAAACAAGCAAAAAACAATAAAAATTTTTTAAAAGTTAAAAAAACTGCATTTATTCAGCATTCAGAGTTCATCAGTTCTTTCTCTATGAGTGGATGGAATTTTTCATCATGGGTCCTTGGGAATAGTTTTGGATCATTGTCTTGATCAGAGTAGCTAAGTCAGAGTTGATTATCCTTACAATATTGTTGTTACTGTGTTTAATATTCTGGTTCTGCTCACTTCACTTTGCATGAGCTCGTGTAAGTTGTAGGTAGTGCTTGTTCTTGGTTTTAGAGAGATTCTACCTATTTTAAGAAAGGCTCCACTAATTCCTATAATTCCTATTGCTTTTAGTAGTAATGGGTGTTGTATTTTGTCATTTTCATCTATTGGTATGATCATTTTAATATGTAATTGATCATGATTGATATAATCATGTGGTTTTTGTTGTTTATATTAGTTATATGGTCAATGATGCTAATAGTTTTTCTAACATTGAACAAGCCTGTATTTCTGGTAAAATCCCACCTGGTCATAGTATACGACTGTTGCGTTACATTCTTATAATCTCCTTACTAGCATTTGATTTAAATTTTTTGCACCATTATT
This sequence comes from Dromiciops gliroides, assembly GCF_019393635.1. NCBI lineage: Eukaryota > Metazoa > Chordata > Mammalia > Microbiotheria > Microbiotheriidae > Dromiciops > Dromiciops gliroides. Next base: position 56,532,563 of record NC_057866.1, read on the forward strand.
CTTTAGGAAAATTGGTGTATAGTTTACTTTTTCTGTTTTTGATCTTCTTGTTTTAGATATCAAAGCCATATTTGTATCATAAGATGAATTTGGTATAACTCCTTTACCTATTATTTTGGATAGTTTATGTAGTAACATAATTAATTGTTCTTTAAATATTTGGTGGAATTCACTTGTAAATGATCTCCTCCTGGGGATTTTTTCTTAGGGAGCTCATTGATGGCTTGTTTAATTCCTTTTCTAAGGTAGAGTTATTAAGTATTCTCTTTCTTCTTCTGTTAATCTGAGCAGTTTATGTTTTTGTAAATATTCACTTATTTCACTTAGATTGTCAGTTTTACTAGCATGTAACTAGGCAAAATAACTCCTAATAATTTCTTTAATTTCATATTAATTGATGATATTTTCTATTTTTGAGACTAGTAATTTGACTTTCTTCTTTCTTTTTAAAAATCAAATTAGCCAATGGTTTATTAATTTTTTTGTTTTTCCCATAAAACCAACTCCTAGTTTTATTATTAGTTAATTTTTTTTTAACTTCCAATTTCATTTATTTCTTCTTTGATTTTTAAGGATTTCTATTTTGGCATTTAATTGGGTATTTTAATTTTTTCTTTTTCTGTTTTTTTTTTAGCTTCAAGTCCAATTTATTGATCTGCTCTTACTCTCTTTTGTTATGTAAAATTTCTCCTAATTACTGCTTTTGCTATATCCCATCAATTCTGGTATGTTATCTCATTGTTGTCATTCTCTTTAATGAAATTATTTATAGTTTCTGTGATTTTTTTCTTTGACACATTTGTTGGGATTAGATTATTTCATTTCCAATGAACTTTTACTCTATGCTTGTATAGCCCTTTATTAAGTATAATTTTTTATTTCATTATGGTCTGGAAAAGGTGCATGTAATATTTCTACTTTTTAGCATTTGTTTGTGAGGTTTTGATGCCTAGTACAAGGTTAATTTTTGTGAACATGACCTGTCAGGCTGAGAAAAAGGTATATTCCTTTCTATTCCCATTCTGCTTTCTCCAGAATTTTGTCATACCTATATTTTCTAAGCTTCTATTCATTTCTTTTAGTTATTTATTTTATGGTTAGATTTATTTATCTTTGAGAGGGGAAAGTTGAGGTGCCCCACTAGTATAGTTTTAAAAAATATATTTCCTCCTATAATTCATTTAAAATTTCCTTTAAGTATTTGGATGCTATACCATTGGATACATATGTTTAATATTGATATTTCTTCATTGTCTATGGTGCTCTTTACCAAATAGCTTCTCTTCCAATCCTTTTTAATTAGATCTATTTTTGCTTTTGTTTTGTCTGATTTCATGATTGCTACTCCTGCTTTTTAAAATTTTTACTTCAGCTGACGTGTAATAGATTCTGCTCCAGCCTGTTATTGTAACTCTGTGTGTTTGTTGGATTCTGGATTCTAATCCATTCTGCAATCTAATCCCATTTTATGGGTGAATCCATCCCATTCACATTTAGTTATGATTACTAAACTGTGCATTTCCCTTTATCTTTTTTTCTCTTATTTTACTCTCTCTCTCCTCCCCCCCCCTTTTTTCCTTCCTCTGAAGTCAGTTTTGGTTGGGATGATTGCTTTCTTTTACCTGCCTTCCCTTCTATCACCCCCTTCCTTTTATCACCCCTTTTCTTTTATCACCTTCCCCTTATCCTTCTCTGTTGGTCACTATGGGTTTCTATTATTGTTTGTCCTTTGTTTTTGAAGAGGATCAAAGACATCTGGGCTATAGTGGAAAAAAAAAAAAGCTCTCAACTGTGAGTTGGCTAACCTGATTTCTGGTCCTGGTTCTCCACAAAATTCTCTGAGTGATCTTTAAGTCTCTGTTTTCTCATCTTTAAAATGATAGGACCTGGTGATCCCTTGCTCTGAAACCCTGTAACCTTATGAATATTTTCTACAAAGTTAGTTCTCAAGAACTTCTATTAGCCAATGACTTATCAAAACTCCATATGAGCCAGTTACTGATGTTTTACTTCCTAAATGTAGACATCAAAGACAGTTAAAAAATGAAATCACTTTTCTCTTAGGTCACCACACATTGCTTATGACTCCATATTTATACCAATGCTCATTTTTAGTTGATATTTGTATAAGAAGAAAGGAAAAATTTGACACCTATATATGCTAGATTCTTATAACTTCAAGAAAATATTTTACAGTGAAATACTGGGTGAGTAGCTTGTAGTTAATCTATAGAAAACATTCAAAATTCTGGATGAGCTCTTGGGCATATCTGACTAAAAGTCTATATGTAAAAATATACTGTAATATGATTGACAGGTAGGATGACCTCTTAAAGTCAGTGTTATTTCATTTTGATGTGTACATTTTTCAGTATCTTTGAAGAATATTATATTGTTTTAATATTCAATTCAAGTTTTTAAATGTCTAAAAGGAATCTTGATCTGACAAAGTATCTCATGCAGAACATTTTTTGAGGTAAGAAATTATGCCTTGTTATCTTTACTGGGATCATGGTGTAGTGAATAAGGCATTGGAATTGGAGTCTGGAACACTTGGGTTCAAATCTTTTGTCAGATACTGACTAGCCTTGAGAACCTGGGCAGGCACTTTAGTTTCTCTGTGCTTCTGTTTTGCCATCAACAAAATGAGGTTTTTGCACTCAACAGCCTCTTAGTTTCCTTGAAACTTAGTGGAATCTATGCTCTTACAATGCTTCTCTCTCCAGTTCTGCCACTGATGTATATGTTGTACCTATTTATTAGTGCCCTTCTTTCTCCCATTAGATCAAAATGCACAGGGGGAAAAGATGTATAGCTAAGCCATGCACTGTTTCCCTTCTTAGTGTGGTAAATACTGAGATGCCTGGTTAAGTGACTTCTAAAGCTAGAGCAATTTTTCCTTTCTTTGACACAAACTATACTTATATCCCTGATTCAGCTCTTTACATGAACAATCTTTGACAGGTTAAATACCAAGCTTCCACTTCAGTTGTTAAAGAACCTTGATCAAGTCTTTGGAACATTGAACAAAATCATTAAATTGTTTCTGATTATCTCCATCATAAAGGTGACTAGATCTCATTCATTTTTTAACAATCATTTGATTCATTGCTGAGCTTTAGACTCATAAAAAAGTTGGAAAGCGTTTAATCAATTATTTAAAAACTGAGTGATCTCCAACATGAATTTTAGCTCAGTGAGTCCTTTTTGTTGCCACATGGAATTTCACCCATCAATTTAAACAAAAGCCTCATTTGAGCATGAAGTAACATTTCCAGCTCATATAGGTCAGAACAGTATGAGTCCTTAGTATGGTAACTTGGGCAATCTATCAGAGCTGTGGAGAAGCTTAAATGTGGCAGATGAGAGTATTTCATGAGTACAAGTATGACTGTTTCCAATCTACAGAAGTGGTATTCAAGAAATTAGAGGTTTAGTAAACTAGTAATAGATTAACAGAATGATGGAGTTGCAAGTATCTTATTGGCTATCCAGTCCAGCTCATGCCTGGACAAGAATTCCCTCTACAAACACACCCAAGCCATCATTCATGCTTTGTTTGAAGAGCTCTAAGACCACTATAAAATATTGTTGTTTTGGAGTGTGATTGGATTAAGAGGGAGAAAATGCCAGGCATGGGTAAGACTTTAGAATATGGGTAGAAAGTACAGCAGTGGTTATATGGGCAACCTGGATTTTTTCCCTTTTTTATTGCATGTTCTCTCCTAGTGTGTTGACTTTCTGGGATGGAAGGCAGATTAGATATTAGGGAAATATATGTGGTTTCCCCTCAATCTACTATACCTTATAAATTTCGATGCTAGCACATGAATTGGGATGATGTTTGCTTTATAGATAAGTCCATAAGATGGTAATTGTGATTCAGGGCAAAACTGTGTATTTAAGTTAAGTGCTCTGAGACTCCTGTAGTGGCCCTCACAAGGATTATGTCTTAGAGACAACTTTGGATGTAATGACTATACATCTTCAAATTTAACTCTTTTTTTGTGAGGCAATGAGGGTTAAGTGACTTGCCCAGGGTCATACAGCTAGTAAGTGTCAAGTGTCTGAGGCCAGATTTGAAATCAGGTCCTCCTAAATCCAGGGCTGGTGGTTTATCCACTGTGCCACCTAGCTGCCCCTTAACTTCATTTAAAAAAAATTTTTTTTTTCAGTGAGGCAATTGGGGTTAAGTGACTTGCCCAGGGTCACACAGCTAGTAAGTGTTAAGTGTCTGAGGCCGGATTTGAACTCAGGTACTCCCAAATCCAGGGCCAGTGCTCTATCCACTGCGCCTCCTAGCTGCCCCTTAACTTCATTTTTAAAACAAATTTTAAAGTATCTTGTAGTTTGGCCAACCAAGAAAAATAATGAACCTGGTATAATTTCTTACATATTTAAGTGAACATATTTTTTCTGGGTACCATATTACCAGGGAAGGTAAGTGATACCGTGGATAGAGTACCAGGTCTGGAGTCAGGAAGACTCACCTTTCTGAATTGAAATCTGACCTCAGACACATATGACCATGGCAAGTTACTTAACCTTGTCTGCTTCAGTTTTCTCATCTGTAAAATAAGCTGGAGAAGGAAATCACAAATCACTCCAGTATCCTTGCCAAGAAAACCCTAAATAGGGTCATGAAGAGTCTGACATGACTGCAAATGACTGAACAATTATTACCCACTGAAAAGCAATTTATTCATTGGCTGTTTAGTGGTCTGAGAAATAATGCCGCTTCCAGAAGGGGTCAAGTTAACTGTATGCTGCAATGAAAACTCAGCACATCATCTGCCCTCTAGATATGACTTGTAATATCGCCTTTGAAAGGTTGTTCATTTCTATAGGGGGGCATCCCTTTCTTGGACACCCCTTTGAGGTGAAGGTAGTGGTTGTGGCTGGGGAGTTAGGTAAAGGAAATTTAAAGACAATGTTTGAGCCTTGTGTCATTGGAAACTTCTCTTTCCATTTTCTTTAGTGATTTGCTGAATAATCTGTACATATTAAACATTAATTGTGCTTTTGAAATAAAAAAAGTGGGGAAATACTTATTAGAGAGAAAATACTTATTAAAGAGAGAATTCCATCATATTCCCTCTTGGTACAATGCCAACTCTAAAAAATTAAAATGTTTTGGGCTTAAATAAAGGTATTTTATTCTATACTTTGTTCACCTTTTCCTTGTTTTTAAGTCTTATTTGGATTTTTGTTGGCCAATCCAACCAATCTTGATCCCTTTTCCATTTTGTGATTGGAATACTTGGGAAGAAATTAAAAGCTTTTCAGTGTTTCTAAAGTTAAAAGAACAACTTAGTTGGAAATGATCTCAAAAGCACAGATGTAACTTTGGCGAAGGGGAAGGTGAACTGATATTTTTCCTCAGGACAACGAAATTTATAGGGAATCAGCAATACCTATATTTCTGCAGTATAAAAACAATTGAGAGCAAAAATAATTAGAGTAAGAAGCTACAAGAGAGCAACTTTCTTTTTTTCTTCTCGTCCACAACTTTTTTCTCCTGGAGACTGCTTCTCAAAGGAAGCCCTTCTGTGTCCTCACTCAGTCTAGTTTTGGTAGCTTGAAGTAGATTCTCAAATAATTGTGAGTTCTTCCTCTCCCTTCTCCCTCTTCTTCTTTTCCCCTTAATTCTTCCCCTTTCTTTTATATCTTCAGTTATTCCTCTTCTCCCTCTTCCTCTCCCCCCAGCTCCTTTGGAAAGGGTTGCTCCCCCACACTCAACTGAATTTGTCTTTAACAACTGATTTGAGTTAGGTATGGTGATGAACATCTGTAATCCTTGCTATTAAGGTGGAGGATTGCTTGAGCTTAGGAGTTCTGAGCTGGAGTGGGCCAAAGCCCATGGGGTATTCAATGGAGAGAGAGCCCTCCAGATTCAGGGGTCCACAAGGCTGCCTAAAGAGGGGCTAACCAGTTCAGGTTGGATATGGGACAGGTCAAAGTTTCAGTACTGAACATTGGTGGGGTTGGCCCATGAATGGCCCCTGCACTTAGGGCCTGGGTGAGATAGGGAGGCCCAGTCTCAAAGACTAAACAAACCAAAACAAAGCCCCCAAAAGAGATAAATAAACAGAAAACCAAACCCTGATTTAAAGGAGAATTTGGGGCTGCTTACTTGAGGTGCATTTTGTGAAGTTTTCCTTGGACATGGAAACTGATAGTGATAGCTCTGCTCAGAAGCCAACTAGCTGAGAATCTACTCTATAACATCACTTTCTACTTCCCATCAGTCCTTACCTTGAAATCCCCAGTGAGAGAAAAACCCATTGATGACGTTTTGCAATATCTCATTAGACCATGCTAATTAGTAGGGAGTTTCTCTTGAAATCAAGTCTTAAAAGCTCTTTCTCAACCCACCCGTCTCATTGCTCTTTACTGTATTTTAGTCCCATTGATCTTTACTGTGTCTTCATCCCATTCTTTAGAACTTCTTGTTCCTTCTTGACTGACTTACCTGTAGAGTTTTAGGCTGTGGGTTCCTACCTATCCTTTCTTGGAAGGTGTCCTCCCCAAATTAGAGTGTGTGTCAGATCATGATTGGCTCCATTAGAAATTCAAAGATGGAATGGTGACTTGTATCAAAGGTCACATAATTTTTACATCAGCAACCAGTTCTTCCATGTTGGTGAAAATTATGTCTCAAAAAGCTATTTCCCTCCTTGGTTTCTACACCTTTAGAAAGATGAAATTATAATTAAGGAAAAGGATGAATTTATTAGTTCTGCTGCTTTTGACAGAGAGACAGCAGTAGCAAATATTCAGAAAACTGAAACCTTCCCCCCATCAGCATTAAATTCTTTATCCATGTCAGGTTTATGATCTGTTTCCTAAACTCTTTTATTTCTTCATTCTGTCTAGGTGATCACTATTGCATGTTCTGATGGCAAATAAAATTTCTGTTTTTGCTTTCATTCATCTTTATCCAAATGCTAAGCCCTCCCCCACCAGTTTCTGGATTTGCTTACATAGCTCTCCTGTAGCATTTCACCAAATAATGTGATAGCTCCTGGAGGGAGGGTGAGGAAGAAGTTTGAGATCTTAACTCTGAAGTGCTTGGGGTTGAGAGAGGATGAGATCTTGCATGTGTGAGAAATTTGAGGGCTCCAAAAGATGTATGGAGAGAAATGAGAACCTGAGTAAGGCCAGATATCCATCTCAGGCATCAACAACCAGTGGTGAGTAGGAGTGGACTTGTCCCACAGTAAGTGCTAAGGTCACAGAGAACATCTCTCTTCCTCTCTTCTCTCCCATCTACAGAGAGAAATCTTCCCAAGATTTCTACTCCCTTTTACATGAATCTTTCATTATACAATAATTTTTTTAGGGTTAAGCTCAATTAATTTAGATAAAATGTTCATTCTCCACTGATTTCTTATCACTGTAAGTGCTCTCTTAATGGACTAATAGGAGACAGCTCTGAAGAGGTTTTTCTATTTTAAAGACTATGAAAGCTAGGGATCTTCTATTGACTTGTTGGTCAAGGAGCCACCTAGAAGCATATTTTATATGCTTAACTTGTACATTCTATAGCCAAACTCCCAAGGGCAGAATTGAGACAGAACCTGGGACTTTCTGTTTGCCCCTCAAACCACTAGCCTCTTTTACTTCTTTTTGTTGTAACTGCAAGGTGTATGTGGGCTCACTAGGAGAGAAAGAAGTTGGTTAGCCTCTGAATCTAGCTTCTCTTTCCCCTCTCTTCTAAGAGAGATACACATACTGAAACACACACACACACACACACACACACACACACACACACACACACACACCCTGAGAAGAGAAACAAAGCATGATGGGAGAGTCGGAAAAGGGAACTAGAGCTGGCCAAGGAGGCAGAAAAAGGTGAAACAGTTTTTTTGACTCTTTTCCTTTCTGTTTTGGAAGGATGAAAGTGAGGAGGACACAAACAGTCGGGTGTTATAGTGGCACCTAAGGGGTTACACTTGCAAATGTTAAATATTCTTGTATATAATACTATTCCTTCCCAACCCCTAATTCAGTTTATGAACTTGCATAAGACAGGCATTTAGTAGAGTAATAGGATTTAGAGAATGAAAAAACCATAAAAATCATCTAGTTCAACCTTCCCAATTAGAAAAGTGGAAACTGAGGCCAGAAGACTTTAAATAATCATGATCCTTATGATCTTAGGGCCTGTGACTCCAAATATAAGTTTCTTTCTACAACTCTACTCAATTTGTTAGATTGTGATTAAATTTGTTTAAGTGAGTTCTAGTGGATTATTTTCCATATTTCATAAATCAGAAAATAAGGTATTTCTATTATGTAGTAAAATATTTTTATGCAAAAGTCAAAGATGCTCCCAATCAAATTGGAAAGATAATGAAAATCCTTCATTTTTTCCTCCATTTACCATATGTAGGTAATTTTCAGTACATCTCCATTGGTAAGAACCACAGGCTCACTTTTACTCTACAGGTCTTGAAATATTCTGTTTCCCAGTTTTATAATTAAAGATCATTTCGTAGTGATTTTCAGACATAATATAAAATTTAACTCACTTAAGATGTGACAGCCATCATCACTTATTTTCATTAAACATGCTTTAGAGCAGACAGATATTGCAGCAAGATAAGAATTAACATTTTAAAGTTTAAATATGATTGCAAAAATCTTTCTCAGAAAATTATGATCTTCCCCTTGCTGCTCTTTCCTAAAATAAATTAGTACCATTACAACCAAATGGCAGGGTTTGATGTATCTAGGTGGAATTTTTAACTGTGTTTTTATGTATACAAAAATTGAGGTCCTACTGAAAAGCTGCACAAATATAATCATGTTTTTAGATGAATATTTTTTTCCCTTGCAAAGTAAGAAGAAATGGCTAAATATATTTCAAAGAGCTCCAGGGGTCCATTTCTAATTTGTTTTCTTTCCTCCTCTCTATATGTCTATTGGATGAATGGATGTACTTCACCACCTAGACTTTCAAAGGGATAGGTTTTTAAGTCTTACAAGAAAAGACCCTTTTTACTTAATTAAGTTTAGAACATTATAGTTTCAGGGAAATTCTTTGAACACTAGAGCTATGTTTACATGTGGTGCCCAAATGTAGCTAGTGAGGATTGGTACCCACTAGAAAAAAGGACGAGCAATTTCAGATGAATAGTTGTATTTTATCTATACATTGAATCTCTCTGGAAAATCAGTGATCCATGGGCCCTGGCATTTACACCCTGTGGAACAGTTGACTAGCAAGCACATATTCAATTCAAGCTTGACTTGCTACTGATGAGGCAATTCTTGTTTTGTTTTTTTGGCAATTCTTGGAAGTGTACATTTTGCCACTGTTTACCTTCCTCAACCCTCTTAAAATATCCAGGGTCAGCGCTATGAAATATCATTATAAACTTTCATGGTGGATTCCTTCCATTAATGCCAAGGACAGGAATGGACCCATATACTACAGCACTCATTTCCCCCAAAGGGGCTACCATTCTTCTTCCAAAACAAGAGTGCTCACATGGAAAGAGAAACAATTCTTCCTGTCCTTCTTCAGTATTAATTTTCCTCTAGGTGCTTTCTGGACTGTATATGAATGGTTCCTCTTAATCCCGAGTTCAATTAGGACTTATCAAAAAGCCTTTTAGTAGTGTGAATTAGTATATATGAGACAAGGTTATAGGATTTTGGTCAAGCAACACAATATCTTCCATAACAACTTGGGTCCTTTGGATTCGTGGGGTAATATTTGCCCTTGCCATTTCAATAAGGTGACTAGCCCTTTTGTAGATAAACTACCATCAATGTATTTTATGTTACAACATATTTTTAATTTCCCCAAATAAATATATGTCCGATTATGTTGTACAGATATTTTAAGTGATATATACATATTAATATAATAACATATAATATGCAATGTATATAATGTATATGTACTAGGTGTTTGGAGGAGGTATAAGGATATAAATAAGTTATGGTCTCTGCTTTCATGGAGCTTATAATCCAGGGAAAACATCATACACACACCTATAAATAACTATAAAGAAGATGGAAATACTCAATTTTTAAGAGAAGTACAAATGGTGCTATATGAGGACCAAGGAGGAAAGATAATTTCCAACTCAAGAGATCAGGGAAGGCTTCATAGAGCATCTCTTGACATATTTCTTTAAAATGTAAATGATTCAGGGGCAGCTAGATGGCACAGTGGATAGAACACCAGCCCTGGAGTCAGGAGGACCTGAGTTCAAATCCGGCATCAGACATTTAACACTTACTGGCTGTGTGACCCTGGGCAAGTCACTTAACCCCAATTGCCTCACCAAAAAAAAAAAAAAAAAAAGAAAAAAGAAAAAAATGTAAATGATTTACCATGAACATATCCTCCTGCTTCCCCATTCCGTATTCTCTTTCCAAAAGCATCTGTAAAAGTTCCTAAATATGAAGAGACTATGTGTTGTTTATTCATTTCACTCATGACCAATTCTTCATGACCCCATTTGGGGTTTTCTTGGCAAAGATGCTGGAGTCATTTGCCATTTCCTTCTCTAGCTCATTTTACAGATGAGGAAATGGAGGCAAACAGAGTTAAATGACTTGGCCAGGTTACACAGCTAGTAAGTGTCTGAGGCTGGATTTGGACTCAAGTCTTCCAGATTCTAGGTCTGGTGCTCTAGCCACTGTGCCATCTGGCTGCCCAAGTGATTTAAGGGGGCAGCATTCACCTCTTCTTTGGGAAATTTCTCCCTACTAACAACGAATGTTTTGATGTCTCCCAAAGAAAAGAAGATCAAAGTTAAGAATGAAAAATAGTGTAGGTGGGAAAATTCATTAAGAAGGATCCCTTTGTTTGAGTCAACTTCTACACTATTTATTGATAATATTTATTGAATTATCATTGTCTTCTAAACTCTGACCTTGGCACTTGATGCCTTTGAAAGAGGAACCCATGAAAGAAAATGTTTAAAAAAGTGACAGAACTAGGGCTCACTATTCTTGGAAGCTCATGGGGTACCAGTACCATCATTTTTGCTCTGAAAAACAGCAATGAATGATGAATCGGAATAACAACTTTGTCTTAAATACTCTGTACTAGTAGTTTAAGCATGCATACTCTCTGTAGTTGTCAAACTTTAACAAAATCAATACTCTTGTTGTATTATATGAACAATAACAACATTAGTCAAAAAATAATTCCTTCATGATCATAAAAGAAACTAAATACTAAATATGGTTGGGGTGGGAAATAAAGAAGGATCTTAGAGAACCTTGTTCTTGCTGTGACAGAAAAGAACTTTTTTCTATTGAGATTGTGAGTAGCCTGGAATGAGATAGAAAGTCTTATTTCAACTTCATTTGGGACTTTGTTACCCACTGGTATCTTAAAGTGCTGGTCACCTGTGCCATTCTTTTGGTTCTGTGCAAGACAGAATAGCTAGTCATGGTACAATATGCCTTTGGGTTCATTAATTTTCCTATTTTAATACACCAAAAATATTCTTCTGCCTGGTTTTGTGTGTCCTTGTTCATATGTCTCTATTTTTATGTGCATGTGTGTGTCTGTTTCTGTGTGTGACATTGTTTGTGTCTCTCTGGGCTGTGTTCTGTATGTGTGTCTTTGTGACGTCCTCTGTATAAATGTCTCTGTGGGCTGTCCTCTGTGTTAGTCTTTCTGTGCTCTTCTCTTTATGTCTCCAGTGTGAAGAAAGAATGAGGATGAGGACTTGGGGTCTAGCCCCAGTTTCCTTCCATATGTATGAATATAACACATTTAATTGGTATAAGGAATCCCTACTGAGGAAACTCTCTCCACTGATGAAGATAGGCACTTGCTCTACAATTTATGATCTCAGACAATTGCCTGGGAAACTGAGGGGTTTAACGATTTGCCCCGAGTCATACAACCAGCACATGTCAGAAATGAGACTTGAATCTATCTTCCTGCTCCTGCCCCAGTACTCTATCAGCTGTACCATGCTGCTTATAAATCAAGCACACCTGCATGCACAAACACATGTGGAGAGAGGATACTCTTTCTTTTTTTTTTTTTTTGCAGAGCAATGAGGGTTAAGTGACTTGCCCAGGGTCACACAGTGAGTAAGTGTCAAGTGTCTGAGACCAAATTTGAACCTGGCTCCTCCTGAATCCAGGGCTGGTGCTTTATCCACTGTGCCACCTAGCTTACCCCCTAGAGAGGATACTTTTAATGCAATAAAGATGATACATAAAAAGCATGCTGTAGCACTTTTAGGTGTTCTAATCATCTATGTGTAGTGTCAAAGGGATTGTAAAGGTGACTAGCCTTAAGAATTACCAGAGTTCCCAGGTTACAAACAACTCATCTCCCTTTAAAAGGAGCCAATGTGTGACTTTCCATCTTACCCAGGCCTTGCCTACTCTTAATACTATTATTTTGATGCAATTTTGGTTTTGCTGTCTGAATCCTGCCAGGCTGAGCACATCTTTTCAGTGGGTCTTAGTAAGGACAACTCCCAGTAGTGGCCAAACATATGGACAGCTGGTGTGCCACATGATAATTTTCAGAATTTCCAGACATAAGAAATGTGTAATGTTTACATACACATTTACATTAACTTCTTCTTATATCATGTCCCTTCCTTCCACTAGCTTCAGACATCCCTCAAACTACTATTGCTGCTTACTTGGTATTTTGGAGTTAGTGAGGGCAGGATATTGGGAAATCTAGTAGAGAAGTTTGGGATGGACAAGAAGAGACTGGAGTAGATGAGAAGCAGTTCAGTTATCATCAGTTATGCATACATGTCACAGAAATTAAGTAGCCAAGACCTTATTAGTCTGGCTATCCTTTACATATATATTCATATACATATATACACACATGTACAGAAATACATACACAATATATTCTGATGGGAAGTGGGAAAACAGTGAATAAAGGATGACACATAATAGCTTTATTGCTTTTGATTTTTCTGCACTGGTGGTCATGTTAGCATTGGGACCATTTTGAAAAATAATTCAAATAAAGTGAGAGCTAAACCTTGGAGCTAAACATTTTAATGTTATATACTGAAAAAAATTGCTTAGGGCCAGTAGGATTATCTGAATGTCAGAGTGAACAGAATGAAATACCAACATGATTTTTTGAAATAAACAAAAACATTAATTTCAATTCATGAATTTCATGCGCTCATTAAGTAGCGGATCTCTCCAGGCATCCTCCTAGTTCCTTGTTGTTCCATTGATGAAAATTTTGTTAAGCCACTGATTATGCCTCCCTCTCTATATAATATAAAGTCCTAATTCTTTCCTCAGTTTTTCCTCACTACACATTGATTATGGTAGAATGGCAAGGAGTTCCTGGGCATAGCCTGAATCTATATGAGTCAGGGGTAGTGAAGTACCAATAGCAGAGAAATGAAGTAGTTCCAGTTAAAAGAATTCCTGGATCATGCATGATCCAGAATCAAGGAACAGTGAGGGACAGAACTGTGTCGAGCTGGTTTGTTGAATCATCTTTGTTGAATTGGATGGTGTAGAACAATGGTGTCCAACTCAAATAGAAAGAGGGACCCCTAATACCCTAATCTAGAAAGATACCCATAGGCTGCATATCTACTTAGTTTTAAAATATGTTTTTATCTATGTTTTATTTTATTTTTATTTATTTTAAATATTTCCCAATTTCATTTTAATCTGGTTCCCATGGTACTTAGGAGAGTTATCATCCGTAGAAGAGCAAACCAGGAATTTGACCTTTACTGGTGAGATATCTTGGGGGAGATTCAGAGCTTTTCCCTTCTTCCAAAGTCCTGATTTTAAGTTCAGTCTCTTGAAGGACATTGCTGATAATTAGATTGAAATAACTCTACTCATCTTGGTCAGATCATACCCAACCTTGCAAGGTATGTAATCAAAGGTGCTGAAGTCCATTGTGTTCTACTAAACTTGGGTGGGGATAGATCTTTTTTGTCTAGATAGCCCAAGGCTGGGGGCGGTTGAGATAGTTTCTCTGCCCAAGGGTAACATAATGTAACTTGGAACCCCTCATTGAAACACCTACTTTTGGGGAAGGGTATATAAATTTTGAGCCCACTGACATAATTTTCATTGGTCTAAGAGAGATAGCCAAAGGACCATCCTTTTATTAATAACTTGCTGGCTTTATTAATAAATTTATTAAATTACTAACTCTCTCAAAGCTTTTTAAATTGTCACACTGGTACTATGGGTTATGCAGACTCTGTAGGTCTGTAATGGGGTGTGTGTGTCTGTGTGCATGGTGGTAGTGGTGAACTTTTTGGATAGGGCAAGTCAGATATCTATCTTGAATAGCCCAGGGACAGGTTTAGGTTACTGGGAGTTGGAAGTAACTAAAAGCCTATCTAGTGATGCCAAGTTCCTTTTCCCTTGTGAGGAAAGAGGAAACTGTAGTGGGATGCAATTCCCTAAGAAACCCAAAGATCTCAACCCCTAAGGAATCCAAAGGAAACCAAAGATTTCAGAAATGAAAAACAACTCTGTCTCACACCTTAGGAATGTGATGTTGCCAGGAAGAGGGCACATAGACCCTGAGATATTTAGAGACAATTCCATCTATGATATAAGCATTGATAAGCATACCAAGGTTTGCAAGAACAATATACAAGTTCTATGCATTCGAGATATGGATTTCTTCCATATCAGTTATTTGGAATTTTTTCAGCAAATATTTACATAGATATTTGAAAATGGAAACAGAGAGTCTTTTTATTGCTCATTGTGACTTTATGGGAGTAGAAAATAACTGTATCTAGGAACTTGCTATTTAAGATAAAATCTTTTGGGACTGTAATTGATATTGTTTTGAGTTTTGAATACAGTTATAGTTGTCTGATGGATCATTAAGTCATAATTTACAATGTGAGAGAATGCTACAAGTTACTTAGAGGGAATGTGATTCTCAACTGTATCTGGGAAAAAGCTGACAGGATGATCTTGGTCTCCACCTAAGGTAGGATCCTTCTGGCTCAGTTTCTCTATTGTTTTCCTATTCCTGAGTCTGGCTACAAGGTGGAGTTGTTACTATATGACTGATTGTCACTTGTAATTCTTACCTGAAATCAAATAGAGCTAAGGATGTTTTATCCTGCCATATATGTACCCTTAGACTGAAGCCTGAAGGATCAATTTGATACTGTTATAATCATGTCCCTGCTTTTTCTTTTATAACATATTTCTATAATCAGGACAAGTAAGTGGTCAGTAGAAGATATGAGCACAATGTAAGTATGTAAGATCTTACTGTTTCAATCTAAATGTGTAGTCATTCTATATTCTAAATAACTATGCAAATTAGTACTTGGGTTTGTCATCTGCCTGTTACTAGTCACAATTATAATTGGAGTAGATTCAGCCTCTTGTAACTAAATTCATTTGAACCTGGGGGAGGAAAGCTTCTATTTGCAAGAGTTTTGTTACTTATGTTTTTATGTATAGGATGGAATTCTTTTTTTTTTTTTTTTGGTGAGGCAATTGGGGTTAAGTGACTTGCCCAGGGTCCCACAGCTAGTAAGTGTCAAGTGTCTGAGGTTGGGTTTGAACTCAGGTCCTCCTGAATCCAGGGCCAGTGCTCTATCCACTGCGCCACCTCGCTGCCCCCAGGATGGAATTCTTAATCACATCTGATCCTCTTAAAGCAATTGGAATCAATCAGAGCGGACATTTTTAAGGATGTAACAACATCTGACAATCCTACATGTCAAATGTAAATTATTCTAATGGGACATTAAATTCTCTGAAGTTTCACGTGAACTATGGGTTAATACAGTGAGGTACAGGTATAAGATTTAAGTTATCCAGCCTAGAAATTCTAGTCCTTTATATATATATATATATATATATATATATTTTTTTTTTTTTTTAGGGAGGCAACTGGGGTTAAGTGACTTGCCCAGGGTCATACAGGTAGTAAGTGTTTTTTTTTTTTTTTGGTGGGGCAATGTTAAGTGACTTGCCCAGGGTCACACAGCTGGTAAGTGTCAAGTGTCTGAGGCCCGATTTGAACTCAGGTCCTCCTGACTCCAGGGCCGGTGCTCTATCCAGTGCGCCACCTAGCTGCCCCCCCTTTCTATATTTTAAACAACTAAAGTGCATGAATATCTGGCTTTGTCATCTGTCTGTAACTAGTTATGCTTTTTCTGTGTATAAAACAAAGTCCTCAAATGCTTTGTTTTAAAAAAAATGTATGTAAGAATAATTGGGTATGGATGCAATAGTGTTGGGGACCAAACTGTTATTCTATGAATTATTAAAACTGAATCAGAAACATCTTAAATTTGTTTTGAAGAAGAATTTTAATGCAATCAGTTTTTTAAGTTGGGAAGGTAACTTATAGAATATTTTGTTTTACATCAATGGAAAAATCAATTGTATTTGAGTTTATGTGTAATGTGAAAATAATAGCTATATGAAAAGCATGTCCTGTAGTACAAACATATTTTGTTGTAAACAATTTATTTGAAACGCACTATTTCGAAATTACTTAAGAGTTATCTTACATCCTTTGCTACAATTGAAGTTAACTTGATCATTTTTGTAAACTCATTTGTATATCTTGGTTGTCTTCTTATGAAAAGTATTCTGTAATCTGTTATATGCTTCCACTTTTTAAAATCTTTCATAATGGAGTAATTTTAAATCAGGATAGATTTAAAGCTATTTTAAGAAGGGAACATGCTGTTATATGAAACACTGTCTAATCTGTTCCAAGTATACAATTTGGGATTATTAGATTTATACCTTCCATCCTGAGTCTTTTTGTTGTCTGTTATCAAGCATTTTAAAGCAAAATCATTTGTGTAATATAGAATGAGACCCTGAAAACCCAAAGATCCCTACCTCTGAGGAATGCTTAAATTGTAGACACTGAAACCGAATGCTCAAGGAGGCAGGGCACAGATTATTCTCTCTCACATCTATCCTAGATAGGCCTTCTGTTCTTTCAGAGCCATGAGTGCTCTATCTTTACTAATATTTAATATGCTTTAATAAATGTTTAAAGCCTCCCCCAAAGATACTGAAACCATTCTGCAATGAGCTACTTTTCCTTAAAATTTGTCATTTCAAGTAAACTCAACATCTTTCTCCTCCATTATCTTCTCATTTGCTTTGCTCAGAGGATGAAGTAGTGATAAATACTTCTTGAAAATGGCAATCCCTCTATATTTAAAAGGAATAACAAATTGGGCATTGTAGGTTTGCAGTTTCATGTACAATTATCTTTTTATTATACTATGTTATGGAAATGCTTGTTTTACCCCATAAATTAAAGAAAAAAAGAAAATGGCAATCCCTCTACTTCATCATTAATCTTATCCATTCCTACCTTCTCTGTGAGCTTACTGCTTTAATTATTTCCTTATTCCCTTTCCACCTCCCCTTATCCATTGGATCCTTATCAGATACCTCCAAACACTCTCAGACTATAGGACACAATTTATTGAATTGTTTTTGTGAACCAACAAAAATGCCAATTACAGAGAAAGTTTGCAACCTATATCAGTGGAGGAAGAAACCATACTGACATATTTAAATTTGAGGGAGCTCAAACCTGATATTTCAGAAGCTTTACCCCTATGAGGGAAACAGAGTAAAGTAGTCAGTATTAAGTGTATCTTATGAATCTGAAAATAAATTTAGAATAGTCCAGATAAGCAAAAATAATGAAGACAAAGCAAGGAAAAACTTATTAGAAAAAAACACAACCAAATAAAATTACTTAAAATAAGAAGTTGGAAGGAAGAAGTGGGTAGAAGGTTTTTCCTTGTGGGGAAAAGAGAAGGAATAAAAGAAAAGGAGAAATAGATAAATGCATTAAAAATGAACAATTTAAATAAATTCAATGAATTTGGCATTTTTAGGCAAATAGGCAGAGGGAGGGATGAGAAGCTGTGGGAATAGATCACCACCTAAGAAGTGTAACCAACACTAATTTTGAAGGACAATAGATTGAATTGAAAGAGGAAGAAGATAAAAATCAACATAAAAGAAATAAGTGGAGGAAAACATCATCAACTAACCATGGCCTTGTACACTTTTTGTCTCCATCCTACTGGAAGCTTGGGCTCTGCCTTGGGTCCCTGAGATCTGATGGAGAGCTTTTGTGATATCTTTCCAGAAATCAGGTCCTTTTTGATGGTTGTCTTCCTTTAAAATGTAAGTTCCTTGAGATCAGAGACTGTCTTATTTGATGGATTTGTATCCCTGGATCTTAGCACAGTATCTGGCATAAAGTAAATGCTTAATAAATAATCTCTTTGTTTCTGTCTTTGTCACCAAACAATTCAACAAAGTGTGATTTAATGGATAAAACCCAACAATCTTCTTTTCAGAAGCTACATATTTGAAAAACAAAGACACAGAGAAAAAAATAGGACAAAGAAAAACGTTATTATGTGTAGATGAACCCAGAAAAGGAGGAATTGAAATCATGCTATCAAAGAAACCAAAAAATGAAAATTATATCAAGAGAAAGAAAGTGCAAAAGTATATTATGCTTAATGGAGCCACAGGTAATCCTCCCATGTAAATAATAAACATATGTTCTAGATGGTATAGCATATAAATGCATAAAGAACAAAAGTGTGACTGAATTTCAAAAAAGTCATCGGTCATAAAACAATAATTGTAGAAAAGCTTGATGTTCCTCTCTCAAAGCTAAACAAATCTAATAGAAAAAAAGTAAAAAGAAAATATATTAACTAAACATATTTTCGAAAATTTGGAGCTGAAAGACTTGGGTGTCTCCAGTCTTCGGAATGCAAACATGGTATCATTATGAAAATAGATCATAAAAGACAGAAAACAGCCATCCTTTGCAAACTTCAAATACAGCAAAACAAACAAACAAACAAATAAATAAATAGGAAACACAAGCAAAAGATACAGATCTAAATGGAAACTTAATGAAATAGGTGAGTAAACTAAAAGGCAAGTCATAGAATAATAATGAGACATAAAATTAGTAAGATTCAGCAAAAACAGTGCTCAGAGGAAAACTCTTAAAGAAAATATTAACAGACCAGGAAGAAGACTAATGAACTGGCTATACAATTTAAAAATTAGAAATCCAGCAAATAAAAACAGAATAACAAAAGAAGGAATCTTGAAAATTAAAGGATAAATGGGAAAAATGAAAAAAATTACAGAATTGACAAAGCTAAACACCATTTCTTTGAAAATACTAACAAATCTATAAAAATGAATGTTGAAAACCATCTTGTAACTGGAAAAAAGAAAATACTACTAATGTGAAAAAGAGAAAATACTAACAAATCAATTAAGCTGATCTAAAAGAGGGAGGAAAATCAAAATTTCAAAATAAAATACAATAAAATCACACAAAAAGAAATAGAGAAACATAACAATATGCTATATATAATTATATACCAACAATGATAAGTAAAAAACAACTAGATACCTACCTATTGAAAACATGAAATACCCAAATTAACAGAACAGGAAATAATTAAGAACATATTTTAATCAAGTCTTAGAAAATGAAATTGAATTAGCTTTAAAGGAATAAAGTAAAAAATAAAACCAAAACCAAGAAAATCCCAATGTACACAGTTGTATATGTGAATTCTACCAAATATTTAAAGAACAAGAAATATATATATGTTATTCCAAAAAAGAGAAATAAAACATCCTGCCAAGCAATTGAGACAAATTGAATTCTAATACCTAAACTAAAGAAGGATAATACAAAATAAGAGATATTCATAGACCAATATTTAATATTAGAAAATTCATTGGGATCAATTTGCATTTATACCAGGGATCCAAGAATGGTTCAATATTAAGAAAAAACTTTTTTTATACTTTCTTAAAGGTGTTAATTGACTCTATCTTGACCTTCATTGAGAAAGTATAGGATTACATTGAAAGACTAAGCTCAAATGTCAATTTCCACATGTGTATACATTTTTTTTAGTGAGGCAATTGGGGTTAAGTGACTTGCCCAGGGTCACACAGCTACTAAGTTAAGTGTCTGAGCCCAGATTTGAACTCAGGTACTCCTGACTCCAGGGCCGGTGATCTATCCACTGCACCACCTAGCTTCCCCGTGTATACATTTTTGTAGAAAGCAATAATTTATTTGGTTAAAACTATCTCAAGACTAATTAATGCATTGTTTAAAAAAGAATAAATCACTAAAGTATTTAAATCAAACAAAACCATGTGACTTTTTTGGCTTTTGATTTCTTCTCTCTATATGATGTGGAGAGAAGCTTTTACGTTTTCATTAAATGTCATTGTTAGTAGAAAACCTGGGTATACAAATGTGAGCAGAATCTGTGGCATTTGAAAATGATTATGGGGACAACTGGGATTTTCATAGAAATTCTAGGTGATCCAGAGACTCTGGGAAGCACATTGTAAATTAAAGAGAAAAAGAATAATCTATGCTTTGGTAAAAACTAAATTATACTGTTGACTCAGTTTTATAATTGTTAATATAACAATTCTCTCAGTCTGTCTTAATTATCAAGAGGGGATATATCCATTCCTTCTCTTGTAAATTGTGGGATTGTAATCTCATGGAATTATAGAATCTCAGAGATCCTTTCCTCATGTTTAGAATCGTGTCTTTTCAGCATGACTTCATTTCCCCAGCCTTGAATAGGTTTAATGTGATTTAGAATTGGAAAAGACCAAATCATATCCTTTAATCTCTTTGTTTGGGAAACCAAGGCCCAGAGATATTAAATTATTTTCCTCATGTCACCCAGGGAGTAAGTAGCAGGGTTGGGAGACAAATCAAAGTCCTTTGACTTTAGCTCCTTTCTCCAATTTCTAGAGACATGTGTGGCATCAGACGCAGGGTGTGAATGGAAATCTTTTGACCCCAAATCTAGTTCTTTTTCCACTTTGCCATGCTGTCCCACCTGTATTTCATACTACATGAAACAAAGGCAGGCACTGCCTAAGACAGGTTTTCATTAATATCTAAATGACTGAGGCATAATTGGTGCATTTTACTACAAAATGGCCTTGCATATATTTTAAGTCCTCTCTGTTTTCTGTAACTTTCATCAGGTAATTTTTGATAATGGCTTAGATTATTCATATATGATGCTTCTCAGTCAGTTAAATAATTCATATGCTTTCTCTGTTAGTATCAAGAAGGGGACAGATTTAAGATGTTGAAGAGATGATGAAGAGACATAGCAACTTATTGGATATGAGGGGTGAGGGAAGGTGAAATGTTAGTTGAAGATGACTCCAAGATGAGAAGGCTGCTGGGTAACTATAGCAAAAGCATTTTCCAGGGTGATAAAGCTACTGGATTATTATTGTGAAAAAGGTTCAGAGAGCTGAGCCTGGAGCTAAAGAGTCATTTGTCCTTTGTTTTTGAAGAGGGCCATGACATTGGGGTGATGGAATAACTTTCAATGACTTGGAATTTAAGTGAGAGAGGGTTATACAAGGCCACCAACCTCACTCTTTCCTCCACAGCCATCTGGGTTCAGTGGCAAAATATACATGAGGACCACTGGAGATGTTAAAGCAATTGGGATTAAGTGACTTGTCCAAGGTCACACAGCTAGTAAGTGTCTGAGGTGAAATTTGAACTCAGGTCCTTTTAACTCCAGGGCCAGTGATCCATCCACTGCACCACCTAGCTGCCTGATAGAATAAGGGGCCTAGGACAGAGCACTGAGGTACACCCATATATAGAGAAGGTAGGACATGGATGAAGATTATACAAAGGAGGTAATGGGTCACTGGTAGGAAGAGAACTACACAGAAATGTCATGAAAATGTAGAGAGGAAAGAATACATAGGAAGATGCTGAGGAGAAATCAAGAATGATAAGAATTGAGAAAAACGATTAGATTTCCCACAGCCATACACATCATCCGGAGAATATTGGTATTAAAAAAATATTCCAGGAAAAATGTTGAGATCATTATAAGAACTTGACCCAAAGGCAATTCAGCCTCCTTCCCTCCTCTTCAACTCTGGGCCCAGCTCACTGTCAATTTCCTGATGAGATATTCCTCTATAAGATATATATTTTTATATTAAGAATCTAAATGATCAAGCATATATCTTTATTCCCTTATACCTCTCCCTCCCCACTTAAAAGAAATATAGGACCCTCATATCATCTAAACATAGCGATTGATTTCTCTTTCCAGCCTTTTCCCTATGTGGATGGACAGTTCTATCTATAACCTAGATAGAACTTATAGCCTGGAGAATACCCATTTTTTCATCTAGTTAATGTTTGTTATTTGATAGTTAACTCAAACTCTTCTAGTGATTTTTCATCTAATTTAAGAAATGCTGTGATTAACATGCTTTCATCCGCAAATAGGAGTGTCTGGAAGACCATTCCTGGAAGGAATCCCTCTTTCTCTGAGAATTTGAAGGGGATCTCTCATATAACAGTAGAAAACACCAGTGTTTTGCATACCCTATTTTGTGCCTTCTTTGCTATTAAAACTCAGTCATTGAATTATCTCTGTTTTCTTTCATGGAACTGTATACATTTTTGAAGGGCACTTAGGTGGCATAGTAGATAGAGTGCCAGTCCTGGAGTCAGGAAGACTCATGTTCCTGAGTTCAAATCTGGCCTTAGACATTACCTGTGTGATCCTGGGCAAGTTACTTGACATTGTTTGCCTTATCTGTGAAATGAGCTGGAGAAGGAAATGGCAAACCATTCTAGGATCTCTGCCAAGAAAACCCCAAATGGAGTCACAAAGAATCAGACACAACTAAAAATAACTGGACAACAACAAACACAATTTTGAAATATAAGGGATACATCTTGTTGCCTTTAAAGTGGTATTTTGCCCTAATTTAATAATGTGCCTTCCAGATGCTTTGTGTTCAACCTTTATTATTTTCTTCATTTAAATCACCAGAAGAGCCAAAACCACAATAAAGCCTCAACAAAATCCACTATTCCCAGATTTCTCTTTATGGGGCCACACCTTTTCTTGCCTTTTTATTGTCGTTATCTGAGGGGAAAAAAAGATGACCTCTTTCTTTCCTTGAAACAGGAGATAAGCAAAGCTTATGGGGAAGATAAGGAGGAGGTAAAATAACCTGTGATTTTGACAGTGAGGGGATAGAGTTTAGACTCCAATGAGTGAACAATAAATAGATTATTATTTAAATAATGTTTTATTTATAACAATTTGTAATAGTTTTGTTTAAATAAAATAGTTTTATTTAAGAAACAAGGGAAGGAAAAGCCTGTCCTATCTATTGCTTCAGTGAGTTCTGGAGTATCTCAGTATTTATTGTTTTTTAAGTATTTTATTACTTTCCAGTTACATATAAGGATAGTTTTCAACATTTGTTTTCACAGGATTTTTAGTTCCAATTTTTTTCTCCCACCCTCCATTCTTTCCTTCCTCCCTAAGATGGAAAAGTGTGTATTCTTTTAATACTGACTTAGCCATTAGTTGGTTGCTTGGAAGTACTACAGGTGTTGGCTATAGCAGTTATTGCCTTGAAAGTATGACTTTTCTCCTTTTCCTAAAGTCCAAAATTCTACTCTTTCCTTTCACAAACCATACATTCTAACCCAACTCCAATTGCTTCTTGTTCCCTCAACACTCCCTATGATTTCTGATCTCATGCAAGGCATTGGCATGTTAGTGCCTGCCCATCTTTAGAGGCCCATCTCAGGGAATGTGCTACAGTGGAAAGACTCACTCTGGAGTCTGAGGACCTGGAAACAAATCTTGCCTTTGACACTATCTGTGAGCCTGTTTTCTTATGGAATAATGATATTACCATCCTCATTGGGTGGTTGTGAGAATCAAATCAAATGAAATAATATAAGCAAAGTGCTTTGGAAATGTTAGAGTCCTATATGCATTAATACTTATTATTTTATTGATAATAGTGATGAGTGTCAGATTTGTAGCAAGAAGATTTGGGATTCTCATTCTGACAGCTCTGCTTTTTACTACTTGTGTGATTTTGTGCAATTAATTTGCCTAATCTGTACTTGTTTTTTTTTATAAAATAAAAGGGTAGGTCTAGATTAACTCCGATGTCTATGTCCTATGATCTTAGACTACCTTTGAATATTAAGAAAAATATGAGGGGTGGCTAGGTGGTGCAGTGGATAAAGCACCAGCCCTGGAGTCAGGAGTACCTGAGTTCAAATCCGGCCTCAGACACTTAACACTTACTAGCTGTGTGACCCTGGACAAGTCACTTAACCCCAATTACCTCACTTAAAAAAGTTAAAAAAAAAGAAAAAAAGAAAAATACAAGATTAAGCCTAGAAATGTGAAGAAATGTAGTACAGTGCATAAAACTTATTATGGCTCTTTCAATTCCTTTTTGTGTTTTTAGAGATTTAGCAGTCTGATGATGTATTTGTGGCCTCTTTTAGGGGTTTCAATAATTTTTTCTCCACTTTACCCTAGTTAATCTCTTTTCCTTCTCCCACTTCCAGATAAGACTTTGGGAGAGAAAGGGGGAGGAATGGAGAGAAAAGGGAAATTGGAAAAAAAAAGCAGATAAACTAGAGAAAAGGGCAATTAAAAAGGCAGAGAAGGAAGGTGCAGCTTATTTCAAATAATGCTTATGAAGGATCTGATATGAAATGAGACGATGGACCACCCTTCCTTCTTTGAGGAGGTGGGGACTATGGGTATGGAGTATTGCATATTCTGCCATACTAAGTTGATATGTTGACTAGCTTTGCTTAACTGTGGATAAGGAAAAGGGAAAAGAATATCTTTTAAAATGAAGGTGATGTAAAATAAAACATGTCAATAAAAATTAAAAAAACCAAAATATTTACCAAGTTCAAGACACTTTGCTAGGTACAAAGGAAAATAATAATAATTTCTGCTCTCAAGGAGTTTACATTTTACTAGTAGTATAAGAGGAAAAAAGGAAGGTGAGAAGGAAGGAAACAAACATTTATATAAGAACATTAAATAATATTCCAGGCACTGTGCTAAGCATTTCAAAAATATTTCACTTTGGGGCAGCTAGATGGTGCAGTGGATAGAGCATCGGTCCTTGAGTCAGGAGTACCTGAGTTCAAATCCGGCCTCAGACACTTAACACTTACTAGCTGTGTGACCCTGGGCAAGTCACTTAACCCCAGTTGCCTCACTAAAAAAAATCACTTTATCCTCTCAACAATTGTGCAAGGTAGGTGATATAATCGCCATTTTACAGTTGAAGAAACTGAGGCAGACAAATAGCAAGTAAGTGTTTGAAATCAAATTGGAACTCATATCCATCCTGACTTCATGTCCTGCTGCTCTAGCCACTGAGCCAATAGGAAGTGGCAACTCAGTTAAGCCTAGAGGAAAGGCAAGGATGCTGGTTAGTAGAGGTGAGGAGGAAGTATATTTAAAATATGGGGAACAGCCCATGTGATGTGAGGAGAGCTATGGTTAGTTTGTTTTTGTTTTTTGTTTTGTGGGGCAAGGAGGGTTAAGTGACTTGCCCAGGGTCACTCAGCTAGTAAGTGTCAAGTGTCTGAGGTCGGATTTGAACTCAGGTCCTTCTGAATCCAGGGCCTGTGCTTTATCCACTGTGCCATCTAGCTGCCCTGAGAGCTGTAGTTAGGAGAAGGCTAATACTCGGTTTTGGATGGAATGTAGAATGTATGGAGAGGAATCATGAAATAAACCTGGACAGGTAGGTTAGAACCAGATGGTATGGAGCTTTAAATAACTTCCACAAAGGCATGGTAGGATCCTAAGATGTAGAATCTGGAAAATACATTATCGGTGATCCACTCTAATGTTGTTTTTCAGATCAGTACCTGAGACCCAGAGAGGGTTAGTGGCTAATCTCAAATCACATGATTTGTCAGTGGTGGATCCAGGGATAGGACCCTAATCTTCTGCTTTTTATTTAAAGGAAAGTGGGAAATTCAATTGTCTGAAATGATCACTTGGAAAAAACAATATTTCTACAGTTCTTTGATTGCAGCTATTATCTTTGACCTTTGTGCTCTATAGAAGGTTGTTTTATATGTTTAATATACCCAATCTAACATCTGCTAATTCCTTAACATTTCTATGTAGACTTTCTGAATACTGGGACAATTTTTGCTTCATGCTTTCAAATTTGCATTTTCCTTTTGACACTATTATGATATGTACTTGTACCACTAGCTTTATAAATCTGCCTGCGATATAGTGTTTGCAAGGTATTTGGGGCAAAATATAAAGAGCTCTACAGACACTAAGCTTAATTGTTATTTTATGTGCTTCTTTCTCTCTTAAAAATTACTTCCAAAGAAACTGTTATAGCATCCCATAACTTGTGTAATTTAAAATTAGAACCGAAAAAATATCACCTCTTATTATAGGAATCTTCCTACACTTGCAGGAAGATGAAACAAATGGCTAAAAAGATTAAAAAAACCACCCAATCAATAAAAAAATCCACTTTATTGAACACCTATGTATGGGCACCAATCTGGTCACTGTAGAAGATACAAAGGAGCATAAGACAAGGTCCCTGTCTTCAAGAAACTCCCCATCTTGTCATATAAAGAGAATGTATCTCTTCTCTGCAAAGTCTAACTTGTTACCTTGAATGTTAGCTTAATATTTTCACTAGCATGTACCTAGCACATATTAGGGACTCAATAAATGCTTGTTGACTGGTTGATGCATAATTTCATGTCCTTAAGGTAAATGATTTATCTTTATATCTTTAATTCTTTAGTATGGTAGTTGTAAGTTAATCACTAATAATTTAGCCCTAATTAATCCACAATTAATCTAGTGTCAAAGCAGTAATAGTCTTCAAGTGAACAAGTCCAGTAAGCCTCATTTTCATTCAGTAAAAGAAGGGAACAATTGTTTAGGCAGCACTGTATTGGATCCTATGGCTGTGTGTGTGTGTGAGTGTGATATGTACCTGCTTCATAGTAAGTACATAGTAAGTGCTTGTTGAATGATTGATTGATTTAGGAAAGAGTAGGTAGGGAAAGTCTCAGTCATTTTCCTAGAAGCAAAATGACAATTTCTATTTTTTTTTGAGTTTTTTAGTTGTGTGCCAAATTCATTGTTCTGATCTGTCTCTCTTTTCTTGATATACATGTTTATAGATATAAATCTCCTCCCTACTGAATCGTCCAGTTTTTGGTAAGTTGTCTGGTGTCATTATCTTTAATGAAATTATTGATTGTTTCTATGATTTGTTCTTTGATGCCCTCATCCTTTAGGATTTGATTATTTAGTTTCCAATTAATTTTTGATCTATGCTTCTATTACCCTTTATTGAATGTAATTTGTATTTCATTGTTATCTAAAAAGAGCATATTAGTTTTTCTATATTTGTTTATGAGGTTTTTTTATGCCCGAATATGTGGTCAATTATTATACAGCTGAGAAAAGGCATACTTCTATTTATTCCCATTCAGTTTTCTCCAGAAGTCTATCATAGCTAACATCTAAAATTCTTAACTTCTTTCTTATTTATTTTAGGGTTAGATTTATTTAGCTGGGAAAGGGGAAAGTTGAAAGTTCCCCACTAGTATAGTTTTACTATTTCCTCTTATAAGTCATTTAACTTTTAAGAATGTGGATGCTTGGGGGAAGCTAGGTGATGCAGTAGATGGAGCACCATCCCTGGATTCAGGAGGACCTGAATTCAAATCCAGCCTCAGACACTTGACACTTACTAGCTGTGTGACCCTGGGCAAGTCACTTAACCCTCATTGCCTCCAAAAAAAAAAAAGAATGTGGATGCTTTGCCATTTGGGGCATATATGTTTAGTCTTGATACTACTTCATTGTCTATGGTGCCTTTTAGCAAAATGTAATTTCCTAGTTTGTCTCTTAATTAGACCTATTTTTGCTTTTGGTTGTTTCAGATCATGGTTGCTACACCTGCCTTTTAACTTCAGCTGAAGCAGAATAAATTATGCTCCAGCCTCTTATTTTAATTCTGTGTATGTCTCTTTGTTTCAAGTGTGTTTCTTGTAAACAACATATTGTTGAATTCTGGTTCCTAATCCATTCTGCTATCCAGTTCTGTTTTATAAGTTAATCCATCCCATTCACATTCCTAGATATGGTTACTAATTGTATATTTCTTCTGTTTTATCAATCTCTTTCTTTTTACCCCATCCTTCCTCAGAGGTCTGTTTTGCTTCTGACCACTGCATTCCTTAATTTGCTCTCCTTTTTAAAATCACTTCTTCTCCTTTGTGTTATTCCTGTCACCTCCTACTTCTCTTTTGGGGCATATAGATTTCTATCCCTAATTCTGTGTGTATATAAACATATATGCATATATACATATTGACATATTTTCCATCTTTGAGCCAATTAAGATGAGAATGAGGTTCAAGCATTGTCTGCCCTACCCTCACCATTTCCTCTCCATTATAAAAGTTTTTTCTTGTGTTTCTTTTATGTGAGATAATTTCCCCTATTTTCCTCTCCCTTCCCCTTTCTTCCTGTTCTTTGCCCTCTTTCTTACCTATACATTTTTTGAATCTTAAAATAATCATCTCATAACTATCCCCTCTGTCTATGTAGAGTCCATCCAACTGCTGTAAAAATGATAAAGTTTTTATGAGTTATGCATCATCTTTCTATATAGGAATATAAATAGTTTAATCATATTGATTCCCTTATAGTTTCTCTTTCATGTTTCTCTTTTTATTTTTTTTTTGAGTCTTGCATCAGACTATCAGATTTTTTATTCATCTCTGGTCTTTTATTAGGAATGCCTAAAAATCCTCTATTTCATTAAATATCCATTTGCCCCCTGAAAGATTACCCTCAGTTTTGCTGCATAGGTTATTCTTGGTTGCAATCCTGGTTATTTTGCCTTCTGGAATATCATATTCCAAGCCCTTATCTTCTTTAATGTTGTAGCTGCTAAATCTTGTGTGATCCTGACTGTGGCTCCATAGTGTTTGAATTTTTTTCTGACTGCTTGTATTATGTTCTCCTTGACTAGGGATCTCTGGAATTTGGCTATAATGTTTCTATGAGTTTTCATTTTTGGATATCTTTCAGGAGGTGATTGTGGATTCTTTCAAGTTCTATTTTACCTTCTGATTCTAGAATATCAGGTCAGTTTTCCTTGATAATTTCTTGAACTATGATATCTATGCTCTTTTTTTCGTGAGGCAATTGGGGTTAAGTGACTTGCCCAGGGTCACACAGCTAGTAAGTGTTAAGTGTCTGAGGCCAGATTTGAATACAGGTACCCCTGAATTCAGGGCCAGTGCTCTATCCACTGCACCACCTAGATGCCCCCATGGCTCTTTTTTATCATGACTTTCAGGTGGTTCAATAAATTTAAAATTCTCTTTGCTCAATCAGTTTTCCAGGTCAGTTCTTTTTTTTCTATGAGATATTTCACATTTTATTTTTTCATTCTTATGACTTTGTTTTATTGTTTATTGATGTCTCATAGAATTTATAGCCTCCACTTGTCCAATTTTAATCTTTAAGGCATGTTTTTCTTCAGTGAGATTTTGTTTTTCCATTTACTCAATTCTATATTTTAAGATTTAATTTTCTTTAGAATTTTTGGGCCTCTTTTACCAAATTGTTAATTATCTTTCCATAATTTTCTTGCAATACTTTTCTTTCTTTTCCCATTTTTAATTTATTTTAAAATCTTTTTATCTTTCTTTAGCTTTTCCAAGAATTCTTATTGGACTTTTGTCTAATTAACCTTTCTTTATTTGAGGCTTTGCTTGTAGTTATTTTGACATTGTTGTCTTCTTCTGAGTTTGTGTTTGATCTTCCTTGTCATTGTAGCTGCTTTTTATGATCAAGTTCTGTTTTTTGTAGTTTGCTCATTTTTTTTCCAGCCTATTTCTTTACTTTGAACTTTATGTTAAGGTTGAACCTTGTTCATGGGTGAGAGGGATACTGAGTGGGGGGACACTGTCCCAAGTTTCAGGCTTTTAGCACTTCTATTTTTGAGCTAGTTCTGAGGGTTTGGAAGTTTGTGGTGCTTCCAAGGTGGTATGATCTGGGGAGATGTATGGTCACTGCCTCTTTGCAACTTGAAATGATACTGTTCCTCTGGCTCCCTACTTCCTTGGACAGCAAGTGATATGATTTACTTGTGACCAAAAGTGCTCCTGTCCACCCTGGAACTGTGTATAGGCAATAGAATTGTCAAATAGTGCCCTGTGTTATCACAGAGGTTCCCTGTAGTCTCTTTCTGACCAGTTGCCCAATCCCCTTACTATCTCTAGTTTGAAGGTTCCTGAATACTAAAGCTGTTGCTGCCTTCAAGGTCCACATGCTGCCACATGCTTTCTGGGCTAGATCCCATCGCTGTCTCACAGACCTTTATTTCCAACCTTCAAAGTTATCTCAGGCTTGAACAATGTCTCATCCCAACTTTTTGCTGGTTCTGCCATTCCAGAATTCAATGTGAGGTATTACTTTAAACTTGTTTGGAGAGGATTATTGGATGACCCTGAGTGGAAAAAGGCCATTTCACCCTGAGCTGAATAGCCAAATCAGCCACAAGGAGACATTTATGAAGGCACTCATGGAAGACTTTTTTCTTTTTTGAACTCAGATAATACATGTCTCTTGGTGGCCAGGGTCCAATAGGGCAGATACTGGCTTTGAGCATCATCTGAGAGGAAGAATGAGTGGAAGTTGGGACCATCAAATTACACGCAAAAATGAAACCACTTCCAAATCTATAAAGTCTAGAACTGGGAAGTCTTTACATACTTGGGGTAGACATCCCCTAACTTACTATCAGGGTTGAGACCTGTCCAATACCCTCAACCTGGTTGGCCCTTTCTGCCAAGATGGTTTTGCAGGGTTTGGCCACTGCTCATGCTATAACTTCTGGAGCCACAGGTGAAAGTTGGGTGAGGGGTAGATGAATTTCTCTGAAAAGGTCTCAGCAAGCCCTCGCACCAGACATGCAGATCTTCTTAGGACACCCCATACACCCCCATGGTTTCTTGTACTAATTAGGTGTCAAAAGTCACTTAACCCTATTTGCCTCAGTTTCCTCATCTGTAAAATGAATTGGAGAAGGAATGGTTAACTGCTTCAGTATCTCTGTCAAGAAAACCCCAGTTGGAATCACAAAGAGTTGGATACAACTGAAAATGCCTCAACAACAAGACCTTGAGCCATGCATCTTCTACCTCTTATTACCCAGAGGAAGCTGCATGGTGCAGTAGATAGAGCACTAGACCTGGAGTCAAGAATATCTGAATTCAAATCCAGCTTCATACACTTATACCCATGTGACCCTGAGCAAGTCACATTACCTGTATCTCTCTCAGTTTCCTCAACTATAAAATTAGTATGACAGGAGTGTCTGCCTAATTTGGGTTGTTGTGAAGATCCGAGATATTTATAAAAAGTGATCGGGGCAGCTAGGTGGCGCAGGGATAGAGCACTGGTCCTGGATTCAGGAGGACCTGAGTTCAAATCTGGCCTCAGACACTTGACACTAGCTGTGTGACCCTGGGCAAGTCACTTATCCCTCATTGCCCTACCAAATAAAAGTGATCAGCACAATGCCTGGAACATAGTAGGTACTATATAAATCCTTATTCCTTCCCCTTCCCCCATCCATGTTTCCCAGCCCAGTGTTTGTGCATAGTAGGTAGGTACTCAATACATTTTTATCAGATAATTGAAGTATCTAGCTTACTGGGAAAAACCCCATAACAAACCACATACATTGCATATCTCAAAGTTGGGACCTCTTATAAAATCTTCTTTCTCTAAGTAGTTTCTCAGCAGGATTGAGTGGTTTTTTAAAAGCAGTTTCTTAGAGGACTTTTAAGACACTCATCTGTTTCATCATGTGGTATGGGAAGGTAGCTTTTAGTCTTTATGTCTGAAATGCTGCCCAGCTGGTGACAAACAATAATGGCCCTTTCTGAAATCGTTAGTCAGCTTCCTGGGTTCCCTGGCCTCCTCTCTGTGGGGACATTCTGTCTGTGTACAAGCCCCTTAGCACAGCCCCCACTAAAAGTCACCTAGACTGTAATTTTAAGTACTTAGAGTGAACTCAGTGATTTGGTGTTTCCATGACTACCTTAATAATATTACCTGAGCAGCTTCTAAACTGAAGAGATAAAGGATCAAATACTAGTTCAGGTTGTCGTAAAAACTGACATATATTTTTGATGGTGCTAAAGCATCAAGCTGAAAAATTTCCTCTGTGTAATTAATGAGAAGATAAAATTTATCAGAGCTGTCCACAATTGGAGGTTTCATATACTGTGCAAATATTTGTAAAGAAAAGTTTCTTATCATTCTATGCATGCTAGTCTCATTTTGTGTAAATTTGGTTAAAACCTTTTGGTTTAAAAACACTTAATCAATGAGTATAGGAATTCACCTGGCAGATCTGAATCAACATATGTTAATATTTTCCTAGGAGTGAAAATCAAACTTAAAACTGCAGCTGCATTTATCAAAAATGAGGGCCAAGGGCAGAGTGTGGTATTCATTACTGCTAGGAGAGGGAGCTATTTAGGTCTCATAGGTAGATTGTGAGGGTAGGATGTATGTGGAATGGGGAATCACTGTTGAGTTCATTCTAGAGGACCAAAGACATCAAGCACATGATGTCTTGACTTGCAAGTGAATTGGATTAAGGCGAGAAATACTCGTGCAAAGCCTAGCTCTTTACTTTAGAGTCATTGGAGTCCAGTGGCAAGACACAGAGCAAGATGACTGGTGATGGTCCCAGAGTGCAGGGAGAGCAGCAGCATTTTGATGATCCCACTCCTTGGGAGCGGAATTTTCAGGGCATGGGTTACTTGGGCCTTGTGGAGGATACTGAAGACAGGGCTGAAAGTGATCATGAGAAGGAATCAGGCTTCCCTGGGACAAAACATTTGCTTACTCCTAGTTACAGCTCTGCAACTCAACCCTGATGTTATTCTGCACAAAATGTATATAAGCATTTTCTAATTGATTCTAGATAAATGTGTTGCTATAGGATATAATGAAGATGGTGTTAAATGTTTTGGTTACTTCTGCACAACCACCTTAAATCTATTTTCTATCTTTTCCATCAAAAGAATGACAAAAGTATCTCAGAAACTGGAAGCTGCCATCCCTCCTTTTTGAAAGAAAAGAGTTAGTAGAGAAAAAAAGAAAACTCCCAGGACTCTATTCAGAAGTCAGTTAAAAGACCTGCAGATGGAGATACTTCTGTCCCTGGAGGAGGCAGAGAAAGGCAGGAAACCAAGGGCAGAAAACTGACCTTAAGCCAGTGACCAGAAAGAAGGAGAATACGCGACTTTGGAACTTGAAAAGCTACTCCTACTGTGTCGGAGGTTTTTTGAGCAGCTTGCTTTTTTGAAAACTAAAAACATGTCCAATCAAAAAGAAAATGTTGATGTCTTTTAGCTCTGCAGAAGAAAAATCCTATACTTGTTTATTCCTACAATTGGGTTAAGTTTTGAGTTGTTTCCATGGGTGCATAGTTGGGTTAATGATATGATCTTGATATCATTATGGTAATAGGCTCCATCATTGCACACATTTTCTAACTATGTAGTGTGAGGTAATTATTGGTTGTTTTGAATTTAATGGCTTGGAGAAAAAAATTTTTAATTGTATGCTAAATTGATCATAATTGTGTATTTTTGGAGAGGGAGTAGATAACAATTTTGATGTGGGTTTGAATTAAAAGTAGATTGGATAGAGTAGTGCACAATTCATAGGATTTCCTTGACTGTTTTGTCTGTTAGGAGTCAATCACCTTTCCTTGACTTTAATGCAAAGCTATCTATCTATCTATCTATCTATCTATCTATCTATCTATCTATCTATCTATCTATCTATCTATCTATTTATTGTGGGGCAATGGGGGTTAAGTAACTTGCCCAGGGTCACATAGCTAGTAAGTGTCAAGTGTCTGAGGCCGGATTTGAAATCAGGTCCTCCTGAATCCAGTGCCAGTGCTTTATCCACTGTGCCACCAAGCTGCCCTTATTTATTTATTTATTAAAAAATTAAGTTTCTTTTGGGAGGGAGGGGAGCAGAAATAATCAATAATATGGTCACCTCAAAGTTGGTTGAAGAAGTAGAACATAGAATGTAGTGCTTTTTCATTCTTGTTAAAAGGAAACTTTTTTTTTTTACATGTCTTTAAGATAATCCTTGAGAGCAGCTAGGTGGTATAGTAGAAAGAGTGCTGGGTACTGGAGTCAGGAAGATTCATCTTTCTGAGTTCAAATCTGGCCTTAGACTTAACTAACTGTGTGACCCTGCGCAAGTCACTTAATCCTGTGTGCCTCAGTTTCTTATTTGTAAAATGAGCTAGAGAAAGGAATGGCAAACCTCTTCAGGTTCTTTGCCAGTGAAATTAAACGAATTTCCCAAGGTCACATGGGTAGCAAGTGGCAGGAGCCACTTTGACACTAAACCCAGTGCTCTTTCCATTGCAGTATGTAGGATCCAAGTACATTAGTTTTTTTTTTTTTTTATTTTGGTCTGAATCACTTATATTCATAGCTGACTTACTTAACTACCATAAAAATGTAGAGGCTTATACATGCTGAGGAATAGTATAGGCCACTTCTGATAATTCAGAGTCTAAAAATCCAGATGGGATAAGCCTGATCTTTCATTTTTTCTCCTCTACTTCCACACTATTCCACACACTACTTCTGGGCCAATTTGCTCTCCTTAGTTTCTTCCTCTGTAAAATGAGAGTCAGCTCTAACATGATGTGATTTATTTTCAAAGTTTTTTGTTTGTTTTGTTATATTACACACATTTACAAATTACTACTTTGTGAGAAGACTCTTGTAACTTAGTAAAACAGTTAAGTACAATTAATAATAGCACAGTTACCTTATCTTTTATTGGGGGGGGGCAGGGCAATGAGGGTTAAATGACTTGTCCAGGGTCATACAGCTAGTAAGTGTTAAGTGTCTGAGGCCAGATTTGAGAAAGTCATGCAACATTTCACATTTGTAGAACCTTCTACCTCTTTATTTCTTTTCAAATAGACAAAAATCTATTTTTTTCTGCCTCCCAACACTATTGGAAAAAAAAGAAAAACCCTAATTTCTTATCACAAATATTCAAAGAAAACAAATTCCCTCAATGGTTGCGTGCAAATATGTGTATATGCATATATGTATATATACATATATACACACACACATATGCACATACATCTATATCTATATCCTATTCTGTACCTTTAATTTGTCACTTCTTCATAATGGAGAGTATGCATCATCATTGGTTCCCCCACCCCAACAACTTTTTCCCTTTCTCATATTACTCAGATTCCTCCTGTCCTAGGAGAAAGAAAATGATACCTGCAATGTCTGGGAAGAACAATATATCATAAAATTATTGCATTATCACTATTGTTTTGCTTCCATTTGCAATATTTTGAAAAAGGACCTTAGGGATATTAATGTTTAACTTAAATAATTACGATAATTTTTATTAATATTTTTTATTTTGATAATATTTCTCTAATACCATTCTGGAGAGTCCTCAAATAACAGATAGTTTATAATCTTTTATAGGATGAGGAGGAAAAATCAGCAAACCAATCAGTGCATCAAAAAAGTCTGAAAAGATGTGTAATGTTCCACAGAGACCTCCCACTTCTGCAAAGGCATGAAGGTAGTGGTATACACTCATATATTTTTCTTTGGGTTCATGCTTGTTCTTTGTAATTTTGCACCATTGACTTCTGATTGTAGTTGTTACAGTCATTGTGTATATTGTTTTCTTGGATCTGCTTCATCAGTTCATTTCTTTCCATGCTTCTTTGTATTCATCATATTCATTATTTCTTATAATATAGCACAGACACATTCCATTATTTTCATGCATCCCAATTTGTTTAGCAATCCCCCAATTGATGAGTATCTAATTTTTCTCCAGGGCTGTACTATTAAAAAAGTGATGCTGTAAATATTTTGGTGTATTTGGAGGTTTTCTTCTCAATGAACTCCTTGGGATATATGCCTAGTAGTAGAATCTCTAGGTCAAAAGGTATTGGCATTTTTTAAACAATCCATTATCATTATTAGACAAATTTTAGTCATGAGTTTGAGGAAGTTGAAGTTCAACAGAATACTGAATGTGTAGCTGAAGGACACAAACGACCCAGATATGAGTTTTGGCTTTACCACCTACTAGTTTTGTGACCTTGGGCAAATCATTTGACTTCACCAGGCATCAGTTTTCTCCCACTCTCTCAAATCACAGTGGGTGAACAACCTTCAACACTGCAGATAACTAAGGGAGGTCATGTCATAAATAAATAAATTGAGGACCCATGGCATAGGGGGCCCATGGAGCAGGTTGATTCTTGGAGTTCTCTGATGATTACTCTTTTACATCCTCATAAAAGCTGGGTTGTTCCTCTCTTTCCAGAGCTGAATAATGGTGGAAGGCGGTGGAAGGGTGAATAGAAAGGAAAAAGGGCAACAATTCCATCAATGACTATTTCTTTCTGGGTCATAGGTTTCACCTTCCTTTAACATGGAGATAGTGGCCATGCTCAATACCATAAAATGATTTATGTATCAGTGTTCAGCATTATTTATGGTATAAAGATAAACTGCCCTGTGTGAACTATTTTATTGTAGGGAATAACACACTAAGAACTACTATGTTCACTGCGATTTTTAACTAATTTTATTTTAGGCTTTTTTTTTTGAAGTGTCAGGTCCTCACATTTGTTTGTTTTAGGACTAGAAGCAGCTGGACCAAGCATCCCACTGTAGCTGTTAGAGGATGCTTCTTTATTAAAGGTATGCTGTACCAAAAAAAAAATTCCCAACTGCACTTGAGGCTTGCAATATTAGATACAAAAATATGTAGTTCCTATTCAAAGGCATGAATTTACTTTTGGTATTATGTGATGGGAATAATATGAGAATATTAAAGATGGAAAATAATTTCTGAGATGAAAGATGAACACTCGGGTGGTTTTTATTTTCTGTCCTGACATTTAAAAGAAAGTATTTTATTGATGCTTTATAAAAACTGTGCTTTTGGGGTGATCTCCCAATGATTGCTCTTGCCCCCACTAGAAACCTTCCTTATGACAAAGAAATGGAGGCAGTAACACAAATCAACACATTTACTATGTCTGGCAATATACCCCACAATCCATGCCAACAATCTACCACTTCTCTAACAAGGAGGCACATTTTACTGTCAATCTTTTGATGTTGTGATTGGCAACTTAATTAAACATTACTCTCAATATATAAATTTCCTCCTCCTCTTCCTTCTCATTCTCTTCTTTTTTTCTTTTCTTTTTCCTTCTCATCTTCTTCTCATTCTGGTTGCTGTCTTATAAGTGGAGGGTTTATATAGACCCATTGTGTTCTTAACTTAATATCTCAGAGAACAGAAATAGCTACCAGCCCAGGTGTCAGCTTTCTCATCTTTATAAAAATTTTATGAGAATGATCTACACCTGTATTAAGGATGTTCATGATGAATAATGGAAAGGGAATGGATGGACTTCTGCTATTTTTCACTTTCTTTCATTTTTTTCTTTTAATCAAGTTTTCTTGTACAAAATGACAAATATGGTGATGTTTTACATAATTATACATGTATAACCCATATCTAATTGCTTGCTTCCTCAGGGAGGGAGGAGGGAAGGGAGGGAAAGAGGGATAAAAACTCGAATCCAAAACTATTCCTAAAAATGTTTATTACAAAAAACAATTGCTTGATAAAAGCAAGTAAAGAGTTTCCTCTGCTCATTGAGCCTCTGATTATTGCCTAGCAGAGGCATGAATGAGAAATCTGTAATGCTCACCAAAGGTGTTTGCTTCTATCACAGAGGGTCTCCAACAAGGGATACAAAGGGAAGATGATTCCATTAGATGATAAGATTCTCATATGATCCTCTGGATATTTTCCTGGTTGCATCAAGCTCCAGAACAGTTCAGTGCCTTCTTATTGAGATCCATGGTTATTTAAAAGAGATTGACGTGATAATCCATATCGGGGGAAAAAACCCCACCAAATTAATGAAATATGCTAGACCATGACAAGCAATTTAAAGGCTTGTTGATTAAACAAGCATATCAGTATATACCTCAAGAAAAGGAACAATAGATGGGTAGTGAAAAAATAAAAGGGACAATAAATGGACAAATAGAAGTAGGAAGGAAGAATGCTGTTACATTTGAAAAATTACGTAGTACTTTTAATGATTTCAAGCTGTTATTTAACATAAAAACCCATATATTTTATGGATCCAATGATCTCGTCATATGTGGTTGTGAATTTGACAACAATACAATTTTTGTAGGATCAAAGTTGAAGATGGTCCAATGGGTAATGGAAAGTTGCATGGTGGGTATAATTAGGTTGCAGCCTATTACTAATGATGACCTATGTGAAATAAGCGGTATAAGGGTTGCCATGAAGGAAATTTATGATAAGAAAATACATCTCAGCCATTTGGTGAGAGTCACAACAAGTGTATAACGACTATTATCCTGCTACCCAGGTAAAGACAAAAAACTATGAGAGAGTCTTCCATATGTAGGGTGGTTTCTTCATGGAATGGGGAAAGAGTGCATGGATGGCTTACTTCTGCACTGATGGAGGTAAGGACCCCAGTGATTGTGGTTCCATTTTTCATTCAACATTTCATTCTTTTCTTCTAAAATAATAAGATGTTTGGACTAGATAATTTCTCAGGCCTTTTCTAGCTTTATATCAATGATCCTATGATTTAAAGTCTTTGTTCCTCTAAAGTATCACTGCTTGGCCCATCTTTAAACACATCACTTCAATTACTAAAAATTAGAGTCTATTCATACAAGATTTTCTCCCTTGGAAGGTTTTAGGATATAGGCTAGAAGGTGGACTGATGCATTGATGGATGACTGGGCCTATGCCTCAATAGGGCTTTTGGGTTTACCTGATAGGGAGTGGTGGTTGTGGTAGCAGGGATTTGGGGCCCACTTTCTCTAAGGGTTGCCCCCCACAATGGTGGCTGTGGAGAGAAAGGGTTAGAGTAGAAATAGGGACACTGAACCAGGGGTACCACTATTCCTCAGGATCTTGGGGATAGGATCTTGGTTTATATCCCTCTTGGTCTGAGGGGAGGTGGCAGTTGGTGGCAGTTTATTGATCTGTCTGGCATATGCCAACCTTTATCTCTCCTTCAAGAAAACTTGTTGCTCAAACAGGCTATCTTGCTTGCTCCGTTTATGGCAATTGATTAGTATTGGTTGGTGGCATGTACAGGGATGTTGGAATGAGAAAATTGAGGTCTTTAGTGGTTAGGTGACTTTCTCAAGGGAGTAAATTGCACTCAGGATTTGAACCCAGGTCTTTTGACTCTCAAACTATTGTTCTTTCCACTTTACCAGGTTGCTTCCCTAAGTGAGGTGTCTTGATGATGCTCTTACAGGTATCGAATAGCTCTAACCATCCCTTAATCACTTCATGTGTGTTGATTTTGTATCCCAACTGGTTTGTAAACTTCAAGACTTTTACCATGTCTTATACTTCTGTTATTCTCCTAGCATAGCACAGACTTAGCACAAAATAGGTGTTCAATAAATCTTCATAGATTCAGCAATTCTTTTCTCAAGGCTACTTTCTATTAGTTTACCAAATGAGGGAACTATTGGCCTGAAATGCAAATTGCCTTTTTCCTGAAACTGGATTTAAATAAATTCCTGTGCTTTATGGATAGCTTTCATTTTCACAACCTCTCTCTTTAGAGACCAACTCACTACCCTTTTCAGATTCCCTTTTCCAGGCTTCTCTCTTTACTTCACCATTTGTTGAGAACAGACTGATAACAATCTGTGTCTGTTCCATTTGTTTGCTGAAGCATCTCCTTCTTTAACTTCTCCAAAAATAGGTTGCCTCCCAATGAATGTCTGTTGGCTTGACACTGTACCACTAGTGAATGTGTTAATCCTGAATCAGCTTCATAAACTGAATGAGGAATGGGCCGCAGATACAGAGTTGATGCTAAAAACCTTTATAGGTTAGCATAATGGTTCTGAGTTTGAAATTTAGAAGAAAAGTAACAAATCAGATTTACTTGTAAAGAAATAATAACGGAGGACCAATATTCTATCACCACTATAATTGCAATGTTTGTGGATTTTTGGGATAAGTACATGAGCATCTAACTGGGTAGTAGAAAAACAAAAGTCTTGTACATGAACGAATTGGAAATAAAACAGGCATGATGAGTTTAGGAGTTCAAACCTGCTTTGGGACAGGCCTGTCAGTAGCAGCTTGCAGTTTCAGCATGGGGGAGAAAAGGAGACCCAGGGGAAGGAGGGAGGGAGAGGGAGGGAGAAAGGGAGAGATATTAAGAGGAGGAGAAGAAGGAAGGAAGGAAGGAAGGAAAGAAGGAAGGAAGGAAGGAAATAGAGCAGGTATCAAATTTAATTATATTGATTGTGAAAAGTTTAGTGAGAAACAATACTTTTAGACAAATTAAATTTATTTTTATATACAGATATGTATAAGAAATGAATAAAATATATCTTTAGATCTCCATTTAAAGAACTGATATGTGAAAATCTACAGTAATGGAAATATATTTCATAAAACTGATGTGTACATGTATAGAAACCTTGCCATCATGATGATAAAAGCCTGTGAAGGATAGCAAGCAAAGGAACCCCTGAATACTTACCCTTTTAAATAATCCAATTCCACCAACATTTATTAAACACCTTCTGTGCAAAGCACTGGCGATGCAAATACAGCTGTAATTCAAGCCCTGCTCTCAACAACTTTAATGAGGAGGTTGGACATGTCCACAGACAAAAAAACAAAATGAAAGATAGGAAAGATATGTAAGAGTAAAGAGTAAGATAAGTGTAAAAGCGAAATCCAAGTAAAGTGAAATGGGGAGCATGAGGAGCAAGAGCTCGCTTTGAATTGTGGATGATGGGGTGGGGGTGAGGGATGGTGGAGAAAATGGTGACTGAGCTCAATAATGAAGAACTGAGGGATTATAATAGACAGAGATGGGGACAGAATCCATGCTAGGCATTTGTTTCATTTGTTTTTCAATCATTCAGTTGTGGCCAACTTTTTGTGACCCTGTGGGCTACACTGTCCATTTGGTTTTCTTGTTAAATACACTGGAGTAGCCTGCCATTTCCTCCGGGGGGGGGGGGGGGGGAGGGGGAGGTTCTGGCAAACAGAAGTCAAGTGATTTGCCCAAGGTTACACAGCTAGTAAGTACCTGAGACTGGATTTAAACTCAGGTCTTTTGACTCCAGGCCCAGTGCTCTACCCACTGAGCCATCTAGCTTCCCTATGCCAGACAGAGGGCAGGGTAATCACACGTCTGATGATGTGTGATCCAGGGCACAGAGACATAAGAGGGAAGAACTAAAATGGGGCACAGTGAGTAGTCCAGTTTAGTTGGATTGTAGGATGCTTAGAGGAAAAGAACAAGATAAGACTGGAATGTTAGGCTGAAGTCTAATGATGTAGGAAGTTAAATTCCAAGATCAGGAGTTTATCCTTTATTCAGTTGCCTCTGGAGGGGTGGGGGAGGCTATTAGGGGATGGATCAGAGATATGCTTTAGATGGGTTAGTTGGGCTGTAGCAGTATGGAGAATGGATTGGAAAGTGGTTGATTAGAGCCTTGAAGACTATTTAGGAGGCTAAAAATAGTCTATTCAAGGGAAAACAAGGATCAGAAATAGGCTAGTACCTAATTTAAGCTTTACAGCAACTCTGTTAGGTTGCCACTTACAAGTATATTTGACTCTACTCTTCTGATTAGCAGAAGCAGCTTGGTGGTACAGTGGAAAAGGTACTAGACTTGGAGTCAGAAAGAACTGAGTTCAAATCTGGCCTTAATACTTAACTATGTGTCCCTGAACAAGTCATTTAAGTCTGCCACAGTTTCCTCATCTGCAAAATGGGTATGATAGTAGAACTTACTACAGAGAGTTGTGAGAATCAAATGTAATAATATTATAAAGCATGTTGCAAACCTTAAAGTGCTAAATAAATGTTGATTTGTCCTCATCATCAAATTTTGAAAGGAGATAAAGGAGCATGAGGAAAGAAAAGATGGGGGAGGGAATGGCATTTCAGGAGAGTGGTGGAAGCTGGAAGCTATATTACAAGGGGTTCAGGAGTGAGTGAGTGTATGAGGAAACCTTGAGATGTTATCAGGGTCAAGGGAAAGGATTTTGTTTGTTAGACTGGGAGATACCTGAGTACATTCATGATCTGAAGAGAAAGAACCAGTAGAAGGGGAGAGATTGGGAGATGCATGAAGGGATAATTGATACAGCAGAGCCAAGGAGGAGATGATAGTAGCCTAAAGCTAGACAAGACCTTGGAAGTCATTTCATTCAACCCCTTGATTTTTATAGACATGTCAAGGGCAAAGCAAATGACAACTCTTCCCTTTGTAATATTTCAGGCATCTTGGTAAAGTAAAAAGTATAAACACCTGTTGGAAGATACAAAAGAAGAGGGTAGAATTTGGTTTTTGAGGAAAGATTAGAAGGTTTAGAAAACATTTGTGGGGTATGAGATAGTCGAAGGTATTCATCAATTACTTCCAGGGAGTAGAAAGGGCCCAGTTGAGGTAAGGTAGCATAAATCTGTAGTTGACTCAGGCAGTGATATTTTATGATTTCCCCCTATAATGTTTGACTATTTACAAGTAGGAGCAGGAGAGGCAGACACTGTGAGTTACATAAGGTTGAGGGTTAGAAGAGTGGGAATAGCAGGCCAGGAAGAGTCAAGAGTGGAGAGGGTAATTGAAGTGTTTGACTTAAGCCTGGGTAGGGAGGTAAATAGATTAGAGAGAGACTGGGGAGCCTAAGAAGATGATGAATGAGCATGGGAAGAGTAAGGATTATGAGAGTAGAAGGATAATGGATTGTGCTCAGATGCTAGAAGATCCAGTAATTGTGAGTTCTAAGACTTGCTCACTTGGGTGAATAGTTGAAGAAGAGCACAGGTGGGGTTCATTGTGATGATAGATGGATAGAATAGTCACCACTGTGGTTATTAGAAACTCTTATGGAGATGTCAGGAATACAAGGTAGAGAAGGATGCGTTAAGAGCTATAGTTATTGAAGCTATTGAGAAAAGTGGGAGAGTGAATGGATCAGTAGGACCAGGTGAGGTTAGAATTTGAAATGAAAAATTGTTGAGTGATGTTGATAGAGCAATTGTGTGAAAGTTTCAGTGGGGAGCAAGGGGTATGCTGTCTCTACCATATGCTGTCTCACAGGCCAAACAGGTAGATCACTTTAAAACAAATGGCTAAAGCTCGGGATATAAGAGAGAATGTTTATATTGCTTCAATATATAGCTAAAAATTGTATTTAAAGGGCTATTCAATAATTAAGCTATAGTTCTTTCTTACAGGATCTAGTCCCAAGATAAGCCTATGCTAAAATATTTTAAATTTTAGTTCTGCATTGAAGGCTATTATTTATTAGTGTCATTATGAAGGGTTATGGGATTTAAATGGTTGCATTTTAAAAT
The DNA here is from genome assembly GCF_019393635.1 of Dromiciops gliroides. NCBI lineage: Eukaryota > Metazoa > Chordata > Mammalia > Microbiotheria > Microbiotheriidae > Dromiciops > Dromiciops gliroides. The sequence goes on from NC_057866.1 coordinate 56,576,015, forward strand.
GCCACTTTTATTATGTCTTGGAGCAAAACACAAACAACTGAAACAAAACAAAACCCAATCCTTAAATGTTGGACAGCAATGAAATTCTGTAATGGAAGTCAATGGAAAAAGAAAAAAAAAACCAACCCCAAACAAAAATGTGATTTGATTTAGAGAAATCATGATACAGATGCCTTTTTGAGAAAAATTCTATTCCCTAAAGTACTGCATATCCCCACTGACAAGATTAAAAGTCATTTGCAGGATTGACATGAGCATGGTATCTCAAGATAGGATATTCATAAATAACCTAGCTATATTTTATTTTTGACAAGATGTCAAGTTATTGTTTTAAGATGAAGTCAAAGGGACAGATTCAGCTGCCATTTCTTAGAGATAAGGTGGCAGGCAATATAATTGAATTCTGGCTTGACCACATTCTTCTACCTCTTTAGCCCTCAGAGTTGCATGGGACACCTAAGAGCATGGCCTGCCAGGGTTTGAAATAGACTCTCAGAGTTTAGCACATCCCTAAATTGAGAGGCACTGAGCTATTGGCATTCATTTCAATTACTATGAAAGGAAAAGTTTAGCACAAACTGATCTTTAGAAGTAAAGTCTGTGATGAAAATTTAATTAAATGCTTTGCTTTGAACTCCTTTTTCTGGATTGCAGCCCCTGTATTGTCTGCCACATGCAACACAGCTGAGGGAGGCTCATGAGGGAGACTTCCTTGCTCCTAAAAGCCAGTTGGAGGAACGAATTAATTGACAGTGTAATTATTTTAACTAGGATTAAAAAGGAGAAAAAAAATAATTTAATTAGTATTAATTATGCAATACACAGAGAGTTGGTAATGAAATCTGCCCCAAAGACAGCATTGTTATTAAAATTAAAGTTCAATTCCAAAGCTCTAAAGCTCTGGGATATAATACCAACCCCCGCCCCTAACTTTTTTTTTTTTAAACATCAGTTTCACCGGAAAATTTGATTTGAGTATTTTACTTTTACTTTACTAGCCTGAAGGCTAGTGGTTCTATGATTACTGCAGTGAATAAATGTATCAGGAATCACAGATATCTTTGCAGTTGCTTGAGGGCATGGTAAAATGAGTAGCTCCCAGCCAGCTGAAAACCAGGGTATGGGTTTAAGGTTGCTTTGTCTCATTAGAAAATGTAATCTCTCTAAGAGAGTTGATCCATCATAAAAGAAAAAGAAGCATAAGTTAGGTTTTAGCCAAATTAGTCTCCTTGCTATTCTCCAGATTCACTCTATCTCTCACCTCCATGCTATCCTACCAAACTGAGCATGCCATGCTTTTCCTCAGAACTGTAATATACTTCTTCCTCAGCTCTGCCCTTGAGAATCCATAGGTTCCTTCAAGGCTCAGATTTTGTACCATCTCCTACAGCAGTGGTTGCCAATGTTTTTTTGTTCTGGGAAGGCCTTTTTAACAACAACAACAAAAACAACAAAATATGCTGTGAACTCTCAGGATAATTTAATATGTTCCTCATAACATTCTTTTATATTTATTCATTAAATAGGATAACTACAAGGATAATTTTTCTCTCTCAAAGCTCCAAATTAAATTTCCATTATATTATTTTAGTGATAACATTTTATCCTACCTATAATTATTATAATTCTAAATGTGAAATTGTAAAGTTTTAATTATAAAATAATTACAAATTTTGTGTGTGTGTGTGTGTGTGTGTGTGTGTGTGTGTGTGTGTGTGTGTGTGTGTGTATGTAGGACAACCTGTAAGAATGAAAAGAACCAACCCAGAACTACCATAGGACTTCATATTAAATTTCTTTCTTTCATAAATGTTGTTGAATATAAATAGCATTTTTTGGGGGGCAGGGCAATGAAGGTTAAGTGACTTGCCCAGAGTCACACAGCTAGTAAGTGTTATGTGTCTAAGGTTGAATTTGAACTCAGGTCCTCCTGAATCCAGGGCTGGTGTTTTATACAGTGTGCCACCTATCTGCCTCCTATAAATAAAATTTTAATGAAACAAGTTAATAACATGTTTATTTATATTATAATGGTATATCATAATACATATTATATTAAATGTGATATATCATATCATATATTATATTATTGTTTATTTAGTTATTTGGAAGATATTCAACGTAGTTGAAATCATATCTAAAATTAATTTTGATTAGATTTTTTTTTGTTTGAACAAAATTTTGCAATATGTGGTTCAATACCAGATAAACATCCTTTTTTTTTGCATGGATTTTATTTCTGTATTTTGATTTAAAACAAGAATAAAATGAAAATTCCCATTCACAGAAATACATGCTGGAAAATGGTAGGAGAATTATACAAACTCTCTTGCTGAGAGAGAGATTTAAAAAATAAATTTAAGCCACCTAACTAGTTGATGAAATATAACTAGCTGTGATTATAAAATATATATATTTTTCTACTGGCTAATGGCAAGGACTATATTGTATATAACTTATTTTATGCATTTGTATATATGTATATGTTTTATAAATCTAAGTAGAGTAGCACTTTAGATTGATAAATAAGGCACACATATGTAATCTATAGGTATGTTGCATCCTACCAGTAGAAGGTAAACTTCTTGAGAACAGGGAATTTTTTTTTGTCTCTGAGTTTCCCAGCTCCTAGAAAAATTCTTTGCACATAATAGTTTCTTAGGAAATATGTACTGCATTAAATCTGTATGTTGAAAGACTGCTGACAAACAATTCCCATGTAAAATAACAAGCTTTATTTTAACCAAATATTTTGGCTTCTTCAAATATCTTACCGCAGTTCTTTCACACAATGTTAGCTCTCCCCAGAGAGAGGCTCCAATTCAAACATTACCAGATGTTATAACACTGGGAATAATTGTTATCCTTTAGAACATATTTAATCTCAGAGCAAGAATTTTTTAATGTTGATTTTTGTCAAATCGAAGTGATTGAGACAATAAATTTTCAACATTCTGCATCTCATTAATGACAAAAAAGCCCTGTTGTTTGATAATTAAGACAATACTCCTCATTTGAAAAGTAATTTGAAGATAAGGAAGCAATTAAAATATATATAAAAAATCCTTGGGGAAGTCATTTAAAGGAAAATACAAAGATAGATACTTCTCTAAAAGAACTTGTAATGAAATTGGGCAGACAAATATACAAATGAATGTGATACAAAAGAAGGTGAAATAAGTCCAAAGGGGAAGTCCAGGAAAAGTGCTATAAAGAATTTTAAAAGGGAGAGATTATTTTCATCTTGGGGAGTCAGAGAAGGCTTTTTAGACTGTTAACAATGGAGGAGGGGCAGCTAGGTGGTGCAGTGGATAGAGCACCGGCCCTGGAGTCAGGAGTACCTGAGTTCAAATCCGGCCTCAGACACTTAACACTTACTAGCTGTGTGACCCTGGGCAAGTCACTTAACCCCAATTGCCTCACTAAAAACAAAAAACAAAAAAACCCCCAAAAAAACCCAACAACAATGGAGGAGATGACTTCAACAACTAGAGATGGAGGTGGGGGTGATGTGGGATGGAATTTTGGGGTCAAATTGATCTTGAGTAGTCCCAAAAGAATTACAAGACTCAGTGACTCAGTTTCCCAAGTTTTATTGCAATATTGTGAGTGACCATAGGGAGAGAACCAGAATAGTGGAAAGGTATCTCTTGAATAGTGAAAAAAAAGACAGTTATATTTATAGTATAGATAAACTGATTATCAGTCTCATTATAATAATCTCCACCTTAGAGAGTTAAAGGGGAGGGCCTGTCCTAATTTGGAGTTCCTGGGGTCCTAAGCCAACCCCCAAGGTGGGTACTTTTTTCAGTGGAGGTGTGTTTTGGGGGGTTACATGTCATAAGGTGAATCTGGGGACAAATTTGGCTTTTTTTGTGTATGTCTCTTTCTGATTCCCATGGCTAGTTTCAAAATATCTCAATTTTTCATTAGAATTTCTATACCCTTGTCATTTAGTTTAAGTTCATCATGGCCTCTCTCCCTCTGTTCCCGTTATGGGCAGGGATTTATGTGGGTATGAAAACCCAGCATCCTACTTGTAAGTTATCCATTAACTGGGGTCTAACTCCCTTTTGGAGCTAATATCTGAATTAAAGCTTGGGTCTTAGGTTTCTCTATGGGAGAGTCCCAAGCAAGGTGACTGTGTAAGGAAACATTCAAAGATAGAGGGAAGGACAAGGATGAATAGAGAAGTGCAATTTGGGCTAGAATGTAGAATTTGTGAAGGAGAATAATAAGAGACCAATGGAAACGACGTAAAGAGAGAGAAAAAAAGAGGATAAACAGGGGAAGGTTGAAGGATTGATGTTTGAGGAGTTAAAAAAGGAGCAAGGAAAAGAATGGTCAGACAGGTAGGAAAATGAAGAATCAGTCTTGAATCTAAAATCCTACAAGTATTCTAGAAACAGGCACATTAAGATATCGAGAAGGACAGGGTGGTCACTTGTGTTAAATGATACAGAGAAGTAAAGGATCATGGGTATCAGAAAGGGTCTCAAATGCCAAGTTCAGGTGTTCCCTTTTAATTCAGTGGACAATAGAAAACTACAAAAATCTTATGGGGGAAGGAGTGATGCAATTAGAATGGTTCATTAGGAAGGTTAACTGGGGCAGCCATATAAAGTGTTATGGGGAAGTAGGGTAGGGGATTTGGGATAGGGGTTGGGGTCCTTAGGAATTCCTCTTTAAAGGATTACATCCTCTTGCACACAAATCCAATAGAATAAGATAATAGTTTATTTAGGGGCTGGGGAAGGGAAACCAAGAGAGAAATCCTTGGACTTCTTCTCATGAGGAGAAGGCATAGCACAGAGGCATGGTTCTGAGATACCTTGAGCAGAAGACAGGCAGATACTTTTATAGAGGACTGATGGGGGTGATCATTTGACTGTGGAAAGTTCCCTTATTGGGGGAGGACCATCCCCCACTGGTGGTGGCTAGGGGAGTTGGGTGAGGGGTGGCTATGGATGTCTCAAGCCATCTCTCTCCTCCTCCTGCCACAAAGGCAGCAGCCACACCTAATTTTATCTCCCTAGGGGTGGAGGAGACTGGAATGAAGGGTGGTGGTCCTGGAGCTAGCTCAGTCCTGATCCAGTGCTGGTTATCTCTTTAGGTGTGTCTGTCCTTTGGTTCAGTTTCTCAAGGAGAAGGTTCTTTGACTTACCCCAGAAAACTTCTGGGGTGCTAGGCCCATAACAAAAGGATGGATCAAAGAGGGAACAGAAGGCAAGATGACCATTTAAAAGGGCATAAAATTAATCTAAATGAAAAGATATGAAGATTTAAACTAGAATGGTTACAGGAGAGAGATGTGAAAAATATTGCAGAATTTGAATCAAGAGGATCTGGCATCTGTTGGCTGAAGGAGACGAGCCAAAGATGATGCTGAGGTTAGAATCTTCGGATGGTGTAGCCATTAATAGAAATAAAGAAGTCAGGAATAGCGGCAAGTTTTGTTTAATATGAAATTTTTTAATTAAAATGAGTTATTATGTAATTTCTTCTCTGAAGGTCTTTAGCAAGACTGTAGATTTTTATCTGCCTAGAGTGAAGCAGCAGAGCCCTGTGAACCCTAAGAAGATAGGTTATATGATTTGCCTAACTCCATTTTAGCTATACATCTCTGTGTACTGAAGATTTACTGAATAGTGATGTGAAGAAAATAGATTGTTTTATTCAATTTTTTAATCTTAATTTGAAATGTGTTGTATTTCAGCCACTGGTTATAATTTTGCGGAACTCACTTTCTTTGTATTTTGCTTATTTATGCTGTGCAATTTCATGAACTATTGTGTCAGCTACATATTTTATCTGTTGAACTGTTTACTAATCTTGCATGAATAACTTCAATTTAAATAAACTTCTTAAGACAGCCTGAGAGGTGACTCATCAGAAGAACCAATCTATCTTTTAGAATTCTCTCCAGTGTTACAAAATCTAATGCACAAAATGATAAAGATATGATGTACACAATGCTATTGTTTTAGCCTGTTTGAGAAATCAATCAGAATTTAGGTTCCAATTAAGAAGGACAGGAAATAACTGCCTGAGAGACTTCCAGTTAAGGAATGATGCAGGCAGGAATACACAAGAATGGATATTAGCCAGTAGCTTCAAGTGCAGTGAGTATTGTTTTAGGTAGGCCCTAGACTATCAGTTGAAAGAGAGCTTCATATCACCCTAAATTTTATGAATACTGGGGGTTGGGTAGGCCTCATTGGCAAATAACTAGAAATATGATGACAGTTACTGGGATCGTTGCCCTAAATGATAAACAACTTTACTGTTCTTTTGTGGAAGAATTTTATGCCCCTCTGTGCTATTTGGAAAATCCTGACAAAAGAAGGTATTTCAGTAAATCTTCAGTATGAAGAGATGTATAGCTAAAATGGAGTTAGGCAAATCATATAACCTATCTTCCTGGTGTTCACAGAGCTCTGCCGCTTTCACTCTAGGCAGATAAAAATCTACTGTATTTCTAAAGATCTTCAGAGAAGAAATTACATAATAACTCATTTTAATAAAAAAAAATCATATTAAGCAAAACCTGCCTCTATTCCTGACTTCTTTGTTTCTTTTAATGGCTACACCATTTTAAGATTCTAACCTCAGCATCATCTCTGACTCTTCTCTCTCCTTCAGCCAAGATGTGCAATCAGTTGCCAAATCCTCTCGATTCAAATTAATATTCTATTATATTAATAACTAATTATGAAGTCATCATCCATCCTTTTCTCCCTATTTTTGTTAAGGTTCAACTCCTGAAAAGGTCAGCAACCCTCTGAAGGGCATGGCTGACTAAAGAGATTCTTCTTATCCTCAACTCACAGACTTTGTTAACTGGATTAACTCCCACTCAACTGGGAGACCTAATTTCTATTTGGAATATAAATAGAATCTAGTCTGAGCTAGCCTTTGCCTGGGGGAAGAATCCCCAGTTCTTGATCCTCTCCTTTAGAGAGCAAGGCAACCCAGGTCATGAAGGAGAAAAATAGCCAGTGAAGTCCATATGGAAATGGTTTCCCTTGCCCAGATGCCTTGAGACTCTTGAGCCTCTTGATTGAAGTCTGGTTCTTATAAGTCAGGAGAGGCTGAAGCCTTTTAGCTCCCCTCCTCATTAAATGTTGGCAGGTCTGATTTTCGCTTGTCAGGGGAGTTCCCTTTCAGACAGGATTTAAGGCAATTCAGGATCTCCTTGGTTACAAAAGCAACCCCAACATCTTGTGGGGTTTTGGCAAATAAACTTATTCCTTTGGGCAGAGTGCCCACAGGTAAGGGTATGATTCTGTATGTGTGGAGATGGGGAGGAAGTGGAGAGGAGAGGCTGTGTTGACCAACTGGATCTGGCCAGTTTGGTCCCCAGTAGGACCATTATTACAGAATGTGGGTTGTTGTTTGTCCTTCATTCTAGAAGAAGACCATGACATTGGGGAGGTGATGTCATGATTTGCAGTGAATTGGATTAAAGTGAGGCAGGGCTGTGCAAAGTCACGAACCTCTCTCTCTCCTCCAGAGCCATCTGGGTCTAGTGGCAAAATATACATATCAGGACAACTGGAGATGGTCCCATGCAGTGGGAGACCTTGGCCTTTTAAGCAAAGGCCTTTCACTAGTCTCAGTTTGCCTGAGGCAATATCCACTCAAGAAAAGAGGCAAAAAAGGCTTTTACCTAGTCAAGAGAAAAAAACAAACATGGGGCTGGGGGAAGACCCTCAGGTTTCCTGGCTTCAGAGGAAAGAGTGAGGTTAGTGACTTTGCACAGCCCTGCCTTACTTAAATCCAATCACTGAAAGTCATGACATCACCCCCATGACATGGTCTTCTTTGAGAATGGGCAAACAACAATACCAGAGAAATCAAAATTTATTGATTGCCAGCTAGCCTAATTAAAATGATTATTAATAAGCCAGAAACTCTTTCTCTTTGGGATTTTCATTCATCTGACAGGAATTCAGGCTAGTTCTCACAGGGCTGAGAGATATAGCTGTCTTTAGCCTTCGACTTGCCATTTCAGTTGCCATTTCAAAATGGAATCCTTTTTTAGCTTGCCTTGCACCGGACATCTTCGAAAATGGGGAGACAGTAAACTAGGAGAATCTATACACAACTTTCTTTTCTGTGGTATAGAAATATAGAAGGTAGTTGCTGGGAAACAAAGATGTAAAAAAAGCAAAACTTGAGACATGAATAAATACCTGTCACATAGAAAGTAAATTGGGTTATTAATAAGTACAGGATTTGGACTCGTTAAGCTGGTTCACAGACCAACACTATAACTGCTATCTGTGATGGTCATAATGGGCCTCAATATGCTTTTCAAATATTTATTCATTAATTATCAAAATACATCTATTCAAACAAGTAACTGTGAAAAGCTAAACCACTGCTTTCAAATTCCTTTTATTCCTCGGATGAGATGCCTTTTAGAGATAAGTCTATCTGAGTGAGATTGCCTTCAGTAAAATGAGATTTACTTTCTTTGATCTCATGCACTAATGTATCTTTTAACTTTAGTATTTGCTGTGCTTTAAAAAAAAATCAATCACTATAGGAGGAGGAGAAAAGAAAGAGATGAAAAAAGGATGACAGAAAGGAAGAAAAGTGGGAGAGAATAGAAGTGAGAGAGAAGTGAGAGAGGAGGAGAGAGAAAAACTTTGACATATATTTGATATTTAAAATGAGATTAGATATGAGAATAGCAGGGTTCAGTTAAGAAACATAACAAAAATTGTTTTGATGGATAGCATATTCTATCCAGCCCCATAATATTTCTGAGAGAAGTGAGTAGGAACTAATTTATTTTTGTGGGAGTAAATTGACATCAATATAAAAGATTAGGGATAAACAACCAAATATCTTTGTTTCCTTTAGTGACCTATTGTAGATGTCATTTGTGAATTTGTTTGCACAATTTTGAATATATTTTTATTTGTAGTCTGGACCAAAGTATATGCTATTGAGTTTCAGAAATTTAATATTCACCCACAAAGAAAACTGTGCCAAGTTATATCTGTTCTAAATTGACTACTCTCAAGCTTCTAGGGATGTCTCCTACTTTTTATATTCAGGAATCTGGTGAATGAATGTATGCTTAATTTATTCATATCCTCCTCTATTGTATCCAGATCAGATCCACTCCTGGTTTTCAGTGTTCTGGGCTAGAAAGTTCTGATATCTTTGAAATCTTCCTTCATCTCCTTCAATCTTCCTCAGTCCTACTATTCCTAATACATGATCCTATTTAGTATCACTGTCATATGGACAGATACACGATGCCATTTTATAACCAGTCATTTTATAGACAAAGGAGATGTGCTCTATTAAAGACTTTAAACAACTTGAGACTCAAATTCAGTATCCTTGCCTTTCCATCTTCCTAACAATGTTTTCTTTCCCAAATAAGAGTTAGCAGAACATCTGCTGAGTTATTTTTGATCTGAGAACATATTTTGTCCTTTCCTAATCTCATTCTCTTGAGATTATTTTCTGTTCACTTCATAAAATACTTATGAAATAGGGCATTGGAACATACCTAGATCACCTAAGATGTAGGTACCCATGTAGGAGATGCCAACAACCAGATTTTGGGAGGGAGGGCTGGCAGTATTGGATAACCTACCATGTGAAAGGGAGTAGTTTCTTTCTATTATCCATTTTGCTGGAATTGCCTGAATCTTTAAATCTACCTGCTGGAGGTGGCTTGTGAATTTCTCTATTTCATGTGGCATCTCACTGATAGCATAAGTGCTCTGCAGTTAAAAAAAGGGGTGAAGGAAAGATCTTTCCCTTTTTCTAGACCAGATGGTACTGAAAAATGAACTTGAAGTTGAATTTTGGATTTTTTGGAATTTTAATCTTATTTTGTTTGTACTTTTTAGTTCTAGGGGTAGGAATTGAAGTCCAGGCAGGGTCTGGGAGCTCAAACCATGGGGAACAGATAGCTCAGGATTCCAACTTGGATGTTATAGTCAGCCTGCCCAGAGGGAAGCCTTTAGAAGCCAGGGTACTTTAAGCAAGCCCAAAAGGTATTTGGACTTAGAACTAGGTTGGACTGATGGATGCTACATAGTGGTTTTTGTTTTTTGTGGGGCAATGAGGATTAAGTGACTTGCCCAGGGTCACACAGCTATTAAGTGTCAAGTGTCTGAGGCTGGATTTGAACTTAGGTCTTCCTGAATCCAGGGCCGGTGCTTTATCCACTGTGCCACCTAGCTGCCTGATGCTATGTAGTTTTGAGCCAAATTGTGAATCTGATCCTCCTTCCCTCTCTAGATACTGAGACCATGTAGAGGAGGTTAAACCCTGAGGTACTAAAGGAAAACATTTGTATGTTTGTTCTTGCTATATCTTTGAGGTCAATATTCCTTTGTAAAAACTAAGTTGGTACTGTTTACATGAAACTAATGTATTTATACCTCTAAAATTGGGGTCTTTAGCCAATGGATATGTAGGCTAAAATCAATGGAGGACCCATTAAGCAAAACATACAGATAGATAAGCAGAAATTAATATATGATATCAGATTAAAATGAATATGTATTAAATATCTTTAGTTCATATCCTAGGAAGAAGGTGAAACTTAAGAAGTTTTAGTGTCACCAATTCAAGATAAAAAAAAGACAACATGAGAATTTTTTTCAGTCAGTTTCCATGTAATCCTTCATCATTCCCCAAAGCCAAGGAAAGTTTCCATTATTCATCCAGCCATAGCACTGGAAACAACTTGAAAGGATTATGTCTATTCCATTTCTCCTACTTCAGGTATCCCAGGAAGATATTTGCCTTTTAAAATGCCTTTGAGAAAAATTACGGCAAAAGATTCTTCACTTATATTTTCTGGCATCTCAGAATATCTGATCTAAATCTCTAGGTCATATGGGCAAAGAAGGAGGTTTTAGAATTTTCCAACTGAATGGCTATATTCAAAAGAGATACAGTGTATTTTAGTGAAAAGAGTGTTAGACTTGAATTAAAATCTTGGTTCAAATCTTGGCTCTACTATCACTCCAAAAGTCTATGTGACTGTGGTTAAGTAACTTAACCTATCTGGGCCTCACCTCTATAATGAATGGTAGGATTAGATGATCTATCAGTTCCTTCTCATGCTTAAATTTTGTCATTCTGTAAGAACTAAAAAAACAGAGGCAGCTAAATTCTGTCCATAAAGCAGGGATCAGAGATGGCTAATTCCACCATGCCCTGTGTATCTGAGGGCTTCTTTCTACTCAGACAGCCACCAGGCTACAGAAGAAAAGCTGGATTCTTTCACCTGTGGCCACTGACAGGGAAGGCAAGGGAGGATAAAAAACAAAGGAAATAATCCAAAGAAGGCTTGCAAGAATGAGAATGATACCCTTCCAACTCTTTATGATAAGTTAAAAATGGCCCCTTGGGGATATAAAAGTCACCCAGTGAAACAATCAAAGCATTATGCTTTTCTAAAGTGATATAAATGTATGGATTTTGAAAAATCAGGAAAAAGAATTTAAAAACTACTCTCTTGCATCATTATCTCCCTGTCAGAATTTCAAGCTGGGGGTGATGGTCAACTAGCCAGACTGGTTGGTATCTGAGGACACTCTGGTATCAGACCAGGAGCAGAATCTACTCCCTTCAAAAGATGATCTTATTGTCAAAGAAAGAGGAAAAGAGCCCTTAAGTACAAAATATCCATTATTATTATTTTTTGTGGTAGCAAAGAACTGGAAACCAAAAGAATAAGGATCAAATTTGGAATGATTGAACAAATTATGGTACATAGATTAATAAAATACTATTGTGATGGAAGAAATGATGAAAGATGATTTCTGAGAAACTTGGGAAGGCTTGTGTGAGCTGATATAGAGTGAAGTGAGAAGAATTTTTGAACAATTTATTTAACAATTACACTATAAAAACACACATCTTTAAAAGATTTTCGAATTCTGATAAACACAGTAATCAACCATGACCAATGAAAAAGCATGCTATCCACTTCCTGAAAGAGAGGTGATGGACTTGGTATAGAAAACATATATATATATATATATATTTTGTTTGTTTGTTTGTTTGACCATGCATATTTGTGAGAAGAATTTTGTTTGAAGGCATTGGAAGGAGGGAAAGTTGATTTTTGGTTTTTTGGAAAAAAATGAAAAAAAATGATCTCCAATGAATAAGTCAAACAAGTATTTATTAAGTGCTTAATATGTAAAAAATACTATACTAAGGACTAATGATAAAAAGACAAAAATAAAAACATGCCCCACCCTAAAGGAACTTACATTTTAACATATTTAACAGTGTATACATTTGGCAAAGTGGCAGAGTGCCAGACCTAGAGTCAGGAAGACTCATCTTTCTGAGTTCAAATCTGGCCTCAGACACTTCCTTGCTGTATGATGCTGGGCAAGTCACTTAACCCTGTTTATTTCAATTTCCTCACCTGTAAAATGAGCTGGACAAGGAAATGGCAAACCACTTCAGTATCTTTGGCAAGAAAACCCCAAATGGGATCATGAAAAGTTGGACATGACTGAAAAAAATGCTGAACAGCAACACCATTTTAAGTATGTACATAGTATTTGTAAATAAATACAAAATACTTTTTTGGAGGAGGTACACTAGTAGAGAGGTTGATTAGGAATTACTTCATGTACATAGTTGTGCTTGAGATGAAACTCTTAAGGTACCAGCAATTGCAAGAGGTAGAGATAAGGATGGAGTGCCATTGTTGTTGTTTGTCTGTCATTTCCGAAGAAGGTCATGACATTGGGGTGATGACTTGTAGTGAATTGGATTTAAGTGAGGGAGGGCTGTGCAGGGTCACCAATCCCACTCTCCTTCAGATCCATCTGGGTTCAGTGGACTGGATATATAAGATGGTTTGAGATGTTTAAGGCAACTGGGGTTAGGTATATATAGGATGGTTCTAGATGTTTAAGGCAATTGGGGTTAGGTAACTTGGCCAGTGTCTGAGGCGAGATTTGAACTCATGTCCTCCCAACTTCAGGGCCAGTGCTCTATTCACTGTGCCACCTAGCTCTCCCTAGGATGGAATATACTCTGTGCATGAAGAACATACAGTGTAAAATCACAGAGACAGGAGGTGGAGCATTTGTGTGAGAAACAGGAAGCTGGTCAATGTGGCTGGACCATTGAATTTAGGCAGCTTAGTGTTTAAGAATATTGGAAAGGAATGAGGAGTCCAAGTTCCAAAGAGATTGAAATGATCTGAAATGGAATTTAATAGGAATGGAGCATAACATGATTAGACTTTTTCTTTAGGAAAATGACTTTAGTGGCTATGTGATGAATGGACTGGAGAGATCCAAATAGGAGGCTATTGTATCATCCAGGTAAGAGATGATAACTATTTGAACAGGGGAGTGGGAAGAGACTGTCCAAATAGAGGAAAACATATACATGTGAGAGATTCTGGGGAGAAAGAAGCAATAGTATTGACATGAATATCATCACCAACAACAATGAAAACAGGGAAAATTAAAGTGAGGAGTCATGGATCAGATCAAAATTGCAAATGTGGATGACTGAAGGAATGACAGTGCCCTTAACTGTAATTAAGAAGTTCGAAAGAGGGAGGGATTTGGGGAAAAATAATGAGTTCTCTTTGGACATGTTGATTTTGTTGTGCTTATGAGACACACAGATAAAAAAGTTTACTACTGTGGGGACCAATTTTTAATTGGGGAGTGCTAGCTAAGCGGGTCGCCGCAATATTGGGGCAAGGAAGGAGACTGACAGCCTCCCTCAAAACAGAACACGATTTATTTTAACAAGAACGAACTTAAAAAAAACAAACACAAACAGGATCAGTAGGATCAAGGGAAAGGAAATAAAATGGGGAAAGGGAAATTATAATTACAATACCTGAAAAAACCCACCACCCAGGAATCAGCTGAAAATGCGCAGCAGAATGCCTGTCGCTTTCCAGCTTCCACCTAGAATGCCCAATTCTCCTCCCCCAAACCTAGAAACACCCCACACAGCCCCAGCCAATGGGATGGCCGCTCTGACAGTCACATGACTGCCCTCCCTAGGCTTCCAATCATTATAATTTTGCCAGGCCCCTGTAGGCGTGGCGAGTGGTGATGACATGAGGTGCCAGAGCCCTGGCAACGGCTTCAGCCAGTGGGTGGAGCACTGTGCGGTTTGCGGAGCCCCAGGCCAGTGTGTTCCAGGGCATAAAAACCTCAAATAACAATGAATTCTTTACACTAGACAGTGTGGTATAAAGCTGGAGCTCAGGAAAGTGACTAAGGCTAGCTATTTAGATGAGGGAGTCATCTGTAGAGAGGTGGATATTCGTGAGGTCACTAAGTGAAATAATATAAAGAGAAATGATAAGAGGGCCCAAGACAGAGCCTTGGGTTATTTTCACAGTTAGTGGGCATGACATGGATGATTAATGAGCAAAGGATACTGAGGAATTTTCAGAACAGTAGGATGAAAACCAGGTTTTCAATGGTACTCAACTGAAATGAGTGAATACCTCCTGCTGCCTTGAAAGATATTTATTTCCAATTGTGAGAAATAATTATTAATAACTGATATCTTGGGGAGATTGAGTGTTCTTCCCTTCTTTAAAAGTTCTTTCCTCCTTTCCCACCTCACTCCAAGGTCCAGTTCTCCTTGAAAATAAAATTAAATTGAATCTCTTTATCTTGGTCAGCCCCATCCAACCTTGCAAGGAATTTAATCTAGGATGGAGAAGCTCATTGTGTTCTACTCAAGTTTGGGCAGAGGCAGATCTTTTGGTCTAAATAGGAGGGCCTCTCTGGCCAGGGAGGGGCCACTCATCCCACCTGTTGAAAAGGGTATGAATTCTTTGAATTGATAGCCCAAGGATGGTGGTGGTCTGGAATAGCCCTTTATTTTAATATAGCCTGCCTCCAAATTAAATTAACCATTTAAATTTGATTGCTGTTTGATGAATCTACTGGTTCAAGGATGTATAAGGTGTGAGTCACATCACCATGAATGTCTTTGATCAGAGAGAGAGGGCCAGTGACCATTGTTTTATTAGTAACCTGTTGGCCTTATTAATAAAATGATTAAATTACCCAGAAACTATGTTTCTCATAGTTTTAATCATCAAATAATCTAAAATGAATTTTCATTTTTGGGGCAGGGAGAAAATTAGGGACTGAGATCTGTGATTTCATCAATGTGTAGAGAAACTCTCTCCAACAATGCAATGAGACAACTTATCTGTAATATAAAGTCTTAGAGCATTTCCTGGAGCATCAAGAAGTTAAATAACTTGCCACCGCTATATCTGATGTATCTGGGGCTTGAACCCAGGTCCTTAGGACTTTGATGGTCAAATCTTTATCTACTTCTACCTCTCATACAAATTAGCATTGCCCAACAATTGGGAAACTCCAAAACATCCGTGTTAGATAACAAGGCAGAGACAAAGAACAGGGAAAATGATGCATGTACTTGGATCAATACAATATGTTTACTTCATAGTCTGGGCTATTTTGGTAGGTTCTTACAGAAGAGGAGTGTAGCTGTAGATTTATGTAGCTTGGAGCTAAATGCTAATGATGTTAAATTCTATGAATAGTAAAAAGGAAAGGTATATATTTAGAGGTATTCAAAACAACTTTTAATGACTAAAATTCTGTCATTTTGACTGAGGTGTGTTCTTCTGGCTTTCTTGCTATTTAAGTACAGATGTATCATCCACACAATGATTGTAAATATATTGGAAGTTTGCAGTGATATATAAATGCTAGGGCTATTTTTGCTTTCACAGAGAGTTACTTGCCAGGATACCTCATGTGCTTTGATACCTCCTCACTTTTTGTTTGAAACAAACAATACAAAAAAGGGGCCTTCTTTGTTTTGGGAATATACAGTCCCAGCTTTTTTGCAAGTTCCATTGGACTTGTGCCCTTTATCCTGAAATCCCTCTCTTCTTTTTTTTTTTTTTTTTTTTTGGTGAACCTCAGGACTTAGCTCTTTAGCACCTCTGTCTGGTGTCTCACTGCTGCCACCTAAGATTGGGTTCTCTACCATTCCAGGTCTTTCTGTTTAGCTTCCATTGTTTCCTTCCCTCCAGGCTTCAGCCTTTCTACCTGAACTATAGCAGTTGTATATGGTACCCTCAGAATTGATTTATCCCCAAAAAAGTATTAAACCTTTATTGTATTGCTCTAGGTTTTGGAAGAGATACAAATAGAAATAAAACATGGTCCCTTCCATCAAGAACTTTATCGTTGTGTAAATTTTGTAGCTTACATATGGAACACCTTCTTTGGAGAGGTTGATTGGTTTGTACCCTGTGGCTACTCGCAGACTGGATGTAAATTGTGAAAAGTTTTAAATACCAAACATAAGAGTTTGCATTTTGTCCTTGAAGCAATAGGGAATAATAATAGCTTGCACTGATATAGCATTTTAAAGTTTGCAAAGTATTTTACATATGATATTCATATGATCCTTACAACAACACTGTGAGGTAGGTGGTAAGCTGTTAGCTGTTTCAGCTTCTCTGGAATCTGCCTCTCCAACTCAGTGAGAGTCACAGACTGATGATAGTTATCTATCATTCTGTTCTCCTTGCTCCCTCCCATAATGAGTCAACTTCCTGACTTTCAAGTTCACAAAAAGCTTATAGTTGCCTCCCTAGCACCAGATTCTCTGGTCATAAGCCTTCAAAAATCTTGTTCTTGCTCTTTTCATATTGGGAAACACAGATAGAGAAACTGATGCTGAGAGCTTAAGTGATTTGCTCAGGGTCACACAGCAAGTAAATGACTGAGGCAATGTTTGAGCTCAAGTCATTCTGACTCCAAGTCTAGCACAGCACCCACTTTGTCACCTGGGGACCCCACTAGGAATCAGTGAAGTTCCATGAGAAGGGGAATGGCACAGTCAGACTTTTGCTTTGGGAAGATTTGGCAGCTTTGGGGAAGAAGGCAAGATCTGAGGCAATAAAACCAATTAGGAGGCTATTGGCAGGTGAAAGGTAGTGAATTTTGATGGTAGCTATTTGATTAGAAAGGAGAAGATGAATTAATACAAAACTGTTGTGGAAGTAGAATCAACAAAATTTGACAGCTGATTCAATAAGTAAAGTGAGTAAGACAAAAATATTGAGGATGGTTTCCAAAATTATGAATGTGGGTGACCAGAAGGATGGTTTAGGGAGAAAGATTATATGCTTTGTTTTGAGTATGTTGAGTTGGAGATACCTAGCCAGTTTAAGATGTCC
This sequence comes from Dromiciops gliroides, assembly GCF_019393635.1. Taxonomy (NCBI): domain Eukaryota; kingdom Metazoa; phylum Chordata; class Mammalia; order Microbiotheria; family Microbiotheriidae; genus Dromiciops; species Dromiciops gliroides. The sequence continues at coordinate 56,593,239 of NC_057866.1, forward strand.
AGCGGGCAGTTGGAAATTTGGAACTGGATCTCAGAAGTAAAATGGAAATATAGATCTGGGAGTCTTTGCATACCAATGACCCATGGGAGGTCATGAAATCATCAAGAGAGGTGATATCTTGAAAGATGAATATAGAGCCTTGTGGCATAGCACTAGTTCCAGGAGCAAAACATGATAAGGATCTAGGAAGGAAAATGGAAAAGGAAGCAGTAGGTTGTTAGGACAAGAATCAGGAGAAAACTCTCATAAAAACACAAAGAAGATTGCATATCTACAAGATGGTGATGATCAACATTGAAGAATGAGGATAGAGAAAAAGTGACTGGATTTAGCAATTAAAAGATAGTTGTCAGGTTTGGAGACAGCATTTTCTGTAGAAGCCAAATTGGGTTAAGAGGTTAATGGGAGTAGAGGACATAGAGGTAACAAATGTAGAAGGTTTTTTTTCTAGGAGTGTTCTGTGAAAGGGGGAAAAGATATTATTTGAAGAGATGGGAGACTCAATTAAGGTTTTTTAAGAATTAGAAAACCTTGACATATTTTTAGGCAGTAGAAAAGGCATCAGAAATGGGGAGAGATTAAAGAACTGAGAGTGGTTGTTATTGATTATGGTAATTAACTAGCAGAGGAGATATAGAAGAAAAGATGTGATCAAGGGTAAGTAGAGGTGGCCAAATCAATTCCCAGGCCATTCAAAATCTTATGGTTTTTTTTTTTTTAATTTATTTTTTTGTGAGGCAATGAGGGTTAGGTGACTTGCCCAGGGTCACACAGCTAGTAAGTGTCAAGTATCTGAGGCCAGATTTGAACTCAGGTACTCCTGAATCCAGGGCTAGCGCTTTATCCACTGCACCACCTAGCTGCCCCTAAAATCTTGGTTTTTTTAAATCAGAATTAGTACCCCCCAATCTTACCCTTTCCTGGCTAGAGAAGGACGCCCTCTTCGTACTTCAGAGGAGGATCCCCTCTTCATGCTTTATACTCCCTGCATTCTGTCCTCCCTTCTTTCAGTCTGCCAAGGCATGGCTTTTCTTTTTGCCAAGGCCAATACTTACACTCCAATTATATATTACCATTTGTTACATGGAAGTGCATATACCTAGGAGTTAGTAGACCTGTATTTGAGTCATACTCTGCTATAAACTGCCTCTGTGGTGTTGGGACATCACAATCTCTCTGTGTTTCAGTTTTCTGAACCTATGAAATTGGAGCTGAAGAAGATTGTGGCTGATTTAGGGCAAGGAATTTAGACTCTAACATTATTTGTGTCTAAGCTTTAGAGAACATGAAGTTTTTTTTTTTTTTTTTTTTAGTGAGGCAATTGGGGTTAAGTGACTTGCCCAGGGTCACACAGCTGGTAAGTGTGTGTTAAGTGTCTGAGGCCGGATTTGAACTCAGGTACTCCTGACTTCAGGGCTGGTGCTCTATCCACTGCACCACCTAGCTGCCCCTAGAGAACATGAAGTTTTAAAGTGATGATTTATGTTCCACTATCATCCCATTGTAATCTCCCCCATTAGACTTATGCCCTTCTCAACTATCTTCTTCCATTTCTGCAGACAATTGTGCTTTGCCTTCCAATTTTAACTATTTATTTATTACATTCTTCCTGCCAGTCTATATACAAGTATAAGTTAGGCGCTTAAAATTGATGTAACTCTAGAGGAGAAAGTCACTTTGAGTTTCAGTAAAGACACAACAAGAAGATAAATGGGGAAAACTCTTAATAATGAATGTACTCTGGCTCATTTTTCATACAAAATTTAGCAACAAAAACTGTTGAGCTTTGTTATTTCAAAAGAGACATTGATCATTATCGATAAAGTGCCTAGATAAATCTACACTTTCCTGATGCTCTATGCTTTAGATTTGTAAATAATATAAAACTCTGCAATGCATCCAAATATGTCATCACAGATGTTTCTCAGTGTTATTGAGAGAAGAGAAAAATAAAATGAGAAGAAAAATTTTTCTTGTAAATATATAGGTTTTGTTCATACTATTTGCATAAAAATGTATACTGATTGTGTCTATAAATTTTCTTATTATTTTTGAATTCCTCTTCTGTGCATGGCATAATGGTCAGTTCCACAGAAGATAAATATAAGGCACTGCCCCTTGTTCTCATAAAGTTTCCAATCTAGTTGGGGAGAAAAAATATGAATAAATGTCACTCTTTTCTCCCTGTGTCCATGTCCATGTTCTCCTGAAATAGAATCTTGGGAAATGGGGGACAGGTTTTTGAGTCTAAATCTCTGTAAATGCTTCTAGCCCTCACACAATCTAGCCAACAAATTTTTATTTCTTTTCCTTCACAATGAAATATAGTAAAACCTCACATCTTCACCTTTTCATTGGTGCTTAGTAGATAGTGGCAACTAACTGTCAACCTATAGAAGGGTAGTGTATCATGAAGGGAATATAGAGAAGTGGTAGAAACATCCAGCCAATAATGTCTCCCAGATTGTCATTCTAGCTACTGTTTCCAATGGTGGATCCCATCATCAGTTGCTCTTAACTCACACCATTTGGAGGAAGGAAGTTTGGAAGAGTGGCAAGAATGTTGGATTTTAAGTCAAAGGCTCTAGATTTGACTCTCAGCTCACAATAAAAGAATCTGAGGTGAAAGAATCTCTCAGAGATAATTTATTCTAACTATATTTGGCCAAGTATCTTCTCTGCAGTGTCCATAAGAAGTGGTCACACAGTCTTCCTTCTACTGAGAAGGACTTTATTAGTAGCTCACTTAATTTTGGGGTAACTCTATATGTTAGGAAGCTTTTCCAATCTGTTGCCAGGGACTATCTATTTTACCTCCATAACATCTCTTTCACAGGACCCCTTCTCTTCTTTGACACTGCTACTACCCTAATGGAGGCCCTTATCAACCCACATCTGGACTATTTCAGTAACCTGTTGGTTGTTTACCTTGCCCCAAGTCTCTCTCCACTCCTGTCCAACCTCTAGTCAGCTATCAAAGTGATATTCCTAAAGTTTAGGAATGATAATGTCACACTCCCCTTTGTCCTATTGACTCAATAAACTTCAGTAGCTCCTTATCACCTTTAAGATCAAATATAAAAATTCTGTTTGACATTCAAAGTCCTCTTAACCATTCCAGTCTCCTTATGCTTCACACTCCTGCCTCCCCCATCCAGTGACATCAGACTCCTTGCTGTTTCTCATACAAGATGTTCTGTTTCCTAATTTCAGGCATTTTCACTGGTTGTCTACCATGTCTGTAATGCTCTCCCTCCTTATCCCTGCTACCTGACTTCCTTAGCTTTTGTCAAGTCTCAGTTAAAATCCCACTTCCTTTAGGAAACCTTTCCCAATCCTCCTTAATTCTCATATATCCCTTCTGTTGATTATTTCTAATTTATCCTCTATATAGTTTGTATATTAGTTGTTTGCATGTTGTATCCCTGTTTATACTGTGAGCTTCTCAAAAGGAGGGTCTGTCTTTCACTTTTCTTTGTTTTCCCAATACTTAGTAAATACCTGGAACATAGTGGAAACAATAAATATTGATTGACTGACTTCGTTGCTGATGTTGTTCTGTCATTTCAGTCATGTCTGATTCTTCATGACCCCTTTTGGGGTTTTCTTGCCAAAGATATTGTAGTGGTTTGCTATTTCCTTTTCTAGTTCATTTTACAGATGAAGAACTGAGGCAAACATGATTAGGTGACTTGCTCGGGATCACACAGCTAGTAAATATCTGAGGCTGGAATTGAACTCATGAAGATGAGTCTTTCTAACTCCAGGCCCAGCATTCTATTCACTGTGCCACCTAGCTGTCCTTACCTGATTTTACATTGAGCTAAATATATCTCTCCATTTTTAATTCATTACTCTTAATTCTGCCCTCTGAGGTCAAATATAACCAGGATGTTTCTCCTTTGAAATAATGGAGCTTCAAACACTTGAAGAACAGGTATTTTTTCTTCAGTACTCTCTTCTTTAGATTAAAAATATCCACTCTTCTATATGAATGTAAAGGAATACTATTGTGCTGTAAGAAACGATGAGCAGGCGGATTTCAGAGAAACCTGGAAGAAGTTGCATGAACAGATGCTGAGTGAGATGAGCAAAACCAGGAGAACATTGTACACAGTATCATCAACATTATGTGTTGATCAACTGTGATAGACTTGACTCTTCACAGCAATACAACAGTACAACATAGTTCCAAAGGACTCATGATGGAAAATGCTCTCCAAATCTAGAAAAAAAAGAACTGTGGAATATGGATGCACATTGAATCCTACTATTTCTTTTGTTTTTAGTGCTATTTGTCTTTTTTGAGGTTTTTATTTTTGCTCTGATTCTTCTTTCACAGTATGACTAATGCAGAAATATGTTTAATGTGATTATACATATATAACCTATATCAGATTACTTGCAGTCTCTGGGAGGGGGGAGGGGACCAGGAGGGGAGGGAGAGAGAAAAATTTGAAACTAGAAATCTTATAAAAACAAATGTTGAAAACTATCTCTACATGTAACTGGAAAATAATAAAATACTTTTATAAAAAATTATCCACTCTTCAACTAAACATTTCTCATATGGAATAGCCTTGAAGTCCACTAATAAATATTGTTGCCCTCCTCTATCAATGTCCTTTTTAAAACATGGCATCCAGAATTGAATACAATGCTTCAATTGTGGTCAGACCAGAGTGGAATAAAATAGATATTAGGATACTAGGCTTCTCAATGCCTAGGATAACATCCATTTTCTTGGTTTATGTTTCTTTTTCACAGGAGCTCTCATCTACCTATCCATTCCTACTTCCCTAACACATATGGTATACATATGTACATCTTTTTTTTTTTTTTAGTAAGGCAATTGGGGTTAAGTGACTTGCCCAGGGTCACACAGCTAGTAAGTGTTAAGTTTCTGAGGCCGGATTTGAACTCAGGTACTCCTGACTACAGGGCTGGTGCTCTATCCACTGCACCATCTAGCTGCCCCACATGTACATCTTTTATCCCCTATCTGGGGTCTTTTAACCCAAGGTCAAACATTAAATTTATTTATTAAATTTTATTTGATTAGATTTGAAATGTTCTATTCTGAAAACCCTTTTTGGACCTTGAGTATCATCTAATGCATTAGCTATATTGTCTCCTTATTGTCATCTTTCAAGTTTGAGAAGCATGTTTTTTTTGGCTTCCCTGATCAAGATGTCAAGTAGCACAGTGCCAAGGACTCAAGTTTGCTCATGCACTTGAAACAGACCTCTAGGTTGACATTGTTAACTATAATTTTGTTCAGGTTAATCAAGTACCACTGAATCCACCTTATTAGATTAACATCTAGTAGGGTGGGGGACATTAAGCAGTTCTATACTGCCTCCTATGTGCCAGGGGCTGTGCTAAGTGCTTTCACAAATATCATATTAATCAAGGAATGTTTGTTTTTTGCCATATCCCTATAATGGTGATGCTGTTAATATCCCACTTTTACAGTTGGAGAAAGTAAGGCAAAGAGAAGTTTAAGTGACTTGCTCAGGGTCATAAAACTAGTAAATAGCTGAGGCCAGATTTGAACTCAGGTCTTCCTGACTCGGGCCTAGTGTTCTAACTACTCTATCATCAGCTAACTTGGTTTTGTGCATAATGATATTATGAAAACTTTAAAGATTATTATTTCCTGATATTTAGTTAATTTATCTCTATAGAATTTCTCTGATCTTAAAGTCTACTAACTATACTAATGTGGTAAAATATGAAAGTTTTTAACAGTCGGTTAGGATAACTGAAAGACGCCAGTTTTTCAAGGACCACCCTTTTGGGGAGGAGATGAACAGTCCGCCTGCTGCGCATGTCAGACTGCCTGCCGGGTACAGTCCGCCTGCTGCGCATGTCAGACTGCCTGCCGGGTACAGTCCGCCTGCTGCGCATGTCAGACTGCCTGCCGGGTACAGTCCGCCTGCTGCGCATGTCAGACTGCCTGCCGGGTTTTTTGACTTCCGGGGTGGAGAGAACGGAAGTAGCCTTTTTTGCGGGCTTGGCGGGACTCCGGGCGGCGCGGCACAGACGGTCTGACTCACTCCAAAGGTGGCCTAAATCGGTTTGGTGAGTTTTTATAAGGAATATAGACTAAGCCTAGATTTAAGACGATTTGTACTGTATTTCTGTTTTCCTATCCTTCTAATCAACAACACCTTATATACAATAAAGGCTCTATCTAGAAAACCAGAAGCTTCTTCCATTTACTAGTCTGGGAGATGAATTAAGGGAAGGGTTAAGTAGGGGAGATTTATGATCTAATATCCAATTTTAATCTCACACTAATAAGGAGGATTAGATTAGTCTATCATGGTCTACTTTTGTTGAAATTATGCTAAATCTTAGTGACCACTGCTTCCCTTTTTAATTGTTCAAAAGATATATCTTTAATAATTCTGTCAAAAAATTTGAAAAGAGTTGAAGTCAAGGTCCCTAGGCTCGACTTCAGAGATACCATTCTCTCCGCTTTTTTGAAAATTGGGACATTTCTTTCTTCAGTCCTTTTGCTACTGTCCAAGATTTTTTAAAGGCATCTATAGTGACTCATCAATCAAATCAGCCAATTCTTTTTACTACCTTGGTAACCCAAATCAGTGGTAGCTAAATGCCTTCTATTTCCTTTGGGTTGTAACTCCCTATTAACCACTTTTGTCCTTTCAAGTACTAGATAATTCTCCATGACACTGAAAAGTGAAGCAAAATTAGACTGGAGTAGTTCTACATTCTCTCTATTTATCATTATTATTGCCTTGTCTGTCACTATGGTTCTATCCCTTCTTTTATCCTCATCTTTTCTTCAGAAAAGCTAAAAAGCCCTTTTGTACTTTTTAGCATTTGTCACCCACTATTCTTGGCTCTTTTTTTGGTTGAGATTTAGCATCTCTGCTTTTGTATTTATCTGCCATTACCTGCCCTTCCTTTTTTATTTAATAGATTAAAAAATAATAATAAACCTTTTCTTTGAAGTTTTGAGTTCTAAATTATATCCCTCCTTCTGTCCCTCCCTTCCCCCTTCCCTGTGGTGGTAAGCAATGTAAATATTACCATAATAGTCATTTTGTATAAGAACAATTGAATAAAAGAAAAAAATGAAAGAAAGTGAAAAATAGCATGCTTAAGTCTGTTTTCAGTCCATATCAGTTCTTTCTTTGATGGTGGATAGTAAGCTTCATCATTAGTTTTTTGGGATTGTCTCAGGTCATTTGTATTGCTGAGAATAGTTAAGTCATTCACAGTTCTTCGTGGAACAACATTGCTGTCACTGTACACAATGTTCTCCTGGTTCTTCTCACTTCACTATACATCAGTTCATATAAGTCTTTCCAGGACTTTCTGAAATCATCCTGTTTGTCATTAATTATAGCACAATAATATTCCATTACAATCATATACCACAGCTTCTTTAGCCATTCCCCTATTGGTGGGTGTTCCTTTGATTTCCGATTTGTAGCCACCACAAAAAGAGCTGCCATGAATGTTTTTGTACAAATAGGTCTTTTTCTTTTTTCTTTTTTGCTGCCCTTCCTTTTATGTTCTGTATATGCCTTTTAAAAACTTAAGATGTTTGATGAGTTTCCTGGGCATCTATTTCATACTAATCAGAATTGTTTCTGTATTTAGAATTTAATTTTTGAGAGCTTCCCTTAGCTCTCGGGTAGAATTCCCTTAAATAGTTTTAGGCTATGAGATTCTATATGTCATTCCTTAAAAAGCTTTAAAAATCTGATTTCCCTCCAAAAAATCACATATCAGACAATGTCTGGCTTTTCACTCCTAGATCACAAATTCTAGGAAGGGGTTCTCAAAGTTTCCATATGAACTATTAGTGAAGGACTTTGGTCACCAAATTTATCTTAAAATGACCACTCTCAGATTATTCTAGTGCTATTAATACCTTTACTGAGGATCATCAAAGGATACCAACATCAAGGAGACAAGATGTAAAATTGGACAAAGCAGCAGTTGGGTATGGGCTCTCCATCTTTCAGAGTGAATCTAGTTCTAAATCTGGAAAACAGTCAACTCTCATAAAACAAAAGTCTCACCAGGTTATAGGAGCAATGACCCTTCTCTTTTTGATTGATTTTATCCCCAAAGTTGATGCGGCATCCATCTTCTGGGTTTTTGTTAAAACAGGGAAAACGTGATATGGGCATGGAATGACCAAAAATTAAACAAAATCAGTACTTTTTATCCTTGGTTTTTGGTTAGTGGAAGTTAAAAACATGTATATGCATAATGTGCAAATACATATATATATATGCATACATACATATATACATACATACACACATACATACATGACAGAAGGAAACAGGGAATAGAACTAGTCTTTCTCTATATACAGAATGATCCAGTTTTTACAATCACACATCCTTGACCTAGGCTAGGTTTAAATACATTCTTTGGAAGTAAAAGATTCTGTGCATTTACTTTGACCTGATTCTTTAACTTTCCTATTTTAGTACTTTCAACTAATGTCTTGGAACTAATCCTTGCACATACAACTGGAAACTGAGAAATGGAAAATCAGTCAGCATGGATGCAATTGTAGCCAGTGAGTAAGGGTTACTTCAAGAAAATCACTGAGCAGAATATACTTTGCTCAGCTTTTAACTGTCTATTCCATAGTTTCCCAAGGCCCAGGCAAAGAGCCAAGTCTAACCTCCTATTAACTGTGCTGAGGTTTGGGCTCAGATAGAGCTGCAGAGGTAAAGTTTAGAGATCTCTCATCCTTATGAATCAGAACAGGTCACAGCTAGGCATAAGGGCAATGCAAAAGGATAATTGGGACTTGGGTTCCCTCCTTAACATGGCTATGGTGTGTACATTAAAATGATATTAATGTCAATTATTTCATAATATTACCTTTAATGTCATCAGAAGATCCTTCAGGAGGTTCGGGAATCCTAAAGAAAAAAAGCCGGTGAGAGACAATCAGCTTTCAAGAATATGCTAATATGTGAGTAATTTCAGCTTGTAGTCCTGTGTCTCAGGCTCCAGTTCCATATTTTTACCATTGAGATGAATACTTTAAATTGAATTTCCATTCTTTAGGATCCATTGTTTTTTTTTCTTTCTTTTTTTCTTTTTTTAGTGAGGCAATTGGGGTTAAATGACTTTCCCAGGGTCACACAGCTAGTAAGTGTTAAGTATCTGAGACTGGATTTGAACTCAGGTCCTCCTGATTCCAGGGCCGGTGCTCTATCCACTGCTCCATCTAGCTGCCCCTAGGATCCATTGTTGATTAAGGGCTCTTGAAAGAGCATGACCTGGATGGACTATACCAAGACATTTATAATGATAAATGAAAGTATATTTGGGGAGAAAGCTAAGAATAGGAAATGAGAAAAGGAGTGTCCTCTAAGTTCATCATGTCATGAAAAAAATGCATAGGGTTAGTCCTATTGGCTATTGATTAGATTTACTATCACTTGTCCTTCCCTAAACTTCCCCCCTATTCTCCCCCATAGAAGACAAAATTCTAGTAGTACAAAACAACTTGCTAATGATTTATCAACCTCATCTGCCAGAAATGGTTCCTGCAGTCTCCATCATTAGAAATATCCTTTGCATTAAATAATTGTCTCTAGAAAACCCTTATTAAAATCATAGAACAAAGCTGGGAGAAATTGTGTGGTCCAATGCATTCATTTCATAGATAAGGAAATGTCATCCTTAAACAGGAAGTAATTTACTTAATGACACTCAACTATCAGTGGTCAGGCGGGAACAGTATCTAGTTTACCTGACCCATACTTTAGTGTAGTGGTGATCAAAGTGTGGTCCAGGGACGCTTGGCATTCCTGAAATCTGTATGGGGGGTCTGTGAGATCAAGATTATTTTCATTATTGCATAATAATGCTTTGATTTCTAATGAGATAAATATCAAGAGATAAAGATCACATTACCAAAAGCTCTTTGAAAGATCCTCAGTAATTTTTTAGACTGTTAAGGAGTCTTGGGACCAAAAGGTTTGAGAACTGTCTAGTGTTCCTTTGGATATATACTTGGTTAATAGGTCAACTGCACATTTCTAATATGTTAATCTATTATTATATTATTATTTGTCAGTTTATAAGATTATTTGGCTAATAAGAAGAGAACATGACCCTAGGTATGGGACACAGGATAATCAAATTCAGATGAGAACATAAGGAAACAATAAAAAAGGTGCAGAGTAGCATTTTTTAGACTGTGCTCACAAGATGATGATATTGTAGGAAGGGGCTGAAGGCATTTCACAAATAAAAATGCCATACTGGTTATATTCAAAACTTTTACTGCCTATATCTGTTTTTCACAGTGTGCATTTCCAGCTAATGAAGAGAAAATCATTGAAGGGTCTTAATCACATGACCAAAATGTTGACTTCTTATTGATTTAGAATCCATCATTGAATAGGCCCAATGATGTTTGGTGTATCCTCATTTGATTGTTTATCTCAATATAGCATATGTAGAGTCATTGGTGTCTATTTAAGTTCTTAGGTTTTTTTACTGTAAACAATTTGTAGTGAAACTCATTATGGCTAATTGGATAAAAAACAGGAAATAGCAAGAGGCGAATGAGACAGCAAAAGTGTTAATAGCCTCCACTCTGACAGTGAACTAAATATCCAGGAACCTAGTTTGATGATCAAATCCCAAACACTGAAGAAATGCAAATATGACAGTACCATATATATATCTCTAGCTTAAGTTTATCTCTAATGATCCTCATGCACACAGTATGTGCCACGTTAATAGATGTTAAGAATTACTTTTTCATTATGACAAAATTGCAAGGGTACTAGGAAATAAGACAGTGCATTTAAAAATGACATTCTTGGATTTCTTCTGCAAAAATAGTATGAACTGAAACAGCTTCACTAAATCCTGGTTTGCCTAAGTAAAGGGGTAAATGAAAATTGTTATGAAGTGCCTCACAGGTGAGCTATCTCACCAGTACTTCAGGAGTGTTGGGATACAAGACATGTGGTTACTTTCTCCCATGACGCAGACCAAAACCCATCCAATACCAGCTCAACTTGTATGAATCTTTTTAACACCCTCCTGTTAACCTTGGTACCCTTTCTACCACTCCATCACTGTCTCTATGAAAGAGGAACATGCTGGGTTTAGAAGCCTTTCCTTTCCTTTCCTTTCTTTCATGAATTGCTGTGGAGAAAGAAACCATCACCTATTGGTCAGCCTATTGGCATCTCTTTACTTAACTAGACTAATTATCAGAAATAGTATGTCTTTCCACATGAATTGGGAGAGAGGGGAGACAGTGGAAAAAGTATTTAACTTGACCTCACTGATCCTGATTTGTAATTCCAGCTCTATCACTTACTGTGCTTAGTTAACTTAGTAAGTTCTGGACTTGGATTCAGGAAGAATTGAATTTTAGTATGACCTCTGACACTTATTAGCTGTATAATCCTGGGTAAGTAACTTAACTTGTGTTAAAGTATACTTACGGGGGGGGGGGGGGAGCGGTTAGGTGGTGCAGTGGATAAAACACCGACCCTGGATTCAGGAGGACCTGAGTCTAAATCTGGCCGCAGACACTTGACACTTACTAGCTGTGTGACCCTGGGCAAGTCACTTAACCCTCATTGCACCGCAAAAAATAAAAATAAAGTATACTTATTGCTTTACTTGTTTGTATACCCTAGGAGAATGTAAGCTCCTTTAGGACAGGGAGTATTTTTTATTTGTCCTATATGAGAATTCTTTTAATACTAACAAAGTGCCTAAGAAGATTAAAGCTGGGGTTCTTTGTCATACATTGGGCCTATTGGTAATAGTCCAATCAGGAAAGACAGCCTAATACAAGTGTTAAGAACTAGTAATGGGGAGCGGCTAGGTGGCGCAGTGGATAGAGCACCAGCCCTGGATTCAGGAGTACCTGAGTTCAAATCTGGCCTCAGACACTTGACACTTACTAGCTGTGTGACCCTGGGCAAGTCACTTAACCCCCATTGCCCTGCAAAAAAAAAAGAACTAGTAATGACATTAGGATATGTTTAGCCACTTCTGTCTATAAATGGGATGTTGACTTTCAGAGGAGTTAGGGCTAGGAATACCAACAAGTGATATGAGCTCTAAAGAAGAGAGGGTATATAATTCTGTGGAAGTCAGTCAACAAATGTTTATTAAGTACATGCTATGTGCAAAGCTCTGTGCTGCATTCTATGGATAGAAAGGAAAAAAAAAAACCACAATAATGTTCCCTGACCTCAAGGAGCCCACATTTTAATAAGATAGACAATATGTAAATACCTTTGTAAATGACAAGCCACATTCAGAGATGGAAGGTAACCTCAAAGAGAATGATGCTAGTATTAGGCTACCAGGAGTGAATTACAGAAGGTGGTATCTAAGCTAAATCTTGAAGGAATCCAGTGAAACTAAGAGGCAGAAGTTTCCTACATATGGAGGACAGACTGTATGCAGGGGTGGAGATGAGAGATGGAGTGTAATGTGCAAGGAGCAATAAATAGGCCAATATGGCTGGATTAGAGAGTACTGAGAGGGGAGTAAAGCATTAGAAGACCAAAAAAAAACCCAGGAAGAGGCCAGTTCATGAAAAGTTTTAATCATCAGAGGACTTTACATTTGATCATGAAGGCGAGGGAAACATTGGAGTTTATTGAGTAGAGAGTTATTCAAAGACCCTGCTCCTAAGTAAATCTCTTTGTAATGGCAGAAGCAATCATACAATGAGAGGATAAATCTCAATGCAGAGTAAGTTGGTATCTTTACAACTCATCATTTGATCTGTGAGTCTTATAGGGAAAAGCTATTAAACATACTAGACCAAGAGAGAGGCTATTATGTAGGGCTATCACGTTTCCCTCATTATTGACTAGAATACTCAAAGGGAGCAGTGAATATCAATGCTCAAGGGAGGATAGGAGCTAAGAGAAGATATCAATTAGCTAATGCCAGTAAAGACCATGCATGTCAGTATGAAGTAGGACTACAGCCTTTGTGAAAATGTCTTATGGATGATTCTGGAAGAAAAAAACCAACTCTTTCATTTTGGCACTTAAGAGTTATGCTATAAGGATGATGGGAAATAAATACTCTTTGTAAGGCTTTTCAGAACTGTGGTCTTGATACTGTACTTATTCCCAGAATGTTTGTCAATGTTTTCTTTTTCTTTAATAAATCTTTATTTTGATGTATCATGGCTAGCAAGCTTGTGAGTCAATACCAGCTTACTGGGTTGTCCACTGGAACTATTTCCCTCTGTTTTACTTATTGGTTTACTTGCATAAGTTCCCTAGGAGAATGTAAGTTCCCTTAGGGAAGGGTCTATTTTTCACTTGTCTCATTTCCAGGGACTGAGTGTTTTGTACATAATAGGTACTTAAAATGGTTGTGGAATTAAATTAGAAAGTTGGGACAGAGGAGAGAGCAAGGTCTAAGAAGGAAAAGCAACATCTTCCCTGGTCCCAAGTTGCCATGACTCTTCATGTGCAACGCTTACTGATTAAAAGACTGCCTACATCCCAGTTTTAGTGGCTTCATGTAAGGTCCTTTATAGTTGTGTTAGGAAAAGAAGCCTGTGTATCACTACATAGGCCCACACTCTTTCACAATTGCATCCCTTCCTGTTGGAACTTGAGATAACTCACATTGAGATAACTGTTCACTGACCTAGGCTATGTTCCCTTGTTCCCTTGATCCATAATATTCCCTTCTCCTAGTCTTGCATGAGTCCATCACTCATACCTCAAGGTGCCCTAGACCAGTTGTCCAGGAAACTTAGAAACAATCTCTTATTCTTTATCATTTGTCTCTCCCATTCCACCCCCTCCCACCTCCTTACTACCTGCAATAAGTAGTAGTAGTAGTAGTAGAAGTAGTAGGCCTCCATCAGTCGCAGACGACCATGGATCAGCGCCTTGAAGAATCACAGGCCACAGTGTGGCTGTGCTGGAGTGTCTTCTCCAGGGTGCTGGCCTGGGTGGATCAATATGGAAAACAAGCTGTTGCCCATGCAGCAGGTTTTCCCTCTCCACGACATTGGTGGATCCAAAGGAGAGGCAGAGCCAGTACAGTTTGGCACCAGTGCCACCACAGGAGTTGCCAGACGGATGTGATGTCCAACATCCAACTGCCTAAGGGACTCCTACTCCTGATTTTTCCTCGGGGTTAACTCCTGAAGCCTTTCCCATATATGGGTATAGCCGCAAGGCAGTGGAGGTTTAAAATCAGGGTTTCCTGCCAAGGCTAACAAGCTCCACCTGCCTGAAGCGACTGGTTTTAAGGTGCCAGTGACTCGCCTTCGCCCCTTCTCCTGTTAGTGGAAACAGTTCTGCCACGAGAAGGTCAGGAGTTGGGCTTCTGTTGTCAGAGGCTATTTGAGATGCATGTTATTGGAGCATTTTATAGAAAGTGGGAGCTTATCCCCACTCCCACTCGGCATGACAACCTTTGGAACCGCCTGCAATAAGACACCATGGTATATTTGCAAATGAGATCTGAGAAATGTCTCTGGGTATCATATAGTGCCATAAAGTATCTAGTTCAATTGAACGTCTAACAAGGGCCTTAACTTATAGGAATAAGTTAAATAATACAAGACTATATAATTTTTTTCAGATATCCTTTCTTTAAAAGTTAATATTTACACCAGAATGAATGATACTGTACCCACAGTATCTATCCTTAATCAGGTAATCACAGCTGCTATACACATAGCTAAGACTAGTATTCTGGTAACATAAAAACAATAGGTCTTGAAAGTAGGGGCACTCAGCACATGTTTAGTAATGTCTATTATTATAGTAATGACCTTGACACCTTGGCTCTCTCTGAAAGCATTTTCCTTTCTGTTGTCACCTGTCAAGTGGCAGTGGCTGTGGTGTTAGTTTGGCCTGATTACCCAGGCTTATGGAAGGCTAGATTTATTTTTTCCTTTTCCGTTCCACTATCCCACTTATTCTATCAAGTGGCTCACACCTGCCAGTAAAGATGATCCCTTTTTTATTGTGGATTTCCTGTTCTCATGTTGCAAGAGAATAAAAAAAGCTTAACTTTCTAAGAGCTGGTATTATGACTGAACCCAAATAATGGTTTCTTATTCACATGAAAGGCATGTGGATGGTTGAGGAAGTTAAGCCGAAATAACAGGGTAAAAGTCTACAGTGCAAAAAACTTTGCATGCATTAGCTACCTGTCCCAGTAACTTTCAGAATGAACCATTTTTGCCTTGTAATTCACCTAAATTTACTAGATACATAAGAATATGTTAGAATGTAAACTCCCTGAGGACAGGGACTCTTTTACTTCTATCTTAATATTTCTACTGCCTAGCCCAGTGCCTGGCACACACTAGGCACTTAATAAACAAACACATAAATGCTTCTTGACTAATTGATTGAAGCATACTTCCAGGATGGAAGTAATAACTAGTCAACAGCAAGGGTTAATATGACTTTCTTAATAATACAAAACTTTGTGCTCTATCTAGTTGGAGCCTAGCACCCTGGGACCCTGGAAGATTGGGCTGGGAAATGGCTTGCAATTTGGGGGGGTGGTGCTAAAGCACTTGTTCTGACCAATGGTTGGGAATAACTTCTCTATCTCCTCACCTGCCTCTGTAAGAAAATAATGGGCTTTGCCAATGCCCAAAGGCCCCAGATTGATTTGGACTGATTGGATTGACTGAGAGTGATTGACTTCACTGATTAACCCACTTAAAGTTAATTCAATTGAAGCCACACCTGCCTGACTATGAAGAGAGTATTGTTCTCAGCTCACCTCAACATGAGACCACCCTCAAGTCTAATCAACCAATGGATTTGGGTGATGCTAGCCAATTAGCTTGAAGTGGTATGTAAGGACTGTCTCTTCTGGGGATTCAGGAAGAACTTCCTCTCTCAATTCATTGTTCAAGCAGCCTCCTGGTGGGAGACTTGAAGAAGAAGCAGGCCAGGCTGAACTCTTATCTCTCCTCTAGGCTAGATAGGTGTTTCTTGGCTTTCTGACCCAGGTGTTCTCTTTTTCACTAATAAATGCTTAATGCCCAAACTGGTGCTAAAGCTTCTAATTTATAAGTAAACCCTAGCTAGTTTTCTCTACACTTGGCACAGGAATAAGGCAACCACACATTTAGTTTTTTGTTTGTTTGTTTTTTGCAGGGCAATGGCGGTTAAGTGACTTGCCCAGGGTCACACAGCTAGTAAGTGTCAAGTGTATGAGACCAGATTTGAACTCAGGTTCTCCTGAATCCAGGGCCAATGCTTTATTCACTGTGCCACCTAGCTGCCCCCACACATTTAGTTTTAAACATCACACCTTCATTGGATATTTAATTCTGGAGATGCTGGGGCTCATAGGAATACAGTATTAGGGCCTTTAAGATAATTTTTTTTCTTCAATATCTTTATTTTCTTTATGGAAAAGTAAGGTCCATAAAGGTTAAATGACTTGTCCAGGTTCACATAGGTAGTCAGTTATAGAGATGAGATTTAAATTGTGAGAACCGAGTAAGCATAAGGTGACCTTTCTGATATTTTGAAGGTCAGATTGGCATCCGGAATTCATAGACCACCTTTAGGTCATGTCAATCAATGGACTTGAATGAGATCCGTCAATTAGCTTGGAGCTATGTGTGAGGACTGCTCTGCTTCCTGTTCCACAGAGGGCTTCTGGGGGAACTGGCTGGAACTCTGTCTCTGTCTTGGGAAGCATGAACTGCTAGGTGGAGGCAGGTTTTTTCTCTCTCCCACGTAGATCTGGGTTAGGGCTTTTTCATTCTTTTAGAGACATGTGCTCTCTCTCTTTATTAACTTCTAATATACTTTAATAAATGCTTGAAAGCCTAAACTGTTGGCGAATTTATAAGTAAACCTTAGTTAGTTCTCCCCCCACACTGGGGAAGGAGTGCAGGTAAGGACACACACATTAGATTTTAGTCACCACAAAGTTTAGGTCCTCTGACTCCAGATTCACTTTTCACACCACTCCACACTGCTTCTTCTAATTTCTAATTTTTTAGTTTAGTTTTAGTTTTTTTTGCAGGGCAATGAGGGTTAAGTGACTTGCCCAGGGTCACACAGCTAGTTGTGTCAAGTGTCTGAGGCTGGATTTGAACTCAGGTCCTACCGAATCCAAGGACAGTGCTTTATCCACTGCGCCATCTAGCTGCCCCCTACTCTCTTGGTCTAATTTAATCAAGGATGTCAAGAGTTGCATAAGACACCTTCAAATTGATGTCTGTAGGGCAACTAAAGGTTTTTTCCCACCTTTAATATGCATAAAGAGCCCAAGATTTGGAATTCAGAGGAATTAAGTTTAAATCTCAGCTCTGTCTTTTGCTACCTGTGTCACCTTGGAGTTGCACTTTTAAAAGGCCAATTTAATTGTGGGAAGAGAGGGAGAGACTTCAGAGGTAGTAAGAATACAAGGCCCCAAGTCTACAGGACACTGCATGGGAAGTTATGGAAGGTATCCACTGAGGAAGGGAACAAAGAAGAAGTGAGTTAGGGAGGAAATCAGTGGGGGATACAGTTTTGACATCTGGAAGATTCCTAATTTAAAAAAAAATATTCTTGCTAATTGTTGCTAATCTCAGCCATTTCTATATGCAAGTTAAATACATGGTGCTCTCTGAACCCTTTAAACTTTTTGGCACCCTTAGGTATGGCTCCTCTTACCTCATTCTAGCTATGGTTATGGTTTCATTCAATGGACTAATACACTTCCAAGTAAAAATACTTCTATTTAGGAACATAGGCTGGTACTTGGTGTCCCCAAAGGTTTCATTTGAAAGCCTTAGGTTGATTAGGTTCAAAGGTTAAGAGATGTGCCAGATATTTGTATATAAGGCATGTCCCCATAGCCTTGGTGTAGTTTCAGAGAAACTGTGAATGGTATAGAGAAAACATTTCCTTCTATAAGATCCTTTAATTCCATTCTATTAATATATTTAATGTATTTTTTGCATTTTATTAATGCAAAAATTGGACAAGGATTTGATTTTGTGTAAAAAGAACTCCCAAAAGTCAAAAGGCTACCTTTGAAAATATTTTATCCCTCTTTGTGGCTTCAATAATTTCATGGGATTGAGGACAAAAGGAAATATCATATTAAGATATTCATAAACACAAATATTTTTCTGGAAGAATAAAATTAACCTTCTTGAAGTCATCTGAAGAAAGTGCCCCATTGAATGGTATTTTATTTGTATATGTTTAAATTATACTGTAAACAAATATAATCAAGGTATATGAAAACTATATATACCTTTCTTATTTATGTCACAAAATAGGATTAGAGACTACAGACCTGGAAGGGACCATAGAGATCATCTAGTTTACCCCTTCCCCCCCCCCATTTTATAGTTGAGGAGACTGAAGCCTGGAGATGAGACATGACTTACCCAAGGTGCTCTGACTTTCAAGCCACAAATCCTTCCCACCCCCTACCACGTGTAACAACCTATGCTTAAAATTTGAATATTATATCAGGGAATGTGAAGATCTCTTTGTTCCTTCACATACTGAAGATGAGACAACAGACAAGAGACCACCATCCTTCCAAGGCAAGCTTTAAAATAGCTTCTAAATTAAGAGGAAAGAAAATTCTCCAGAAAGATAAACAGAAATCGAGAAATGATGAATTCTTCAGCCAAGGAGAAAGGAACTTATTAACAGACACAGAAGGTAGCAAGAGCAACAGAAGGAAAAATAGGACAAAAATCAATGGGGATTAAAATTCAGTAATCTTTTCTTTCCATTGTCCTGTTTGCTTGTCTAGAAAACGAGTCACCTAGAAACACAGATTCACCCAGGCAGACACAACAGCGCAGTGCTCTGAGCACTTGGTCTCCTCTAGAATAGAGTTAGTTAAACATGGGGACATATTCATGTCACATCATGGCTGTTTGAGTGTGGGGAGATAAGCATTACACAATTTTGCTTGAATATTTCTGTGTAGAAGGTGAGCTGTGTCCTATGATGGTGATTGGTAGACAAGAGAAACCAATAGAGAGGCAGAAATTATATGATTAGAAGATGAAAAGATATAACCACAGTACCATGGAAAGGGAAGTATTTGCAGGAAAGTAAACATATCAAAGATATCAACAAAAAGATGCTAAAGGGGCAGCTAGGTGGTGCAGTGGATAAAGCACCGGCCCTGGATTCATTGGGACCTGAGTTCAAGTCTGGCCTAGACACTTGACACTTACTAGCTGTGTGATCCTGGGCCAATCATTTAACCCTCACTGCCCCACAAAAAGATGCTAAAGACCCAATATATTGATTTCTAGTGCTAAGAAAGAAAAGGCAATTCTTTTGATTACTATGTTCTACTAGAACATAGTAAAATCAGGGGCATATGAAACCTCATAGAGCTGGAAGAGACCATGGAGGTGATTTGGATTTACTCACCCATTTTGAAGATTTGGAAAACTGAGGCCCATAGAGGTTAAGTGAATTGCTCAAGATCAGAGTCAAATGAGTAAGTAACAGGGGGATTCAAACTCAGGTCCTTTGATTCTGAATACAGAGTTTGTATCACCTCAGTTACAATGTCTACCTCAACCAAATTATTCATGTCAGGTGGATAGGAAAATAATACTCTCTGACTCAGAGAATGTGGTATAGTTGTTTCAGGTTTAGGGATATCAGGAAAAGTAGACTGAGTTAGTGGGACAGGAAGATATCTCTTGGTTGAGGATGGAGCATGGGCTGGAGTGGGGTGGTTAGCCAGGTACTTTAGAGAGGAAGGAAAAAATACCTAAGAAGTGATAAATAATTGCTCTCAATATTTAGGCGGCATGACATGTCTGTATATAAATCTTAAGGGGAAGGAGGGAGAAGGAATAAACACTGTGCTCTTAAAAAATATTGAGATACATACTATTATTATCTACATTTTACTGTTGAGGAAAACTGAGGCCAAAAGAGGTTAAATGACTTTCCCACAGTCACACAGTTAGGGTCTGAGGCAGTATTTGAAACCAGGACTCTCCTAAGACTAGACTACAGCCCCAATATGGGATAGAGCTAAGTATGTATATGGACTAAATTGTAAACGAGTCCATGGCAGAATAAAGAACTTCTCAGCAGTCTAAGTAGACAAGGCAAAGTATACTTTGTCAAGAGAATTCTTGCTTTCTCCAGAAAACAGCTGGAACTATCTAATGTATAGGTCCTTACTGAAGCACTTTCCCATATCTGTCTACACTAGTCTTTAAATGTAAGTCATTTCTCCATACTTTAGGATTGTCCAACTCACTGCTTCTGCATTTGCTGCTTCTATATAAACTTCTTTCAATTCTGGATATTAGTAGTGTCTATGGTGGCTTGACTACAAAAATAGCACAATTTATGGTGTTATGATATCACATGTAAGGGTATGTTGGAGTCAGCTTGTACTGTTAAATGTTCAGTGTGAGCATTTGCTCATCTCAGAAATACTCAAACACCACAAAACAGGGCTTGATTTATTGTACCCTGCGCTCCTTGGGGTCCCTCCCTGCTGGTTAGAATGGGTGCAGAATGGACATCTGGGACCCTCTGTTTGAAGAGGGTAGCCAGGAAATTCAGCTCATTATTCCCCACCTGGCTGATCTCTTAACATTTCACAATCTCTAGGAACTCACTTTTTTCAGGATAAAATCAACTCTATAATACATACATCTTCAGATCATTTCTCCCTTGAAGTGCAGGACTTCATCATTCCCTCGGCCAGTACTCCCACTTTTGCCTGTTTCCTCCATTTAGACTGTGAGCTCTTTGAAGGCAGGGAGGGTCTGTCATGCCTTTCTTTACAAACCCAATGCTTAGCATAATGCCTGGCACATAGTATATGCTTAAATGTTTACTGATGCTGAATCACTCTGATTCTGTTTTGTTGGTTATCTCAACTTAAGAAAGTATAGAAAAAATGTTAATAAGGAAGTTTGTTGTTATTCAGTTGTGTCTCACTCTTTGTGACCCTGTTTGGGTTTTCTTGGCAAAAATATTGGAATGTTGGGGCAGCTAGATGGCGCAGTGGTTAAAGCACCGGCCCTGGATTCAGGAGTACCTGAGTTCAAATCCGGCCTCAGACACTTAACACTTACTAGCTGTGTGACCCTGGGCAAGTCACTTAACCCGCATTGCCCCACAAAAAAAAAAAGAAAGAAAATATTGGAATGTTTTGCCATTTACTTCTCCAGCTCACTTTACAGATGAGGAAACTGAGACAAACAGGGTTAAAAGTATGCCATGCACTCACCCCCCTCCAGGGGGTTGTTAAACGTTTGCCAGCAGACTCCCTAACATGATATAGCCAGAAAGATCAATTTTTTCAAGTGCTTTAAGATACTTAAATCTTTAGACATATACTTGTTAGGTGAAACAAGGTATGCCAGTAATTGGATTAGATTTAGAGATTTCCCTTGGATAATAGTGTTGTTTCAGGCTTAATATAAAAACAGTTCTCCTCAAAGCTTTGCATAGTTTTACTTGAATTGAAAACTCCCCAAGGACAGTCACCCACCTCTACATCCCAGTTCATTTCCTAGGGCTAGTTAGTGAGTTCAGAGAGAAGAGGCTAATTTGGCCCTTTTAAAATGACCCATGATAAGACATCTTTAGCAGGGAACTCAGATATCATTTCCACAGAGCAGCAGGAAAACTAACCTTTGCTTTACTCTCCCTTCGGCATAAGAACTAGGACTAAGAATAAAGCAATATGTAAAACATCTGATGAAATGGTTTCCCTTTGGTATGTATTGATTTGAGAAAATGTGTTTATGAGTTCCACAGATACTTCTGAAATAATTTTTCTTGAGGTCTTTAAAAAACCCTAGAGTGCTTAGAGAATAGCAGGAAGATGAATCAAGATGTAATCATCCAATGTTGGAAGGAATAAAGTAGAGGATGAATAGGCACTAAATATTTTTAGTAATTGTACTAAATTTTAGAGTCAGAATCAGCACTGGCTGATTATATTAGCATAGTAATATTTTCCTAATATGATATATTAGCAAACACTTCTTGAGAATTAGAACTTTTCAGATGTGGTATTTGATCCCACTGTGCTAATTTCATTAGCAAGTTATAGGTTTCCCTTCTCTGGCACTCTTAAAAAAATAATAAACATTTTTATTTAAAGTTTTAAGTTCCAAATTCTATCCCTCCTTCACTCCCTCTCCTCCCTCCTCCCCGAGGTGGTAACAATCAGATATAGGTTATTTTTGTGCAATTATGTAAAACGTTACCATATCACTAATTTTGTACAAGAAAACTTGAATAAAAGAAAAAATGAAAGAAAATGAAAAATAGCATGCTTCAGTCTGTGTTCAATATCAGTTCTTTATTTGGAGGTGGATGGAAATGCTTTATCATTCATCCTTTGGGATTGTCTCAGGTCATTTTATGGCTAATAATAGTTAAGTCATTCACAGTTCTTCATCAAACAATATTTCTGTCTCTGTGATGACGTTCTCTTGGTTTTGCTCTCTTCACTTCATTAGTTCATACAAGTCTTTCCAGGCCTGGCACTTAAAAAAATTTCTTTTATTTTCAATTCATGGAACAAAATAAGCATTTCCATAACACAGTACAATAAAAAATGATGATTGCCTATGAAATTACAAACCTACCATATACAATTTGCTACTCCCTCCAAATATACAGCAAAGATATCATATATATTTCTTCTTTCCCTTTTTTTCTCCCCCTCCATGCCCTAGATTTGGCTACCATTATACACAAATAGATATGTATATGTATACACACACACACACATATGTGTGTGTGTGTGTGTGTGTGTGCATGTGTGTAAAGTTATTCTATGTATACTTCTATTCAGTCTTTCCTGGATACAGATAGCATCTTTCTTATGTGCTTTATTTTTAATTTGTGTATTTATGATAGTCAAAATGACTTAGTTGCTCAGCGTCATTGCTGGGTAAGTACTTATTAGGTGGCTTGTAGTAGCGCTTCTTTTTTTTTTGGCAGGGCAATGGGGGTTAAGTGACTTGCCCAGGGTCACACAGCTAGTAAGTGTCAAGTGTCTGAGGCCAGATTTGAACTCAGGTCCTCCTGAATCCAAGGCCAGTGCTATATATCCTATCCTGTCCTCTCCCTTTCCTTTTTTTTTTTTGTTTGTGTTGCTTTGTTTCATTAGTATTGGATGTGAGGTCAGCATTATTTGTGTAATAAGATACAGTCCTTTCCATGCAAATGTTGTTTGTCTCTGCAAGATGTTGGGCTGCATTTGAATTTCCAAGTCTGTCAAAATTTGATAGCAGTTCCTGTCTGTGCTTGCAATTTGTGCCATTACTTAAAAACAAAAACAAAAACAAAAAAACTTACCCTTAAAACCACACCAGGGATATAAACTGTTGAACTTCTAGAGCTAACTAAGAAATGAAGATTCATGACATCCAATGGCTCAGGTTAGCTAGTTAATAAGAATTTTTTGAATGTACATTCAGTGTGATACCCTAGAGTAGATATGTTGGGAGCTCAAGGAAGGTGGATAGGAGGAAGGAGTGAAGCATTTTCCTAGTTATTTGGTCTTTCATCAAGTTCTGTTGATTCTTCCTTTTAAATGTCTCCCAAGCCCATTCCTTTCTTTATAACCATTGCCACCCTAGTTCATATTCTTCTTCTAGTAATCCAAGATGCGATTGCAGCGTATACTACACAAAATGGCCAAATGAACATCTCTAATGCAATGCTTTGATCGTATCAGTCTAGGAGAGATGGAGTTCAAATATTGTCCCAATTTCCAAAGGAGGGAAAAGAGTTTTGTCTAAAGTTTTAAGGTCAGTGAGCATGACTGCCATTCCTATCAAAATTTTGGAACACTATTAGATAGATAGTGAACATTTATATAGGAGAAGCCATGATTACTAAAAATTCATATAATTTATTCATGAACAGGTCATGCCAGACTAACCACATATTTTTCATTTTATAATAAGACAAGTTAAATGCTATATGTGTTGGATACTTAGACTTGAAACAAAACATTACATGTAAGATAAGGCTCAAATTCTTAAACTTGGTATTCACATTCTGGTATTCTACATTCTGATATCAGTCTATCCTACAAGGCATTTACCACTACTCTCTTATATAAATTCTGTTCTCCAAACTTCTCTCCTCACACACTCCAGTAATTCCTTACAATTTTCTATTTCTATGCCATTGCTGATACCATTCTTTTAATTTGGAATATCTCCCTCATGTCCCCTTCTCCCTATCCTGGCCTAAGCTTTAGGGTTCATCTCATATCCCATATACATACAATCTTACCCAACACCTGAATAATTCCCAACACCTGGTCGCTTTGAACACTCCAAGTGAAACTTTTCCCAAACACCTTTAATAGGACTATGATGACTCCAGAGGAGAAAGAGTAAGACTGCTGACTTCATGCAACTTTGCCCCCACTTGAATCCAATTTATATGCAAGTCAAAAGACATCACCCATACAATTTTTCCATTTTTACCCACGTCAGAGTCCTGTGGTGACAAAGCAAGTGATGAAGCAGCAGGTGTGAATACACTTGGACCTGTAGTTATAACACTATACTGTGGTGACCCAGACTATAAGGTCATCTTCTTATTAAACTGAAGCAATAGTCGGATTTGGTAACTACCACTCCCTGGGTTTCTAAGCAGTCTTTTTGAAGGACTACACTTCCTGACATGAGAAAGGAGCTAGAAAAGACGCTCTAAAATTATCTCTTTCACCTAACCCTGACCTGCCTACCACAGTAGGCAGGAATCTTACTCTGTGCTTAGAATACACAAAAGAATTGGACTCACCATTGGTACATAGAATATGCACATACTTATGGACAGTACAAAATCCAGTAGACCTAAAAGACAAACAGTTTTTGTTGTGAGAGAACTCAACAGGAATCATATCCAAATAGCAGCCCTGAGTAAAACAAGGCTGGCAAATGAGGGCCAGCTTATTGAAATTGGATCTGTATACACATTTTTCTGGAGTGGATCCAGTGATAAGGAATTCCATGAAGCTAGTATAGGTTTCATAATCAAAACTAATCTAGCCAATAAGCTTGTATGCCTCCTGAAATCAGTCATCAACAAGCTCATGATAAAGCAATGGCCACTTGCAGAACAGTGCCAAGCCACCATCATCAGTGCAGATGTTCTACCATGATGAACCCTGATGAGCTCAAAGAAAAATTTTATGAAGACCTGGAGAACCTTATCAGCAATATGTCAGAAGAGAACAAGCTTGCAATTTTGGGTGACTAACACCAGAATATGCACAGATCAACAGACATTGAAGGGAGTCCTTGGGAGGAATGGAGTAGGGAACACCAATAGTAACAATCAGTTGCTTCTGAAGATTTTGGTGTCTCATGACCTTTTCATCACCAACACTGTCTTTCATTTACCTAAACATGATAAAACTTCATGGATTCACCCTTGCAGCAAATATTTTCCTTTAACTGAGTATGTCATTATAAGTAGAAGACACAGGATGTGAGAGTGATGAAGGCACAAAAAAAAATGTGTGCTGCAAAGTGCTGGACCAGTCATGGACTTTTCCTCTCCACACTAAACATTTACATTCAATAAGAGTAGTAGCTCTAAGGCAAGAAAACTATGAGAAGATTTAATGTCAACAGATTAGAGTGCTTCTCCCAGCAGCAGCATGAACAGTTTTTTGCTAATTTGGAGGGAAAGGTAAGGCAACACACTACTGGCAACAGTGGAGTAGAAAAGGAGTAGGCAACTTTCCGAGATTTGGTGTTCAGCACTGAATTTACTCGTCTGTATTGGAATACTCTCAAACATCAAGATTGGTTTGTTGAAAATTATGGGAAAATTCAGAAGCTGCTAAACCAAAGGAACAAGAACTCCACAGGGTTTACCAGCAGGATGGTTTATCTGTGTCTAAGAAGGCAGCATTTAATTCCATCAAAAGCAAAGTGCAAAGTAAAGCTTAGAGAAATGTGAAATTCTTGGCTTAGTAAGAAATTCATACAAAATTCAGTTTTACCCTGATAGTAACAATCCAGAGTGCTTTTATGATGCCCTGAAGTCTAATTTTGGGCCAAAGACCTTTGGTGCATCTTAACAACTCAGTGCTGATAGAGCCACGTTGATTAGTGATAAGGATGGAAAGATAGGATAACAATTCCATAGTGTTTTCAATAGACCATCATTAATCAATGCTGCTCCATTGACCATATACCTCAGATTGAAATAAATTCCTCTCTAGCTGAACTTCCAGCTGAAGAAGAGGTTTTGAATGCCATTAGGTTCCCCTTGTGTGGCAAAATACCTGGTATTGATTCTATTCCAGCTGAGATTTACAAGGCAGGGGATCCACTGCTTATATAGAAGCTGACTAAAATTTTCTAGGTTATATGTCAAGAAAAAGTTATTCCCCCAGGAGTTCAAGGATGCCTCTATTGTTTATCTCTGTAAAGGAAAAAAAAGATTGTCCTGGATCAATCACAGGTGTTTGTGGGGGTCTCTCTTAGTCATTGCTGGCAAAATTCTTGCCAGAGTCCTCCTTAATAGGCTGATCCTTCACTTGGAAGATGTTCATTTACTTGAGAGTCAGTATGACTTCAGAAAGGACCAAGGGATAGTTGTTATGGAGTTTGTTTCCTGAAAACTCCAGAAAATATGCCAGGAGCAGAATAGAGTTCTGTATATAATCTTTGGTCATCTGACCAAGGCCTTTCATAGAAGTTCATCAGCATTGTATGTTGCTTCCAATGATGGCATGTTTGCACTGGTTCTTCTTTGGGTTTCAGATAATAGACAATATTTACACTCTTTCCCCGTCACAAATGGAGTGAAGCAGGACTGTGTGCTTGCTCCCTTGCTTTTTAGCATGATGTTTTTAGTAATGTTGTCTGATGCTTTCAACAAAGATGAAAAAGACACCAGGATCAGCTACTACATTAACAGTAAATTAACTTGAAAAGGCTATGAGCCAAGACTAAAGTGGAGGAAAGTTGGTGCATGATTTTTTTTTTTTTTGGATAGAGATGATTGTGTACTCAATAAAACTTCTGAGGCTGAGATGCAAAAAAGTATGAACCAATTTTCTGGTGCTTGTGCTAATTTTGGCCCAGCAATCAACACCAAGAAAACAGAAGTTCTCCACCAGCCAACATCAGACCATGCATACATGGAACCACTGGTTACAGCAAATGGAGAAATATCGAATGCTGTGGATAAGTTCACTTACCTTGGCAGTATACTTTCCTGGGATGTACACATAGATGATGAAATTGATGCATGCATTGCCAGAGCTAGCTTAGTGTTTGGGAAGCTCTGAAGGAAAGTGTCGGAGAAAGAGGTATTAGACTGCTTACTAAACCGAAGGTTTACAGAGATGTTTTGCTGATTTCATTCTTGTATGCCTGTGAAACCTGGACAGTATACCAGCACCATGCTAGGAAACTGACTTGCTTCCATTTGAATTGTTTTAGGAAGATTCTGAAGATTACCTGGAAAGATAAATTATTGGACACGAAGGTCCTCTTTTAAGCTAAACTGCCAAGCATTCAAAATTTACTGCAGAGAGCATAACTCTGATGATCTGGCCACATAGTTCTAATGCCAAATGTATATTTGCCTAAAAGACTATTCATACAAGACAAGTGCTCACATGGAGGTCAGAAGAAGTGATAAAAGGACTCTCTCCAGGTCACTCTGAAGAACTTTTGAATCATGTGAGAAATGGGAAACATTGTTACAGAACTGCCCAGCATGGCATGTCCACATCAAAGAAGGCACTCTGCTCTGTGAGCAAGGAAGAATTGCAGTAGCTCAAAAGAAATATGAGATATACAAATTTAGAGACATCTCCACTCCAAATGTTCATGTTAACTATTTGTGCCCAACCTGTGGTAGAGCTTTCAGAGCTTGGACTGGTCTGATTAGTCACAATCAGATACAATATATCTTAACCCCAACATAGTGAAGCCATTTTGGTCCTCTTCCCCTGAAGGGAAGCAGAGGTTCTTCTGGAGCTCTAGCTCTCTCTCTCTCTCTCTCTCTCTCTCTCTCTCTCTCTCTCTCTCTCTCTCTCTCTCTCTCTCTCTCTCTGACTTCTCCCCTTCCAGTGTCGCAAGCAACGGTAGACTTTCCAGGTGTTGGAAAACCCTAAATTCCTTTGAATTAGCTTAATTGGAAATGATCTGGGGATTGCATAGGCTAAGTTTAGAGTTAAGAGTATTTATCTGTATTCCTTTTGTTCCTATTTCCTTGTCTTTGATTTTTATTATTTTCACCTTTGTTATTTAATTAATTCTCAAGTAATAAAATCTGATTCTTCTGTGAATTAAACCTGTAAGGCTCCTTTCTTATTGGCCTGGGAGAAATATCTAAAAAAGGCAGTTCAGAGGGGAGGGTGAACTTAAAGGTCCCTCATATTTCCGGGACCCCAATATTAAGACAAGTCACCCAATTAATGCTCTGTATATCAAATTTTGGCCCTCACAGAGTCAATGCCACTAATTATTTATTGATAGGAGGGGGAGAGAAATACAAGATGACTCCATAATTGAGAACCTGGGTAAATAAAAGTAATTAGATGATTTGTATAAATTAAGCTTTAGATTTGAAGATGCTAGTGTGGGGGCTAGTTCTAGACCAGTCAAATTCTAGTTGGAAGTATGAGACTGAAGCTTGAGAAAGAGGGCAGTTTTAGAATTACAGATTTCAAATCATTTGAATAGAAATGACTGTACAATCAACACTGAAGTCATGAGAGTTTATGAGATATCCAAGAGAAAAGATAAAAAGAGGTGAAGGACAAAACTTCACTCTTAAGGGACCACAGACATAGAAACTATAAAGTTCTGAAAGGTAAAAGGAGAATTGACATTATGAACCATTATTTTTTAATTTTTATTTATTTATTTATTTATTTAGTGAGGCAATTGGGGTTAAGTGACTTGCCCAGGGTCACACAGCTAGTAAGTGTTAAGTGTCTGGGGCCAGATTTGAACTCAGGTACTCCTGACTCCAGGGCTGGTGCTCTATCCACTGCGCCACCTAGCTGCCCCTATAAACTATTACTAATGAAGGGAAGGTGAGAATAATAAGGAATAGGTAGTCAACAATGTCCAACACTGAAGACATATCAATGAAGATGAAGATGGAGAGATGGCTCTGAGTTTGGAGATGATGTCATCAATGATCTTGACTATATTAATGTCCATAGTATGATGAGCTTGACAGCCAGATTACAAACATTTAATAATTAATAGATGAGACTTTATAGTATTTTGCATAAATTCTCTCATCTGCTTTTTCAAACAGCCTTGTGCAGCCAGTGACAGAAATTTTGAGTTAATTTCATTGCTTCTTTTCATTCTACTGAGGCTACAAGAGAATGAGTCAAAGTAAGGCAGGTGGATTGCATTTTTATAAGTATGCTGGTAAAAATAATGAGTGATATGATAGTAGTTAAAGGAGGAATAGAGTTAAAAGATATTTTTTAACTAGAGAGAAATCTCAGTATGTTTGTAGGCAGAAATAGAGGAGTCAGTGGAAAGATAAAATATAGTAAGGACTATATTTAGGAAAATTAATTAACAAGAATAAGACAGGGTAATTTATTCATTAGTGGTTAAAGATCATTATAGAAAGCATAATTGGAGTATAATCAATTATGTTCTCTATATTGAAAACAGTGGCACTATATATAGAAGATGACTTTGACTAGATGACCAAGAGTTAAGACTGAAACAAGTTTGAAACACCTAAGTGTCTTCTGGTGTTTTGTCACCTAGCAACTGTAACCCAGTTTGGCTAGGCTAAGCAACCCAATTTCAAGGATACTTTTAACAAACTTCTTAAAACAGGCCCCCTTTTCTGAAATAGGTTAGGTAGGCATTTCTTTCTTAAATGCTTTGCTGGAAAATGTGCAGTCAAATAAGGATATGGAAATAATAGATACCTTTTAAGCCATGCAATAATAAGAAAGCAAAGAGGTGAATCAAGGAAGATTGACCAGTTGAATATAAGTTTCATTTCATTTTTTTTCTTTGTAGCTCAAGGGTCTATTGTAATGCCTGTGGTACACAATTAATATGTGTTGAATTTAATTATTAACAAATAATTTAAATAGGATCCTTTTTGTAGTTCTCTTGTGAAGGATCATCAGTAGAGATATTAGGGCATATTGTCTGCTAGTGTGGTATGGGGCAAAGCACACAATGTGGTCATGAAGTCAGAAAACCTGGAATTAGTGTGGGAAGCAATGTGTTACAGTGGAAAAGCACTAGATCTGGAGTCAGGTGTCCATTTCTTGGGGTGTTATTTCTCAAACTTATTCTATATGTACAAATTCAATCTGACAGAGCATAGAAACTTCACCCCTCTGGTTAAGTTTTGAAATGTTGTTGAGCACTATTTCAGAGAATCATTAGAAATCCGGTCCAACCCAAATGTCAGCAGAATTCCCTTATACAACAGTCTCAAGAAATGGTCATTCAATCTTCACTTGGAGTCTTTCGGTCATTAGGAACCCACTACTACCCATTCTAGGTGGCACATTGGTTAAATTACTGTGTCTGAAATTAGGAAGACTCATTTTCATGACTTCAAATCTGGCCTTGCATACTTACTAGTGGTGTGATCCTGGGCAAGTCATTTAACCCTGTTTGCCTCCATTTCCTCCTCTGTAAAACAAGCTGGAGAAGGAAATGGCAAATCCCTCCAGTATCCTTGCCAAGAAAGTCCCAAGGGACAAGATTGAAATGATTGAACAACCACATTCATACTCCACTTGTGGACAGCTCTGAGTATAAAGCATTTTTCTTTTCATCAAGCTTAGATCTGCCTTTCTGAAACTCCTACAGATAACTATTAATTCTGCTTATACCTTCCTTTATTATGCAGTTTATTTTTAAAAGTTACATATATACACATGTGTATACATATACATATACACATATATAAATATTTCCTTTTGTTTTCTATTCTATTTTTTTTATTAAAAGCTATCAGTACTTCAAAATTGCTGGATTTTGACCTAACTGGAAGCTGTGACTTGGTGAGGGCTTAGATAATAAGATTTCACTATCTAGCATAAAGCAGAAAATCTTTGCAGTATTAAATCTATATTTCTTTATAAGGGTTTCTGAAGTAATGAACAGCTGGGGTCTGGATGGAACACAACAGGGTCATGAGAAAAGATCTGAAATCACATCATTAAAAAATTATAAACAGGAACTTATGAATTTTTATCACTTGCTGTTTTTAATTAACCTTTAAGAGCCATTCATGTTGGAATGCATAGGACTTGGCTGCTAAAGAAAGTGCGATTGAATATCACTGAGTTCTCTAATGACTTCCAGGGGTTGCTTCTCTTTTGCATTGCACTATGACATTTTAAGACTCAAAGATAGAGTTCCTATTAAGTTACCACCAGTCTTTGAGTTTTGAAATAGGCCACAGATAGCAAGAATAAATAGAATCCCTTTCTTCTATTTTTGTCTTTGTTTATTACCTCTAGTGAGTTTAGTTTTAATACCATTGATTTATGACTTCCATATAGTATTGGTTCTGTTCACAACTTGTTTCCATGACAATAGGCACACCTTTTGGAAATGTTTTGCAGTCTTGTCTAAAAGCAAAGAACATACCAACAGCAGCAATAGCAGCATCAGCAAATACAAAAATCATCCACATTGAAGGCTAATCATAATTACAGATGTCAAAATCCAATATGTTGGGTTCTTTGATCAGTCAATCAATAAACTAATAAACATTAATTAAGTGCCTACAGTCTGTCAGACACTGTACTAATTACAATGTGGTATTTATGTGTTTAGAGTCAAGATAATTGGAGTCCAAATTCTCACTCAGAAACTAATTGTGTAACCGTGGGCATGTTCCTTCAACTCTATGAGTCACAATTTTCTTATTGGTAAAATGGAGATGACATTCTTGCATCTACATCACAGGGATATTATAAGGATCAAATGAAATTTATGGACAAATGTCAGCTATTATTTATGGCATATCTTATCTGAACCGATATTTAAATCACATAGAATACAGGAATTCATTAGACTATTCATTTGCTTCTTTCCATATATACCTTGTTTATATGTTTAGTCTTGGCTCTTCAAGGTGGGAAACTTTCTTGGATATTTCATTCACTTGGGAGTTTTTTGATTAAGTTTGTAGTCATCTAGAAACATAAATACTCTAAGCACTCACTCTATTTAAGGAAGAGTCAAAATTCCACTTCCTACGTAAAGCCCTTTCCTGTTTCTCCAGTATTTTCCTTTGGTCATAGGTTAAGTTGTTCCTCATCCTTATTAACAATGTTTTCCTTTAAGAATAAAGAAGGGGTGGCTAGGTGGCACAGTGGATAAGCACTGGCCGTGGATTCAGGAGTACCTGAGTTCAAATCTGGCCTCAGACACTTGACACTTACTAGCTGTGTGACCCTGGGCAAGTCACTTAACCCCCATTGCCCTGCCAAAAACCGAAAAAAAAAAAAGAAGAAGAAGAAAGAAGAAATTCAGCCTTTGTTATTGTAACAAACAAAATAGATTTGTCTCCAACATGTCCTTCTGTCACTTCTCACAGAAGTATACAGAAATGTTGGAATTGCTACAATTTCTAGTAGCCCTGAGAGAAGGAAACCATCTCACTTATGTCATTGCTGATTTTTCCAAATGGGGATTAATTTGCAAAGGGCTTTTGGTTTTATTCTACCATCATATATAAGAATGGTCACCGACCAGCCTTTTTCTTGTTTCCCTTTTCTTTAAACAGTATGTTACACACTATACCATATTATAGAACATATAATGTATCCTAAAACATGAATGTCCTAAGGAACTACTATTTGTATGTAGCTGCCCAGAAGATCTAGGGGCCCATAGAACTAGATTTTGATTGGCTGTTTTATGGCTTAGCATACTTCTTATGGTCACCCACTCTTCCAATACCAAGAATTCCCTTTGTGTCTTGGTATACCTCATCTCCACATTGTATTGCCAGAATTGCTTCTTTCTTGCTTATGCCCTACATCCAGTTGACAAGATCCCCTACTGCTACTCTAAGTCATGCATTAATGTTTAACCATGATTGGTAATATTGTAATACTTAATGCCCATTGGGTCTTTAATGCTACAAATTGATTAGCACAGGACTAGAGATTTTGCTGACTTGAGTTGTTTGAACAGTATAAAAATCTATACCCACTGTCCATTCTCAGATCACATTATCTTGGAGACTTGGTATTTGTATCTCTGCAACCTTGTGGTCAATGACATCTGTACCTTTGTATATTCCAAAGCTATATGGATATTGGGCCCTTGGATTGATAGTGATTATATACCAGATGTTACTTATGTTTTTCCCTTGTATCCTTTACTTGTAAACCATCTGATTTGTCCTTCCTCATGCTTATGAGTTGGGCAGTTCTCACCACAGTACTCATATTAATTTATACCCTGACAATTGATAAATAATACTATAAATGATGCATTTATAGTATTAAGAATATTGCCATGTGATCTTTTAATTCTATGCATGAAATCAGAGAACTTTTTATCAGAATTAACTATGAATGAGACAATGCATCCTTTTATGTGAAAGAATTATTATAATAGCAACAACAACAATAAAAAAGTATACACATTTGAATAGGAAATGGATTGGAAATGCCACAAAAGAGATGCCACAAAGATGAATGAAAAGAGTTTATTAATTACCTAGGAGCTAGAGGTGATACTCAGGAATAAAAGCCATCTACTTTTCTTAGAAAAAGAACACAATTGACAGGTAGCCAATAAAACCCCAAAGAGTGTCTTTAATCTATCTGTCTTTTTGTCTATCTAGGATGCTCTGAGGATGCATTTTATAATTTTAAAGAACATAGCCCACTGTTAAAAGCTATTTTTTCTGAGCATATTTCAGTGATATTCCCGAGTCCTAGTCACACTTTATGAATATTTGCAACCATTTTGAATGGAGCATAACACTGAATTTGATATTTCTACTCCTAGAATAAACTCAAAATGCATTTCTACCTTACTTGAGTGAAAAATACAACACTAAAACATTATTACTGAGCCAAAGAGCAGAAGACAGTTCCTAAGACTTGAGATTAATTTGCATTCATTCATTCTTTTAACAAATATTTTGACAGTATATTATACTATATAAGAAGCACTGTATGATATATGAATATATTAGGGCAGACTAGACATGCATACAACTAACTATGAGAGGATGTAGAGTGTAGGGGTGCTAGGAAAGATTCAAAAGGCACAGAAATTATTCTCAGTGGGGGAGGGGGAGATGGAAGGATTGAAGAACATATTGACACATGAGATGATTTTTATTGTATGTATGATTGTAGTTAAGAGGGAGCATGTTGTGGTGGATAGGGAGTTAGCTGTAAAACCAGGAAGATGGTGGGTTCAAGTCCCACTTTGTGACACATACTGGCTGAGTGACCCTGGGCAAGTCACTTAATTGCTCAATGCTCTAGATAACTTTCTAAGACTAAGTTGCAGTGAAGGTAATGACTTGTAGAGGGAGTTTCTCTCTCCTTTGTATTCCTGGCACCACTGAAATCACAGTTCCAGACCTTTTCTCTTATGATTATGAAGATCTCAATGCATTCTTCATTGCCTTGCAGAAAATTAATAATATTTAATATGTTTGAAGTGGGTGGAGCCAAGATGGCAGAGGAAAGGCAGTGATTTGCCTGAGCTCTCCCTAAGATCCCTCCAAATATTTCCAAATAATGCCATAAGACAATTCTTGGAGCACCAGAACCCACAGAAATACAGGGTGAAATAATTCTCTAGCCAAAGATAACTTAGAAAGTCAGCAGAAAAGGTCTGTTGTACCAGGGTGAGAGTGGAGTGCAGCCCAGCACAGGCCACACCAATGCAGACCCAAGCCCAGAGTGGGCCTAGCCACAGATACAGTCATAGCCACAGCAAACCAGGAGTAGCCTTGGGAGCCTCTGAATCAGAAGTGGCAGGAACTGCTTCTGGAACTCAGCCCACAGATGGTAAGGGGGTTGAAAAATTGGCCAGAAAGAGATTACAGGGATCATTTGCTAGCACTGAGACAGGACTCTTGTTTTGCCCATACTCACATCCAGGTCAGTCTTGTGTGGTGGTCCCAGGTGGGGAAGGAGCACAAGCATTCTGGAGCTTACAGTCATAGTGGAGTAGGATTCTGTTCATAGTTCCAGGGCAGAAAAGTAGGCCTCTGGTTTCTTGCAGACCAGAACACAGGCCAGGAGAGTGGTGAACATATGTCTCCTTAAGTCACATGAACTTGGAAGAAGTAAAAACTTACAAATCCCTATAAGTATCTCTGAAAACAGTTGCACAAAACCCCCTGAAACTTGGGACAGTTTGCCCTCCACCCTAGAAGCAGTGTCCCACTTTAAAAAAGAGTTAAAAGTCAAGAAATAGGCTGGGAAAATGAGAAAACAGAAGAAAATGCTGACACTAGAAAGTTCTGTGGTAACAAGGAAGATCAAAATACACCCTGAGAAGAAGATAACAAAGTCAAAGCTCCTACATCCAAAGCTTCCAAGAAAAATATGAATTTGAGCCACAGAATGGCTCAGAAAAGACTTTGAGAATAAATTAAGAGAGGTAGAGAAAAAATGGAAAGAGAAATGAGAGTGATGCAAGAAAATCATGGAAAAAGTCAACAGATTGGTAAAGGAGACACACAAAAAAATTGAAGAAAATAACACCTCAAAAACAGACTAGGCCAAATGGTAAAAGAGGTACAAAAAGCCAATGAGGAAAAGATTGCCTTGAAAACCCAAATTAGTCAAATGGAAAAGGAGGTACAAAAGTTCTCTGAAAGAAAATAACTCCTGACCTGAGTTAAAATCCAGCCTCAGACACTTGACACTTACTAGCTGTGTGACCCCGGGCAAGTCACTTAACCGTCATTGCCCCACAAAAAAAAAAAAAAAAGAAAAAGAAAAAAAAGAAAAGGAAAGAAAATAACTCCTTAAAAATTAGGAGTGAGCAAATGGAAGCTAATGACTTTATGAAAAATCAACAAAAAATAAAGCAAAACCAAAAGAATAAAAAAATAGAAGGCATTGTGAAATATCTCATTGGAAAAATAATTGACTTGGAAAATAGATCCAGGAGAGATAATGTGAAAATTATTGGACTACCTGAAATCCATAATAAAAAAAAGCCTAGACATCATCTTCCAAGAAATTGTCAGGGAAAATTGTCCTGATATTCTACAACCAGAAGGTAAAATAGAAATTGAAATAATCCACTGATCATCTCCTGAAAGAGATGCTAAACTCCCAGGAATATTATAGCCAAATTCCAGAGCTCCCAGGTCAAGAAGAAAATATTGCAAGTATCCAGAAAGAAACAATTCAGGTATTTTGGAATCACAGTCAGGATAACAAGATCTAGCAGCTTCTACATTAAAGGATTGGTGGGCTTGGGATATGATATTCCAGAGGGCAAAGGAACTGGGATTACAACCAAAAATCCCCTACCCAGCAAAACTGAATATAATCCTTGAGGGAAAACATGAGAATTTGATGAAAGAGAAGACTGTCAGGTATTTTTGATGAAAAGATCTGAGCTGAATAGAAAATTTGACTTTCAAATACAAGACTCTAGAGAAGCATAAAAAGGTAAACAAGAAAAAGAAATCATAAGGGATATTAAAAGGTTAAATTGTTTACATTCCTAAATGGGAAGATAATACTTGTAACTCATAAGAACTTTCTCATTATTAGGGCAGGTGGATGGAGTATATTTAGACATAGGGCACAGGTATGAGTTGAATATGAAAGGATAATATCTAAAAAAATAAAATTAAGGGGTGAGAGAGGAACAACTCAAACCCAATCTCTGTGCCCTTAGGCTATAGTCACATGACAACAATGAAATCAATCTACACAACATGAGTTGCTTTCACCTTCAACATAATCACATTCATTCCCTGATGAACTTCATGGACTTATCAAAATAATTGGCCTCAAATGAACATAACATCACCATTTAAGATGGAGTCTTGCTTTTGTGTAAATAGAACAGTGATTAATTTACTAAAATTAAAATAAAATGCTCTGAAATACCTTCATTAACCACCTAAGGGAAGCAGCTTCAAATAATTATCATATTATCTTATATGAAGGAAAACACATTAATATTATTTCAATTACAACTTTAACTGAAGGTTATATAAAGGGATAATTCTTTTATACATAAATTCCAATAAAAGTTGCCTCTAAATCAAGTACTAGTATATCTAAGATTCCATACTAAGATTAATATATCTTGGGGAAGAGTGTAATCAGATTAATTTAAATTAATAATTCTTCACAAGCCAAGAGAGAACATGTAATTTAAAAGGATGAAAGGCAGAAGCTAAGAGAACAGTATGGAGATAATGGTCTTCAAATCTATGGGGATTAAAATTCAATACTATTTTCTGAATATCATTAGCAGCACTCATCTAGAAAATTGTTAAGAGTCCTACAGGGATGCAAACTCAGATTGACACAAAAATTGAATGTCCTTAGTCCCAACAAAATGTATAACTCTCTCTCACTCACTCTCTCTCTCTCTCTCTCTCTCTCTCTCTCTCTCTCTCTCTCTCTCTCCCTCCCTCCCTCCCTCTCTTTCTTCCTCCCCCTCTATATGTAAAATTTAAATGAGATTATATGAACACACAAATATATATACACATACACAAATACACACACATATATATAATTTCACTGTAATTAGGAGAAGTAAACATTCAGTCAGGCTAAAAGCTCTGGCTGTCCCTAAATTTAGCTGGATGCTATTTGTGTTTTCAAAGAATTAGAAAATTTTTAGATTTGGAAGAGATCTCAGGGATCTTTTTACAGTTAGAGAAATTGAGGCTCTGATTGGTGATGTGACTTATTCAGGTCCTATAGCTAGTTACTGAAAGAATTAAAACCCATGTTTCCTGACTCTTAGTCTATTGTACATTCCATTATAACATTCCTACTCTTTGGAAACTTGCTCTGAAATCCAGAGAAATGAGGAAAACTTAAAAATGACTATAATTTAGTTTTGTATTTAATTGCTCAAATGATGGGTCATTTGGGGAGTGCTAGAATAAAAGAACCAAAACAGTTTTATTTTGTCTAGGTGATGTTAAATGAAGGTACCAAAAAAACCCCAACCAAAACCCAAAACAAAACCACCAACCCAAACCACCCACCCACCACCCAGCTGGATAACATTTATTTCATTAAAGAAGAATTCAAAATGATAAAGAACAAGCTTGGCCCCTTCATCCCTTTCTTACTCTTTTTCAGGGTTGGAGGGCAACAAGTATGGAACATGGCATATAATGTCAGATATTTTGTCAGATATAATGTCAAATATTTTAGAAGATGTCAGATATGGGGGTGGAGCCAAGATGGTAGAGGAAAGACAATAAACGCACAGAGCTCCTGATACAATTACCCCCAAAACAGCAATAAAATAACCCCTGGAACAGAAAACCCCACAAAAATATGGGCTGAGATTATTTTCCAGCTATAGATAGATTACAGGTGGCCATGCTGGGCTGTGAGTAAAGTCCAACCTTATGATCATGCTGACAGAGACTCCAGGCATGCTGCACTAGAGGACTTTACCCCAAGCCTCTGAATCAGCTACACACCAGCATCTTCTGGAACTGAGTGTGTGATTGGGTAAGAGGGCTGAACATCTGGCTGGGGAAGAAAGTGTAGGGGTATCAGCAGGACCTAGGGAGGAATTTGGCTATCCCACCCCATCAGGAAACTAGGAAGAAATCCTGAGTGGCAGGAGGCCCAGGTGGGGGAGGAGTGCAGGCTTGTCTAAGCTGAAAACCACCACAGTGCTCTGCTGGCTGGTCAGTTAGCAAGTTGACTTGAGGTAATCTTCAGACCAGAGAACAGGCCAGGTGAGAGAAAAACCTGCTCTGCCTCAAACCAAAACATCTTGGGACCCTCTGAAGCCGGGGACAGTAGTGCAGCCTAGAAGCAGGGCCCCACAGTGGAGAGTAAAAAGTCAAGTAAAAGATGAGCAAGCAAATAAAGTTTAGAATTATAGAAAGTTTCTTCAGTGACAAGGAAGATCAAGGTGCACCCTCAGAAGAGGAAAACAACCTCAGGGCCCCTATATCCAAAGCTTCCAAGAAAAATATGAATTAGTCTCAGGCCATGGAAGCTCTCAAAAGGGATTTTGAAGAGAAAGTAGGAGAGATACAAGGAAGATGTAGAGAGAGGGAGGAAAGAATGGAAAGAGAAATGAGAGCAATGCAGGAGAGTCATGAGAAAAAAGTCAACAGTTGGAAAAGTCAAATGGAAAAGTAGATTAAAAAAGCTATCTGATGAAAATGATTGCCTAAGAATTAGGATTGAACAAATGGAAGCTAGTGACTTTATGAGAAACCAAGACGCAGTAAAGCAAATCCAATTGAATGAAAAAAAAAATAGAGGGCAATGTGAATATCTCCTTGGAAAAAACAGCTGACCTGGAAAATAAATCTAGGAGAGATAATTTGAAAGTCATTGCACTACCTGAAAACCATGACCAAAATAAGAGCTTAGACATCATCCTCCAAGAGATTGTCAGGGAAAATTGCTAAAATAGAAATTGAAAGAAAACAAAAATGCCAGATATTTTAAAAGAAACAAATTATATTGAAATAAAATGATCAAATTAAAGAAAAAAACAAGTTCTTGGACCCCAATTTAGGAACCCTTGCCATAGAAAGTAGCTAAAATAATGGAATAGCAGTTGAGACACCTTATAGTTTATAGAAGACAAAAAAATCAAGCAAAGTTTAAAGAAGAATAAATCCTAATTCAAGGAGGCAAATTTAACCTCCTAGGTATGAGTGAAAATTAATGAGACAAAACCCATCATTGAATTATGATTCTGGATGGACATGCCTAATTTAAAAGAAACATGATAAGTAATAAAGGAAGGGTAATTGTATTTTAATAGGGTATACTCACCGGGCAAAATCCAGGAACCAGAGGGAAGAAATGTGGTAGAAAGCATTTGGATGAAAATGAAGAATGAGAATCAGTTTTAAAAAAAGAGTACCTAAACAAAAAGAAGAAATAGAAAAGAAGTCTGGGGAAAAGATCACAAACCTGGTATAGAGGTAGCAATGAGCAATAATGGAGTATTTTACCTATCTAGAATGCTGATGGAAAATTCTTTAGGAAAACCATGCACATGGTTTTACATATGCCCTAGGTTTTGAGAAAGCCTATTTCAAAAGTTTCAGAGGGAAGGTAATATAGGCAGTATCCCATCAATTAAAGTTTTACAGGGAAGGTCAATCCAGAAGGAATGGGCAACTGAGCAATGAAATACTTAAGACAGAAAGGGAAAATTCTGAAAAGGAGGAAAAATAGGGGTTCTCTAAAGAGCATGGTATGGATACATAGGAAATTTACCAACTAACAGATAAAAAAAGATCAGTACAGAAGATGGAAGCAAGGAATGAAGATAAATATGAATGTGGCATGATGCTACAAAAATAATGTCAGGGTTCTCAAGCTTAGAATGAAAAGAAATTGTTTAGAGAAGCTAAGAACTAAAAATGTTGATTTATTAAAAGCTACATTGTGGGGAAGAGGAGACACTAAGATAGCAAATAACTATTGCTAATTATGGATGTGATGAAGATAACTGACAGTAGGGAGAAGGAAAAGCTTCTAAAGATTTATCTTCCTTCTGTTTTCACTGGCGAAAAGAAAGACCTTTGCACTGGAAATAACAGAACAAAAATAATTAATGGAATTGATACTCAAGATAAATAATGATAAATAGCAGAGTCTCTATTTACCCATAGTGATTTTGTAACATCCCAATGAATCATATCTTCAGATATTAATGGAATGGGCTCCCCTATGTTTCTATTTACATCACAACCATCATAGACCAGGACCGTATAATTTTGTCTGGTCTGTTGGAATAACCCTAACTGGTATTGATTTTGGTATTCCTTTGTGAAGTTTCTCCACTCTCTAATCCATGTTCCACATCATGGCCAAAATAATATACCTAAAATGCAGAAATTACCATGTTAGTTTTCTGCTTAAGGAGCTTCAGTGTCCCACTATTGCCTTTAGGATAAAATACCAACTCCTTTGTTTGACATTTAAAGCCCTTTGAAATCTGATTCAAGCCTGGTTTTCCAAATTTATTGCATATTGCTTCCCTGAACACTGTGTACAGTGCCC
Organism: Dromiciops gliroides; assembly: GCF_019393635.1. Taxonomy (NCBI): domain Eukaryota; kingdom Metazoa; phylum Chordata; class Mammalia; order Microbiotheria; family Microbiotheriidae; genus Dromiciops; species Dromiciops gliroides. Next base: position 56,634,468 of record NC_057866.1, read on the forward strand.
CATCCAAATGGCCCTACTTGCAGTTCCCTTTAAATAGCATTCCTTTTCACCATTCTGTGTCTTTCGACTGATTGACACATATGTCTGGAATGTTTTCCCTCCTCATCTCCACCTCTTTGAAAATCTCTAACTCCCTTAAAGGATGAGCTCACAATATATCTTTCAAGAGGCTTTTTGTCCTTTCCCCAGGTGCTCTTATCCTTCCCCAGTGCAGTGTATCTATATTTTGCTCCCAAGAAGTAATTAAGCTAGTACCAGCTTTTATTTATTTCTTTTTAATAAATAGGTTTTTTGAACATGAAGTGTCCCTTCCTCCCCTCTTTTGTGGCTCATTCTGCTTTATCCCAAAGATCTAGGTTATTATAATTTATAAGACAATTGAAACTGTGGAAAATACGAAGTCTTCATAACTATTTAAGGGCATATTCTCAAATAAACTCTACACAAAACTTTCTACATAAGGCTTGAAAGCTTTAATTTAATACACTAGATTTTTTTCCCATTTGAACATATCATTTACATGGGAGATACATTTTACTCTTTTCTGAATCTGTTCTATGCAAAGACACACATCCTTTCCTTTCTCATTCATGAATTTTGGAGTTTTATCACTCTGAAGTATAGCTAAAGAAAGTCATAAAGAAACCAGAGTTTTGATACATGTAGTAAAAAGAAAATGACCATAAAAGATAGAAAAGAGTAGAAAAATAATTAACTGTACCACAGAGCAGTTATAATTCACTTCCCATCTTAGATACATGCCTCTTTTTACATACAAAAAATACTCTTGCAGCAAATAATGGTCTTGAATTTGACTAAATTATCCCATTTAAGTTATATTCACCAAAGGATCAGGTAATAGCCAGGAAAGGGGGGAGTAGCTGAAGAAAATGGAATGTAGAATTGATTATCTTTTATTGATTATGCTTTTAAGGGAATAGCTCAATATAGAACTGATTGGCTTTTCAAATAACTCATATTATAGCTTCCCACACAGAGTATGTTTAGAAATACAGAGCATTGCAAAATAGTGCATCATATACTTAACTGGTATCTTACCAGCACAGATACTTTTATATATGACATCACCTTGGCTTTCGTAATACTGCATAGATACTTTTGCCCTATCATACTAAGAGTAAGGTTCTCGAATTCCTAACAGTTCTGGTGATGAAGATGCACTGCCAACTTATTGAATGATAGATGTTATCTGTTGGTTAGTTTTTGAGAGAGAATTTTAATTTCTTGTGCTCTAATGTTGATACACTTATAAGCAGATGCTTTTGATTCTACCCATCCTTTATATATATTCCACATCTGCCATGATTGCCATAATGTATTCAATTTCATCAGTTTCAAGACTTCTTGTTCTTGTTCTTTCTTCCTTCTTCCTTCTTCTTTCTTTCTTCTTCTTTCTTCTTTCTTTCTTCCTTCTTCTTTCTTTCTTCCTTCTTCTTTCTTCCTTCTTCTTTCTTCTTCCTTCCTTCCTTCCTTCCTTCCTTCCTTCCTTCCTTCCTTCCTTCCTTCCTTCCTTCCTTCCTTCTCCTCATCCTCCTCATCCTCCTCTTGCTCCTTTTCTCCCTGCTGCCCCAAAATTTGATCCTGAAACTTTGCTGGTAGGTTTTTTCCTAAAATGTTATCCAATTCATCTATTCCTAGTAGCCATTTCTAAAATATTTCCAATTCAAATCAATAGGATAGGTTCCAAAAGGTGCACACACAGTTCTCCACAGTCTCGCTGTTATCATCAAAAGTGTTCACATATACATGGATCACATAGAACAAAGAATCCATGAGGCCTTCACAAGACCTTATTGGTTTATGTGCTTCTTTTCCTGCATAGCAGAGAATCCTCAGGCAACCACTTGTGATATAAAACTAGTGAAGTCCAAAATTTAATTTTATTATATTCATTGAAGGAAGAACTATTCCAAACATAATATAGAGCTATCACAGTATTTGTTGAAGTTGACAGAGCATCTTGAATGATTGTCATCTTTATAGTATTACATGAGAACAAGTTCCAGAGAACTCTAGTTACGAGTTCCCTTATTTCTGCATTAATAGATTTTTCTCAACAACAACTGGAGAGGTATCCTGCCAAAATTTTTATTGCTATTTTATTTTCATCTGTAGATTTTTCCATAAACAAAGTTTTGTAGTGCACCATAAGTTTTCTTCTAAAATTCCAAAACTCTGTCATCCAAAAGGTCAATCAGGTATTCAATTCCTTCTAATCTACAAACCTCAGTTTTCATTTTGTTTCTCAAAGCATAGATACTGTAAGTAGGTCACTGCATTTGCTTGAACTGATCGAAACTGATATTGTAGCATGTGAATGACTCCAGGCAGTTGAGGATCACACCAAGCAAACTCCCTAGGGTCTTTCAGAATGCTCTCTATGAATAGAGAGTTGTTCCATTATCAGCTAGTGATGCATGCTGAAGTCTCGTATAGCTGCACTCTAGCATTTGATACTGCTTTGGTCTATAGGGTTCCTCCCAGGGAGCTGTTGTGTTTAGAGCATAACTGATTCTTTGGTATATAAGAGTGATTTGGTGACTTGCAGATTTCCAACACCAGAGCTAATGTGATATAATGCTGTCTGTGACTCCTAAAGCTCAATAGTTCTGTGATTTGGATTATAGCTTATCGGACTATAATAAGTTCTCCCATTCACATATAGGGGTGATGTATAAGTCAGGAGATACAGCAGAATGCAGTTCTTACCCATTGGCTATGCTGATTAGCATAAGAACTTCTCCAGCCTGTGAGACTGTCTGGATGAGGTGGAACCATCATCTCATAAATATCATATTGTTGCTGTCCAAATTTTTCAATATCATGAATAGTTCCTTGTAGTGAATGCCCCAGATACTAGGGAACTGTAGTCATTCCTGTGTGTTTTGAGGAAGATGAGCTCATCTGTACATGGGATTGAGAAATTACCTTGTCTTTGCAACAGTCAGGGTTAGAGGCTGTTTGATATTGAGACTCTGCTGTTTGATATTGAGAAGCTATTCCATTATACCTAGCTGTTTGCCTTGTTGTGACTGAACCAAACTGCTATACAGCTGTGGGAAAAGCAGGTTTCTATCTGGAATGTTGAGATGCTGCTGACTAGGCAGGTAATGTCATAGGTGAATACACATTTGAATTCATTAGATCAGGAGCCAGTCACTGATGGAGATCTATATCCACTACCCAAAAAACTTCTCAGTGACCCCTAAATTAAAGGAGAAATGCCCATTCTGATAATATAAGGAGACTGCTCTAAATGGAATAGAACTAACTCTTATGGTTTGATTGGTCATATTTACAGAAGGCTGAACTAAAGTTTGTCTTTCAACTCTTGAAGGATTAATCAGTAGAACTATAATTTGAGGAGGATAGTCTTACTAGTCAATACATCCCACAGACTATTTTCTCCCTCTTCCTGCATCCTCACCCCCCTCAACCTCCCACCCCACTCCAGTATGCTTGGAAGAAGGTGATACAGTTATGGTCTCAGACATCCCCAAAAGGCCATTGCTCTAGCTAAGAATAATGTTGTTTTGTCCACAGGGGAAAAGTTATTTTTAATTCTTAAGGCTTTAGAGGGAAATCTGGGGCATTGATATTTGCTAGGGTTTCATTCCCTTATCCATATTTCAGAACAAGTTAAACTCCAGTGTCTAGCACAGGATGATATATGTAATAGATGCTTTGAAATGCTTATTTTGTTGAATTCAATTGAACATAAACCATAGAATCCATATTTGTTTCTACTTTAGTAATTTAGTTAAGGACCTTTACTTTATTAGTAAGAATAATCCCTCCATAGAAGCAGATTGCAACACCTCCCTTAATTAACAGATGGTCTTTGTGAACTGCTGTGGTCTCAAAAGCTATCACCCTGTTATCAAATAAGAATATTTGACATGCGTCTATGTATACACAGAGACACAAATCAGTGTAAAGAAGGAGTCACATTCCAACTACTTATTATGTTTCAGCAGCTGCTCCCAAAATAACTACTGTTTGATTAAATTTGAGCTTTTGTTTCAAATCAGTTTAATTATTTTTGATTGATTTGATGATTCAAGTTTATAAAAATCATTAGTCAAAATAATCAATCATTCAATCAGCAAGAATTCATTAAGTTTCTACTATGCTTCTGGCACTGGGCACTGTGCTAAGTGCTGGGGATACAAATAACAAAAAAAAATCACTATTCACAATGATTTTACATTCTTTCAAGTCAAAACAAGTTAAGAAGCATTTATTAAGTGCTTACTATGTATCAAACATTGTGCTAAGCCATGGGGATGCAAAGAAAGGCAAAAAAATAGTCTTCACTCTCAAGGATCTTACGGTATGATGGGGAGACAACTTGAAATTACAACTAAAAACAAAAATTTTATATATATATATATGCTAAACTGGAGCTAATCTCTGGGGAAAAGGCATGATCATTCATGAGGATTGGGGAAGGCTTTCTTGTAGAAAGTGGGACATTAACTAAGTCTTGAAGGAAGGCAAGAGGTAGAAATGAGACAGTTCAAGGTATGGGGAACAGCTGATAAAAATACTTGGAATTAGGAGAAGCACATATACAAGTACATACAAAATAAATATAGAGATATAAATGGAAATTAATACAAGGTATATAAAAACAAAGTAGTTTGGGAAGGAGAGCATTAGCAGTTGGTGGGGGAGGAGAGGGATCAAGAAAAGCCTCATGTAGAAGGAATATCAACTTCGCAGTTATTTTGAAGGACAGATAGCTAGGGAGAGACTACAGAAAGGGTCACCCATCAGGCAACTATTGAGGTTTTCCAGGTGAGAGGGAATAGTGGATGTTTGAATATATATATATATATAGAGAGAGAGAGAGAAGATGATAGATGAGAACAATGTTGGGGATGTGGAACTGACAAAATTTGGCATCCAAATGATAAAATATATGTGGAATGATGAAGACAGAAGAGTCAAGGATGACTCTAAAATTGTGAAGCTGGGTTGGAGGAAGGACTGTAAATTACTGAATAGAAAAAAAGTTCTTGGGAGATGTAGTCTAGTTTTGCTACTGCTGTTGTTGTTTTTGGTAGATTTTCTGAAAATCAGCAAGCAGAACTGGACATGTGTAATACAGTGGAATTGTCTTCCCCAGTCTGGTCATGATGCTTATACTATTTATGTTCAGTTTTTTGTCATTACTAGCATTAACATGTGAGAAATATCTAAAAGTTGAAAAATTGGAATGTAAGGCCAATTAAAATAAAGTCACCTGCAATGAGGTGAGCTTAGTATTTTCTAACAAGAAGAAAAATGGTAAAAGTCAGTCAAAGAAGCAAAGTGAAACACCCAAGGAAAGGAAACAGGAAAATAAGATGGCTGTAATGGAAATAACAGAACAGAAAATGCATTAACTGCTTGAAAGATGGATAAAGAAGGGTTTAAAACATATGAATACTATGAACTGCCTTATTGTTTCATAGAAAACCAGCTCTATGCACTTGATACAATGTAGCTGTATCAAATTAATTGAAAAAGACACCTGGACAGAGACATGAATTTGTGTTGTCATGTATGAATATAAAATTTACAATGCTTACTTTCCTTTTAGAGAATGAAAGTTGAATAATTCTAGCTAAGCCTTGACGTACAATTATGACAGGAGACATGAGGCACTGAGGCAAGATAGAATAAAGAATGAATAACACTAAATTCAAACAAAGGTCCCCAATATAAATAGTAAAGGAAAAGTAACTGAATTGGTATTGCCAACAGGAATTGGGAAAGAGAAACAAACAACTCAATTACCATTGGCTGAATCTTACTCTTTTCTCTGCTATGTGACCTGGCTAAGTCATCTCATTTCAATTAGCTTCAGTTTCCTTATCTCTAAAATAAGGGGTTGACTTAAATGATGTCTACTTTCAAAATTTATATGATTAGCTTAGACAGCTATTATTCTTAATCTCTTCTTTGTCATGGACAGCCTGGTGAAACCCAGGGACCCCTTCAAATAATGTTTTTAAATGCATATGATAAAATAATAAGAAAATGATTATCTTGATGTAAAGATGTATTTTCCCCAATCCAAGGTCATAGACCATGTGAAATCTATCCATGGACCCTCAAGGGGGGCTTCAGATTAAGAACTCCTGGTCTAAACCAATCTAACCTATACTCAAGATTACCATATATATGTGTGTATATGTCTCAGAAATTAATTTCTCCCAAGTGTCCTTGAAATGGGGTGTGTGTGTGTGTGTGTGTGTGTGTGTGTGTGTGTGAAAGATTATCTTTGAAGGTAAGGTCAATTAATTCATTCTCCTTATCTATCCAAATATTTTCTTATAATACAGCAGAAAGGGGAAGACAGGGAATCCCTTTAGGTGCAAATTCTGGTCACTTGGATACTTCACCATGGAATCTTAGGAGGCCACAAAGCTCATTGATTTTACATTAGTTTCCTAAGTTCCTGTCAGGATAGTCCTGAGACGCTGCTGAATGGAAATCCTGTAGCTGGCTCTATAGACACTGTAGTTTATGTCAGTGTAATGTCAAAGTGCTCAAGATGTCAAAAGTATGATCAAAGAAATAAATATCTTAGCAAGTCTAGCTTAGGGATTTTTTTTTGACATTTTTGGCTGACTTTTGACATGGACTAACAAAATGAATCATCTGTCATCATTCGGATTGAGTGAGTGGGATCATAGCTTTGGGAAGAGTGACCCTGGTTGTTCATCCAGTTACAGCTTCCCAGCAAATGTTGGAACAGGTTCCAAATCAAGCTCCCATCCATATACAAACAAGAACAGCCTACCAAAGCCCCTATAGGCAGAGACTGTAAATGTTCACCCGATTTAAATCAAGTTGCAGGATTCCTTTGGGTTCAGAATGGAGTTCCAGTGTTACATACTTTTCAGCCTTTTCATCCATTATGGTGGAAAGAACATTGGACTTTGAGTCAGGAGACCAGAATTCTAGTACTAGATCCTCTACTTATTATGGATATGATGCTGGATACATTATTCACCCTTTTTGGGGCCCCAGTTTCACTGTTTGTAAAAATGGGGTTGGTACTATTCTTATTAACCTCATGGAATTGTTGTTGGTCCTTCATTCTTTTTCTTTCTTTTTTTTTTTTTTGGTGAGGCAATTGGGGTTAAGTGACTTGCCCAAGGTTACACAGCTAGTAAGTGTCAAGTGTCTGAGGCTAGATTTGAACTCGGGTCCTTCTGAATCCAGGGCTGATACTCTATCCACTGCGCCACCTAGCTGCCCCAGCCCTTCATTTTTTTTTTTTTTTTTTGGTGAGGCAGTTGGGGTTAAGTGACTTGCCCTAGGTCACACAGCTAGTTAAGTGTCTGAGGCCAGATTGGAACTCAGGTCCTCCTGAATCCAGGGCTGGTGCTTTATCCACTGCACCACCTAGCTGCCCCTCGGTCCTTTATTCTTAAAGAGGACCAAGACATTGGGTGATGTCATGACTTAAAGTTAATTTTATTGCCTCAAGAAAAATAAAGTTAATTTGATTTAAGTGTTGGAGGGCTGTGCAAAGTCATTGGCTTCACTCTGTCCTCCAGAGCCATCTGGGTCCAGTGGCAAGGCATCAGGACAACTGGAGATGGCCCCAGATGTTTGAGACTATCAGGATTAAGTGACTTGCCCAGAGTTACATAGCTAGTTGTGTCAAGTGCCTGAGGCTGGATTTGAACTTGGGTTCTCCTGATTCCTGGGCCATTGCTCTATCTGCTGTATTACCTAGCTGCCATTACAGAGTTGTAGACCTTGAAGTGATGTTTGGAATTTGGAGAAAGGTGATTTTTGACTCAATGTTAATTCAATCCAATTCGACGAGAATTTACCTAATAACAATTATGTAGTGCTATAAAGTTTGCATCATACTTCGCATACGCTATCTCATTTGATCTTTACAAAAACCCTGTGAAGCATATGCTATTATGATCCTCATTTAACAGATGAGGAAACTGAGGCTGAGAGAAGTTGAATGTTACATAGCTTCTAAGTGACTGTGGCAGGATTTGAACTCAAATCTTTCTGACTCCAAGTCTAGCACTTTAGCCATTGTATCACATAGCCATGTGTCTGAAGTACTTTCTATGGGCAAGGCATTGTGGATACAAAGACAAAACAAAACAAAAAATCTCTACTCTCAAGGAGCTTGTATTATATTGAGGATGTGGGGGAGGTATGTATATGGTAATATTTAGGATAAAAACTCTTAACAATTATAGTTTTCCAAATGCTGTCCAAAAGCTTCAAGAGTAGAATTCCTCTCAAGAGGTTTTCAATCACAAACTAGATTCTTCAAGTGATACTTGAATGGATTTTTTTCCCCAGTTCAGCTTTTATTAAATATCCCTCTGAGGTCCCTTCCAGCTCTGAAATTTAATGTTTGCGGATTTTGTTAAAACCTTGTGGAAGATAGCCCTGAAGATGAGCCTAACCTAAGGCATACTCTGAAACCATGTTAATTTCCATATGATTTAATTCTGCTTTAACTAATCTACCTACATACAAATATCAAATGGATAAGGTTATATGCAGAATAGCTAACAAAAATGATTTATAAGAGACAGAAATGACATGTTCCTGAAATATTTTAACAGGTTAAAAAAAGATGGTTAAATTTGCCATTTATCATTATTTAATCTTATAGAAAACCTATAGCAAATGTGTGAAAATGTTAGTGTTACTCTAATTCTGTTTATTGTTACCTAAAATAGCTACAGTCAAAAGTGGAGCATCTCTCCTCATGAAAGCTCAGTGTCATACCCTGAGAGAATTTGATTAGAAAGTAGGCTACAAAGGTTATTAGAAGGCAGTTTGCTCTGTCTGTCTCTGTCTCTGCCTCTGTCTCTCCCTTTCCTTCTCCTTCTTCCTCTCCCTCTCCCTCTTCCCCTCTGTTTATAATGTACTTGAAAGCTATAATTCTGTCAGGCCTGTAACCAGATCTATTTTTATAGTTGGCTATTTGAATATATTTGGGAACATTCTACTATATAACTTGAAGACATATGGAAAAGGCTTTGTCTTTATAAAGAATATTTTAATCAACATTTAACTTTAATAATATTCTAGATAATGTATAGAATGTTCAAAATTGGTTACTACCTTTTTCTTGAAATAATAATATTAATAAAAATGGAAGAGTAGCATAATGGATAAAGGGCTATTCTTTTTTTTGGTGAGACAATTGGGGTTAAGTGAGTTGCCCAGGGTCACACAGTAAGTGTCAAGTGTCTGAGACTGGATTTGAACTCAGGTCCTCCTGAATCCAGGGCCCGTGCTTTATCCACTGCACCACCTAGCTGCTCCTAAAGGGCCATTCTTGATGTCTGCAAGACCTGGGTTCTTATTTGCTTTGTTCATGATAAGTAAACAAACAAACAAATAAATAAATGAATGAACAAACAAACAAATAAATAATCCTATAGTTATTTATCTGTGCAGATAGTCTATTCCTCTTGTAGAATGAAAGTTCCTTGAGGTCAGGAATGGTCTCACTTTTGTATTTGTATCCCCAGTGCCTTTTACAATGCCTGCTAATAGTAGATATAAATACTTGTTGACTGATTGATTGATAGTGTGAGATTTAAAATTGGATATACGTGCATTAGACTCCCCCTTTTAACTTTTCCCTTATATATCTCCCAGACCACTAAGAAAAAGAAGCCTCTGAGCTTTAATCAGTGAGGGATTAGTTTTTATTGTTTGGGAATTAATTAGACAACACAAGGTGATACCAATTAGGGAAATGGGAAAGTAGAAATACAAATGAATAATCTTAGATCTAACCTTAGTCTATATTCCTTTATAAAACTCACCGAATCCCAAACTGTCTGCCAGTCCGAGAACCAGCACCGAACACCAAACGCGTGTGCCACCACAGCTAAGCTGAAAATCCAGAGAGACCGAACTTCCGTTCCATCCTCAGTTTTAAGCTGGCATGCTGGAAGTTTGTCGTGGACTCCACCCCAAAAGGGAGGTCCTTCAAAAGCTGCTTCAGTAGCATGTGCTCAACTCTCAAATGATTCAGCTAAAACTTCCGTTGTTTTTTACCACAATAGCCTGCCTTTCAAATCTATCAATAGCATGACATGGACTGGTTATTTGAACTATCAGTGTCCCAGATAACTCTTTAAAATTATAAGTTACAGATGGGTTGATGAACTGTAACAGGGAGTTTCTATATGGGAGTTTCTTCACACTGAGGGACTGTGATTATAGGGTTATATAAATAATAATGGTAACTCACATTTTATAGTGGTTTGTGGTTTCTTCTCACCAAACTTGTGAGGTATGACAGTTTTCTCAACAGTTTCTTGTTAACAAACCTTGGAGGTATTGTAGAGTCATAGAATTTCAGACTTAGAAGGAACTTCACTGGCTTTCTAATCCAAAGTATGCCAGGATAAAACATTTCCCTCTAAAAATGACCCATAAGTGATTATTTAGTCTTTGAAGATTTGGGGTGGTGAGGGGAGGCACTACCTCTTGAAGTGGTCATTTTCACTTTCAGTGGTTCTAATTATTAGTAAGTTTTTCCTTACAATGAGATGGGCATCAACAATTAATAAATGTTGAACACCTACTAAATGCAAGGCAATGTGTTAAGTACTAAGGATATATAGATATCATTGAAAAATGTGTTGCAATCACTGAATTCAAATTCTACTAAGGGCATACAACAAAGATATAGATAAACATCTGAGTTCTTGATGCTGCTAGTTGCTGCTAGTTATTGCCTTTGGGTAAGTCATTTAACCTCTTTGGGCCTTAATTTCCCTCACTGTAAAAATAAAAAGAATTGGACTATCTGATCTCTAAGTTTTCTTCCAGCTCTTGGGGGAACCAAGCAGGAGACTTAATTTCTATTTAGAATGTGAACAGAATTCAGTCTGGGTTAGCCTTTGCCCCAAGGTAAGGAATCCCTTTCCTTGTTCTCTTCCATTAGAGTTTAGAGTGACCCAGCTTATGAAGGAGAAAATCAGCCCTAGAGATGTGGATGGAGATGGACTTCTTTTCTCTGATTGTTGGAGGCTACTGAGTCTCATGATCAAGCTATGTTCTTTTTTAAAAAAAAAATAAAAGTATTTTATTATTTTACAGTTACATGTAGAAATAGTTTTCAAGATTTGTTTATATAAGATTTCAAATTTCAAATTTTTATCCCTCCCTCCCCTCCCCTAGACAGCAGGCAATCTGATATAGGTTAAATATACATAATAAAATTAAACATATTTCTGCATTAGTCATGTTATATGAGAAGGATCATAGCACAAAGGAAAAACCTGAAATCAGAAAACCAACAGCATCAAAAACAAAAGAAATAGTATGGTCAATCTGCATTCATATCCCACAGTTCCTTTTTCCCCCCTGGATTTGGAGAGCCTTTTCATCATGATTCCTTTGGAACATTCTTGTTCCGTTGAATTGGTGAGAAAAATCTAGTCTATCACAGTTGGTCCACACATAGTGTTGATGATACTGTGTATAATGTTCTTCTGGTTCTGCTCATCTCACTCATCATCAGTTCATGCAAGTCCTTCCAGGTTTCTCTGAACTCCACCTGGTCATTGTTTCTTATAGCACAATATAATTCCATTACATTCATATACCACAACTTGTTCAGCCATTCCTCAATTGATGGGCATCCCCTCAATTTCCAATTCCTTGCCACCAAAAAAAGAGCAACTATAATTATTTTTGTACATGTGGGTCCTTTTCCCTTTTTATGATCTCTTTGGGCAAAAGACCCAAGAGTGGTATTGCTGGGTCAAAGGGTATGCACAGCTTTATAGCTCTTTGGGCATAATTCCAAACTGCTCTCCAGAATGGTTGGATCAGTTCACAGCTCCGCCAACAATGCATTAGTGTTCCAATTTTCCCACAGCTTCTCCAACATTTTCAAGCTATGTTCTTAGCAGGAGGGGCTGAAGACCTTTAACCTACTTCTTTATTAAACAGCCACCAATCAGGGTTGATTTTCACTTGTCAAGGGAATTCCCTTTCAGAAGGGTTATTTAAGGCTTTTGGAGTCTCCATCAGGGGAATTTGAACATCAAAAGAAAGCACTGATCCTCAACTTATTGATTATTAGCTAGCCTAATTAATAAATTGATTATTAATTACACAGAAACTTTATCTCTCAGGGATTTTCTTATTTGTTACATCTATGAAGTAGATAATAGAACTTTCCCCGTAGAATTGTTGTGAGGACCAAATGAGTAAACATATATAAAGTACTTTTCAAACCTTGAATTACTTTGTAAATGCTAGCTATTATCATTGATATTTAGGGTAAAATCTTCCTCTCTTTTCCTTATATGTAGTTTTGCAGTATGGTAGCTATGGCAAGGGTAGCTAGGTAGTGTAGTGGATAGAATGCTGGACCTGAAGACAAGAAGACATCTTCCTGAGTACAAATCTGGCGTCAGACACTTACTAGCTGTGTGACCCTGGGGAAGTCACTTAACCCTGCTCACCTCAGTTTCCTCATCTGTAAAAATGAGCTAGAGAAGAAAATGGCAAATCACTCCAGTCTCTCTGCCAAGAAATTGACCTCAAACTGGGTCATGAAGAGTCAGGCATGACTGAAACAACTATACAACAACAATAACAACAGCTGTAACACAGGGTAGCTATATAATTGTCAATAATTGGGATCATGGCTGTGGTAAAAAATGGAAGTTTTAGCTGAATCATTTGAGAGTTGAGCACATGCTACTAAAGCGGCCTTTGAAGGACCACCCTTTTGGGGAGGAGACAGCGATGAACGGTGGTGTGCCTGCTGCTGCCCAGAGAGCGTGGCCAAGCACGCCGTACTTCTGGGATGCCAACTTAAAACTGAGAGTAGGAATGGAAGTTGGCTCTCTGTCTCGAACACTCTGGCTTCTCAATTTAGGGGTGATGGCACATTTTGGTGATCAGCTCTGGTTCTCAGCCTGGCAGGCAGTTTTGGGATTCAGTGAGTTTTAGAAAAGAATATAGACTAAGCATAGATCTAAGACTATTCATTTGTATTTCTACTTTCCTATTTCCCTAATCAGTATCACATGTTTGCTGTCTAAACAATAAAGGCTAATCCCTCACTGATTAAAGCTCAGAGGCTTCTTTTTCTTAGTGGTCTGGGAGATACATAAGGGAAAAGTTAAAAGGGGAGTTTAATGATCTTATATCCAATTTTAAATCTCACATGGCTAAGATAAAAAACATACCCAGAAATAATATAAATTGTGGGAAAATGAGGCTTTCTTGCCCCATGAAACTAAATGTATTTTGGTAAACATCACATTGTTAAATAATATAGTTGATTTGAATAACTAGCTGTGAAAACACAAATAGAACATAAATTGCTTATAGAATTTCTCTTCTTTATATGTAATACTATCTTCCATTAAAATCCCATTCCAGTGCCTTATGACAGTATGGATATGACTGGGTTCTTGAAGGCTATGCCCAGTCAAGTTTTCTGACAGGCTTTACCAAGGTACATAGATGTTTTCTTTTTCTTTTTCTTTTTCTTTTTTTTTTTTGGTGGGGCAATAAAGATTAAGTGACTTGTCCAGGGTCAGACAGCTAGTAAGTGTCACGTGTTTGAGGCCGATTTTGAACTCAAGTCCTCCTGAATCCAGGGCAGATACTTTATCCACTGTGGTACCTAGCTGCCTTGGTAATAGGTTTTAATTATGGTCCTGAAGACCCAGAATGCCTAATGAAAACCACTGACTGAGGTGTGGAAGTTTATGACCTGTATGGGTGAAAAGTTTACCCGTAGTGAAATCTTACAGTATAAATTGCTTTTAAAAACAAATAAGTTGCATCCATATCAGATTCTCGGTTTAGAGAAATTGTAGATTTTTAATATGTATTTTAACTAATATTTATACATCTCTGTATCAAAGAGAAATTGAGTCATTCAATAGATAATTTTCTATAACTTATCTTGTCCCTGCAAGGTGAATATCATTATCTCCTATGCATTATGAAGCAGTAGATTGCTCTGAAAATGGAAAACGAGGGGTCATTTTTAGCAATCTGCTCTAGTAGCAATGGCCACATATAAAGGATAAAGTTCAAAGGAATGGGTGGCATCCATGGCAGATATAGTTCAAATGTTCATAACTTTTACTGGATGAAGTTCTCTAAACAAAATGAAAGATTTGCTTGACTATTCTTCTTCCAGTATTCAGTAGGATCCACAGCATTGGGTAATTGTGGACTAGTGGTTCAAATTGGACTGAATAGGTTTTGTTTTAGTACTTGAATTGAAAGAAAAAAATCATATCAATATCAATAATAATAGACTCTACTGAGAAAATGGAACTGTTAGAGTGTGAAATAATTTTTTCCACCTTAATTGCTACAATAAATGTAATTAATCTTCCATACCATTGGTTCAATGAATCATTTCTTTTCCTCACCCAGTGTTTTAATTTAACAATATGATCAGTGGTAGTCATATAGATAGGATTAACAGGCACAGTAAATCCAAATATTTAGAATCATTACTATGGCCTTTAGCTATATATTCTTTTGAAAATATTGTTTTTCAGACAGTCCTCCACGTTACTGATGTGTGTAACCTCTAGCTCTATTTATATGGCTGATAGGTTTTTAATTTTTGTACAAGTTTTTATCTGTTTTTGAGAATTATGCATGGTTCTCCTGCCAAATGGTATCTGAATTTTTTTCTCATGACTGATTCAAATAGGGGTCAATATTATACCATTCATTTAGAAACTATTTTATTGATTTGAGTTGGAAATTTCATGCTGTTGGGGATAGTGTATAAAAGTTACAGGTGAAGGATTTGATGATGGGGTAGTGGACCAGGTCATCAAATGTGCCCACCTGGCATCAGTGCCAATGCAAAATAAACCACGCTTCATTCTTCTCACTAAATGAAATAGATTAAGAATTTAAAGAAAGGTGAAATAAGACAAAGTAATAACATACTCCAGCTAGCTTTAAGTGTCTCCGAACTGGCTCATTCAGAAAAGGATAGCTATGTTTTTTTTAAATGACTGTTGAAAAAAGACTTGAAGTGTCTCCCAAGGCTTTTAAAGGAGATTGCTATAGAATGGAGAATTCCCATTTGTTAGTTTGTAATATCATGTTACCCAATCTGTACTTGAAGAGGAATCTCTTCTACATCATCTCCAAGCATATGGGCATCCAGCCTTCAAATGATGAACTCCAGTGGTGGAGGACTCCCTACCTCTAGGGCAGTTCATTTGTACTTTTGAACAGCTCTAAGAATTGGGAAATTTTTCTAGATAAAGCTATAATTTCCTTCTCTTTAACTTCTTTGCCACTAGTTCTGCCCTTTGGGGAATCCAAAATTTTACAGCTCCAAGACAATCTTTGTTCTATACAACAAGTTTTGTGTCCTGTCAAGACAACAAGACAAGACAACCTTATCCAAGGAGGGCATAAATAATATTGAAATTTGGAGAAACAGGACCTATGAGGAAAGAGAAAGTAATGAACATGGTCACTGAGAGGTATAAATATAAATAGGAAATTTTAGCGTTACTTTTTCACTTTCTCTTAAGATGCTTGATATCCACATGCTTTCCTATGCTTACAGCACCCAGTATTATAGAATTTTCCCAAACATTGTTTCATCGATGTTTACCTCTCAGGAGACTGCTCTGCCTTAAAAATGAAATAGAATAAAACAAAAACAAAAAGCAAACAAGATAAAACACAGACACATTAATCCCTACTAATTTCTTGCTTATGTTTTCTAGCTAGGAATTTTAATTCCCGCTTTTTGTTTATAAATATAGAAATAAGTAAATAAATAAACCTTAGTCCAGAGGGCTAATGAATAGTAGGGATTTTTTCTTTTTTTCTTTTCTCTTTCCTTCCTTCCTTCCTTCCTTCCTTCCTTCCTTCCTTCCTTCCTTCCTTCCTTCCTTCCTTCCTTCCTTCCTTCCTTCCTTCCTTCCCTCCTTCCCTCCTTCCCTCCTTCCCTCCTTCCCTCCTTCCCTCCTTCCCTCCTTCCCTCCTTCCCTCCTTCCTTCTTTCTTTCTTTCTTTCTTTCTTTCTTTCTTTCTTTCTTTCTTTCTTTCTTTCTTTCTTTCTTTCTTTCTTTCTTTCTTTCTTTCTTTCCTTTTTGGTGGAAGCAGGTAGTAAAAAAATCTCCTTCCTTCCTTCCTTCCTTCCTTCCTTCCTTCCTTCCTTCCTTCCTTCCTTCCTTCCTTCCTTCCTTCCTTCCTTCCTTCCTTCCTTCCTTCTTTCTTTCTTTCTTTCCTTCCTTCTTTCTTTCTTTCTTTCTTTCTTTCTTTCTTTCTTTCTTTCTTTCTTTCTTTCTTTCTTTCTTTCTTTCTTTCTTTCTTTCTTTCTTTCTTTCTTTCTTTCTTTCTTTCTTTCTTTCTTTCTTTCTTTCTTTCTTTCTTTCTTTCTTTCTTTCTTTCTTTCTTTCTTTCTTTCTTTCTTTCTTTCTTTCTTTCTTTCCTTTTTGGTGGAAGCAGGTAGTAAAAAAATCAGTGTGGCCACTATAGCAGGGCTTCTTAAAGTTTTTCACTCTCAACCCCTTTTCTCCTGAGAAATTTTTATACAACCCTGGATATATAAGTATATAACAAAACTTCTTAACCTTTTACTGTTGCCAAAGTTTTTGCAACCCCTACATTTAGTTAAGAAGCTTTGCACTATAGTACCCTTTAAATTACATAACTCAATCAGCAAGCATTTATAGCAAGTGCTTCTTATATGTCTGACATTGTGCTGGACACTTGGACAAAGTCAAAGATGAAACAATGTACAGAACTTATCTTCAATGTATATGTAGGACTTGTGATGAGAATGGTCTTATTTATACTACAGAAATGGTATTTGAAAAACATATAAGAAAGGATGAGCAGAAAAATTTCTTTTCAGCTGAGAAAGAGAGCAAGTTATAGCTAAAGAAATTAAGGATTGAAGGAAGAATCACTACCTGAAAAAAAAAAGATAGTGAAATATTGCAGTGAATTACCAAAAGATGTTTTGAGGCAGTAGCATCCATAGGTTAGAGGTAGAAGGTATGACCAGATCCTGGAATAACAGGTAAGCAATTCAGTCAGTCACAGTCAGTCAGTACTTATTAAGTGCCAAATATATGCCAGGCCCTGAGCTACGTGAAATTTAGGGAAATAGTTTGGAGCATGATAGCCTGGGTTTGAATCTTAGCTCTTTCACTTAACATCTGTGAGACTTTGGACAAGCCATCCAGTCTCTCTAGGACTCCATTTCCTTATCTTTAAGATGAGAGGTTTTGGCTTAATGACTTAGAAGGGCTCTTCCAACTCTACCCCTATGAATGTATTATTCTATGACCAAAGTCAGGCAAGAATTTAGGAAACTAGATGCTTAAACTGTCTTGAGAGTGTACACAAATTTTGTATACAATGTAATTTTTTTTAAACCAGTGAGTGAATGGCTCCTTGAGAAGAGCAGAACAGATTGTTTCTTGGTTTTTATTTCTTTTAACTCATTAAAAATATCTACATACTTTGCTGACCCCTTCTTCCACCCCCAGCCCTTTTATCTACAGCAATCTGGTGGTGCAGTGGATAGAGTGCTGGCCCTGAAGTTGAGAGGACCTGCAATCTCACCTCAGACACGTACTAGCTCTGTGACCTTGGGGAAGTTAGTTAACTCCAATTGAAATATCTGGGGCCATCCACCAGTCATGGTGATATATCCTGCCACTGACTGGACTTAGATGGCTGTGGAGGAAAGGTGATGTTGGTGGCCTTGAACAGCTCCCCCTCACTTAAATCCAATTAAATCCAATTCACTGCAAGTCATGACATCACCCTGATGTTATGGCCCTCTTCAGGAACCAAGGACAAACAGCAATAGTAACTTCTTGGATGATGTTCTTTGGTTTATTATCTTCTGTTTGGCATTTCTGAAAACACTTTTCAGAAAGTCTAAGGCCTATTTTTAGTCCTAGAAAAAAGTCTAATGGCTATTTTTAGTTCCAGTTTTCCTTCACATCAGGCTCAATTATGTCTCAACTCGTGGCCCTTGGAAAAGATAGCCCGATCTCTTTATGTCTTGTTTACTAAGGTTTAGCATAGTCCCTGGCATATACTAAGCACCTAATAAATGCTTGTTTACTTGTTTTTTTACCTCAAGTTACTTTTCATCCCCTTTCCAACTTGGCTGCTTCTAATCATTTCTTAGCTGATAAGTAAGTTTGGTAAGAATGGTATGATAAATAAGGATTTTCAATTACACAAACATTTCCATTTCATGTATTGGAGGAAACAACCAAGCAAAAACTTGACAGTAATAAATGGCTAACCCAAAGGACCACTTTACACAGACCAAAGAAACCATTGTGTTATAGAAAGAGACCTAGATTCAAATCCCAGATCTCCCCTTTACTAGCTGAATGCCCTCAGACAAATCCCTCATGATGTAGTTAAAAACACTCAGTTTGGAGCCAGAGGACCTAACTGCTATGCTCAGCTGACTGAGCTGGGGCAAATAACTTCCTTTCTCTGGGCCTCAATTTCTTCACCTGTCCCATGAGGGAGTTCATTTAGCTGATCTCTCAGGGCCCCTTACCTTTAATAATCAATGAATCTAATTACAGGTTTCCTTAGTAGCCTTTTGGGCATGTGGTGGAAATCTGTGCTTTGTTGAAACAGTAACACAATGGAGTAAGTATTGTGAGGCTGTACAATTTAGCTTGGCAGTAGAAGGCACCCAGTCTGCCAACTCATTCTTTCCCTGCTCTAAAACACGTCATTTAAATTTTCTTTTCCATAGTCATGGCTTCTAATTAGCTTTGAAATGATTCTGTGGTTTAGATGAAAGTCTGCCTCCTCCCTTCACTGATTCCTGTGGGACTGGTTGTTCATTTACTAAAAAACCCCACAACATTTTGCATTTTTATGGTCCTATGCAATGGACCACGGAGAGGCAGCAGATGTTGCTCTAGTTCTCCCACTCCCTCACTGCAATGTGAATAATCTTGGAACTCCTAGCAAACTTCCAGCTCTTGCAGCTATACTTTGCTAGCATTGACAAGAAATAGGCCCTCTATAATGTGGCATGTGAAAAAATATTTGGAATTGATAAAAATTTAATGGTTAAATATGTTAGTTATCTATATTATTGTAGAAAACACATAAAGCTTGACAATATGTTATCTATACTCGACCAGCAACACAGAGATGACTTCAATATTGACTTGCAGTTTATTTTCTCATTGTTTCTTGCATATTCTGGTTGCTGCTCTATCATCCTCTGGGCAGTCACTCCTGGCATTGTTAACAGTAATTAATTCACACATCTATTCAAAAACATTTACTGAGAATTTCACTTGGCCCTGCAGAAACCTACTTTCACTATTCTGCATTCCAGGGGAAATCATAGCTTTGACTCCTTATAGCTTTGGAGTGACTCCCATAATTTCCTCTCCACCTTGATTTTTCTATTGTTATCACATAGTCTGTATTTCTATTCACTGCTCCTTGTTGTGATGTTTAAAATCTTAATGTGAGTCCTAATCTGCCCCCACCCCAGTGTTTTGGGGGGAACTGGATAAGATTTACTGATAAATTCAATAAGAGTTTATGCTTTTAAGGATTTATTAAAGTGTATTAGAAGTTAATGAAGAGAGAGAATGGAAAACCCTAATTTAGATCTATTTGGTATAGCCAGAGAGAAACCCTTGATTTTTCTAGCAGTCCACGTGAAGTTCCCCACCACGCCAAAGTGCTGGATTAAAAGGGGGGACCCTCCTTTTCTCTGTCTGCCACCACCAAGCTAGTTCCAGATGAAAAGAGACTGATTCAGTGAGCGAGCCTCACCTTCCTACTTCCTGTCTCCCTCTCCAAAAGGGGAGGTCCTTCAAGCTGATTGGTTGAGGGTTGTCTCCTGCTGATGTTAGTAGTCCGCAGCCTCTGAGAACAATACCTCAGTCAGGGCCAGTCAGGCATGGTTTCGATTTAATAATTCTTAAGTAGGTACTCTTGTCAGTTTTTCAGTTTCACCCAATTCAAACAATTCTAAATCAGTCTTCAGGTGGGGCTCCTGGGTGTCTGCCGAATCCCATTATTTTATCACATTGTAAATCAATAGAATGTCATAATAGCACTTTTGTTCCTGCTGTTCCCTGTCCTTGTTCCTCTCCTTTACATATGTAAAGATTATATCTTCTTTCCAAAACCACCTCAGGTCCTATGTCCTCCATGAAACCTTCTTTGGCTACCCCAGACCTTAGTGATTTCCCTACCTTTGAACTCTTGAAAGCCTGAATCTAGTACAGGACATTGCACATAGTTGGTACTTAATAAAGATTTTCTGAATTAAATTTAATTGTAACATTAATATTGCTCAGCTTACATTTTGATTCTAGCTTCTATGGATGTTTTCACACATATATACATACATACATAGACATGCTCACACACATATGCATATATACACACACGTCTACATGTTTTGTCTAAGTAGATTGTAAGTCCCTTGACAGTAGGATTTGTCCAATATATCATACCCTTCATATACACATCTAGAAAGAATAATCTATACTCTCTAAATTCTGTTGAGCAGCTGCAGATGGGGATTGATTAAAATTGAGTTGAATGTGTTCTCTGCCTTCTCAAATTTTCTTAGTTCACTTCCTGTTTTGTGTAAGTTGTGTTACCGCATGACTCATCAGATATAACTGCATGTTCTCTTTGGAAAGAAAAATCCTCAGAATTCTCTAGAGTTTCATCAGTTGATGATGTCACCTAGGAAGTTGCATGAGTAGAGTTACCAAACATTTATTAATCACGTACTATGTGCCATGTAAAATGCTAAGTGCTCAGTGCGCAAAGAAAAGCAAAAACATTCCCTGCTCTCAAGGAGATCATAATTTAACAGGGGAGACAACATACAAACAATTTTATACGAACAAGATATATAGAGGACAAAATGCAAATAATCACAGAAGTAAGGAACTAGCATTTTAGGGGACCAGAAATGACTTGTTGCTAGAGGTGGGATTTTAGCCAAGATTTAAAGGAAGCCATGAAAGCCAGTAGGGGAAGGTGAGGAGGGAGAGAATTTCAGACATAAGGAACAACCAGTGAAAAATTCAAAGAGTGCGGAGATGGAGTGTTAGGTACAAGGAAGAGTAAGCAGGTCAGTTTCACTAGATCACAGAATGTGTGAAGGAATTAGAAGATTGAAAAGGTAGTAGGGGTCAGAATTTGAAGAGCTTTTTAAAAAAAGTTGGTGAGTCCATCAGTTAACAGAATTTATTAAGTACCAATGTGCTGAGCATTTGTTAAGCGCTAGGTGAACAGAGAAATAAAAAACAAAACAAAACAGTCCCTTCTCTCAAAGAGCTCACAATCTAATGGGAGAAACTGCAAACAACTATGTACAAATAGGACAAACACACATCCACATCCACTGGATTTGATATCAGAAAATCTAGTTTCAAAAGCTATATTGTGTTAGATAAGTCTCTTATTTTTTCTGGGCCTCAGTTTCTTCATCTGTAACATAAAGGAGATGGACAAAATGACTTGTGAGGTCCCTTTCAGCTCTGAATCTGTGATCCTATAACTGCCATTTAAAATTTTTGTTTGGCCAGTGTCTATCACAGTGCATTGAACATAATAGACATTCATTCATTCATTTATCTTTTTGTTCATTTATTTATTTATTTATTTTTACAGCAGATATTTGATAAATGCTTAATAAATTGAATCTAGAGTTATAGAAACAGAATTCAATGATAATAAAGGGACTTCAGAAATCAAAGGATATATGTAAAGTACTTTGCAAACTTTAAAGCAATCAATCAACCAATAAGCATTTATTAAGCACCTCCTATGTACAAGGCATTGTATTAAGTGCTGGGGATACAAAAAGAGACAAAAATAGTACCCATCCTCAAGGATCTTATAATCTCAGCACTGTAGAAATATTAACCATTAGCTGTCCTTTAGTTCAACTGTTACCAGAAGAATAAAGGGAAGGAAGCAGGCATTTATTAAGCACCTATTATGTGCTGGACACTATGCTATATGTTTTTTTGTGTTTTTTTTTTTTTGGTGAGGCAATTGGGGTTAAGTGACTTTCCCAGGGTCACACAGCTAGTAAGTGTCAATGTTCTGAGGCCGGATTTGAACTCAGGTACTCCTAACTCCAGGGCCGGTGCTCTATCCACTGCGTCACCTAGCTGCCCCTACGCTATATGTTTTACAAATATTACAAGCATGACTCTCAATTCTAACCTCCTTTACAAGCAGTATGATGCATTGGAAAGTGTCCTGGCTTTGGAGTTAGAGGACACAGACGCAAATTCTGCCTCTGTCACTTATTACCCAGTAATTAGAAAGGCCTTTCATATATTGAGCCACAATCTGTCTCACTGTTACTCCCATTCATTGGTCATGGTTCTGTAATGGAGTCACATAAAATACATCTAATTATTCTTCCATGTGAAAGCAGTTCAGATATTTAAATACAGTGATAATAGATCACCTTGATTTCTTCAGTCTTATTTAATCCATTCTAAATATTTCCACTTCCTTCCACCATTCTCCATATGATTTCAAGGGCTCTCATCATTCTGCTAGTCCTTCCATATTCTAATTTGTCAGTGTTTCTCCCATATGCATGTGTTACCACCAGAAATTAGAGTAAACTAGCTATTAGTGATGAAGAAATTGCTCTCTGGAAAACTGAATTATTTTTGGTTCCTATTCTTGCTCTCAATGTGTCTTCTCTTGAGGATCAGAGAGGGCTGCCTATATTTTATCTTATTCAAAGACAGAATTCAAGATTTACTTTTTGACACTTCATATATCTTGCTAAATTCTACAAACAGTAAACAGAATAATTCCTGCCCCCTCACATAAACACCTCACTTTTTTAACTACTAAAGTGAAAAGGCAAATTAAAGCACTGGTTTACTTAAATTGAGTGAGATAATATTGTCTTCACTAGATTAGTTCTTGTCCCTTGAGAACAGAAATAGAGGAGCTTTAGACCCTCACTGCTGGACAAAAGTCTTTTTTAACTTAGTCTGGGGCCATTTCTAATCAGTAGGCAGCATTACTAGCTAGGGTTCTAATTAGGAATTCTGGTACTCAGGGAAATTTTAGTTAATGGAAATAGGACAGTCCACCCCAATAAAGTGTGGTTTTGCCAGGAGGAGAAACATTTCAGCCTTCATGATATACCCTACCTTAACCATTGAAAAGGAAGGAGTGGGGGAAGGAAGTAGCACATAGAGGGTATATTGGAAAGGAAAAAGTGACATCCCTAAAAGAGATGGAGACCTCTAGGGTGGTCTCAAGATCAGTAGAGGACCACGAGGCATTGGGTCAGTGCACCAGAGGACTATCACAAGGCAGAAGAATACAGTTGCACAAGGTATCCTGAAGGGAAAGCCCCATACTGCCCCACCCTAGCCATAATTTTGCATCTAGCTAACCTCAAATTGCCAGTTTCTTGGTTCCTCCACAGACACATAGATCTATTCTCCCATGAATACAAAGATGGCACAAGTATTCCTTTGTTGATCTCTAGTGAATTGGAATAGAGGGAGGGGCATGCTAACTCATAAAACCAGTCACCAGGGGAAGGAGCTCAGGTAGTGTTGGAGGGCAATTCCCAGGAACACACAGCCCTGTACAAGAGCCCAACCTAAGAAATGATGCAGTATTTTCCCTCTATAATAACCTCTCTTTGCAAGGTGGAAAAAAAAAAGAAGAGCCTAGCAAATCATCAGTGTGTGAATAGTTGATGAATAGGGAGTGCAGCTGATTAGAGCCTGTTCCAGCTGCACTTCTTGTGTAGTAGCCCAGGATAGGAGCCCTCCCTCTCCCAAGCACCTGGGTCCTTACTTTCTCTCTGCATTCATTGAGATAGTCCAGCTTTGTTGCCTTTGGATCTCTTGTGGGTGGAGATTCAAACAAGTGCCTGGGGATTTGTTTACTTCCTATTAGACATCTGTGTCCTGGAGCACCCAGCATTCCCTTGTCAGTCACAGTGATGACAAAGTGCTTGCAAGCAGCCGTGTCTTCATTCCCTGTCTCTTGCCAATTTTGGGAATCTCTAAAGCTCTCCCATGGCTCTTTCATCACAGGGAAATAAAGATATTAGAGGACACATGTAAACTTTTGGTGCAAGGGTGACATGCAAATTAGGAAGAGGAGAAAAAGTAAATAAGCTACAAGGTAGATAGGGAAGAAAAATAAAAAGGGCAGTATAATTGAATTTTAGAATTAATTTTAATAGCTTAATTTTAGTATGATTTTTCATCATTATTATTTACTACATGTGCCAAATATAAATAAGATCATTTTTCTTATTGTGAAACCTGGATTTTAGAAAACCAGGGGACAAACAAACTAGTTTAGGTGTCACAGTGGGTAGCATGCTGGACCTGGCATCAGGAAGACCAGAGCTTAAATCAGGCATCAGATACTTGCTAGCTGTGTGACCATGGGCAAGCCACTATCTATCTATCTATCTATCTATCTATCTATCTATCTATCTATCTATCTATCTATCTATCTATCTACCTACCTACCTATCTACCTATCTACCTATCTATCCATGAATCAATGAATCATTCATTCATTTACTCATTCATTCATTCATATATCTATTCATTCATTCATTTAATTAATTGAAGTTTTGAGGTCCAAATTCTATCCCTCTCTCATTCCTTCCATCCTTACCCTTCCCCCTCCCTGAGGTGGTGAGCAAACAGATAGAGGTTAAGACACAACTTCTGTCTGTCTCAGTTGACTGATCTGTAAATAATGGAAATAATAATACCACCTACCTCCCAGGGTTTTTTTGAAAATAACATTACAAATATATAAAACACTTAGCAAACCTTAAGGTGCTATGGAAATACTAGCTATTATTGTTATCCCCTAATCTGAGAGCAAGGGGAGAGTAGGCAGAAAATCACTAGATGGAAGTGAGAAGACTGTACATTCTACTTCTAGTTCTGTTACTTATTTCTCTGTGATGTAGGGCAAGTCACTTAACTTCTCTACGCTTAAATTTCCTTATCTATAAAATGAAGGGAATGGACTAGACTTAGGGCTCTTAACCTGGAGCAAATAGATTGGGTCAGTGGGTAGATTTCAGGATATGCATGAACTTGGACAAGGAAATATTCTTTATGTTCACTAACATCTAAATGAAATTTAGAATTTTTTCAATTATTTAAAAACATGATTCTGATAAGGGTTCTACAGGCTTTACCAGACTGCCAAAGGGGGTCTATGTCATGTGACCTGGCAGATATAACATCTAAAGTTCCTTCTTCATGAAGAACCTAAACTGCTATTCAGTCATTTCAGTCATGTCCAACTCTTTATGACCTCATTTGGGGTTTTCTTGGCAAAGATACTGGAGTGTTTTTCCATTTCCTTCTCTGGCTCATTTTACTGAGGAAGAAACTGAGGCAAACAGGGTTAAGTGACTCACCCAAGGCCACATAGCTACAAAGTGTCTAATTGCTCAAATTAGCACAGATCTACTTATTACAACTGGCTAGAGAATTTCCTTCAGGCAGACCAATGAAAAAAGAGAATACATAACAAAAGAGTCAGCTTTTGAAGCCAGAGTCCTTAAGGAGAATGAAAGAGTTGATTGTAAGCTTAGAGAAAAACTTAGTTCAGTGAAAGATTACTAAATTTGGAGGTTGAGAACCTAGTTTGTATACCCACATTTGCTTTGTGTGACTTTGGATAAGCCACAAACTTTCTGGCTTCTGTTACCTTTCCTCATCTGTAAAATAAGTGTGTGGGGCTGAGTCTCTAAGGGGTGGCAGTTATAGTGATAGGGTGGGGTGTCCTTAACATTTTTTTTCTATTTTATGGGCTCCTTTGGCACTTAATTGCAACCTATGGCTCCCTTCTTAAAATTTGGTTTTGGGTCTGCATTTTTAAATGAAGGAAATGCTAAATTTCAATTAGAAGTGAGTGAAACTAAAGATGCATTTTTTCCTATCTAAGTTTACAGACCCCTGAAATCTGTCAATGAATCCTAGTTTAAGAAGTTCTGATCTATGGTAACCTTAAGCTTCAAATCTGTGATCCAGTGTGGCTCATTAGAAGAAATCTTTAAGAGTTAAGTGAAGGGGAAGCTAGGTGACACAGTGGATAGAGCACCGGCCCTAAGGTCAGGAGGACCTGAGTTCAAATCCGGCCTTAGACACTTGACACTTACTAGTTGTGTGACCCTGGGCAAGTCGCTTAACCCCAATTGCCTCCCCCCCCCAAATTAAAGAGTTAAATGAAAAGGGGTGTGTTTTTATCCATGGAACTGAGGGCAAGAATAATACTTCACCAGTTTAATGGCTAGATAGCATAGGGGCAGGAGAAACAATCCTTCTATAGCCTTGGAGGGTTCAAACTCAGAGAAGTGGTTGAGGTGACAGTGAGACACCTATAGTTTTTGCCAAACCAAATAGATTTTGCAGAAACTTAGAAATGACCTAAGATCCAGCCCCCAAAGGATTGAGCCAGCTGTCCCTAGTCAAAAGAAAGGAGGGGGGAGGGACAGGGATAGAGGAGTAAAGAACAATCTAGCACTCTATAAGTGTAAAACCAGGGCCATGATTAACTGATATGATCACTTTAAACTGAGTAAATTCGCTAATTCACTCCAATTGTTATTTTAATCCACCTGTAGAAATTAGCAATAAAACCTTCAACCACAGATAAATACAAGTCTGTCCATTCTCAGGGCAAGGAAGAAAAAGAAAAGATCTACATGATCCCTTATAGACCAGGATCATCCAAAAGGGTGGTGGCAGATACCATAGTGATCAGGAATCACTAGTGAGCCAATTCTTGGACAGAAGAGACAACAGACTTGTAACATCACTACTAGACAATCTTAGTCAGATGAGTTAGAGAAAAATATTTTTCTGAAAAAAGAAATTACAGAGGGGACACTCATTTTGCAACCACCAGGTAGGGAGTTTCTGATCTATTAACTCACTTGGGAAATTAACTTGAGAAACATCACTTAGCTCCTAGAAATGGCAGAGATTTTATTTTATTTCCTAGTAACTTGACTCATTTTTTTTTAGTGAGGCAATTGGGTTTAAGTGAATTGCCCAGGGTCACACAGCTAGTAAGTGTTAAGTGTCTGAGGCCAGATTTGAACTCAGGTACTCCTGAATCCAGGCCCAGTGCTCTATCGACTGCACCACCTAGCTGCCCCCGACTCATTTTTAATAGCTTCTTTCTTGGTAGATTATTTTATTCATAAAATCATTTATAGGATGGATGTCTCTATTAGTGATATACTATACTGTACTATGCTAGTAGTAGCATTCCAATCTTTGCTTGCATATGAATGAGCAGCAGATCAGTCTGAGGCAACATTGTAAAGGACATACTCCTTGACATACTCTAACTTCCTCTTTCAAAGCCAGTCTTCCATCTCTATAACCCTTTATATATGATCCTAGAGGTAACCTGGAACCATTGGAGTTCTTGGCAGGGGGTGATATGGCAATACATATGCTTTAAAAAGTCAGCTTTATAGCTGAGTGGAGGATGAGTTAGAGGAGAGATTTGAAGGAGGGACCTCAGTTAGAAGGTTGCTGCAGTCATGTGGGTAGAGTTAAAGAGGGTTTGGATTTGTGGTTCTGTGAGTAGAGAGGATAGGTGCATAGGATGTTATGAAGGTAGTGCTTGTCATGGTGCCTGGCACATAGATGATAAATATTTGTTGATTGAAAGATTATTGATTCACTGAAATCACAGAATTTGGCAACAGATTAAATATATGGGGTCAATGAGAGTAAGAAGTAAAAAAAGAAACTAAGATTGTGAACCAAAGTGATGGTGAGGATAATTGTGCCTTAAAAAAATAGGGAAATTGGGAAAAGGGTGGAGTTTTTGGGAAATATGATGAATTATGTTTTGAACATATTGAGTTTGAGATGCCTATGGGACATCCTAAGAGTCAGTTGGTGATATTGGACCAGAGTTCAGGAGAGATGAGGGCTGAATATATAGATCTTGGAATCATTTGCAGAGAGAGGACAATTGAACCCTTGAAGAAAGATGAGATTTCCAAACTAGATATTACAGACCTCGAAGAGGCCAAGGACAGAGGTTTTGTGGATGACTAAGGTTACTCGGTATGATGTGAACGAAAAGAAACTGAGAAGGGAACTGTTGGACCAATAGCAGAGAGAGCAGTGCCAAAAAATAAAACAACAAACTAATGAAGAAAGAGTATCCAGAAGGTGAAATGCCAAATGCTTCAGAGACAAAATCACAGATATAGGGGAAATGTTTTGAGTAATAAGGTTTCAAATATCATTATGGCAATGTTAAGGGCTAAAATTCTAGCTAGTCTGTCTAAAATATCTAATGAGTGGTCGCCAATAAATTATAAGCTTTAGCAAGAGTTAGGTTTTTAAGCATTTATTAAGGAGAATAAGAATTTGGTAAAGAGAGAGAAAAAGGCCTAGATTCCTATCTATTAAAGGGAGAGCACATTTCTAGCTCCGCTCTCCACCAGAGTCCAAAGGAAAAAGCGCCAGTCTCTTCCTTCCTCCTCCCACTAGCCCGCGTCACTTCCTGACTCCTGGTCTTGCCCTCAAAGACCTTCGCTTCATGGGCAGAACTCTTCTACAGTAAGTCTCCAGCAGGTGGTGTCATTCCAATCGTTACAGCAAGCTGGAAGAGGGAATAATTTTGAGAAGGAAGTGCTTTCCTTGTGGCTCTCAAATCAGTCTTATACGTGACTTTTCATTACCCATAAGATCTCATGGCTAGATAGATATATTCAAAGTGTTTAAGATTATTACAAATAGAACTCATCTGATGTGCCTCTCTGTATTACAAGAAGAATTCTGATTTTAGATGACTAAGAATTTTAGCACAAGAATTGTGTCTTATTTGCCTTTGATTCTTATAACACCTAATACAGCACACTGCACATGACACTTAAATAAGTATTGCATAAGTCAGTAAAGGAATGAGTTTCCAGAAATGCATATTTTCCATAGTGATTATACAAAGATTTAATCTTCCTGTAGTAAGTAACAGTGAGAATTTAAGATCACCTTATCAACATATCTCTTTCACCTGTGACTCCAAGAAGTTAAAGCATATGTAGCAGTCACATCCCAGTAAAACCATGTTGCCAGATGTGCTAAACTAGGCTGAGGGTAACCATTACACTTCAAATCAATTAGTGAGTTAGGTGGTCTAGACCCCAAGCATTTGAAGACTTCGCGAAGTGGAAAGTGTGGATGGGAACAATTTGTTCCATTGGCCATGAAGACAGCTAAAGCAGGTTCTGTGGAACACTCAATCATTACCAGTCATCCTGATCTTTGTCTTGCCACTGGACTCCAATGACTGACGAGAAAGTGAGGCTGATGACTTTGTACAATTCTGCCTCAAATCCAATTATTCACATGCAAGTCAGAATATTATCCCATGATTTCTTTGATCCTCTTTGAAATGAAGAATGAATAACAGATCAACATATTTTGATATCATGTAGATTATATTTTTAGGGCACAAGGGTTATGATTTTTCCTTAACCACTTTATGCAAATTTGATGTTATGGTCCCATATAGATTACTCATGATTTTTCCTAACATTTTGACATCAGTAAGAGAAGCACATGTTTAGATTTTCAGAAGGAATTCTATCATTGAATGGCTAAAATCATTGCTTTCTAAGACATCTACCCCTTTTTTCCTTAAAAAGGAAGCCAAGTAAAACAAAATGACAATAACAACAACAACAACAAAAAACTTCCAGAGTCCCATTTTTGTTTTTACAAATCCTTGAGGACAGTAGTATGTTCTACTCATTTGTAGTAGAATCAACTAAGTTTTGGAAGCTAAATACCCATCTTATTTTACTTGCCTAATGTTTTCTCACAAATAATGACAATCAAGAAATATAAAAAAGTGATGTAGCTTGAAAGCTGAGATTGAAAGGCAATTATAAAGAGAACTATTTTTCTTACCATATCAGTGAATTTAGCAAGCTAATAAATTTTAGCTTGTACATGAGAATCGTATAAGTGGGTATTTGTATTGTATATAAATTTTACTCATTTTTTTGCCTTTGTGTCTTTAAAAAAGTCTGAATCAATGACATGCCTTATAATTATACTATAAAGTGCTAGGATGATGACAAGAAGTGACACATCATATGTAACTTGTTTTGATCCATCTGGATAAGTCATTATATTACCCTGAGGATTTGGGGTTTTAATCTCTGTCTTACTAAAGGATATTTCCTATGGTCTGAATAGACTTCATCACTACATAGATATTAGTCACTGAATAATGTCTATTTTATTGCCAGGGAATAACATGCCAGAATTAGCAATGCTTAAAAATGAGAATGGCATGGTTCAAGTACAAGTAGAGTCTGCCAAGTTGTATACATGGATAACTGACAAATGATAAAGAAAACCATGTGGGTCTGGGGAAAACTAAGGTGTGCATTCAGAGATATATAGCAGAGAGAAAGATATCAAGGATACTCAGATACAAGGATGCTCAGAGAAAATACAGATGCACAGGTAGAAGACAGGGGAAGAGAATCACCTGTTGGCATGTATATTGCTTCCTGTCTTCCTTTTTTTCTCCAAGCAGAGGGAAGTGTGGGATGCTGCCTTCTAAACGTTTTCCCCTTGATTATAACATTATTATTCCATTTCTCTCACCTCCAAATCAAGTTTTTAACAATAAATTAGGGGACAGCTAGGTGGCACAGTGGAGCACCAGCCCTGGATTCAGGAGGACCTGTGTTCAAATCCAGCCTCAGACACTTGACACTTTCTAGCTGTGTGACCCTGGGCAAGTCACTTAGCCCTCATTGCCCTGCAGAAAAAACAAACAACCCCATCCTCCCCTAAAACCCCCAAAACCCCAAACCAACAATAAAGTAGGGCTCCCTGGATCCTTCCCAGCATACCTGAAATAGTAGGCAGAGACTGATGATTGTGGATAATTTAGTTGAGGCCCCAATAGTTGATGAATTCAATTCCTTCCCTTTGGGCTATAAACAGTGTAATCCCCACTAGCAATAGTGTTTATCAGATAAATTCCTTCTGAAGGAAAATATTTTATCTCTATCTTTACTTTTATATTGGGGAGGTCCCAGATAAAATATGGATCAGTCATAATTCCAGGGAACCTGGGTTCTCCTTCACACATGAGCCTTCTTAGCTCTACCCCAGATTTGAGCCATGTTGTAGGTAGGGGTCAGCATCCGCTCCAAATCATAATTTATGATTTCCTAATGACATTTTACTTAGCTAACCAGAGTGGATATTTCAAAGTAAAACAAAAAGGTGGTGGTGGGGAATTAAGTGAAAAGAAAAGAGCCTTCCATATCCAAATGGGATACACTGCCTCACTGATTGCCATACCACTAGAGAATTTGCACATAAGCAAATAACACATGATCAGGAAACATCATGAATAAAAGAACCCATATGCCAGGAGAAGTGTGGATAGGGAACAGGAATGAATAGGAACACACTGGGAACATGCCCTAAATATACACCTGGAGGGTGTGTGTGTGTGTGTGTGTGTGTGTGTGTGTGTGTGTGTGTGTGTGTGTATACAGGGAGAGAGACAGACAGACAGAGACAGAGAGACAGAGACAGAGAGAGAGACAGAGAGAGAGAGAGAGAGAGAGAGAGAGAGCGAGTGAGCACAAGTGTTGCCAGACCAAATCAGACATATAACACTTGATAATTGCTGGGGCTTTTTTAGAGATGGCATTGTGCAGTTCTCTGTTTCTTTCCACTCATCTTCCAGTTTCTACTATACATTACATATTTTTCCTCTGCTTGAGGTACAAGGGTATTCTAGAACCAGTTTGTATTGACTCCTGATAAATTTTTACTGTGAGCATTTATAGTTGAGGAATTAGCAAACACTATAAATCAGGGCTTTCTTTATTGTTTTGCTGATTGTCTAGACTTAAGAAAACTATGGAAAAAAATAATGAAGATTAAAAGCACATCATGCCTTTTTCATAGAGCCAGTTGGCAAACATTTAAATCACAACACTGGGGTTGTTCTACTGTAGCTCTGTTGTATGTCTTGACTGGTTTCTAGTTACTGTGTTCACTGAGTTGCTCTCTACTACCTTCTGCTTCTCAGTTCTGTGCAAAAAACCCCAACAACAACAACAACAACAACAACAACAATAACAAACTGGGCTAGGCCCTAGGGATACAGAAATGAAAAAAAATCACATGCCCTAGCCTGCAGTCTGCTGAGGGATATGGCAATAAATCAATAAGGATAATACACGGTAAAATGTGATAGGGGAAGAAGAAATTCAGACAAAGTATTCTAAGAATATATGAAGATAGAGAGATCAATGTTAACAGAGGTGGTCAGAAAATTAAAAAAAGAACAACCTTTGTGGAGATGACCACTTAATAGAATTTTTTTGTGGGTCAATGAGGGTTAAGTGACTTGCCCATGGTCACAGAATTAGTAAGTGTCAAGTGTCGGAGGCCACATTTGAACTCAGGTCCTCCTGAATCAAGGGCCAGTGCTTTCTCTGCTGTGCCACCTAGGTGCCCCCTTAATAGAATCTTTAAGGGAGAAAAAGGATTTTAACAAGCTTAGATGAAGGAGGACTATATTCCAGGTATGGGATATAGTTTGCATTAATTCAACAAAGAAAGAGATGGCAGGACAAGACTGGAAAATGACTAGTGGTCTGGTTTTGTTGGAGTAGAATGCATGAAAGGGGAGGGAGGCTGAGAATTTTGGAATAAAGGTTGAAAAGAAATGTGAATAGCATCATATGCCAGGCTAAGGAGTTTGTATGTAATCTTACAGGCAACAGGAAAGCTCTAGAAATATTTTAGTAAAGGGGTGACATGTTCTGACATTTGCTTTAGGAAGATGATTCTGGTGTTTGTGTTAAGGGGAGATTGGAGAGGAGAGACTGGAAGCAGAGATACCAGTGAAAAAATCTGTTATAGTTTTCCAGCAGCTAGGTGGTGCAATTGACAGGGCACTGTGCCTGGAGTCAGAAAGACTTGAGTTCCAAATGAGCCTCAGACAGTTGCTAGCTACGTGACTCTGGGAAAATCATGTCACCTCTATTTACCTCAGTTTCTTCAACTGTAAAATGGGGATAATAATAGCATCTATCTTTCAGGGATGTTGGAAAGAATCAAATGAGATAATATTTGTGAAGCATCTACCATAGTGCCTGGCAGATGGTAGATATTATATAAATGCTCATTCCTGCCCCCATTCCAAGTAAGACACAATGAAAGCCTGATCTAGCCTGGTGACAATGTTGGTAGAAATAGGGAGATGAATTACAAAGATGTGACAAATCAACAGAATTTTGACATGAATTGAATACATGGGAAAGAGTGAGAAAATCAGAGAATATTCCCCGGTTTGAGCCTGAGTAATTGGGAAGCTGTTTTGTTTCCTCAACACAACAAAGCAGAAGAATATTTTGTCTGGGTTCTCAAAATAGTCTCTTAGGATGAAGAGGTAAATTTTTAGAAGTGCTGACTCAAAAACAGAGTTGATTCTATCTCAGTAAGACTTTTACCTCACAAACTCAGCTCTTAACAGAAAGCTGAGTCCTCATCATAGGTGAACCATACTAAGTGTTACCATAGTACGCCAGATAGCCAGATAAAGGACAAAGGGACACAAATATCTCTTTGAGTTGCTTTCTTTCAGGTTGC
Organism: Dromiciops gliroides; assembly: GCF_019393635.1. NCBI lineage: Eukaryota > Metazoa > Chordata > Mammalia > Microbiotheria > Microbiotheriidae > Dromiciops > Dromiciops gliroides. Next base: position 56,668,204 of record NC_057866.1, read on the forward strand.
TATACCAATAAAGAGACTACTACCTAGGTCAAGGATGCTGCTGGGTACATTCAAACAATGAAACCTATTTCCCACAATGAAGAGGCTACTTTGGATTTAATTCTCATTTAGTAAATAGGCCTGCTTAATTACTGGTTCTATTAAGAAACCTTATTCTTCCTTAAATATCCCTAGTCATAGTATCCCTATATTACATTTCATGGGCAACAGGATCTTGCTCAGCTTACTAACAATTTGGAGCTGTCCATTGTTTAGTGCTGAATAAGACCGTCTTTCAGCTCCAATAAAACTGATGGCCATGGTGCTGATAGGAAGGCTGGTGTAGGGGCAGCTAGGTGGCACAGTGAATAAAGCACCAGCCCTGGATTAAGGAGGACCTGAGTTCAAATCTGGCCTCAGACACTTGACACTTACTAGCTGTGTGACCCTGGGCATGTCACTTAACCCTCATTGCTCTGCCCCCGCACCCCCCCCCAAAGGAAGGCTGGTTTAAAGTGGGGAAAATGTTGAGTTCAATTTGGGGCATGCTGATTTTGAGGTGCTGGTGAAATATTTAGTAGAAATGTTTAGCATGCAGGTGAAAATGTGAGAATGATGTTTAGGTGAGATGTTGGGGCTGGGTAAATACATTTTGAAGAAAAACAAAGGTGATAGTTGAAGCCATGGACATGGAAGAGATTACCAAAGGAGAAAGTTCAGAGAATGAAGAGAAGGGTACCAGGATTAGAACTCTAAGGATGTGAGACCAGAAAATGCTAGGTGTACTAGATTCTAAGCCCACTATTCTGTTGTGCTTTTAGAAGCGTAGAGTTATTTCAAAGGGCTCTGGATATGTTAGATATTTTAGGCTTGTAGATTCTGAGAAAGCCCTGAAAAGCTTGTGTAATTTTTGTGAAACTGTGGTCCTTTAATATTTTGCCTTCCTCCAAATAGTTTGGTGGCTATTATAGAACTTGCCTTAATGGTGAGACCTTAGCATATCCTTTTAAAATATACCCATTAATTTCATCAACAATTCAATATAAAAGTCAAGGAATAAAGGTTTTGTGTTTTATGCCCAACAGAATGAACTGATGATTTCAACTAAAAGTTGTTTCATATTTTTTTTGTACCAAATGTTAAGAGTTGCATTGGGAGATGGGTACTTTCATAATTTTTATCTAGCTAAGAGCAAAATATACAGGGTGATACTGACCAATGTTCCACAATCTAAGAGCTGAACTTATTTCACTTCTCAGGTAAAGAAATGAGAATATTTAAAGGTTATTTTTCTAAGATGGTGATGCCAAGAAATAATTGGTAACAAAATGAAAGATGTTTAAAAAATATTAACCTGTTTTTATAAAGCATGGAGGACAGGGTATTAAGAGGTTCTCAGACACCTGGGAAAATGGAAATGTATGTCTTTCATAACTTTTACTAACTAAAGACTGACAAAGCAAAGTAATAACTGCTTTGGCAGCCTTAATGTGATTGGGGCTTGGACTAAATCACTTGTTTTGTTCCTTTTGTATTGAACTCCAAGGAAGATTAATATTTTAATATACTACAGTTCCAGCACACCAAGTTTTCTGATTTAGAGCTTATGAATTCTTTTCCAGTTAGATACCAAATCTCTCAGGAAATCTGGATTCCATCAAGCTCGTTTAGGGAACAGAAGGCTTTTCAGCAGTGCAGTTGGCATAGAAATGACAGGCTGCCTGAGTTGGCGATTCAGGTTTTTTTCTAGAAAGTATAGTTGGGGTGGAATCTGTTCTCAGTAGATAAGATGGAAATATCATTATTCCCTTTACTAAAGGACACACAGTGAAACATAGACAGCAGAGTGGCAGCAGTGTAAAGAATAGGAAGGGAATGAGAATGAGAAGAGAAAAAATTTCCATGAAGGATTTCTTTGGATTAAATTGCACTAGAATTGGTCAGGGGACACATTTGGGGTGGAATTTGTAGGCAGGTCCTCAGTCTAGTCATGTTATGGGGTAAGTTGTATTCATAGGATTATATATTCAGAGCTGGAAGGAGTCTTAGAAGTTATTAAGTTCAGTCTCTTCATTTTCCAGACGAGGAAATAGAGGCCCAGAGAGATTAAATGATTTGGCCAGGGCCACACAGTTAATAATTATGTGGGCAAGGATTCAGACATAGGTCTTACTGACTCCAAGTCCATCATTTTATGCACTACTCTAGAATCTCAAGATTTAGACCTATAAAGACCTTGGCTATTATCTACTTCATTGCCTTCAATACATATTTAGAAAGTAAATCCCAGAGAAGATGTTATTGGCTATCTTCTTTTTTCTTACAGGGTTACTAGACTCCTAGATCTAGTTTACCTAGATGTTAGCAATGTATTTGACAAAATCTCTCAAACTATTCTTATTAACTAACTTGAGAAACATGGACCACATAATAATATAGTTAGATTTAGAACTGATTGAGTGGCCAAATCCCCAAAGTAGTCCTTGATGATTCAATACCAACTTGGAAAAACTCTAGTGAAATATTCTAAGGATCTGTCTTGCTTAAACTTATATTCTTTCTAGATAGCATATTATCATTAGTGAAATATGAAAACACCAATACCTCCCCTTATTTTTTTTTTTTTTGCAGGGCTTGCCCAGGGTCACACAGCCAGCAAGTGTCAAGTGTTTTGAGGCTGGACCTGAACTCAGGTCCTCCTGAATCCAGGGCCAATGTTCCATCCACTGCCCTACCTAGCTGCCCCACCTGCTTTTATCATTATTGCGATAGAGAATATAATGAAAGTTCATAGGCATTTTAAGATGACAGAAATAAGTTGTTCAATTTGCTCTGTGTCAGAGATTACATATTCTGAATGGGCAAGAAAACCTTTCTACTTGTCCCTAATTTTCCCCCTAGAGTCAAATTTATTTTTGGCTCTAGGATACAGTTGCCAATCTAAATAATTTTTTAATATCATATAACCTAAAGTACATGGGTTTGAGTGGTATGGATAAGATGTTGCTTTGCTCCATATAGAGGAGAATGCATTTCTTCCCTTCTTAATGCACAATAATTAAAGGAATCTAGGAAGGCTCCAACATATTTGAATTATACTTTGAAGGATAAATAAGATTTTTACAGTTGAAGATAAGGGAAAAGGTTATTATAGGCAGAGGAATATGTATAAACATTTTGGAAAATAATTTATAATTATGACCTTAGCTATACTATTGTTAGTGATATACTCAAAAGAATTCAAAGAAATAGGAAAAGGTCTTATATGTAGAACATATGTACAAAAATTTATAACAGCTCTTTTTGTTTGTTTGCTTTTGTTTTTGTTTTTCGGGGCAATGAGGGTAAAGTGACTTGCCCAGGGTCACACAGCTAATGTCTAGTACCTGAGGCTGGAATTTGAACTCAGGTCCTCCTGAATGCAGGGCCAGTGCTTTATCCACTGCGCCACCTAGCTGCCCCCACAGTTCTTTCTTTTGTTGTAGCTAAAGCTTAGAACTAAAAGTATGCCTATTTACTGAGCAATGTCTGAATTAGAAAGACATATGAATGAGTGCAAAATGAAGTAAGCACTCACAAGAATAACTGATAGTATAGTATCAATATCATAAAATGAATAAATGTGAAGAGTTTTATAAGGGAATGAAGAATGAAGTGAGCAGAACCAGCACAACAATTTATATAACAACATCAACACTGTAAAGACAAATAACTTTGAAAGCTGTAAGAACTAAGATTGATGCAATAACCATCCATGACTACAGAAGAAAAATAATAAAACATACAGAGAGATGATAGATATAGAATTATATAAGTATGTATATGTATATGTGTATGTATATATGTGTGTACAAATGTATCTATTTATTCATATCTATCTAGCTAGCTATAGATAAGAACACAGCTAAAGAAGTGTGGGGACCAATTTTTAATTGGGGAGTGTTAGCTAAGTGGTTTGCTGCAATATTGGGGCAAGGAAGGAAACTGGCAGCCTCTCTCAAAACAGAGCAGGATTTATTTAACAAGAATGAACTAAAAAAAAAAAAACCCGCCACAAACAGGTTCAGTTGGATCAAGGGAAAGGAAATTAAATGGGGAAAGGGAAATTATACAACCTGAACACCACCACCACCCCAGAATCAGCTGAGAACACACAGCAGCATCCTGTTGCCTTCCAGCTTCCAGCTAGAATGGCGAAAAAAACTCCCTTCTTCCCAGCAGACCCCAGGCTGACCACACATAGCCCCAAACCAATTGGCTGGCTGCCCTGACAGTCACATGACTGCCCTCACTGGGCTTCCAATCATTATAATTTTGCCAGGCCCATGTAGGTGTTGGCGAGTGGTGATGACATGAGGTGCCAGCACCATGGCAATGGCTACAACCATTGGGTGGAGCACCATGTTATTTGTGGAGCCCCAGAGGCCAGTGTGCACACTGAGTTTTTTAAAAATTCTAGTCGAAAGATGGGGTCATAAAATCTCAAATAACAATTAATTCTTTACAGAAGGGATTTATTTTGCTTGACTATATACATATTTGTTACAAGGAATTATTTTTTCTTCTTTTTTTCCAATAGGGTCAACAGTGAAAAGAAGAGAAAATAGATTTCTGTTATGTTAAGTAAGGAAACATTTAAAATAAACCCAGAAATCAACATGAACAGAACACAGAGACAGGGCATATAGGGGATATTTTTGAAACTGTAGGTAGTAGAGTTATTAAGTTTTATGAACCATATTTTAAAAATGTCTTTTTTACTCACTATTAGTCTTCTTTCTAGATCCTGGGACTGAAGTATTAGTTAGCTGGAATCAATGGAGAAGCTATTTTAGGGCACAGCATAGTTCCAAGAGCAGTTGGAGAAGAACCAAGAAAACCTAACCTGCTTCATTGATCCTCAATCTAAGTAATTCAGGATCATTCAACTCCCATTCTTAGGGGTTAAGCTCCAGGACCAATATGGCTTCTTTTGGGGAAGAAATATACCCCCAAATCCATAGTCCAAACATTTTTGTATCAAGTCAGACTTTTATATTCTAGTTTCCTATCAAATAAATCTTTGTCTAATTTCTTCATGCCTGATTTATTCTTTGATCCTTAGTGTCATACCATAAGTAGTGCACCCTACCCATAATTTCCAATGACTAGATCCCATTTACCTTCTGCAATACCTTTATGATAATGGCTAAAAATCCTTTTAGATCCTGGTCTATCATTGAAGTTTTTTGTGCTATGGACCTGGACTGGAAAAGTTTATGTATGCCTTCTTAGAATAATGTTTTTAAATGTGTAATATAAAATTAATAGTGATGAAGGAAACCAATTATGCTGAAATAGTTGTAAAAATATGTATTTAAAAACACCAAATTCATAGACTCCAGGTTAAGAACCCTTGGCTTTCTGCCTTGGTTTTGTTCTCTGCTTGCTTAATGGAATGTTTATCCATGGGCACTGTAAGACTTCTCTGATAGTGACAACCCATCTTCCTTGATCTCTATTCCCTACTGCTAGATTCTCTTGCCATTGAATACCTCTTGTTTACCAGGAATCAACCAATTTGTATTTCAGGACTTCCTACATACCATTGAGATCTCCCAGTAGGTTTGTGCTGTCTTCAGATATTGGCCTTCATTATACAGACCTATCCTGTTGCTGACTGTGCTCCAGTTCTGACACCCATACGGAATTAGTAAGTAAGCTTCACTCATTTCTTTACTATGCATTAGTTGCTTACAAAACCTCTTGCCCTTTTCGAATAAGCAAGTACGTAATGAAAGTTTGATTCTACCTTTTAAGTTTTCACAAATAGGGTTTGTCTATTCTGTATGAGGAACATGGTAAGTTAGTGCAAAAGGCTGTGTACTATGGGTTTGAATGCTGGTGCCCCCACTGTTATCTACCCAATTCATAGAGATATTATGAGAATTAAATAAGACAATGTAGCTATTATATTACATCAATATGAGATATTGCCATAATTTTTAATAATTATAAAATAATGCCTTAATTAAAGGTGTATTCTAATACCTCACAATGGCATGGAATTGACAATGTAATGTTAAGATCCTTGAGGGCAGGAAATATTTAGGTTTTGTCTTTTGTATCTCTAGAACCTAGAATAGTGCCTGGTGAATAAATAGTAGATACTTAATAAATGCACATTGAATTGAACTGAATTTTCACAAGTTATGCCAGTGATTTGCAAGGACTGATAGGTCCTATCAAGCTGGAAAAGCGTTTAGTCTACCCAACCATATATTGTAAATTTGTTTGACTACAGGAGTAGTTTTAGCCCACAGAAACTCTCAAAGACCATCTACTAATTTTCAGAAGAACTGCAGTCTGCATTGCAGCATATGGAAGGCAGCAAAGTTCAGTGTAAAGAGCACTCAATCTAAAGTCAGAGGACTAGGTTCACGTCCTGACCCTTGTGATGTTTAAAATCTAATGTAGGTCCTAATCTGCCCCCCCCCCCATTTTTTTCGGGGGGAGAAGTTGGCTAAGATTTACTGATAAATTCAGCAAGAGTTTAGGCTTTTAAGGATTTATTAAAGTGTATTAGAAGTTAGTGAAGCGAGAGAATGGAAAACCCTAGTTAGGATCTATTTGGTATAGCCAGAGAGAAACCTTTGCTTTTCCTAGCAGTCCACATGAAATCCTCCATCATGCCAAGGTCCTGGACAAAAAAGGGGACCCTTCTTTTCTCCATCTCCCACCACCAAATCAGTTCTGGATGAAAAGAGGAATATCCAGTGAGTGAGAGTGACCTTCCTTCTTCCTGCCTCCTTCCCCAAAAGGGGAGGTCCTTCAAGCTGATTGGTTGAGGGTGGTCTCCTGTTGATGTAGTAGTCCACAGCCTCTGAGAACAGCATCATACTCGGGGCCAGCCAGGTGTGGTCTCAATTTAATCATTCTTAAGTAGATTCTCAGTCAGTTTCTCAGTTTCACCCAATTCAATCAATCTTCAGGTGGGGCCCCTGGGCATATGCCAAATCCCATTATTTTATCACACCCTGAAGTTTGATTATTACTTCTGTGACCTTGGGTAGAGCTTTTCCTCTCCCTAGGATTCATTTCTTCATTGGAAAAATGGGGAGTTTGGACTAAATACCTCATGAGAGTCTTTCTAAATCTAGATGTGTTCCTATCTGATCTATACTACAGAAATGTCAGAGCACTGGACTAGGGAAGTACTAAAAAGAAAAGGGAAATTGCAGTAAAACTGTTTCAGTGTTTTGCAATCATATCTCCTATTTCTTCAATGTCCTTGGAAAAATATAATTTGTTCATTATGTGGGACAGTGTAGTATAGTAGAAGAGATAAGCAATTTTAAGTTATAAGACCTGAATTTGAAACCTGGTTGAGCACATTTCCCTAGAAATATGAATTTCTTTTGGCCTAGTTTATTTATAGATATTTCTATTCTAAAACATCAGATGTTTATTTATGTGATGGCTCCCAAGGCCTCATTTCTAGGGAATTAGATTTATCTTTTGAGTTTTCTTCTAAAATTTAGATGACCGTACAAACTTCTGCAGTGGTTGGGTAAAGATGTTTGTATAATTGCCTGGCATGCATAATGATTTTTTTTTGGCTATTATTTTGAATCCTGCTCTGGTATTAGAGTGACTACTAGAGTAATAAGAAACACAATGACTTTCTTGGTACAGTTTTATTTTCTCTTCATCATATAATTGTATATCAATTTCTAATAGGCTGCCAAGGCAGGTAGATCTGGTGACAGCAGCAGAATATCTTGCTTTTGTACAAAATTGAAACATAGATGAAAGCCATTCTTTTTTTGTGAAACTTTACTGCAGAGTTTGCCTATTGAATTTAATAAGTTGCAAGAATATATTTTCACTATAGTTTGGTTTATGAATCAGTGAACTCATTCTATCTATCTATCTATCTATCTATCTATCTATCTATCTATCTATCTATCTATCTATCTATCTATCTATCTATTTCTTTATTTATTGTGGGGCAATGAGGGTTAAGTGACTTGCCTAGCATCACACAGCTAGTAAATGTCAAGTGTCTGAGGCCAGATTTGAACTTAGGTCCTCCTGAATGCAGAGCTGGTGATTTATCCAACAATGAACTCATTCTAAAGGAAAAGCAATAACTTAATTTATTTTATAAATATTTTTATTTTTTTCATTAAATATTTTCCAATTTCATGTCAATGGGCCTGGGTGATAGAGGTATAGAAGTCAATACCTTTATAGAGGGAGTCAATTTTAATACTGGCCTTGGTACTGGAAGAGAAAATATGCTTTGCAAATTCATAAGTAGTGCACAGATAGAAGATAGCCCTCTTGTTCTCACGGATGTCTTTATGCTTTCTCTTGAATGCCAAATGGTTGACCATGTGGTTGTCAAAGTCTTCCCCACCCATGTGGGTGTCTTGATCTCAAAGATGCCATCTTCAATGGTAAGAATGGAGACTTCAAAAGTACCACCTACAAAGTCAAAGATCAACATATTTCTCTTGGCACCAACCTTTTTATCCAAGTCATAAGCAATAGCAGTGGCAGTTAGTTAGCTCACTGATGATATGGAGCATATTGAAACCAGTGATGATTCCAGCATCTTTTATGACCTGTTGTTTGGAATCATGTAAATAGGCTGGTACTGTGATGACAGCTTTTGTGACAGTCTTCTCAAGGTAAACCAGCAATTTCTTTCATCTTGATCAAGAACTTAGAAAATACTTCTCCTAGATAGAAAGTTTTGGTCTTCCCTTTGTACTCTATTTGGACCTTAGGTTTGCCTGTGTAATTCATCACTATAAAAGGTCAATTATTCATGTCTGACTGTACAACTGTATCATAAAATCTGTGACAAATCAGACATTTGGCATCAAAAACTATGTTGATGGGGTTCATTGCAACTTAATTCTTTGCACTATCACAGATTAAACATTCTGTGTTGGTGAAGGTGACATAACTTAAGGTGGTCCTATTTCCTTGGTCATTAGCAACAATATCCACTTTCCCATGTAGGAAGACTCCTACAAAGTAATAAGTGATGCCAAGATCAATGCCAACTGTTGGTCCCTTCAACATGGTTGCTGGGGCATAGGGGGTCATAACTGACCACTGTGGAGAAAGAAGGTCTGCTGCTGTGCTGAGTAGGTATATTCATTTTTTTATTTAATAAAGTATTTTATTTTTTTTCCCGTTACATGTAAGGATAGTTCGCAACCTTTGTCCATACAAGCTTTCCAATATCAGATTTTTCTCCCTCCCTCCCCTCCCTCCCCCCCCCACCAGACAGCAGGTAATCTGATACAGGTTATATATATACACATAATAACATTAAACATATTTCTGCATTAGTCATGCCATAAGAGAAAAATCAGAGCAATGATGAAAAACCTTAAGATAGAAAAACAACAGCACTAAAAACAAAAGAAACAGCATGGCTCATTCAGCATCCATACTCCACAGTTCCCTTTTTTTTCCTGGACTTGGAGATCCTCTTCCCTGGAACTCTTCTGTACCACTGCAGTGGTGAGATGAATCTAGTCCATCACAGTAGATCAACACACAATGTTGATGATACTGTATACAATTTTCTTTTGGTTCTGCTCATCTCACCCATCATCAGCCCATGCAAGACCCTCCAGGTTTCTCTGAACTCCTCCTGCTCATCGTTTCTTACAGCACAATAGTATTTCATTACATTCACATACCACAACTTGTCTAGCCATCCCGTAATTGATGGGCATCCCCTCAACTTCCAATTCCTTGCCACCACATAAAGAGCTGTTATAAATATTTTTGTACATGTGGGTCCTTTTTCCTTTTTTATGATCTCTTTGGGGAAAAGACCCCAAAGTGGTATTGCTGGGTCAAATGGTATGCACAGCTTTATAGCTCTTTGGGCATAATTCCAAATTGCTCTCCAGAATGATTGGATCAGTTCACAGCTCCACCAACAATGCATTAGTGTTCCAATTTTTCCAAAACTTCTCCAACATTTATTATTTTCCTTTTTTGTAATTTTAACCAATCTGATAGGTGGTACCTCAACATTGTTTTCATTTTCATCTCTCTAATCATTAGAGATTTAGAGCATTTTTTCATATGGGAATAGATAGCTTTGGTTTCTTCATCAGAAAACTGCCTGTTCATATCCTTTGACCATTTCTCAATTGGAGAATGACTTGGATTCTTATAAATTTGATTTAGTGCCCTATATATTTTAGAAATGAGGCCTTTATCAGAAGTACTGGTCTTAAAAATTGTTTCCCAGCTTTCTGCCTCCCTTCTAATTTTGGATGCATTGCTTCTGTTTGTACAAAATTTTTTAAATTTAATGTAATCAAAGCCATCCATTTTGCATTTTATAATATTCTCTATCTCTTGTTTGGATATAAACTGTTTTCCTTTCCAAAGATCTGAAAGGTAGACTATTCCTTTCTCTCCTAATTTACCTATGGTATCACCTCTTATGTCTAAATCATGTATCCATTTTGACCTTATTTTAGTATAAGGTGTAAGATGTTGGTCTAGGTCTAATTTCTGCCATACTATTTTCCAGTTTTCCCAGCAGTTTTTGTCAAATACTGAGTTCCTATCCCAGAAGCTGGAGTCTTAGGGTTTATCAAACACTACATTACTAGTATCATTTACTACTTTGTTTCCTGTGCCTAGCCTATTCCATTGATCCTCCACTCTATTTCTTAGCCAGTACCAGATAGTTTTGATGACTTGCAGCTTTGTAGTAAAGCTCCAGGTTTGGTACCACTAACCCACCTTCCTGTGATTTTTTTTTCATTATTTCCCTGGATATTCTTGATTTTTTGTTTTTGCAGATGAATTTTGTTATTATTCTTTCTAGCTCCATAAAATAATTTTTAGGTAGTCTCATTGGTATGGCACTGAATAAGTAAATTAGTTTAGGTAGATTGTCATTTTACTATATTAGTTCTGCCTATCCATGAGCAATTGATATCTCTCCAATTATTTAGATCTGATTTGCTTTGTGTGAAGAGTGTTTGGTAGTTGTGTTCATAGAGTTCCTGGGTTTGTCTTGGCAAGTAGAATCCCAAGTATTTTATATTATCTACCACTACTTTAAATGGAATTTCTCTTTCTATCTCTTGCTGCTGGACTTTGTGGGTCATGTATAGAAATGCTGATGATTTATGTGGATTTATTTTATATCCTGCTACTTTGCTAAAGTTGTTAATTGTTTCAAGTAATTTTTGAGTTGATTCTCTAGGATTCTTTAAGTATACCATCATATCATCTGCAAAGTGATAGTTTTGTTTCCTCCTTGCCTATTCTAATTCCTTTAATTCCTTTTCCTTCTCTGATTGCTAAAGCTAACATTTCTAGTACAATATTAAATAATAGGGCTGATAGTGGACATCCCTGTTTTACCCCTGATCTTATTGGGAAGGCCTCTAATTTATCTCCATTCCATATAATGCTTGCTGATGGTTTTAGGTAGATATTGTTTATTATTTTAAGGAAAGCTCCACCTATTCCTATACTCTCTAATGTTTTTATTAGGAATGGGTGCTGTATTTTGTCAAAAGCTTTCTCTGCATCTATTGAGATAATCATATGATTTTGGTTAGTTTTCTTATTGATGTGGTTGATTATGTTAATAGTTTTCCTAATGTTGTAGCTAGCACTCCCCAATTAAAAATTGGTCCCCACAATTATACATGTCATACAAAATACATTTCCATATTAGCCATGTTGCAAAAGAAGTAAAACACACACATACACAAAACAAGAAAAAAATTTTTTAAACTTTTTTTAAAAGTATGCTTCAATATACATTCAGAATTCACCAGTTCTGTCTCTGGAAGAAGATAGCATTTTTCATCATGGCTCCTTTGAATTAATTTTAATCTATGTTTTGATTAAAAGTAGCTAAGTCTTTCACAATTGATCATCTTTACAATATTGCTGTAGCTGTGTGCAATGTTATCCTGGTTCTGCTCACTTCACTTTGCATGTGTTCATATAAATCTTCCCAGTTTTTTCTGAAAGTATCCTGCTCATCATTTCTTATAGCATGATAGTATTACATCACAGTAATATACACCAGTTTGTTCAGCCATTCCCAAGTTGATGGGCATGTCCTCAATTTCCAGTTCTTTCTCACCATAAAAAGAGCCTAAGTAAATATTTTCATACAAATGTGTCTTTTTCCCTTTTCTGTGATATCTTTGGGATACAGACATTGTATTGGTATTGCTGGATCAATGTGTATACGTAGTTTTATAGCCCTTTGCATGTACTTCCAAATTATTCTCCAGAATTGTTGGACCAATTCACAACCCCACCAATAGTGTATTAGTGTCCCAAATTTTCCACACCTCACTGCAGCATTTGTCATTTTCCTTTTCTGTCATGTTAGCCAGTATGATAGGTGTGAAGTGGTATCTGAGAGTTATTTCAATATGTAGTTTTCTTATCAATAATTGTTAGGTACATTTTTATATGAGTATTGATAGCTTTGATTTCTTTTCCTGAAAACTGCTTGTTTATATCCTTTGACCATTTAGCAACTGGAGAATGGGTCTTATTTATATAAATTTGGCTCAGTTCCCTATATATTTGAGAAACAATGCCTTTATCAGAGAAATTTGCCACCCTCCCATTTTCCTGTTTTCCTTCTCATTTTGTTTATATTAATTTTATTCATGCAAATCCTTTTTAATTTCATGTAATCAAAATGATCTGTTTGACTTCCCATGATCCTCTCTATATCTTGTTTGGTCATTCTTAAGGGTGTGTGTTATTTTGGGATCTCTTTCAGCTGGTAATCAGTAGCTTCTTTCCTTTTTATTTTACCCTCTTGTTCCAGGATATCAGGGCTGTTTCCTTGATAATTCCTTGAAATATCATGTCTAGGCTTTTTCTTTGATCATAGCTTTCAGGTACTCCAGAAATTCTTAATTTTTTTCTTCTCAATTTATTAAACAGGTCAGTTGTTTTTTTTTCTGATGAGATATTTCATATTTTCTTCTAGTTTTTATTATTTTGACATTGTTTCTTTTTTTTTTAATTTTTTTTTTAGTGACGCAATGGGTGTTAAGTGACTTGCCCAGGGTCACACAGCTAGTAAGTGTTAAGTGTCTGAGGCCGGATTTGAACTCAGGTCCTCCGGAATCCAGGGCCAGTGCTCTATCCACTGCGCCACCTAGCTGCCCGTTTCATTGTTTCTTGATGTTTCATGGAGTCCAATTCTAATTTTTAAGGAATAATTTTCTTCAATGAGCTTTTGTATATCCTTTCCCATTTGACTAATTCTGCTTTTTAAGGATTTCTTTTCATCGGTGAAGTTCTGTGCCTCTTTTTCCACTTGACAATTCAATTTTTAAGACACCATTTTTTCAGTATTCTTGGTGTCTCTTTTTACCAAGCTGTTGTTTTTTCATAATTTTCTTCCTTTGCTCTCATTTCTTTATCTGATTTTTTTTACTACCACTTTCATTTGATTTTAAAAATAAATTTTTAGCTCTTCTAGGAATTTTTGTTGGTCTTGTGTCCAATTCCCTTTTTTTTCTTCGATACATGTAACTGTTTTGACTTCATTGTCTTCTTTGTATCTTGATTTTCTCTGTCATCATAATAGCTAATATGGCCATATTCTCTTTTTGTTTGCTCATTTCCCCATCCCGTTTCTTGATTATAAACTCTGTGATAAAGTTTAGCTCTGTTCCTGGGGTGTGTGTGTGGGAAAAGGGTACCATCCCAAGCTTCAAGCTTTTTCATACTGCTTTTTTTCAGAGCTGTTTTGGGGTTTGAAAGTGGAGGTGTGTGATCATTGCTCTGCTCTGCTTCTTACCAAGGAAAGGTTTCTGATCCTGTGTAATTGCAATCATTACTGCTCCTCAGGGACCCTGCTCCCTCTTGACTGAAAGTGTTTCTCCACCCTTGAAGTGTGACCCAGAAGTAGCTAGAGGCAATGAAGTTGTCAAATAGCATCAAGTTCTGCATCAAGTACTAGAACAGGTTTCCTCAGTAATCTCATTGGTCATAAAGTCTCCCCTTATCCACAGATCAGAGAAGTAAATTTTTCCACACTTCCCTAATTTACTTATGATAACACCCTTTATGTCTGAGTAATTTGTCTATTTTGACCTTAACATACGATTCCCTGGGTTTGTCTTAGCAGTTAGATTCCCAAGTACTTTGTATGCTTCCAAACCCCTTTATTAAATGAGATGTTTATTGTATTATTGTCTGAAAAGGGTGAACTAAAGGGTGTTTCTGCTTTTTGGTCTTTGATTGTGAGACGTTTTTGGCCTAATACATGGTCAGTTGTTGTGAAGGTGTCTCCTTATCATCTTTGGCTTGAGAATTCCTGAAGCTGCTGCTATTGCCATCTTCTACTTCCACCATTGGTGTATCATCCATGTGGGCTACAGGTGAGCCTCTACTCTTGTGTCAAAGATCTCTCCTTCTAATGTCCTAAGTTGCAAATTGAAAGAATGTCTTTTCCTGGCCTTTTGTTAACTCACACTTCAGAATTCAATTTGAGATATTCTTTTAAAATTGTTTGGAGGGGAATGCTGGAAGAGTACTTCCTGTACTCTGCCATCTTCTGCCTCTTGAAATTAATTCCTTTTAAATTAATTTTTCAAAACAGTGCCAATTATTTACAACTCCAGATATGTGAGTCATATTGGAAACTTATTTTTATCTTAATGAAATGGCAATTAAAACTCAGGTCATTGGCAATCAGTTATAATTTCAGTTGAGAATGCACATACATTTGATTAAGCCACTGGCCAATAATCAAGGGCATACTATAAACTTATCAATTAATTTTTAAATGTTAGCCTGCCACTTCTTCCAAATGAAAGTCCTTCTGTGTTTATAGCATTTGAAGAAGACATACCTCCTGAGAGAAACTGTAAACAAAATTTATTGACTATGGATTTACCTCCTAAGCTGAAACTCATTAAAAATTCAGTTTGGAATTCAACTAGGAATTTTACTTGCATGATAAGATATTAATTTATTTTGGGGGGGTTTCTGGCTCTTTGAGAGCATATAACCTTCCTTTCAACATTTTTCTAAGAAAACATTAATTGACATTTTTAGCTGACTTGATTCATATTTCTAGTATCAGGTAAATTTTAACATTATACACCCACATGCACACACACACACACACACACACACACACATCAAATTACATTGCTTCCCTATCCCTTTACTAAATTGCTGAACTGTTTGGAGAAGAATAGACTCAAAATAGGGCCCACCAAGAAAGCAAATGCAAGAAGTCTTTTTTAGTGTCCTCAGACTCAATAGTAGTACATATGTATGAAAAAGAATTTATAGGAGATTAAGTGTAGTATTGTGGAAAGAGGAGTGGATAGAAATTCACAAAAGAAGAATTCTATGTCTGGCTCAGCTACTTAGTTACTTGTAATCTTGTATGAATGACTAAACTGAAAATATTGAATTTAGTTCAATAAACATTTATTAAGCACCTTTTATGTGCCAAGCACTGAGCTAAGTGGTGGGATACCCAAAGAGGAAAAAGACAGTTTCTGTCCTAGAGGAGTTTACAATCTCATCTTACATTATATACTGTTTTAAGGTTTACAAGGCCCTTTACAGCAACCCTCTGAGGGACATGCTGTTATTATCATCTTTATTTCATAAAGGGAATAAACAAAGCTTAGAAAGGATAAGTGACTTACCCAGGGTCACGCAGCTAGCAATTCAGGTTTTAAACCATATCTATCAGTCTACAAGTCTATTTTACTATCTCCTACACCATACATCAGTTCCATAAAATTTATGGTGGGGTGGTAGTAGACCAGATGATCCCTAAAGTATTTTCTACCTCCAAGGTTCTATGATTTTATAAAACATAAAATCCTTCAATCTGTAACTGAGAGTAAACAGCAAAATTATCTGTGTGTGTTCATAATGCTCCCATCTGGATAGTTATGTACTGTCTCTATTGCTTTGAGGAAGCTCTGAAAGACAGACATAGAAGCTTCATGGAAAACTTCCTAAATCTGATGGTTTACTGGATTTTTCTAGGAACAAAACTCCATTGTATAGTGAAGGCAATCCAGGACTATATGAGAACTTGCCAAAAGGGGGCAAATGCATTTGTTCCAATATGTAAGGCCAATTACAGTGGATAAACCTCCTTGTTGGACATCTCAGGACAATAAACTGGCATTTCTTTGTTTACCACTGTCTGAACAATTTAAAAAAATCATTTGAAAGAGAATTATGATTGGCTTTCTAACTATCCAATTAAGAGGAATGATGTCAGTCTGAATTCCTGGAAGGCACTGAATCCATAGAGCAATATGATATTAACAAGATGTTAGAATCTTGCCTTCAGGAATACATTTCTTTTATTTCACAATACCTGAAGCCTTCCAAATAACTGTACTTCAAAGAAGACACACACACACACACACACACACACACACACACACACACACACACACATATATATATATATATATATATATATATATATATATATATATTTTTTTTTTTAGTGAGGCAATTGGGGTTAAGTGATTTGCCCAGGGTCACACAGCTAGTAAGTGTTAAGTGTCTGAGGCTGCATTTGAACCCAGGTACTCCTGACTCCAGGGCCGGTGCTCTATCCACTGCACCACCTAGCTGCTCCTGAAGACATATATTTTTAAGAGGACTTCAGAGAAAGTTCTAGAATGGGGAAACATGCTGAGCTGAATGTTAAGATTAGGAAGTATGGAAGATATGTCAGTTATTCAAAAAGCATTTATTAAATGGCTATTTGCTTGGTACTTTGCTAAAGCACTGGGAATAGAAAGAAAAGGAAAAGGCCCCTGTGCTCAAGGAGATCATTGTCTAATGGGGTAGATAACTGTGTCTGGCACACGGTAGGCCCTTAATAAATGTTGATTGATTGATTGATGAAAACAACTATGTATAAACTATATATATATATATACATACATACATATATATATATATATATATATTTGTTACAGGCAAAATAGAGATAATCAATAGAGGGAAGGCAGCAGGAAAGGATTCTTTTTTTTGTGGGGCAATGAGGGTTAAGTGACTTGCCCATGGTCAAACAGCTAGTAAGTATCAAGTGTCAGATGTGAACTCAGGTCCTCCTGAATCCAGGGCTGGTGCTTTATCCACTACACCACCTAGCTGCCCCATCTCATTTATTTCTAAAAGGATGGGTCCATTAAATTTTAATTTTCTCCATTGAACGAACTCTCATCCCTTAAGAGCAAGGGTTGTCTTTTGCCTTTCTTTGTGTCCCTGGTGGTTAGCACAGTGCTCAATATATAGTAGGTACTTAGTAAAATGCTTATTGACTATTTTCTATACATCATCTAAGGACACTTTCTTGAGGGGTGCCAAAAAAAAAAGACCTTTACTCCAAGCTATTGTCTACCTCATTTTTATCATTTTATATTAGTTCTTTGCATGAAGGAATTTTGTCACCAGGAATTCCCTCTTACTATGCAAACTGTTCTTCTGGAAAGTGAGAAAGAAAATCAGACAGAAGGAACAAAGTCAAATGTTCCCCAGGTTCACTATACCTTATGATACAATCCACTCTTCTTTTAGTCCAAGAGTTCTCGGCACTTTTTTGTAACAAGAATCACTTTGACAATCTAGCGAATGTTATGAACCCATTTTTTTCAGAATATTTTTAAATGCACAAAATGCAACATATAGGATAGAAAAGAAGCCAATTATATTAAAATTCAGTTATCAAAATGTTTTTAAAAAGTTCATGAATCCTAGATTAAGAACCCCCCTACTTTAGTCCGTAGTTATGGAATCAATCAATCAATAGACATTTAATAAGTACTTAATATGTGCTTGCATGCTTATTAAATATTATGTGGTTGCCTGGAGATATAAAGACACAAGTTTAACAGTCCCTCCCCTTGGGGAGTTTACCTTATAATGGGAAAGATAATATGAATATATATATATATGTACATACCTCATACAATATGGGTACAAGTTTTGGGAGGGAGGGAAATAGTAGCTAGGGGGATCAGAAATGATTTTATGTAGAAAGTGGTGCTTGAGTTGAATCTTGAATGATTCCAGGGGTTCACAAAGGCAGAGGTAATGAGAGGATTGCCTTCTAGGCATGAGGGATATAGTAGGCATCAAATGTATTGTGATGTTATTCTTAAAAGCAAGAGCTATGTCCAGCAATGAAAGATCTTTCTAGTTTAAATAATAGAAGAAGCTGTTCACTTCACTTAGAAATGTCTGGGCTCTCGCAACTTTATGTGGTATGCAGGTTAAGGTACTCATTAAGAATATTTATTCAGGATGAGAAAGGTAAGAAACAGATGCAAGTAATTGAACTCGATCACCAAAATTTGTAAGGCCCCATTCACAACAGTGAGGCCAAGACGGTTATTTGCTAAACATTCCTGATGAGTTAAAAGTATCTCTGTAGGTTGGACTACATGAGTTTTTAGAGAAAGATCTAGAAATTTAAGATGAGTGTAATGAGGGCTTGTTAATTGAAGAAGTTAGAAATACCAAGAGTGTGTTACCAAGACCTAATAATTAAACTGGTATGGTGCCACTGCCAAGTTTTAACTCCTTTGCAGAGACCTACCAGCTACTTTGTAGTAAATAACTCAAGTTCCAGGTGGGGACAAAAGGTTAGGCTTCCCTTCATCCATCTTCTTTCCACATTATTACTCTGGCAGTAGACAGTTTCAGTCAAGGTTTCCCTATTGAAATTTTCATTCTTTGAAAAGGATAGAAATCTAAAACACTCTGGAATAGGGGAGGTAGGTAAGTGGAATGGGACTACTCTTTGGGAGACAGGCTGTGACTACTCTCCATTGCTTTCCTGGTATGTGTTTCTTGAAAAAAATTTACAATGTTTTTAACCTTCATGATACCATGTCATGCAATCATGTATAGAGCTGAACACTCTAGACATGGGATAACTCCCAAAGTCCAGAGAGCTTTCTGAGTAAGTGTGAACAAATGAAATCATAAAGGTTATTAACAGAGATTGTTGGAAAATTGGGCTCATCTGGAAAAAGTAAAAATTGCTATTTAGACTCTTGGCATATTTTCAAGGGGTATTGAGTTCTTGAGCAGCTTTGTAACGTGAAAACCTCTTTCTCCTTTAAGTTCAAGGGTCATGGACACCTTATTTTTAAAATATTTCTCACTTTCTTATGGAAATATTTTCCAAATCTAAGTTTTCCTTCAGATCTCTCATCTTGGAGGGTAAAGAGCTCACAAAACCTTTCTTTCTTGAAGAAACCTAAAGAGATTTTACATTTACCTGTGCTGAATTCATAGACCATGACACTCCCCTCCTTTGCTCTTAAGATCCTATATTCTTAGCATGATATTATTAACAATGTATAAATAAGGCTTTTTCATCACTCACATAATAATCAGAGAATTATAAAAGCCTTATGTTCTGCCCTTATTCAGTCTCACTTGGCTCCATTCCTTCTCCTGTTGTAGCTAACCCCTCCATACAACAATGGATGCCTTTAACATACCTAGAAGATCATGCAAGGAGGATTATTATGTGTGATTTCAGTCACAAAAGTTTCATCACTCATAGAAGCAAACACTATAATTGTGGCTGTGAAGAGAAGGGTATACTTTGTGGAGACAAATTATTCTATTTCCCACTCTTGATATGAATTTGGTTTAAAGCCATGGAACCATTTAGAAGTACTGGGTTTTTTATTTTAAGTGATTATGGATTAGCATGCCCTAAAAAAATAACAAAAAATAAGCTTTCTTTTCATTTAGGAAATAGAAACTCTGTGAGAAGGAACTGGGAAGACATTTTTAGTTTACCCTCTCTGAACCTCAACCATATTTCTTTCCTTCCTCCTTTTTTGCTTCTACCTGACTCCCAGTTCATCATGTAGTTTTAATTATTCTTATTGTGGAAGCACAATTACATTAACTGGTTAGGATTATAGTATATTATCCATGTAGTCCCAAAACTAAGTCTCAAATTAAATCTATTCCATTTGACAAACACTTTTTAAATACCCACTTTGCTTCTGCAAGACACTGGACTAAGGGGCAGCTAGGTGGCACACCAGCCCTGCATTTAGGAGGACCTGAGTTCAAACCTGGCCTCAGACACTTGACACTTACTAACTGTGTGACCCTGGGCAAGTCACTTAATCCCCATTGCCCTGAAAAAAAAAAGACATTAGACTAAGTGCTACAGCATACTTGCTTTGAGATATATTGTCAGAATCCACAAATGTTGGACTGAGGTTTTGGAATATCACCAAGGTAAATGAGAATAGAAGGAATTTGGGCAAAATAGAAAAACCATTCTATTTTCTTACCTAAAATTACTGTTAATTATCAATATTTTTGTTGTAAGTATGGTTTCAAGTTTCATCATTTAAAGGAAAAAAAATGTTAATTGCACCAACATTTTTCATGTAACTCCCTACTCACAACATGTGGAATGCAAAATTCATTAGAATTCTATTTGGAATATGTCATTAAGGTCTGATTAAATTATATAGTCTGTCTTTCAGATATTAATGTAAACTTATTGGGACATGGTCGAACCTGAACTTAAATAGCTATGAGTTTGAGGTTACAAATTATTCTTTTTTAAAAGAATTTTTTTTTATTTTCCACTGAATTTTTCCAATTACATTTAAAATTTTTAGTAATCATTATTTTTTTTAGTTCCAAACTCTCTACTTCCATTCAGCCCCATTCCCCTCCTTGAGATTTATTATCACTTATACATGCAAATTTGTAAAAATTCCATATTAGCCATATTGCAAAAGAAAACACAAGAAAAAATAAAACAAGAAAAAGAAAGTTTAAAAGTATACTTCAATCTGTATTCAAAGTTCATCAGTTCTCTCTCTGGAGGTGGATAGAATTTTTCATCATGGGTTTTTTGGAATTCTCTTAGATCATTATCTTGATCATAGTACCTAAGTCTTTCACAGTTGATCATCCTTATAATATTGTTGTTGCTAAGTGAAATGTTCTCCTGTTTCTGCTCACTACATTTTGCACATGTTCATAGAAATTTTCTTGTGTTTTTCTAAAAGCATCCTGCTTATCACTTCTTGTTGTACAATAGTATTCAATCACAATCATATACACCAATTTCTTTAGTCAGTACCCAATTGATGGGTATCCCCTCAATTTCAAATTCTTTTTCCTCACAAAAAGAACTACTATAAATGTTTTTGCATAAATATGTCCCTTTTCCTTTTCTTTGATCTCTTTGACATATAGAAACATTAGTAGTATTGCTGGGTCAATGGATTAGACAGTTTTATAGCCCTTCGGGAATAGTTCTAAATTATTCTCCAGAGTTATAAGACTAATGCACAACTCTACCACCAATGCATTAGTGTCCCAAGTTTTCCATATCTTCTCCAGCATTTGTCATTTTCTTTTTCTTTTGTTAACCCCAATCTGAGAGGTGTGAAGTCATATCTCAGAGTTGTTTCAATTTGCTTTTATCTAATCGGTAAATCATAATCAATTCCCACCTGTGCCCTCTGTCTAAATTTATTCCTATCATCTGCCCTAATATTCAGAAAGCTCTTATGATTTAGATATGTCATCTTCCCATGTAGGAATGTAAACAGTTTGACCTTTTAACATCTCTAATGATTTCTTTTTCCTGTTTACTTTTTTATGCTTCTCTAGGGTCTTGTATTTGAAAGTCAAATTTTCTAATCCTTTCAGGTCTTTTCATCATGAATACCTGAAAGTTGTCTTTTTCATTGAAGTTCCATTTTTTCCCCTGAAAGATTATACTCTGTTTTGCTGGATAGATGTTTTTTGGTTATAATCCCAAATCCTTTGCCCTCTGAAATATCATATTACATGCCCTCTGATCCTTTAATGTAGAAGCTGCTAGATCCTGTGTTATGCTTACTGTAGCTCCACAGTATTTGAATTCCTTTTTTCTGGCTGCTTGCAATATTTTCTCCTTGACCTGGAGCTCTGGAATTTGGCTATAATATTCCTGGAACTTTTTCTTTTGGGATCTCTTTCAGGAGGTGATTGGTGGATTTTTTCAATTTCTATTTTACCTTCTGCTTCTAGAATATCAGGGCAATTTTCCCTGACAATCATTTTGAAGATGATCGCTAAGCTCTTATTTTCATCATGGTTTTCAGGTAGTCCAATAATTTTTACGTTATCTCTCCTGGATCTATTTTCTAGGTCAGCAGTTTTTCCAAAAAGATATTTTTCATTTCCCTCTATTTTTTAAAAAATTCATTTGGATTTGCTTTATTGTGGTTTGGTTTCTCATAAAGTCACTAGCTTCCATGTGTTCAATCCTAATTCTTAGACAATTACTTTCTTCAGAGAGCTTTTGTATCTCCTTTTCCATTTGGCTTTTCAAGCTGTTGACTTTCTTCTAATGACTTTTCTGCATCACTCTCATTTCTCTTTCCATTTTTTTCCTCTACCTCTCTTACTTTATCTTCAAAGTCCTTTGTGATCACTTTTATGGCCTGAGACCAATTCATATTTTTCTTGGAAGTTTCAGAGCCTTAACATTGCTATCCTCTTCTGAGGATGCACCTCAATCTTCTTTGTCACTAAAGAAACTTTCTATGGTTCACAACTTTCTCTGCCTGCTCATCTTGACTTTCTTTTACTTGACTTTTAACTCCCTCTTAAAATGGGACCCTACTTCCAGGCTGTACTGTCCCAAGCTTCAGGGGGTCCCAGGTAGTAAAATTTAAGTAGGAGCAGGTTCTTAACTCACCTGGCATATTCTCTGGTCTCTAAGTAACCCCAGGCCAACTTGCTAGTTAACCAGGTAACAAAATTTTGTTTGCTGTGGTTGTTAGCTCCAACAAGCCTGTGCCCCTCCCCGACCTGGGCCTCTGCTGCTCAGGATTTCTTTCTGGTTCTCTGCTGGGGTAGAACAACAGAATTTCCCCTCAGCTCCTCTACAGGAGCTGTAGTCTTACCCTGGCCAGCCATTCAGCCCTCTTACCAGACTGTGAGTTTAGTTCCAGATTATGCCAGCATTGCAACTGATACAGAGGCTCAGGGGTAATTTTCTCTGGCACAGCCTTCCTGGGGCTGGATCTGTGTTGGTGTGATTGTGGGGTTGGACTCTACTCCCAGCCCAGCACAGCACAGCAGCCCCTTCTTGCTGAATTTCTAAACTGTCTTTGACTGGAAAATAATCTCAGCCCATCTTTTTGTGGGTTCTGCTGCTCCGGGGGTTGTCTCATGGCTGTGTTTGGAGTTTTTTTGAGTAATTGTGTCAGGAGTTCTGAGCACTTAATGCTTTTTATCCCCCATCTTGGCTCTGTCAACCTAGATTTCTTTTAAATATTTATTTTATAGTCTTTAATATCCTTTGAAATGATGAATAGTTTGTTAACTATTATTTACAGCTCTTCAATTATGCTAATCTTGAACTTTAGGGACTCTGCTCGGGCATAACCAAAAAAGAAGTTGAAATGACTCTTGGCTCTATCTGTACTGTACAGTAATATCAATCTGAGGGACAGTTGAAATCAAATCAAAAGGTGTTTTAGCTGCCCCACCCCTTGCCAGAACTTTTTAATCTTGGTTCCAAAAGATGAAGAAAATCAACAGTATGTTCCACACAGAAATCATGGTTGGTCCTGGGAATGCTTCCTTATGTCTGCTGTCTCTCAAGGAAACTCTATACTTGTCTGTCTCTGCTATGATACATATTTTACAATATAAGTAATGGACTTAGGTGATTAGTCTTATCTTATAGTTCATTGCTATGTTATGCCACCTTTGTTATCTACTTATGAAAGTTGTTCTGAGGTGTCAGAGGAAGTTAGTTGAGGAATCAGTTTGTATTATAACAAAGTTAGGACAATATTTGTGCATACTTGCTGTTAACAAGAATTACATTTGGACTTAAATTAGCTAATGTTTGTCTATCTGATCTAGAATACTTGAGGGTAAGTCTTGTAGACAAATAAATTGAGCTTTAAATTTCTTTTGTAACCCATCTCTATCCATCAAACATTTTGCTTCCACAGGGAAGGGAATAATGAGGCCAAGAAAGGAGTTATAAATTGAAACCTGTATCTAACAGAGAAAGTTTTTATTTTTGCCCAAGTTAAAAAAAAGTTGAAGATTTCAAACTTCAAATAAATCAGAAACTCTGATGTTCTATAGAAGTGTTTAACCATAATCCATAGCTCTAAGACCATTGTCCCTGTTTCTAAGAACAAATTTCTTGTTCTTGGGCCCTTGCTCTCTATTTTCAGGGCTTCAGTATCCAATTTTGATCACATCCAAACTCTGGAAAACTCAATGATTAATCCATTCCATCTTCTTTTTTAGTAATAAAAAAAGCTTTATTAAGGTTTTTCACTGATTTTGAAATCAAAAGGTAAAATGGTTTTTCTCAGGTTCCTGTAGTGAGCTATGGTGTTGAGCATAGAACAGTGAACAAGAGCAAAGAACAGTAGACAATTATGTACATGTCCTTGGTGCCTTATGAATTGAAATAACACTGGATTTTGAATCAGAGGGCCTATTTTGGCTTTCTGGTCATATCATATGCTACCTGTCTGACATTGACTAAAGTCATTTTACCTCTTTGGGCCTCGGTTTCTTTATCTATGAAATAATGGTGTAGGATTAAATGTCATTTTAGTTTCTTTCTAGAGTTTTCCTATGCATGGCCCCATTATCCCTTTTTGCCCTAAATGTATGGTGTTACTGGGGAAAAAATGAAGTGTTATAAGGAGGAGCCATAGAAAACATAGTAAGCATGCTCATGCTATAAGTAACAATAACTGATCTCTATATAGTACTTTAGGGTTTGCCAAGCATTTAATATATACTATCATTTCATCTAACAGTAGCACTCTGAGGTGAGTTCTATAGTTAATATTATACCTATCTCAAATGAGAGATTTTAAATGTGCTTCAAGGGTCTCGCATCTAACACTAGTTGTATGAGGCAAAGTTTGAAGCTGGGTTTTTCTGTTTGTTGTTTTATTACTCTTCCTATTATGCCACCTAACTGACTCAAGAATACTACCTTGAACAAGGAAGCTGCTTGTGATGAAACATCACCTATTGCTTCCTCAGTAATAACTTCCCCAACCTTAATTTATGTTTCTATTTTTCCCTGTTGGGTTGGGCAATTCTGGTAAAATTTTACTTAACTCAAAATTGTCTGCTGTTTTACTCTTTGTACAATGCTAACTAATACCATTTTCATTTCTCCTTGGGCCTTGCTGATTTCTCTTCATCCACTGCTTCCTGTGGGGGATTTGGGAATCTAATAGTCTGATGCTCAAATCAGTTAGTCACTTTACCCCATATAATGGTGGTAAAAATGACCAGGTCATTTGATACCTGCAAACCCATCTGATATAGGGAGTCCAAATATAATGGTGCAATAAGAACAATTGAACATATCTCTGAAAAAACCCTATGTGCTTTGAGAAGCATTTGTATCCTTGTGGTAAATTGATAAGTAGTTTCATAAGCAGGTCAAGTAAGCATCCCTGCTTACTGGCCTCATGATGAGTCCTCCAGCTCCTTTAATCAGGCAGAAATAGGAACTGTCAGAGTTCTTGAACCAATGCAAGTAATTCATAGATATTTATCACTAGCTGCTGCACACAATTCAGTCCAAAGTGGTCTTAAATATATTGCATATAGTAGACAGGCTACAAACTGGGCCACCTGCTTCTCTATTGAAAAACAACTGTAAGATTGGCTAATATTACAAAAAAGGATAATAATAAATGTTGGTGGAGCTGTGCAAAAAATTGGAACAATGCACTTTTGGTGGAGTTGTGAACTGATCCAATCATTCTGAAGAGCAATTTGGAACTATGCCCAAAGGGCTATGGGACTGTGTATACCCTTTGATCCAGTAATACCAATACTAGGTCTGTATCCCAAAGATACCATACAAAAGGGAAAAGGACCCACATGTGCAAAAATATTTATAGCAGCTCTCTTTGTGTTGGCAAAGAATTAGAAATCGAGGGAATGCCCATCAATTGGGGAATGGCTAAACAAGTTGTAGTATATAAATGTAATGCAATGCTATTTTTGTAAGAAATGATGAGCTGGCAGATTTCAGAAAAATCTGAAAAGACTTAAGTGGACTGATGCTGAGTAAAGTGAGTAGAACCAGGAAAACATTACACACAGTAACAGCAACATTGTATGATGATCAACTGTGATAGACTTGGCTCCTCTCATCAGTACAATGATTCAAGACAGTTCCAAAGAACTCATGATAGAAAATATTCACCACATCCAGAAAAAAGAATTGTAGATTCTGAATGCAGAATGAATATACTGCAGACCCTGTTTCTACTTTTTGGCTGTTTTTTTTTTTCTTTTTTTGAGGTTTTCTCCTTTTGTTCTGATTCTTCTTTCATAATATGACTAAGACAGAAATATGTTTAATGTGATTGTACATATATAAACTGTATCAGATTGCTTTCTGTCTTGGTGGAGGTGGAGGGGAAGAGAGGGAGGGAGAAAAATTTGGAACTAAAATCTTCTGAAAACAAATGGTGAAAACTATCTTCACATGTAACTGGAAAATAATAAAATGCTTCCATGATAAAAAAGAAAAAATAAAACAATAAAAAGAAAGTGAAAAAAAAAGAAAAACAACTGTTAGACAATGCAGAGGTATTCCTAGAGAAATTCAGTGACATGTGTGAATCATTTAAGTTTACCAACCCTCTTTTTTTTTTTTTGCGGGGCAATGGGGGTTAAGTGACTTGCCCAGGGTCACACAGCTAGTATGTGTCAAGTGTCTGAGGCCGGATTTGAACTCAGGTACTCCTGAATCCAAGGTCAGTGCTTTATCTACTGCACCACCTAGCTGCCCCCAAGTTTACCAACCCTCTTAGATCTCTTATGTTTTCTGTCATTTTTCAATAGTGGCTCATTAATTATATCTATCACATCTTTCATCCCCTTAGTTCAGAAGTATATTTGTTCTAGGGTTGGTTACTCGAACTTATTGAAGGAAAGACAGAACTCTTAACACATTCTCATGTATCTTAGATTTCAATTCCTAATTATTCAACATGAGCTCCTTTTTCTTTCATTGTCTTCATCATCCTTAAACCCCTTGATCTTTTTTTCTCTCCCCCCTTATCCCAGTTTCTGACAAAGAGGCTAACTCTTCAAAATATTCCTTTGATCCCATATTTTCTAGTAGATGGCAAGATTATATCTTTAAACATCAATCATTTCTTTCCCTTCCTCCCCCGCTCCTCTCAATTTCAATCTCTCTTTATCTGTTAGTCCCTTTCCTATTCCTTCAAACACACTTAAACATCATCATTAAAAAGAAAACTCTTCCATAGACCATATGATTCCCTTGGGCTATCTATTTCTCTTCCCTCTCTCAGTTTTAAAAGAAACTGCAGTGTCAAGAAGCTTTAAAGAGCACTTTAAGGTATGGGATTATCAGAAATTAATTCAGTGGGAGCTACAAAGATAGGCTTTATTTTGATAATTTTGAAAATCAGAATAAGCCAACAAGATTTGTTCCCTCTTAGCTGTACATTTATTTTATTTAGCTTAAGTATGAGTTAATAATTCTTGTGGATTAGTGATAGTACCACATAATTCTCAAGAATATGGGTAACTCCATTATAAACATATGAAGATAGTCAACATCTATTTGAAAAATGGATGGATTTTATAGTGGAATGTAAGCTCCTTGAGGGAAGTGGCTGCTTTTGATTTTATTTTTGTAACTTCTTTGCCTAGCATAGTGTCATATAATAAATTCCACTGGCTATATATCAGCTCACATATCCAATATAAATACCATTCCCAACTTGGCTCCAACCTACTTTTCTCTCTCTTTAGATGATAAAGACTGGCCATGGACATTTCCAATCCAATCAACACCCTGCCAAGCTTCAACTGTTACTAGATTATCAGAACAAGAGAGATACTTCCTCATTTACAATTGAAGGGAGGACAGGACTTCTGAATCTGATATAAAATCCAATGCAATGCCAATAAATTGACATATTTTGGAGCATTCAGAAGAGGACTTTTTTTAAAATAAAGGAAAGTATGTGTAATCTGTTATAGGCCCAAATAATTCTTGGTTTTCTCCAGGCCAGGTGAAGCAGTGAGTCAAGGAAGATCTTTTCTGTGATCCCAAGAAATTTAACTTTCTTAGCAAGACACTGTCAATAGGCAATCAGCATCACAGATTTTTTTAGTGTATTTTACTTTTATAAAGTTATTTTCATGTAATAAATAACCTAGAAAGTATGCAGAATAGTAACATAAGAAGGAAAGTTCACAGGATTGATGAATAAAAGGTAAAATGTATCTTTTATACATCGCCTCCACCCCATAGTATGTGGATAATTAGGTCTAGATCATCATTAGATAATTAGATAATCATATTAGAAGTTCCTACAGCATTCCTAGACTTAAACAGTCAGGGCAATGTCATGCACAAATACAAGCATTTGAAGAATCTTACTCCTTATATTGCTATTATTCTCTTTGGGCCTTCCTTGTGTTTTAGATTTCATTTGTTGTGATTATTAGCATGTCATTGAATAAAACAACTAACATGACTACAAACTATCATGAACTCTTCAAAATTTTAGCATCCTGCACAACCGACAGAAGAATGTGCAAAAATCATCTTCTAATGAAGAACAGCTTGGAAGGTCAGAAGGAGGGAGCTGCTGTGCTGAGACAGGAGTGGAGCCCAGCCGCACAGTCAACCTGACACAGATCTAGTCCAAGGAAGGCCTCACCAGAGAAGGAGACCCCCAGAACCTCTGAAGTGCCAGTGTTGTCTGAAACTAAACTCACCATCTGGTGAGAGGGCTGAGCCCTTGGCAGGGTGGAGACTACAGAGGTCTATGCTGGTGTTGAGGCAGAACGTGGGTTTTCACCCCTGCTGGAACAGGAGGTAGGCTTGAGTAGCAGTGGCCGCAGGTGGGGGAGGGGGCCAGGCTCATCAGAGCTGACAACCACAACACACAAAGCTGGTTGGTTAGCAAGTTGGTCTGGGGTCATCTATGGACCAGGGAAGAGGCCAGGCAAGTGAAGCACCTGATCTTCCTTAAATCATATCACACCTGGACTTCCTGAACTTTAGGATAATGCAGCCTGAAAACAGTGCCCCACTTTAAGGAGCTAAAAGTCAAGTAAAAGAAAGACAAGATGAGAAGACAGAGAAAGGTGAGGACCATAGAAGTTTCTTCAGTGACAGGAAGATTGAGGTGTACCCTCAGAGGAAGATGTCAAGATCAGGGCCCCTATATCTAACGCTTCCAAGAAAAATATGATTGGTATCAGGCCATAGAGGCACTCAGAAAGGACTTTGAAGATAAAGTTTAGAGAGGTAAGAGGGAAAATGGAAAGAGAATGAGGGTGATTCTGAAAGGCGAGAAAAAAGTCAGTAGCTTGAAAAGTCAATTTGGCCAAATGGAAAAGGAGGTACAAAGTTTCTCTGATGAAAATAATTGTCTAAGAATTAGGATTGAACGACATGGGGCAGCTAGGTGGTGCAGTGGATAGAGCGCTGGCCCTGGATTCAGGAGGACCTGAGTTCCAATCCAGCCTCAGACACTTGACACTTACTAGCTGTGTGACCCTGGGCAAGTCACTTAACCCTCAATGCCCCACAAAACACCAAAAAACAAAAAAGAAAAAAAGAAAGTCTTCCATTAAGGGCAGCTAGGTGGCACAGTGGATAGAGCAATGGCCCTGGAGTCAGGAGTACCTGAGTTCAAATCCGGCCTCAGACACTTAACACTTACTAGCTGTGTGACTCAGGGCAAGTCACTTAACCCCAATTGCCTACTAAAAAAAAAATTAAATTTGGGGCAGCTAGGTGGTGCAGTGGATAGAGTACAGGTCCTGGAGTCAGGAATACCTAAGTTCAAATCCGGCCTCAGACACTTAATACTTACTAGCTGTGTGACCCTGGGCAAGTCACTTAACCCCAATTGCCTTACTAAAAAACAAAAAACATATTCCTATAAGGATTGAAGACATGGAAGCTAGTGACTTTATGAGAAACCAAGACACAATAAAGCAAATCCAAATGAATAAAAAAACAGAGGGCGATATGAAATATCTCCTTGAAAAAACAAATGACCTGGAAAATAGATCTAGGAGAGGTAATTTGAAAATTATTGGTCTACCTGAAAACCATGATCAAGGAAAGAACTTAGACATCATCTTCCAAGAAATTGTTAGGGAAAATTTTCCTGATATTTAGAAGCAGAAGGTAAAATAGAAATTGAAAGAATCTGCTAATCATCTCCAGAAAGAGATCCCCAAAGGAAAACTCCTAGGAATATTATAGCCAAATTACAGAGCTCTCAGGTCAAAGAGAAAATATTGCAAGCTGCCAAAAAGAAAGAATTCAAGTACTGTGGAGCCCCAGTCAGGATAGCACAAGATCTAGCAGCTTCTATTAAAGGACCAGAGGGCATGGAATATGATATTCCAGAGGGCAAAGGAAATGGGATTATAACCAAGAATCACCTACCCAGCAAAAACTCATCATAATCTTTCAGAGGAAAAAATGGGACTTTAATGCAAAAGAAGACTTTCAGATATTTGTGATGAAAAGACCTGAAGTGAATGGCGAATTTGACTTTCAAATACAAGACCCTAGAGAACCATAAAAAAATTGGAGTTGGGCGACATACCTGGGTTCATGCAGTGGGTGACTGTCTTGTGTCTGAGTCTGAGTTTGGTTGGGATCCCCCTGGGTCCATGGATGATGTTTGTCCACTGTGTCACCTAGCTACCCATGATGACATCTTTAGGGTTAAATTGAGGGGTGAGGTTAATGCATTGGGAGAGGGGGAAGGGCAGAGGTAGCATGGGGTGAAATCCCACATGAAAGAAACAGGAAAGGGCTTATGGAGTGGGTAAAGAGATGGGGGGAGGAGCAGGTCCAGTAAATTAATTTTACACTTATCAGAATAGGCTCAAAGACCTTAATCCCATCAGAGTTGGCTCAAAGAGGGATTAATACACAGTCAAATGGGGAGAGTAATCTATTTAATCTGGGCAGTAAATGAGCCCAACACTCATCAGAATTGGCTTAAAGACCTCAATCTCATCAGAATTGGTTTCAAGGAGGGAATAACATATACACTCAATTGGGTGGAGTAATCTCTCTAAGCCTGCAGGAAAATAGGAAGAGAAGGGATAAAGAGAGAGGGCAAAAGAAGGGAGGGCAGATTGGGGGAGGGGACAGACGAAGCAAATCCCTTTGAAGAGGGATAGGGTGAAATAAGATAGATAATAGAATAAATTTCATGGAGAAGGAAATAGATGGAAGAAAACAGTTAACAATAGTAATCATGAAAAGAGAAAAGGGGAAAAATCGTACAAAAAATATTTATAGCAACTCTTGGTGGAGGCTAAGAATTGAGAATCAAGGGAATGTCCATCAATTGAGGAATGATGGAAAAAGCTGTGTTATATGATTGTAGTGGAATGGTCTTGTGGTGTAGGAAATGAAAAACAGGATGATCCCAGAAAAATCTGGAAAGACTCATATGAACTGATATATACTGCAGTGAGCAGAACTGGGATGACATCGTGCATAGTGACAGCAGTATTGTTTGATGAGCAATTGTGATGACTTAACTACTCTCCAGCAATACAATGATCTAAGACAATCCCAAGGGACTAATGAGGAAGCATACTACCCACCTCCATAGAAAGAACTGATAAAAAGAGACACTTGTGGATTATACATATATAACCTATATCAGACTGGTTGATGTCTTGTGGAGGTGGGAGGAAAGTGAGGGAGGGAAAAAAATTAGGAATTCTAAAGCTTTTTTTTTTTTTAGCAACAAACATTTATTTTATTTTCCATTTACATGTAAGGGTAGTTTTCAATATTCATTTTCATAAGATTTAGAGTTCCAAATTTTTCTCCCTCCTTCCCTTTCCCCCCCACTCCACAAGATTGCAATCAGGTTATATATGTACAATCCACAAGTGTTCTTTTTATCAGTTCTTTCTATAGGGGTTCATAGTAAGCTTCCTCATTAGTTCCTTGGGATTGTCTGAGATCATTGCACTGCTGAGAGTAGTTAAGTCATTCACAATTGCTCATTGAACAATACTGCTGTCACTATGCACAATGTCCTCTCAGCTCTGCTCACTTCACTATACATCGATGTTCATTAGTCTTTCAAAGTTTCTCCGGGATCATCCTGTTTGTCATTTCCTACAGCACAAGACCATTCCACTACAAGCATATAACACAGCTTTTTCCATTATTCCTCAATTGATGGCCATTCCCTTGATTCTCAATTCTTAGCCTCCACCAAGAGTTGCTATAAATATTTTTTGTACAATTTCCCCCCCTTTTCTCTTTTTCATGATTACTATTGTTAACTGTTTCCCTTCCATCCTATTCCCTTCTCCATGATATTTATTCTATTATCCATCTTCTTTCATCCTATCACTCTTCAAAAGGGATTTGGTTCTGTCTGTCCCCTCCCCCACTCTGCCCTTCCTTTTTTTGCCCCTCTCTCTTTATCCCCTTCCCCTCCTATTTTCCTGCAGGGTTATAGAGATTACTCCACCCAATTGAGTGTGTATGTTATTACCTCCTTGAGCCAATTCTAATGAGATTGAGGTCTTTGAGACAATTTTGATGAGTGTTAGGCTCATTTCCTGCCCAGATTAAATAGATTACTCCACCCAGTTGGGTGTCTCTTAGTCCCTCCTTGAGGCAGCTCTGATGAGTTTATGATCTTTGAGCCTTTTCTGATGAGTATAAAATTAATTTACTGCCCTGCTCCTCTCCCATCTCTTCCCCCACTCCATCAGCCTTTTCCTGTTACTTTCATGTAGGATTTCACTTCTGCTCTTCCCCCTCCCCCAGTGAATTCCCTTCACCCCTCAATTTAACCCTAAAGATGTTATCATCTAGCTAAGTGACACAGTGGACAAATCACCACCCCTGGACCCAGGGGGATCCCAGCCAAAACCCAGCCTCAGACACAAGACAGTCACCCACTGTACCACCCCAGGTGTGTCCCCCAGCTCTAATTTTTTTATGGTTCTCTAGGTTCTTGTATTTGAAAGTCAAATTTGCCATTCACTTCAGGTCTTTTCATCACAAATATCTGAAAGTCTTCTTTCTCATTAAAGTCCCATTTTTTCTGCTGAAAGATAATGCTGAGTTTTGATGGGTAGATGATTCTTGGTTGTAATCCCATTTCCTTTGCCCTTTGGAATATCATATTCCATGCCCTCCAGTCCTTTAATGTAGAAGCTGCTAGATCTTGTGCTATCCTGACTGGGGCTCCACAGTACTTGAATTCTTTCTTTTTGGCAGCTTGCAATATTTTTTCCTTGACCTGAGAGCTCTGGAATTTGGCTATAATATTCCTAGGAGTTTTGTTTTTGGGATCTCTTTCTGGAGGTGACCGGTGGATTCTTTCAATTTCCGTTTTAGCTTCTTCTTCTAGAATTTCAGGGCAATTTTCCCTGAGAATATCTTGGAAGATGGTGTCTAAGCTCTTTCCTTGATCATGGTTTTCAGGTAGACCAATAATTTTCAAATGATCTCTCCTGGACCTATTTTCCAGGTTGGCAGTTTTTCCCAGAAGATATTTCACATTGCCCTCTATTTTTTTATTCATTTGGATTTTCTTTATTGTGTCTTGGTTTCTCATAAAGTCACTGGCTTCCATTTGTTCAATCCTCATTCTTAGGCAATTATTTTCATCAGCGAGCTGTTGTACCTCTTTTTCCATTTGACTTTTCAAGATGTTGACTTTTTTCTCATGTCTTTCCTGCATCACCCTCATTTCTCTTTCCATTTTTTCCTCTACCTCTATCATTTTTTCTTCAAAGTCCTTTTTGAGCATCTCTATGGCCTGAGACCAATTCGTATTTTTCTTGGAAGCTTTAGATATAGAGGCCCTGATGTTGACATCTTCCTCTGAGGGGGCCCCTTGGTCTTCCTTGTTACTGAAGAAACTTTCTATGGTCCTCACCTTTCTCTGTCTGCTCATCTTGCCTTTCTTTTACTAGACTTTTAGCTCCTTAAAGTGGGGCACTGTTTCCAGGCTGCATTATCCCAAGCTTAAGAAGTCCCAGGTGGTATGATTTAAGGAGAATCAGGTTCTTCCCTCACCTGTCCTGTTTCCTGGTCCTAGATGACCCCAGACCAACTTGCCAATCAACCAGCTTTGTGTGTTGTGGTTGTTAGCTCTCATGAGCCTGTGCCCCTTCCCCTCCTGCTACTCAATCCTACCTCCTGGTTCTCAGGGTCTAAAATCCAAGTTCTGCCTTAGCACCATTATAGACCCCTGTAGTCTCTCACCTGCCCAGGGCTCAGCCCACTCACCAGACTGTGAGCTTAGTTTCAGACAACACTGGTGCTTCAGCTGATTCAGAGGCTGTGGGGGTCTCCTTCTCTGGTGAGGACTTCCTGAGACTGGATCTGTGTCAGGGTGACTGTGGGGTTGGGTCTGACTCCTGTATCAGCACAGCAGTTCCCTCCTTCTGAACTTCCAAGCCATTCTTGGTTAGAAGATGATTTCAGCACATTCTTCTGTGAGTTTTGCTGCTCCGGGCATTTTCCAATGGCATTATTTGGATGTTTTTTGTAGCGATCATGTCATGAGTTCGGGAGCTCACTGCCTTTCCTCTGCCATCTTCAGAACTCTAAATCTTAGGAAAATGAATGTTTAAAATGACCTTTACATGTAACTGGAAGAAATAAAACTATGTTACTGAAAAATTAAAAAAAAGCTTAGAGTTGAAAGGGACTTTATCAGTTATCTAGTCCAACACCCTCATTTTATAGACAAGCAAAGTGAGGCATAATCTTTTAGCTCAGAAATTCCTTTTAGTAGAATTCAGCCTCTTTTTATTTAATGCTTATTTGGTAACTGATTGTTGATAATATTATAATGATAATCTGCAGTGTTACTGAGACCTTTTTTTATTCTCTAGGGAAAGGTTGCTTAGTATCTACTGCTTCTATCCACTGAACTAGACCTCACAGTCCAAAGTAGAAAATCCGAAAGCCTCCTCATAGGGTGAACTGAGGCCTACCTTTTACATTGGGCCCTGTTTTTGTTGTTGTTGTTTGTTTTTTGCAGGGCAATGAGGGTTAAATGACTTGCCCACAGTCACACAGTAAGTGTCAAGTAATGGAGGCTGGATTTGGACTCAGGTCCTCCTGAATCCTGGGCTGATGCTTTATCCATTGTGTCACCCAGCTGCCCCTGGGCCCTGGTCTTTGAAGAATGAAGATTAAGGATTTCTATTTGATCAATCTAAATTGATCACTGTGATGAGTAAAACTATATGTAGTCACCTTATTTCTGTCCTGAGTTAAGGGAAAATTAGTCTGGGGTTTCTAATATTACTTATAATATTACTTATAAATTAGAAGCGTTAGCACTAGTTTTGGGAATTAAGAATTTACTAAAGTATATTAAATATTAGTAAAGAGAGAACACTTGGCTCAGAAAGTTAAGAAAAGCCTATCTAACAACCATGAACATGTCTGAGAGCCTGTCTGAGTGTGGAAGCTTCCTCTGGGTCCAGAAGAGAGGTGGCCCTTCCACACTGCTCAAAACTAATTGACTCAAATCCATTGGTTCACTGGACTTGAGGGTAGTCCATGAGCAGAATGTGCCAAGTTCAGAGTTCAGAGAACCTACCACCTGAGGGCCAGGCTCTCAGGTATGTGTGGTTTCAATCTAGTCAACTTTAAGTGAATTAATCAGCAAAGTCAGTCCAATCAATCTCAATATTATCCTCTTCTCACCTCACAGTTTCCTGGTATTCTTATCTAATATCCTTTTTTATCTCATTCATTGCCAGAACTTCCCTAAGCAAACATGTGATGCTGATGAAGTGTTTTCAGAATTTCCATTTTGTGTCCTCTTCTCAGTAGTCAGGGAATCAGATACCAAAAAGTCACCTGCCTGGTAATGTATAGCTTAGCCTGAGAAGTTCCCATGCTTCAATTTTTTTCTGATACAATTTCATGTAGCCTGTAGCCCATTCTCTCAGGACCCTGCTAGGTATCTGAAATGAAGCTGATGAATTAATTTGCAGGAGCATGTTAGTAAGTGTGGGTATAATCCTTCTCAGGGATATTTTTGAAGAAAATAAGACCAAGCAATTTATTGCAGTTCTTCTTATGAATGCCCAATGGAAAACTATTTGAAGCCCATAGCTATGTCAGTTCCTCTCCATGATCTATCACTTAGGCTATTAAACAAAAAGCTAGCTTGCAATAATTTGTAGTTAACCTCAATCATCTGTATTCCATAATAGCCTTGAAGGAGGAAGATGAAGATTACTATGTATTGTTTAGGCCAATTACTTCATCTCTCTTAACCTATTTTCTTTGTAAAAATTGATAAAAATATTAGGAACAGACTTTCCTTTCCTTGTATTTTCCAGAATTAGTACCTTAACATCTGAATTACAACGTTATTATGCATATTGTCACTTAGCACAGTTCCTGGCACACAGTAGGCACTTAGTACATATTAGTTGACTCACTGAACTAAAGAACCATAGAAGATGGTAGAGTAGAAAAAGCACTAAGCTGATATATACCAACATTCCCCTCCAAATAACTTGAAAATATCACTTCAAATCAAGTTATTGAGCTAACAAAAATGTCAGAGCAAGATGTTATTTCAGCCTGAGACAACTTAGAAGGTCAGAAAGAAAGATTTCTGACACAGGAGTAAAAACTGGATTGTAGTCCACATAGATGAAACACCAAAGATGGGATCAGGTGGTGGCAACAACAATAACAAGATCTTTGGGAGATCTTAAGCCAGAGATGGTAAAGGGACTTGGCAACTGTTCAGAAGGAGAAAATAGGGGACTCCTCTACTAGCACTTTACACAGGACCAGATAGTATTTGGCAACACCATCATTGCCTAAACCCATTTCTGGGTCATAATTCAGGGGCAGAGAATATAATTTCTGGTTCCAAGGGAGCAGGGGCTCTGACAAGTAGTACTGATTTCAATCCTAAAGGATAAGGGGTCCTTCAAGGGTAAGGACCAGTGCATAGACCAAGAGAACAGTGACCATACTTCTCTCTAGATTATACCACCTTGGAAGAACTGAAAACTTCCAAACCCCCAGAACTAGCTTTGAAAATGGCAGGATGAAAAAGTCTGAAGCTTGATACAGTGCTCCTATCTCTCTCCCCCAACCCCACCCAATGCTGGGAACAGAGATCAACTTTAACATAAAATACAAAATCAAGATATACAGTGGAAAAATGAGGAAATAACAAAATAAAAATCCTGACCATAATAAGCTATTTTGGTGATAGGAAAGATCAAGACACAAACTTAGAAGAAGACAATGAAGTCAAAATAGTTACAAATAAACCTCAAAGAACAAATTTGAATTGGACACAGGACCAATAAAAATCCTGGAAGAGCTAAAAGTGATTTTGAAAATCAAATAAGAGAGGTAGAGAAAAAATTAGTAAAAAAGTGAGAGCAAGAGAAGAAAAATATGAAAGTACAACTAACAGCTTGGTAAAAGAAGCACAAAAAAATTACTGGAGAAAATAACTCCTTAAAAAAGGAATTGGTACAAAAATTCAATGAAGAAAATAATTCCTTAAAAATTAGAATTGGACAAGTAGAAGCTAATGACTTTGTGAAACATCAAGAAATAAAACAAAGTCAAAAGAATGAAGAATGGAAGAAACTGTGAAATATATCATCTAAAAAACTAATGATCTGAAAAATACATTGACGAGAAATAATTTGAGAATTATTAGACTACCTGAAAGCCATGCTCAAAGAAAGAGCCCATATATACAAATATGGCTTTGATAACTAAACTATGGTGAGCAAAAACAGAAAGAAAACTATATACCAATTTGGTAATTTTTTGTTAATTAATAGATTCAGAAAACTCCTCTGACAAAATATAACACCCAATCCTATTAAAAACACTAGGAAGGGGGCAGCTAGGTGGCACAGTGGATAGAGCACCAGCCCTGGAGTCAGGAGGACCTGAGTTCAAATCCGGCCTCAGACACTTAACACTTAGTAGCTGTGTGACCCTAGGCAAGTCACTTAACCCCAATTGCCTCACCAAAAAAAACAAAACAAAAACAAAAAAACCCAGAACAAACCAAAAAAAACACTAGGAAGGGCCTCAGACACTTGACACTTACTAGCTGTGTGACCCTGGGCAATGTCACTTTAACCCCCATGCCCCAACAAAAAACACCCCAAACAAACAAACAACAAAATAACTGCAGACAGTACTCCACTTAATTAACAATGGCCTTTCTGGACTTCTTTAGTCTTTTTATTCCTTCTTCTTTATCCTCAATCCTTTCCTTCTTCTTCCTTCTCTTCTTTCTTGCCAGTTCCTCATTTCTAGCATCCTTTTAGGTTTTCTCTTTCATTATAATGTAAACTGCTTGAGGATAGGGATTGTCTTTCTTGCTTGTTTCTGTATCCCCAGGGTTTATTACCCAGCTTAATATAGCCTTGAGCCCAGTTTTTCTCTGTCTCCATCTCTCTTTGTAACTATCTAGCTATATCTTGAAGAAAATAGTAATACATTTATTTGTATTATACACTTGTCATGTATACCTGTGCATAAAATTTTAGATAGTGTCAAGAATATTTTTGCAATGTGATTTTAGAGAATTAAAAAGAAAAAAAGCTAACAAATATTTTATATCCATTTTTGTCCCATATAAGAAAAGATGAGGCATATTAAGGACGTGTTTTAGTAGAGTGTTACTATAATCAGCACAAATGTTTGGCACCTTATTAATAAGTTAATGGGAGACCCAGCCTCTGACAGCCATTAACATTTTGACCAACTTGGTTACTGGGGCAAAAGAAAAATTAAATTTGCTTTGATCAATTAAAATGACTAATGCAAAAATCATCCTTCAGGCTTGACAATGAATACAGAATTTAAGTAATTAATGACTCAATATGGCCTGCTTCCAAGAAACCTTAATGTCTTAGAGTTCTTTAAAAGTTGAGTTGTCTGAATTATGGATTAATGACAAGCATCTAGAGTAAGAGTCTATTACACAGAAACTGAATTCAGTAGGAATTATGGGACTATGGCTTATTTTAGCCTCTAACTTCAAGACTATTTCTATCTTTACATTAGGTAGCATAGAATCTAATTTGCTGAGAATGCTCAGCAGAAATTAAATAGTATGACTTACTGTGTGTATCCTGTTGATCATTAGCTAGTCTTTCCCACAAAATGTCAAACTCTAGGAATTACCAACGAATTTTAAAAAAAACAATTCAGATTTAATTATGACCCACTGGAACTTTGAATAAATAGTTCCCAAGCAATTAATTCCATCACAAATAAAAAGTATTGATGAAATTACTCGAAGGCCATTTCCAGAATTAGACTGTGGTAATTAATTTCATGGTTCCTATGTTAATAAGTTGTCATACATTGTTTGGCAGACATTGATCAGAGCCCAAATCAGCTATGTAAATGAACTCAAATCCATTGCCTCAGGGCTGGAAAGAAATCGGGCTATCTTAAAAATAAAAAATAAAAGGTACAGTTTATATTGTGATTATCTTCCTTTGGGTTACAATTGTTTACTTCTTCTAAATGTTTTATCATAGTTAGAGGGTAGGTGAAAGGGGTGGGAAAAGTTTTTATTTAATATTGTGAGTCTGATAGGGTTATCTGTTAATCGGGTAGTTCTACTTTCTTTTTTTTTTTTTTAATTTTGTGAGGCAGTTGGGGTTAAGTGACTTGCCTAGGGTCACACAGCCAGTAAGTGTTAATTGTCTGAGGCCAGATTTGAACTCAGGTACTCCTGACTCCAGGGCCGGTGCTCTATCTACTGCACCATCTAGCTGCCCCGGTAGTTCTACTTTCAATCATATATTGTGTCATACCCAATTTATTCACAAGAGTAAATACAGTATTAAGCAAGCAATTTAGTTGATAGATTTTTGGAATTTAAGAACAGGTTTGTTTTTTAACCTTTGCTCAGGGACAGTACTAATTTTTTGCTGTTATTATATTTGTTTAAAATAGGGACCAATTTTTCTTCTATATAAATTAGTATATGTATGTTCCCACATAGAATAACACACATATCAGATATTAATTTTTACTTATTTTAGTTCTCTTCTTGATTTGTTTAAATATTGGCAATGTAACGATTGGAATGATGCCACCTGCTGGAGACTTACTGTAGGAAAGCTCCAACATGAGGAGAAGGCCTCTGAGGGCAGGACCCTGTGGTTTTTCTTGGGTGTCAGGAAGTGACGTTGGCTTGTGGGAGGAAGAAGGGGGAGGCTGGTGTGCTGGCTCGCTCTCTTTCCTGAGGACTCTGGTGGAGAAGGGAGCTGCAAATGTGCTCTCTCTTTAATAGATAGATGAAGCTAGGCCTTTCTCTCTCTCTTTACCAAATTCTTATTCTCCTTAATAAATGCTTAAAAGTCTAACTCTTGCTAAATCTTATAATTTATTGGTGACCACTCATTAGATATTTTAGACAGTATAGCTAGAATTTTAGCCCTTACAGCAAGCATCATGATTTTCAGGTGCTGGTGTTCAAATTTCTCTTTCAATTACTAGCTATGTGATCATGACCAATTCACTAAACTTCCTCTGTCCCCTTATGTGTAAAGTGGGCATATGACTTTTCAAAGACTGTGTTTTTCCAAGGAAAATAATATATAAATTTGTTGGGAACAGGAATATACTGATAAATATTAAACAGCCAGCTCTCCAGAAAAAAAAAATTATACACTGAAGACATTTTAAAGTTTAATCTGCATGATTAATGTTTTTTCCATTACTTTCTTAAATATAGAATATTAAAAAAAACCCCAGAAACCAAGCCCTGATTTGGAGCATTTGCCAATATCCAATTTTCCAAGGGGAGAGTGTGCTGAAAAATAATTTTACCTACTTTTCATCTATGTTGGGTTGACCTTGTCTACTGGCACTCATCATAAGACACAGTTCATAAGTGCCTAGAATCAAATCACATTTGGTTCCATAAAATCTTATTGCCTTTTATGTCAACTTTATCAGATTAGTGATCTATTTGGGTATATCCTCCAACCATGATTATTATAACCTGTTCATGCTTTTCCAATACTTATTCTAAATGTTTATCCACAGGTAATTCCAGATAGTCAACTACATGATAGTGATATACTATTTTCACATTTTATAGGTACCAGGGTAGCACTGTGGGTGTTTATGCTTCCTGTTTTCACTACATTACCCCCCACCTCCTTTTCCAGTCATATTATTACCTTAATAACTGTTATGCCACATCTTGAGCAAGGTTGTCATTAAGAATATATCACAGCCTACTTTCACTCCCCATAAAGTACTTCATTGCCCTTTGGGTCACCAGAAATGCTAAAGTTCAGTTGTCACAAATGCAATAACTGTGACTGAAAAAGAATTTTATAAATAATCAGTAGACACAGATAAAATTCAGATTTTTCCCACTGTTCTAATTTTTATGAAGTTCAGATTGTATTTACTTAATTCAATCTGAATAGTAGCTAATATGCTTCTCAAGACTGTGTGCTAAATGTCTGAGGTCAGTTAATTTTTTAATTTTGTTAGGTATTCTCTATTAGTCCATAGCAACAAGTCACCTAAATGTGACTAGAAATTATGCTTAAATGACTTGAAATTTTTGGAGGTGAGGAAGAATGTTGACTTCATATGTGGCTGTGAAATCCTGGAACAGAATTCAATGGTGCTTTCATAAGAGTTGTATTTATGACTCAGAATACAGTGATAGGATTCAAAATATGGGAAGAATGTGAGAGATTATCTCATCTGATGCCCTCATTTTCTAGATGAGGAAATAAGTCTCAGAAAAGTAAGGTGACCTGTCAGAATCACCTAAATAATAAATGACAATTTGCATTCTGTTGACCTGAATCCAAATTCAATGTTCTTTTCTCTATACTACGTAGCCATTCAAGTTTCCCATGTAAAACAAGGTTTGCTAAAAAATGTTAAGTAGAAAGTGGGAATATTGATAGAATTCATTCTTTTATTTGCGATGAAGGAAGAAATGACCATCAAATAAGACTACCTTTCCATCAGAAATGGATTCTGAAGGATGGGGTTCAGAGGAACCCAGTGGAAGAGTCTATAAGGAATAAGTAAGGGGCAACTAGGTGGCATGGTGGATAGAGCACTGGCCCTGGAGTCAGGAGGACCTGAGTTCAGATCCAGCCTCAGATACTTGTCAACTTACTAGCTGTGTGACCCTGGGCAAGTCACTTAGCTCCAATTGCCTTGCCCCCCCCCAAAAAAAAAAGAAAAGAAAAAAAGAAAAAAAAAAGAGATAAGTAAGGGTAAAGTCTCCAGCACAATACTGGATTAAAGAACCTATAATTTTGTTCCAATAGATTTAAGATATAGATCAAGACTGTATCTGATGTTCTGAATTGTTTTCAACTCATCTAACCCATAAGGGAGAAAATGCCAATTAATTTACATTTCCTCATATCAAATCCTTTAATGTTTTACTTAATTAGAATATTTCTATTTTATTTTGAGGGGTAATATCTTGAACAGAAAACAAGACACTATCTACCTAATATAGTTTGTCCTCTGATATTTAGAATGTCTCTATGTCTACATCTCTCTACTCCCTAGTGACTCAGGAAAACAGAAATCATCATAATTACACATTTTCTTCACCACTTGACTAATTTTCACAGTTTGATATGCTGTCAGCTTCAAGATGTTCCTGAATTTAGGAGATGAGATTGACCATAACTAGGCACTGAAGGGATCTTTTTCTTGCAGTCCCTGGAAACAAGACTACTGAGGCATGCCATACCCCATTCCTTTTATTTTTAAAAGGAGACAAGTATGAAGCATGAAGTATATTGCCTGCTGTGTCTTCTCAAGATACATAATCTCTTGGGGAAGCCATTGTGCTGTGGACTAATGAGTTTGAGAAGCCTAATTTGACATTGACATTTTTATGCATCATTTAATTGTTTCATGTTTAATTGCATTACAACAAAACTGACATCTGTGACAATGAAGATATAAAGGATAGTTTGTAAACTTAGAAAAGCAAAATGAAGTCAGAGCCTACTTCTACATGGAAAAAAAATCATGAAACAGACTAACCATATCCATTACAGTACAACCAGAAAAGGGAGGGTGAATATTGAAGAGATCCCACAATAGACCTTAATTGAAAATGTGGATCATTCATTTAATTAGTCTTGAGAAAGAGCATAATGTTTTCTGTAGCTCAACTTTTCAAATAACCAGAGTTTTCTCTCTTATTCCCTCAATATTTTTTTAAAAAAAATGAACATCTTCCTCAAATGGATTATAAACCCCTTTGTCTTAGTCAATATCTTATTCTCTTTGGTACTGAGTTGTTGTGTGCACTGTTCTAAAGTTCCACAACAATTTAGGAATGCATGAAATCTATGAATGGTTAAATGGAGGTGTAATTTCTCTATGGGGAAGTATATTCTATGACTTTTACTGTTTTCTTTAGAACTTAGAAAATGTCTTTTGTGCCTTTAGCGTCATGAATTTTGGTTTTATTTTTGGGTAACACATTTTTACCTTTCCTTGGAAATAATGGACAAGAATCACATATGACAAGTGTTAAGGGCTAAAATTCTAGCTAAACTGTCTAAACTATTTAATGAGTGGTCGCCAATAAATTATAAGCTTTAGCAAGAGTTAGGCTTTTAAGCATTTATTAAGGAGAATAAGAATTTGGTAAAGAGAGAGAAGGGCCTACATTCATCTATCTATTAAAAGGAGAGCACATTTCTAGCTCCGCTCTCCACCAGCATCCTCAGGAAAGAGAGCCAGACAGAGTGCTAGTCCCTTCCTTCTTCCTCCCACTAGCCCGCGTCACTTCATTTTTCAAAGAAAAGACTCCTGGTCTTGCCCTCAAAGACCTTCGCTTCATGGGTGGAACTCTTCTATAGTAAGTCTCCTGCAGGTGGCGTCATTCCAATCGTTACACAAGCAAGAGCAGGGGTTGCCCATCCACTTTGGTAGAAACAGTACTTGCATTGATGTGACTGTGAGTCCATTGAAATAGCAAATTCTCAAATCCTATGGATTAATAACAATTACATCTTTATATTGATGACTAATACTTGTGGTCCAGTCATCATTTTTATGCTTCCTTTGTCCCATGTTTGCATATGGCTTCTTTTCTTTTTTTTTCACTTAACTTTATACTTTATAAAGAATTTTCTTCACAATCACTCTTGGCGGAGGCATTTGCAAACATTATTGTTCTCTTTTGTTCAAACTGGAATATTGAGTCTTAAGGAAGTTAAAAGATTTGCCCAAAGACCTGCTGAAGAGTGAGGTTTTACTCTGAGGTCTTTACACAGCAGATCTGCATCACAATTTTATTATCTCCTAC
Source organism: Dromiciops gliroides (assembly GCF_019393635.1). Taxonomy (NCBI): domain Eukaryota; kingdom Metazoa; phylum Chordata; class Mammalia; order Microbiotheria; family Microbiotheriidae; genus Dromiciops; species Dromiciops gliroides. Next base: position 56,712,633 of record NC_057866.1, read on the forward strand.
AGAAACATGAGGACTTACAAAATGTAAGCTTCATGAAGGCAAAGAGTACTTTATTTTTTGACTTTTTAATCACTACTACATAGCATAAAGTTTTGCATGACTTTGAGGTGGAGACATTGGTCTAGATATGCAATTCAGTTACTGTAGAAAACTCTAGGAATTGAAGCCCCCACCTTTGTCCTATACTGGCTTATCAATCAATCAATACACATTTACTAGGCGATATGACTTCTTTTCCCATAAAATGTACCTTCCACCAATATGTCAATAGAGACCATCAGTCTTCTATAATTTACTATGTGGTCTTCAAGTACAGCTGTAGGAGACAAATGAATAACTGTGCTGTCAATGGGCAAGTGGTTATCTTTTTCACCTATCATTTATATGCTCTGGGCACTCTTATCTATTACATGAAGGGGTGGGACTTGATGCTTTTGAAATCTCTTCCAGTTATAGAGCTATGATACTCATGTTTAAAACTGCTTAGATTGGCCCTTATACAACAGAGATCAAGTTTATTACTGGGACTGTAATTTTCAAAATTGGTAAGATCTACCAGATCATGTACTTTTCTTATATAACTCTTCAGAACCGAGTCTCTCATCTTCATGCTACGATAAGATGTCATAGGAGTATTTTGGGCAAAGGAAACATTTTCTGCAATTGAAACAAACCATTAAATGTATATAAAGAACACTGATGAAAAGTTTATATAGTAAAGACCATTTCAATGATTTCTTTTTCTATACATACTGTCCCCAGTTCCCCATCTTTTTCCTATTTCTGCATGGCTGATCATACCTTAAGGTATGAAAGAGGCATAGTCTTTAGGATCTTCTTCCAGGTTGGCTTGTCAATCAATCAACAAGCCTTTATTAATCACACATTTTATGCCAGGCACTTTATTAATCACACATTATATGCTAGGTATCACAGATACAAAGACAAAAAAGAGATTGTTCCTGCTCTCAAGGTACTTACATTCTACTTACTTTATCACCAAAGAAAGGAATCTGACAAGAACCAATTCATATGATCTCTCCAAGAGTATTTTTAATTTTCAAGGAGGACACAATAGCAAGAAAAACATTTGGTAGAAATAAAATTTTAAATTCCAATTAGAGTGGAATTTCAATAATTAATAATAGACTAGCAGGTAAGGATAGGTATTTTGAAGTGAAAAGTATTCCTGGAATGCTCAAATCACATATTTCACTCCACACGAGATTGTTTCTGTTTCTCAGTTCCATTTCCTTCAGTTATTTGTCCTCCCCTCTACTGTGTGCCTAGAATAAGTCTAAGGCTATTTATCTATGTGAGGAAAAAATTAGATTGTGATTCACAGAAAGTGACCATATTGGCAATCTTCCCTGTAGATCCCATTCATCATAGGATCAACTTGAAGAAAGTCAGGTTGAGTTGAGTTATGCTGAGCTGTATTCTGATAGTTTTATTGTCATTCAGTCATTTTCCAGCCATGTTTGGCTCTTTGTGACCCCATTTGGGGTTTTCTTGACAATGATACTGAAGCGTTTTGTCATTTCTTTCTCCAGCTTATTTTATAGATGAGGAAACTAAGGCAAACTGGGTTAAGTGATTTGCCCAGGGCCGCACAGCTAGTTAGTGTCTGAAGCCGGATTTGAAACCAGGAAGTTGAGTCTTCCTAACTCCAGGCCTGCCATTCTATCCACTGTGCCACTTAGCCATCCAAGAGTTGTATACATATAAGCTAATTATACTTTATGGAAACATTAGATTATAAGCTTTTTGAACTCAGGGACTGTATTTTCCCTCTTTTTGTGTTTTGAATAGTCTGGCACACAGTAGGCACTTAATAAATCTTTATTTATTGATTGATATAATGGAATGTAAGTTGATCATCTACATTTTATGGGGTAATTTTAGACATCAGACTTCAGATTGCCTTTGCATTCTTTTTTTTTTTTTTTTTTGGTGAGGCAATTGGGGTTAAGTGACTTGCCCAGGGTCACACAGCTAGTAAGTGTTAAGTGTCTGAGGCCGGATTTGAACTCAGGTACTCCTGAATCCAGGGCCAGTGCTTTATCCACTGTGCCATCTAGCTGCCCCTGCCTTTGCATTCTTGATCAATGTTCAGAGCCTGTTCTATTGGTCACATTGGCAGATAGCCTTGTGTTATGAACTGAGTAGTACCAAAACATTAGTGATAGAAGGATGAATGATCATGTGATATAGTGGAAAGTGTAAAGAATTAATTGTTATTTGAGGTTTTTATGCCTTGGTGCGCACTGGCCTACGGCTCAGCAAACCGCATGGTGCTCCACCCACTGGTTATAGCCATTGCCATGGCACTGGCACCTCACATCATCACCACTCGCCAACGCCTACATGGGCCTGGCAAAATTATAATGATTGGAAGCCTAGTGAGAGCAGTCATGTGACTGTCAGAGCGGCCATCCCATTGGCTGGGGCTGTGTGGGATTTTTCTGGGATTGGGGGAGGAGAATTGGGCATTCTAGCTGGACACTGGAAGGCGACAGGAGTTCTGCTGCGTATTCTTAGCTGATTCCTGGGTGGTGGTATCTTTTCAGGTTGTATAATTTCCCTTTTCCCATTTTATTTCCTTTCCCTTGATCCTACTGATCCTGTTTGTGTTTTTTTTTAAGTTCGTTCTTGTTAAAATAAATCCTCTTCTGTTTTGAGGGAGGCTGCTGGTCTCCTTCCTTATCCCAGTATTGCGGCAAGCTGCTTAGCTAACACTCTCCAATTAAAAATTGGTCCCCACAAAAGGAATTTGCATATGGAGTCAGAGAACCCAGGTTTGAATCCTGGTTTGCTACTTACTGCCCATGTGGTCATGGGAAAGTCACATCTATTCTGTGCCTGACTTTTCCCATCTGTAAATGAAAGGTTATAGACTAAATGTCTCTTACGGCCCATTATAGCCATAACTCAATGATTCTGTGATCCATATTCACAGACATGCAAGTGATTAATGAATTGTTGACAGGTGGTGAAAGTCACCCCACCTCAGAATTAAAACTTACATCAAAAGCTATGATGATAGACAAATCCTGTGTCAGCAAGCACCTGAAGGCACACTTGCCATGGAATGACAAATTAAAAGGCTGTTTTGACAAGTGTAGCTCTCCTTTGGTCATATCTCCTCTGGTGTATCCAAGAAGATGAGGATATTAGAGATGGATGCCATGTTTTCAGGAAGAAATCTTGTATTTGCCTCCTCTTCTTCACCTAGAGAATTTTGTTCTGACTTTAGAACTGGTATATTTGTTGACTTAATGTCATACCCTAGATATTCTTGTGGGAAGAGCAAGTGAGGAACAAGTGAAAGGTGAAGTTAAGAAGGAAGTATGAGAGTGGCTGCAACATATGAGTATGTCACTACCAGACTCCAGGTCCAAGGCAATGTCCTTGCTGAAAATATGTTGGGGCTACAGGCAGAAGATGGTGAATTCTTAATCCACTCTTCCCTTTTTATCATGTTCTTCGGTGAGGGTTTCAGCTTGATGTTTCCCAAGGGAGCTAGGGGGTCATTTTGTCCCTAATGTGTTTGTTTACCCATTTTGGGTGTAGGTAGAAGATTCTGGTCCTCTATCCCAGAGTTAGGCTGCTATATCTCCCCTTCAGTGTCCTAAGCAACCCTGCTGAGAGGTGTGTGGGTGTCTTTTCTCTAATACTATTAGCTTAATGCTCTACAATTTTTTCCTCCACTGTTAACCATCAGTGACTAGCAGTCTGGTAACATTTAAACACTTAATGTCTATTTGGTTTTTAAAAGGGATATTTATTTTGAAGATATGGCAAGAACAAAATTTCAAATATTTCTCCCCAGTACTTCAGGGACATAGTTTCTGCTATACCATCTCATTCTCTAGGAAGATTAGGCTCAGGCCTACCTCAGATTTTATATAGCATTGATCCCACAAAATCATGTTGAAATGCATAATTGCTGTCAGATGACACATTGTATTAGCTAATAACTGAGCTGGTCCCAAAGGTCAATCCTTGCTCCTCAGGGTATCTATTCTAATCTGGTTGCAGAGTTAGTCCTTTTATAATAGGCTTATGTCTCCCCTATGGCTTTTGGACAGAGTTTAAAACTAAAATAATTTAGACCACTCCTACTATTGTTATGCCATAATATTAAAAAATAAAAGCAGCATTTGTTAACCTCTTGTTGGTGGGCTCTCAAATTTATTCTAGTATGGCACATCTTATTTTTTTCTTTTTCTTTTCTGTTTCTTTTTCTTTCTGTTTCTTTCTTTCTTTTTCTTTTGTACCATGGGCCTCTATACCAGGCTTGTGAAGACTATGAAATTTTTCTAAGAATAATGTTTTTAAATGCATAAAATGAATACATAAACTTTTAAAGTAAATATATTGAAATAGTCATAACCCCCCCTTTTCTAGGGTATTAAATTGAATATTGAGTCAAATATTAAAATATGAAATTAATATTTAGCTAACTCCCTTTCCCCTCCAAAATATTTCACATTCTCAGGTCATTTTCTAAAGCAATCATATGTTAAGAAATAGCACAACATGATCACATAATTTATTGTACATAGAAAGAAATTCAAAGGACACTACACCAAATGGTTTGGTATGGAGAAAATTCCCTCCAACTGTTTTGTCCCCTTAGTCCTCTTTCTCCTCTTTAGTCCTATACCCAAAGGTACAAATAGGAGAAATTCTGATGTCAATCATTGCAGTCCTTAGCTAGGAGAGATAAGAAGGAGTTTTCACTTTTTGCAATTGTCTAATGATTTAAAAAGTGTCAGGGGGATTACCTGTCTTTACCAGTCAAAAGAGATTCTATCAGTCCTTGAAAATGTCATCTCTTTTCCCTAAGCCTCCTGGTTGTAGTCTCAGCTCCAGTATCTCTACTCATGATAGCAACTTGTGTCTGCAGGCATACGAGTGACATAATAGCTGGCACACCATAGTTGCTTCTAGAATGTGCTGGCTCTGGTGTCCAGATCTTGCCATTAAATTCCTGATAATGCTGTCTACTCCCTTCTTTCTCTCTCAAAAGCACAAATGGGTGAAATGAAAGGAAAGGAAATTTAAAGAGACTACAATCAAAGAGGGTGGATATAATGTTGTTCCTTTATATCCAATCAATGGCTTCTTCCTCTACCAAACGTGTCATTTAAATTATTGGGGACTAGGCTGGGTTTTTGAAAATATTACTAAATTATATATTAATGGCTATTGTACCAGTTTTGGCAGTAAGCATTTATTACTAATTAATATCTCATATTATTAAAATATTGACCTTGTGTCTTCCTGAATTCCCCACTAGTCACAGGCTTACAGGCCAAAACAATTACATACCTAGCATATTGAGCCAAGAGGATGAGGAGAGGGTGAGTGGAGAGTAAAAGAGAGTCCAGGGAAGAAGAGAACAAGCCCCTCGTGGTCCAGTCTTTGGGTCACCATACATTGATCTAAGCTAATTGGTTAGTGCCATTCAGTTCCATTGATTGACATGACTTGGGGGATGGTCTAGAAATCAAGGTGTGCTTCCTCCTCTAGCTAATAAAAAACTAATCTGCATTTCTTTTTGTTAAGCTGAAGGCTCATCTCAGGGTGGTTTCTGGTGTGAGGGGGACAGAGTGGCTAAAACTAATATGTGGGTTTCTCCCAGAAATCCCTAATTAATCCCACCAAAAAAACCAAGACTTATCTTGATTCTAGATTAATCAGAGAAGAGTAATGAATTTAATGTGAGAGGACCATTAGAAAATTCTTGGCCAGCCTTCCTCTCTGTTAATAAATTCCTGAACCCTAGGATCTCCATGGAGAAGAAAATATGAGAATAGACACTGGACTACTTCTACCCATGGTTTCAATACTATTATCAACTTTTTAAAGACCTGAAAGGGTCCTCAGGGGTCATTTAATTCAATGCTCTCATGTTGGAATTGAGGAAGCTGTGGGCCTGGAAAAGTAAGGTGATTTGAGGTTCAATCATTTCTGAGACTAAGTAACTAAAAGTTACTTTTGGACAGTGTTGGACTTGGAGTCAGGAAGACTTGAGTATGAAGCCTGCTTCAGGTACTTCCTAGCTACTTGACCCTGAATAAGTCATTTAGCCTCTATTCGCCTTGATTTCTGAATCTGTAAAGTGGAAATAATATTGCACCAACATTCTGGGGTTCTTGTGAGGATAAAAAGAGATAATATTTGTTAAGTGCTTTGTAAATTGAAAGTGCTATATAAATGCTAGTAATTATAATTATTACAATTATTATTATCATTTGATTGTAAATGGACCAGGGAATGGCTTACCCAGAAAAATGACTCTTCAAAAACAATGTATAAATTGGAACATGGATAAAACTATTTACAATGTTAATATATTCCTAGAAAATATATTAAACCCACTAAAATCCTAAGCAAATGCTTTATCAGGGTGTGGAGGTGACCCTGAACCCTTGATAGCTAGAGGAAAAGAATAAAATTGTTGACAGTTCCTACTAAACTGCCAAGGGTTCAGGCACAACACTTCATGAAAATTCAAGCACTTTATGAATGTCAGCTGTTATTATTGACAGATTCTCATATCTTTTTTCAGAGGAATGATCTAGTTGAGGTCATACATGTCCATCATCAAAAGGTGGCCACCAGGGTATAAATTCTTTGGCCATAGTAAATCCTTCCTACAATTTATCGACATACAAGTGTGGAGAGTTGTGTTCTCTCAACATTTCCACTTTTCTTCTAAACTTTCTTTCACTATTATCACACACACACACAAAAAAAACAGCAAAGGTTTTGCGAACCAAGTCTGGGAAACAGATCTATTATAAATTTTAGGAGAATGTGATATACATTATTTTAAGCTTTTGAGAGACTATTATTATTGCTTTGTAGATTGAGATCTGCAACACCTAAATTCAGGAGGATGTTTTTTCCTCTTGGGTACTCTGCTGTAAATTAAAGGAGCCCAATGAAGTGATTTTTCTTTAGACCACTGTGATTCATTGGTTCTTGTTGTTATTCGGTCATTTCAGTCATGTCTGTCTCTTTGTGACCCAATTTGAGGGTTTTTCTTGGCAAAGATACTGGAATGGTTTTCTATTTCCTTCTGCAGCTCATTTTACAGATGAAGAAACTGAGGCAAACCAGGTTAAGTGACTTGCCCAGGTTCACACAGATAGTGCCACCTAAAATGTATACTTTTAAAAATGGGCTAGGGCTAGCTGGCTCATTTCATTGCACCAATTCTGGCAGTTCAGCCATGGTTCCCCAGATGCATGGCCACACTGATACTATTCAATTCTCAAAGAATTATGGGTTAACTTTCTGTGAGGGCTATGTACTCCTACTAATCCCCACTGTATGTCCTGAGCTCCCATTTGTGCATTTCATTTACATAAAGCAGTTACAACAATGCCATTGACTCAAACGTGAAACATTTATTTAGCAAGAAAGCAAAAGCAAGAATGAGCACAATGCACTGTTTGTTCAATAGAAGGTAAAATCATGAACAATCTAAACATATACTCAATATTTGCGTTTGTATCCCCTGTACCAGCACATGTATAATAAATGCTTGTTGATTGAAGACAGGACAAGAAAAATAAAAAATAATTATCCACCCATAAATCTTGGTCACACATCCACAAATACAGAGTAGGAGTGTGTGTGTGTGTGTGTGTGTGTGAGAGAGAGAGAGAGAGAGAGAGAGAGAGAGAGAGAGAGAGAGAGAGAGAGAGGAGAGAGAGAGAGAGAGAGAGAGTGAGAGAGAGAGAGAGAGAGAGAGAGAGAGAGAGGGAGGAGAGATGGGGATGGGGGGAATGAATACATACTTATGGAAATCTAGCAGTGAGGCAAATGAGTAGAGATGTCCAAGGGCCTTGTGCAACTCATGACTGTAGATTAGAGATGCTGACCAGAGGGCTGCATACAGGCTGCAGTACTCCTGACTGGCCAAATGTGGATTAAAATATAATTGGTAAATATTTAACAAACTAAATAATAATACAAAAATTAGATATTACATTTAAAAACTAAGTCAAGGGGCAGCTAGATGGCGCAGTGGGGGGCAGCTAGATGGCACAGTGGTAAAGCACCGGCCCTGGATTCAGGAGTACCTGGGTTCAAATCCGGCCTCAGACACTTGACACTTACTAGCTGTGTGACCCTGGGCAAGTCACTTAACCCTCATTGCCCTGCAAAAAAAAAAAAAAAGAAAAAAAAAACTAAGTCAATATGCAGCCTGTAGGAATCCTTATTTATGGATTAGTGGAGCCTCTATCTATATCTGACACAGCTGCTCTAAGCTACAAGTGTAGATGTCAGTGGTCTCTTTTAATGAATAGTCTTCACTTTGCACCTCCTCTTCCTCTCAGTCTACTCTCTTGCTGAACAGAGACATTTTCTACTATTCTTACATCACCAAAACAATCTTAAGTTCAATAATACAGTAGTGGCATTCTACTCTTTTGAAGACATGGCAGCCTTAGGGCTGGAGTCTGTATTTTTCCAGGTCTCCTCCCTTGGCTGGGTGCTGAAGCAGTGGTAATTGAATGTCAAGCTATTTCCCTTAAGCCAGAGAACTAAAAAAATCACTCAGAACAGTTCTCTGGGCTTTAAGGATTTTCTCTCTCTTATGCCAGGGAGGGTAGAGGGCCACTGTCAGGTTTCCCTTCCTCCAATTGGTATTAAAAGTAATGAGCCCAGAGAGCTCTTCACACAGTGGCCAGATTCTGCTTTCTTCTAATTCAGTTCTTAAACATCTAATGTCCTTTACTTTTCTCAGTCAGTCTCAAGCTCTAGGTGGCACTGAAGAGTAACAATGCCAGTCAGGTCTTCTCTCAGCCAGAGGTTTCTGCTTCAATGAATGAGATCACAGTAGTTTTGGAGTCCACTCTTAACAACCCAGTCAGCTCAAAGCAGTTATTCTTATTTTGATTCTTCTCTGCTATGCTTCTTTCAGCCAGCAGGGGGTCATCTTCATTGTCTTATGTCTTTAAGTGGCCGTTGAGTCTTTTTTGACTTCTTATATCCTCAAGTTCCTTATCTCCTATGTCCTCTAAGATTTCAAATGAGGCCCTCTAGTGAGTAGTGACTCATCTCTGAGATTAAAACAACAACAACAACAAAAAACAAAAGTCCATAGTTCTATCATGTGTGGCAAAGTCAATACAAAAATTTCTTCATAGTCCTCAATTCTTTAATTTGTATTTTTTTTTTTGAGCCAATGGATAACAATGTACTACAGTTATTTCCATCTTCAGGTCCTCTAGCTACAATTCTCTCTCCAATCCTCAGAAGTGTCTCAAGTTTCTTTTTCTCAAATGAATGCCTTTTTCTGCCTTTTGCTGCAAATAAAATATCCCATTATAAAAGGGACAGTACCTTACAGGTAAACTTCCACATTTAAAAAAATTTAAATGTAAGTTCCCTCACCCCACCCTTCTAACATCTGTTCCTGATCAATTTGTTGGGCATTTCAATCAACCTGAGTTTAGAGAGTGTGAGTTATTGATTGGAAGTCATTTAAGGTTACTGGGAACTCTTTATGATTGGCTGATTGAGGAACATCTAGCCTACATTATCATCCAGCCAAGTTCATGGCAAAATATATACCTGAAGTTTATTTGTGATTGTCCTGGATTAGCTCTGGGTAGGGACAAAAAACAAAGGGAAAAATTATCCATTTGGGGGGGTCATCCAACACTATCAGACCTGCTATATATGAACCTAAAGTCCTTTGGAAGCTCCTAACTTATGAGTTAAAGAAGCATGTTTATATAACATATAGGTAGAGCAGGATTGAATTAATTCACACAGTTATATATTAGTATCTTTCTCAATACTTTCTTATTATTTATAATACAATAAATCTTACTCCTCTCATTCCTCATCAAATATTAAAATATAGTTTTTGTATCTGTCTCCTACAAACAGAATCAATAAACAGATCAGAGAAATTATAATATCTTATAATATCTCCTACAATTTGTTCCTATACCTGTCCTCCTACAAAATATAATAACAGATCAGAGAACATGGTTAGGAACCAGATCATAGAATTTAATAACTCCTATGATACAAAACCATATCAGAGACAGACAGAAAAAACCATAGTATCAATATAATATTTTCCAAAGAAGAAAGAAATAACACATGATCATGTGTGGAGTCTCCCCTCCCAAGAGAGCCTGAGGACTCCCTCTTTCTGAGGGTGTATAAGGTTTTCTCTGCTCACTGGTTACAGGGTGCTGTCAGTTTTATTAACATGATACAAATGAACCTAGAGTAAATACTATAACACACAGTTTAAAGACACAGGAAGGGTTTACCAAGGGCAAAGATGTCTAGATATTTGCTCTATTTACTCTTTGGGGGAAAGAAGATAGTGAATGGGGACTCATTAGTTGAAGTTTAGTCAAAGGGGGCATTTCGACTCTCCTGGGCAGAGAGGTTAGTAAATAGGGACTTATCTGCTAGCTATCTGGGTTCAGGCTAAAGTTTTAGCCAAAGGGAATTTTCCAGAGTCTCATAAAATCCATTTGGCTAATAAAGTACCTCTATCAAATCCAGGTGATCCATATGTTCATTTAACACTCTTCAGTGATTTTGAAGCTTTATTTCTCCTATCTACATACTTTGGTGTCAAAAGCTCTTACATGGTTCCCTGAACCTTCCTCTTAGAATCAGTCATTTGGAACTGTATTTTTGAGATGATGTTGTCCAACTCCTTCATTTTATTGATAAGGACAGTGAGGCCTAAAAGGCTGTGCTGTGGCCAAGTTCAAAGAGGTGGTAACATTTTGATTGAATCACAGGTCCTTACCCTCCAAATTCAGCCCAATTTCTACTATGTCATATTACCTGGTGAATCCTCCTATTTCCTTTCTATTTGTCATAAACTCTGTTTTCTATGTACATCCTTTCTTTCCATTAGGATTTGGTGTTTTTACAGAATGCTACAACTTTGGGCAGCTTTTTCTGATTACTTAAACAAGTCCTTCCCCTGAGAGGGATCTTTCCTCAGGCCCTTTTTTATTGCCTCTAATCAATAACACCTACTGATTCATGCAGGGCCTGGGAATTTGACAATTGTATCTAAAGCCCAAGTTAAATAGACTCCTCCCCACCCCTGAAGCCCCAGAATTGGTGGTGCCATCTGCCACTGAGCAAACCCTTCAGCAGAATACCCAGGGACCATGGGGTGCTGCAGTCAAGGTAGGAACAAATCAAGAGCTGGCTGTGATCCAGGGAGATTTTACAGTCTTAATGAAGTTGAACTAATGATTATGGAAATGAATGGAACCAACTACCTTGCCTCCCATATGCAAGATAAGTGCCCCAGACTTTTCATCAGGCAGGTAGATTTCCCTGATGTTTGGAACAATGCAAAATCTTCACACACTCCCCACCCCTAGCCTAGGTGAAAAAAAAAAAGGCTTCCTCTCCAGTCTCACAGGAAATAGTATCCTATGGGACAATGCAGAGTATTTGGTCATGAACTTATATTGAATTAGTCTAGATAGAGGTATTTGCCAAACTAATTGAGGTCATTTGGAAATATTTCTCTTTGAGTCTTTTCTTTGATTAGGTTGATAAATAACTCCTTTGTGAAAGGCATATTCTTAAGATTCACAATAAAAATAAAGGCTAAAAATTCTCTGACAACAAGGAATTCACAATGTAATGGGGGAGGGGGGGAGAAAACATGTAAATAATTATACAGAAGCAAAATGTGTATGAGTTGATTGGAGATCATTTCAGAGACGAGGCATTAACGTTAAGAAGGACCCAGAAAGAACTCTTGAAGAAGGTGAGAATTTATCAGAGATTAGAGGAAAGCCAGGAGGTCAAGGTGATGAGGGGGGAGCATTCCAGCCATAAAGGACAGCCAGTGAAAATATATGGAGTCAGGAGATGGGCCGTATTGTGTGAGGAACAACAAGGAGGCTAGTTGTGATCGTCTCCAACCATTCTCCTGGCATATCCAGTTTAATACATGAGTAGAGTAGAGGGGAAGTTTTTATAGTGTGAGAGTCAAGTCTGAAACACCAGCCAGTATATGTACTATCGCAGGTAGGGGAGAGAGAACACAAGCCTCAGTAGCACCTATCTTCTAGACCAACCAGTCTTCACAGCCTGCCCCAAGCCCATCTCTTTTTCTCTTACTGTGAAAACCAAACTTTCACGCTGTTACTTACGATTAATCCCAGCTCTGGTGGACTTGAGGCTCTCTTGGAATTATGGTTTTTGTTCACAAGTCATGACCTTTCATATTCCTCCAATCATAGCAATGGACATGTACATAATATCATAACATCCTTGAAGTACTTTGAGTTGTCTCTACAGAGCTTCACCACAATTCAATGAAATAGGTCATATGTGTTGGAGGCACTATTTGAATACAGTTGTTCTGACTTCAAGTCCATCTCTTTCTCTTTCTCTCTCTCTCTCTCTCTCTCTCTCTCTCTCTCTCTCTCACTCTCACTCTCTCTCTCACTCTCACTCTCACTCTCACTCTCACTCTCACTCTCACTCTCACTCTCACTCTCACTCTCACTCTCACTCTCTCACTCTCTCACTCTCACTCTCACTCTCTCTCTCCTCTAATTAACCACTTTGGCTCAGATTTGTGATGTAGGAGGTCAAACCTCTATATGTCTGTTTGGCAGGAATTGAGTCCTGAGGCTGATTGGAACCCACTCCCCTGTCTTCCTGGCAGGTTTGGGGATCGTTTGTCTCATGTTAAATGAAACAATTCAGTTATTTGAAGAGAACTTGGCAGAATTAATATTCCAGCCACAGCAGTGTTGGAAACATTACCTCAAGCAAACGTATACTAGACCCTGAAACAAAGAGAGATGAATGCATTTTTTGTTTCCTCCTTTGACCTTTAGAATGGACATTCTGTTGAGTTCTGCTTTGACCTTGGTAAGAAGATAACAACTTGGATCTGTTCATATTTTCTGGGGGAGGTACTTTGCCCAGGATGGGTTGATTGCTCTAAATAACTTATCTCTATGACGGGGGCCAGGAAGTTCACTTTTTTCAAACTTACTTCAGATGGCATAAGGAGTAAATAGCCAGGGTAGAAGATAAATGTTTTCTTCTGTTATACCTTCTCCTAATCAGTTTTGTCTAGCCAACTTGTTATTTAATTTTTAAAATAATTTTTGTTTTTCTGGTAGTCACCCTTACTACAAAATAAGTGATAAAGCATACATACAATTATCAGTTGTTATTGTTTATGGGGCTTGGAAATTGGTTTCTTTCTAGTGCCTGAAGGGAGTTGGACTTTAATGGACCTCAAAACTAGCCAATGTGTCAATCAATTCTAATGATATAGTCACCTCTACAAAGAAGAAAAGGAGATACATCCTGATCTTTTAACATCAAGCTATATTATAATTGCCTACCTTTCATTTTCTAGTTGCTCTTTTCACTTATATTGTTGTAGTCATTATATATATATATATATATATATATATATATATATATATATATATATATATATATATATATGTAGTTACCTTGGTTATTCTGACTTTACTTTGCATCAGTATACATCTTCCCAATCATCCCTATATTCTTCAAATTCATCATTTCAGTAATATTCCATCATATTTGTGTACCATAATTTACTTAGCTGTTCCCAAATCAATAAGCCCATTTATTTCCAATAAAGATTTTTTCATTGCATCCAACACCTATGCCTTCCCCTCCACACACACATAGGGCACAACCAGATAAAAAGATATACTTTTATTTCAATAAAAACAATGAATACATATACAGAACTGAAATGTAACCACCAGGAATTGTGAAATTATTAATAATATCAGATATAAATTATATTAATATAATATGCAATATATGTTCATGGATGTATGTGTATGTATACATACACACATATACACATATCTTTCCCAGATTTACTACCTAGATAAATTAGTCAATAATTCTAAATAATTTATTTATTGAAAATAAAAAAGACTTTCTTGTTGAAGGCATAACTAAGGTTCTAAAGTAAGTTATGGATTCTGCTTTTGAGAAATATAAAATCTAGCTCTCATAAACAACTATGAAAGAGTCAGGAAGCAAGGAACACAAAGAAAGCCAGTTATTATACCAACTAGAAGAAAAAATGGAAAGTAGTAGTGATTTGTGACTTAATTCTGATAGGGATGAATTCTTTGCTTAGGGATGAAAACATTGCTTTGAAATTACCCTGAAAAATACAGCTTGAAATTCCTGTACTTACTCTCCTATCATTAGTAAGTCAGTAAATAGCCTGTACCAAGCCCTATGGAATGATAGGGAAAGGGACTGTAGTTTTCATTTCATTGGTGCAAATTGTTAAATATTTAGGTTTCAAACATCATCTGGATTCTGGGATGGAGTTTCACAATACTCACTGTCTTAAGAATACAGCCTGACTTTCTCATAGATCTGACCTCCTGAGAAAAGTGCCTCTCTTTTTCTGGAAAGAATTCTAAATATAGACATAGCCCATAACATCCAGGCACAGAAAAATGATACAGTAAACATGTCGCTCCCTAGCAGTCTTCTCTGTCTCTGTCTGTCTCTGTCTCTCTCTGAGAGAGAGAACAAACTTCCTAGTCAACCCCACATAATGAAATAATGTCACTCCTGAGCCCTAGAATATTTTTAGGTCTGATTCTCTGTCCACAGTTATCCAAGTGAATGCTATCCAGTGCACTGTAGTCAGCCAGGCTAGTAATCCGACAACAGTGTTGCCCCTTCCTTCTCCTTATATTCTACAGCTAAATGCTGTCTGGGCATGAGCATAATGATACAGTTCACCTACTCTGAGTTCTTCATTTTTGTCTTTTCCCAGTTACAGTGCCAACAACCAACATGTTTAATTTTGACAGAGAATTATATATAGAGAGATTGCATTTTAGAGATGAAAAGCACTTCAGAAGTCATCCAAGCCCCCTCCCCTGCCTTTCATTTTCATATGAGGAATGTTTTCAATGGAATAAAACTCAGCAGCCATGAATACTCAAGAGACTTAGTGGGTTTGTACAGATAATGGAAACCACTGACCTGTGGGTTTGGGATGGCACAACAGCTACTGCTCAGAGGTCTATGAAACTGCCAGGCTTCATTCCAAACACTGTCTCCAGTGTGCCAACTAAAAGGAAGGAAAAATCCCACAAAGTGGATAGATGTAGGGGAAATATGGAAAAGGAACATAGAAAAGCAGCATAATGAATGGCCCTCAAATACTTGAAAGGTTTCCCTTTTTGATTCTGCTGTGGGGTGGGGAAATCTATAAATTCATTTTCCTCTGAATTCTTGGCTGAAATTACTATAGTGCACAACCTTGTATTGCTTGTTTTTGAACAAGGATGGAAAAAAGGATAAAACTTTGTTTTCTTAAAGACAGCTTTTGCTATATAAATAGACAATTATGTAGGCAGATGCTGAGGTGTGAATTTCCCCCATGCATTTTAATTTATTCAGGCTTCGAAGCCCAGGATTGAGCCTTTAAACAGTCATAATGACCACCAAAAGAACAACTTTTAGATCTCCACTTTAGGCCTGATGAAATGGTGGGGGCAGAGGTTTCTTTACACAGCAAAAAAAGGCTGCATCAATAACTGTCCCAGTAACTTATTCACTTTTGTAGTGTACTGGATCTAGAAAGAGTACTCAATCTAGAGGCAAAAGACTTGGATTTAAGTCCCAACTTTGACACTCAGAACCACATTGTGATCATGGGTCATTCAATTAATGTCATGAACCTTTTCTTTCTTCATGTGTAATATGGAGTACCCTGTCTACACACATATATGCACAGACATGTGTGCATATATGTATACCTACACATACATGTGTATATGTGCACATACATAATATGCACCTGTTATTACTGTTGTGGGTGCTGAAAGTGATTTCTGGGAGTGGATATCAATGATCTTGAAAAGATTACCAATGAATTTTTTTTCAAATAAAGGTATTTTATTATTTTCTAGTTATATGTAAGGATGGTTTTCACAGTTTGTTTTCATAGGATTTTTAGTTCCAAATTTTTCTCCTATCCTCCTTTCCCTCCCTCCTCCCTAAGACAGAAAGCAATCTGAAATAATTTATATATGTACAATCACATTAAACATCTTTCTGCATTAGTCATATTGTGAAAGAAGAATCAGAACAAAAGAAGAAAACCTCAACAAAAGAAAAAAAACAGCCAAAAACTAGAAACAGTATCTGCACTATATAAAATTTGCATTCAGAATCTACAATTCTTTTTCTGGATATGGGAAACATTTTGTATCATAAGTTCTTTGGAACTATCTTGGATCATTGCACTGCTGAGAAGAGCCAAGTCTATCACACAATGTTGCTGTTACTGTGTACAATGTTCTCCTGGTTCTGCTCACTTCACTCGGCATCAGTCCACTTAAGTCTTTCCAGACTTTTCCGAAATCTGCCTGCTCATCATTTCTTACAACACAATAGTATTCCATTACATTCATATACCACAATTGTTTAGCCATTCCCCTATTGAAGGTCATTCCCCTGATTTCCAATTCTTTGCCATCACTAAGAGAGCTGCTATAAATATTTTTGTACATGTGGGTCCTTATCCCTCCTCTATGATCTCTTTGTCATACAGACCTAGCACTGGTACCATTGGGTCAAAAGGTATGAACAGACCCATAGCCCTTTGGGCATAGTTCCAAATTTGCTCTCCAGAATGGTTGGATAAGTTCACAACTTCACCAACAATGCATTAGTGTTCCAACTTTTCTACAGCTTCTCCAACATTTATTGTTTTCCCTTTTTTATCATATTAGCCTATCTGATAGGTAAGAGGTGGCACCTCAGAGTTGGTTTAATTTGCATTTCTCTAATCAATAGTGATTTAGAGCATTTTTTTTTCATGTGGAAATAGATAGCTTTGATTTCTTCATCAGAAAACTGCCTGTTCACATCCTTTGACCATTTCACAATTGGGGAATGACTTACATTCTTATAAATTTGATTTAGTACCCTATACATTTTAGAAATGAGGCCATTATCAGAAATACTGGCTGTAAAAAATGTTTCCCAGCTTTTTGCCTCCATTCTAATTTTGGCTGCATTGCTTCTGTTTGTACAAAACCTTTTTAATTTAATGTAATCAAAGTCATCCATTTAGCATTTCATAATATTCTCTATCTCTTGTTTGGACATAAATTGTTTTCCTCTTCATAGATCTGAGAGGTAAACTACTCCTTCCTCTACTAATTTATCTACGGTATCACCCTTTATGTCTAAATCTTGTACCCATTTTGACCTTATTTTGGTATAAGGTGTAAGATGTTGGTCTATGTTTAGTTTCTTCCATACTATCTTCCAGTTTTCCCAGCAGTTTTTGTCAAATACTGAGTTCCTATCCCAGAAGCTGGACTGTTTGGGTTTATCAAACATTACATTACTGAAGTCCTTGACTACTGTGTCTCCTGTGCCTAGCCTATTCCATTGATCCTCCACTCTATTTCTTAGCCAGTACCAAATTGTTTTGAAGATTGCTACTTTATAGTAGAGCTTCAGATTTGGTATAGCTAGTCCACCTTCCTGGGCATTTTTTTTTCATTAGTTCCCTTGATATTCTTGATCTTTTGTTTTTCCAGATGAATTTTGTTATTATTTTTTCTAGTTCTATAAAATAATTTTTAGGTAGTCTGATTGGTATGGCACTGAATAGGTAAATTAATTTAGGTAGAATTGTCATTTTTACTATATTATCTCGGCCTATCCATGAGCAATTGATATCTTTCCAATTATTTAGCTCTGATTTGATTTCTATGAAAAAGTGTTTTGTAATTGTGTTCATAGGGTTCCTGGGTTTGTCTTGGCAAGTCGACTCCCAAGTATTTTATGTTGGCTACCATTACTTTAATTTCTCTATCACTTGCTGCTGAGCTTTGTTGGTCATGTATTGAAATGCTGATGATTTATGTGGGTTTATTTTATATACTGAAACTTTGCTAAAGTTAATTGTTTCAAGTAGATTTTTAATTGATTCTTTAGGATTCTCTAAGTATACCATCATGTCATTTGCAAAAGAGTGAAAGTTTTGTTTCCTCTTTGCCTATTCAAATTCCTTTAATTCCTTTCTCTTCTCTGATTGCTAAAGCTAACATTTCTAGTACAATATTAAATAATATAGGTGATAATGGCCATCCTTGTTTCACCCCTGATCTTATTGGGAATGCCTCTAACTTATCCCCATTACATGTAATGTTTGCTTATGGTTTTAGTTTGATACTGCTTATTATTTTAATAAAGCTCCACCCATTCCTATGCTCTCTAGTGTTTTTAATAGGAATGAGTGTTGCATTTTATCAAATGCTTTCTCTGCATCTACTGATATAATCATATGATTTTGGTTAGTTTTGTTATTGATGTGGTTGATTATGTTGATAGTTTTCCTAATGTTGCTTTCCTGGTATAAATCCCACCTGCTCATAGTGTATTATCCTGGTGATCACTTGCTGTAATCTCCTTGCTAATATTTTATTTAAGATTTTTGCATTGATATTCATAAGGGAAATTGGTCTATAATTTTCTTTCTCTGTTTTGGCTCTGCCTGGTTTGGCATATTTGTGTCATAAAAGGAATTTGGTAGAACTCCTCTTTTCATGTTTTTCCAAATAATTTGTATAGTATTAGAATTCATTGTTTAAATGATTGGTAGAATTCACTTGTAAACCCATCTGGCCCTGGAGATTTTTTTTAGGGAGTTCGTTGATGGCTTGTTCAATTTTTTTTTTCCTAAAATGGGCCTACTTAAGGATTTTATTTCCTCTTCAGTTAACCTGGGCAGTTTGTATTTTTGTAAATATTTATCCATTTCATTTAGATTGTCAAATTTATTGGCATACAGTTGGGCAAAATAGCTCCTAATTATTGCTTTAATTTCCACTTTATTGGTGGTGAAATCACCCCTTTACTTTTTGATATTGGTAATTTAGTTTTCTTCTTTCCTTTTTTAAATGAAATTAACCAAAAGTTTATCTATTTTATTGTGGTTTTTTTTCATAAAACCAGTTCTTAGTCTTATTGATTGATTCTATAGTTCTCTTTCAATTTTATTAATTTCTCCTTTGATTTTCAGGATTTCTAATTTAGTATTTAATTGGGGATTTTCAAGTTATTATTTTTCTAGCTTTTTTAGTTGCATGCCCAATTAATTGATCTCTTCTTTCTCTTTTTTATTCATGTAAGCATTTAGAGATATAAAATTTCCCCTAAGCACTGCTTTGGCTGCATCCCATAAGTTTTAGCATGTTGTCTCATTATTGTCATTCTCTTGGATGAAGTTATTGATTCTTTCTATGATTTGTTATTTGACCCACTCATTCTTTAGGATGAGATTATTTAGTTTCCAATAACTTTTTTGTCTCCCTTTCCATGGCTCTTTATTACATGTAATTTTTATTGCATCATGGTCTGAGAAGGATGCATTTACTATTTCTGCCATTCTACATTTGACTATGAGGTTTTTGTGTCCTAATACATTGTCAGTTTTTGAATATGTGTTATGTACTGCTGAAAAAAATGTATATTCCTTTCTATCCCCATTTAATTTTCTCCAGATATCTTTCATATCTAACTCTTATAACATCCTATTCATCTCTTTAACCTCTTTCTTATTTATTTTTGTGATTAGATTTATCTAATTTTGAGAGTGGAAGTTTCAGATTCCCCACTAGTATAATTTTGCTATCTATTTCCTCTTATAACTCATTTAACTTCTCCTCTAAGAATTTGGATGCTACACCACTTGGTGCATACATGTTTAGTATTTGTTATGGGCCCAGAGCACCCCAGAAGTTCTCTGAGGTACATCAAGGAACCTTCTCCTTGAGAAACTAAACTAAAGGACAGACACACCTAAAGAGATAAGTGGAAACAGATTGGACTGAGCTATCTCTGGGACCCCCACCCTTCATTACAGTCTCCTCCACCCTTGGGGAGATAAGATTAGGTGTGGCTGCTGCCTTTGTGTCCTGAGGAGATGGCTTGAGAGATCTGCAGCCACCCCTCACCCAACTCCTCCAGCCACCACCATGGGGGATGGTCCCCCCTCAATAGGGGAACTTTCCAGTCAGACGATCACCTCATCAGACCACCATCAGACCTCTATGTAAGTATCTGCCTGTCTCCTGCTTGAGGAGATTGGTATCTCAGAGCCACGCTCTATGCCATACCTTTCTCCCCATGAGAAGTCCAAGGATTTCTCTCATGGTTTCCCTTCCCTTCCCCTGCCCCTGAATAAACTATCTTATTCTAATTGCTTTTGTGTCCAAGAGGGTATAATTCTTTAAAGAGGAATTCCTAAGGACCCCAACCCCCCTACCCTATTTCCCCACATCATATTGATATTACTTCATTATCTATATTACCTTTTAACAAGATGTAGTTTCCTTCCTTATCTCTTTTAATTAGGTCTATTTTTGCTTTTGCTTTATCTGAGATAAGGATTGCTACCCCTGCTTTTTTTGACTTCAGCTAAAGCATAACATATTCTGCTCCAACTTTTTACCTTTACTCTGTATGTATCTCTGCTTCAAATGTGTTTCTTGTAAACACCATATTGTAGGATTCTGATTTTTAATCCACTCTGCCATTTGCTTCCTTTTTACAGGAGAGTTCATCCCATTCACTTTCACAGTTAAGATTATTTCCCTACATTGTCTTTTCCCCTTTGTACTCTTTTTTCCCTTCTTTCACTCTATTTCTCCTGACCAGTGTTTTGCTTCTTACCACTGCCTCCCTCAATCTGCCCTCCCTTTTATCAACTGCCCTCCTTTCTTTCCCTTTTCCCCTGCTTCTGCCCTCCCTTCTATCAATACCACCCTTTTCCCCCTTCCCCTTTTGCTTCATTAAATAGAGTAAGCTAAATTTCTTTATACAAATGGGAGTGTATATTATTCCCTCCCTGAATCAAACTGTTGAGAGTAAGGTTGAAACAATGCTCACCCCTCCCCTCTTTCCCTGTATTGTAATGGGTCCTTTTTGTGCCTCTTCATCTGATGTAATTAAGCCCATTCCACCTCCCCGTTCCTCTCCTCCCCTTTTGCCCAGGTGAGACAGACCTTTCTTGAAGTCTTCTAAATTATCTTAATTAGGAAGATTGTGTTTCTTTGTCTTTTTGTAGGTTCTGTAGTTCCAGAATCTGTTTAGAGGCTTGATTTAATGTTGTTTTTCAGGGAAGCATGGGAAAGCTCAGCCCATTGAATCTTGTTTTTTGTTTGTTGGTCGGCCAACAGGGGTTAAGTGACTTGCCCAGGTTCACACAGCTAGTAAGTGTCAAGTGTCTGAGGCCAGATTTGAACTCAGATCCTCCTGAATCCAGGGTCAGTGCTTTATCCACTATGCCACCTAGCTGCCTCCCCCCCTGTCCCAATTGAATCTTTTTTTTTTCTTTCTGGTGAGGCAATTGGGGTTCAGTGACTTTCTCGGAGTCACACAGCTAGTAAGTGAGTGTTAAGTGTCTGAGGCTGGATTTGAACTCGGGTCCTCCTGATCCAGGGCCAGTGCTCTATCCACTTAGCCACCTACCTGTCCCCCCGCCCCACACCTTGAATCTTAATAAAATAGCTTGGACAGTGGTTAGAAAGTAACAAAATTAGGTACTTCCTTTCTAAGACATTTAGAATAACACTGATTCTTCCTATGATAAGAATAGTCAGGCAATGAATATTTCCTGTAGTCTGAGTCCTTGACAAGATTGTAGATCAATCAAATCAATAAAAATATTGTCTAATATGTGCATGCCACCCAATTAAGTGGTGGTAGGGGATAGAAAAATGACTTAGTCACAGTTCTTACCCCCAAATAGTTAAAAATGATAGGTAAGATAGATACATTCATGAAGAAAAAAATACAAAGCTGCATATTATGCAATTCATGTTTACTATACAAATAGTTTTTTGGGGGTTAGACTTCCCAAATGGGAGGGGGTAATTCCAGATAGTAGGTCAGTGAGGCAGTACAGTAGACAGAGCACTAGGCTTGGAATCAGGAAGACTCATCAGCCTCAGACACTTACTAGCTATTTGACCCGTGGCAAGTCACTTAATCTAGTTTGTCTCAGTTTCCTCATCTGTAAAGTGAACTGGAGAATGAAATGACAAACTACTCCAGTATCTTTACCAAGAAAACCCCAAATTGTGTCATAAAAAGTCATATAAGACTGAAAACAACTGAAAAGAAACATGTGCTTTGCAATAGCTTCCTACTTGGTCTTCCTGCTATTCATCTCTCCTTTCTCCAAGTGATATATATGACTTCTTGAGTTGTCTCCCAAATGAATACTTTTGACTATGACCTTCTCCTGACCCCAAACTTTCAGCAACTATCTAGGATAAGATACAAACTAATTATCTGGCCTTTCAAGTATATTTGCAGTCTGGCTCCAGCCTACCTCTCCAGATTTACTTACTGTGCTTCCCTCCATACTCCATATCCTTTAAGGATACTGAATTTCAAGGACCACTGTCCATGGTACCCACCTTACTCTCTTGCGTCTGTATATTTCCTCCTCATTTTCATCTTTCAGAATGCTTCCCTTTTTATCCAGATTCAGAATAGCTTCTATAAAGCCTTTTCTGATCTTGCAGGGGAAAATATTATGTTTTTCATACTTTTCTAGAGTCTTGCACTCTGCTTTTACATCATGATACTCTACCTTGCATATGTTTTACCCAAGAATCCCATGTAAGCTCCTCAATGTCAAAGATTATGTCATTACTTTCTTTTTCTGCAGTGTCCTAGGCACAGACCTATGTATGTAGCAATTGCTTAATCATAATTTCTATCAGAAATTATCTCTGGTTGTATTGGAAGTTTCAAAGTAGGCCACATTACTCTTTTTATTACCCTTTCTACCTCCTTTGTAGGGAACCTTTCTTTTAGGTATTCTGTATTCTCAAGATGACTAGTTTCCTCAGGTTATGGTCTGGATTTCCAGGGCACTTAACTTTAAGATCTCACTAGGATCTCTCCTCTTTGAATAGTGACCCTAGTATTTTTTTGTTTAACCTTGCCCTATCCAATTTTACCTTTCCCATTAAGGGTGATGTTGATAATAGTTCATTTAATGGACTGCACAGTGGATTGAACTCTAGACCTGGAGTTAGAAAGATCTGAGTTCAAATGTCCTCAGACTTACCAGCTGTGTGACTCTGGACAAGTCACTTAAGTGCTCTGTGCCTCAGTTTCCCCATCTGTCAAATCACATAATAATAGCATCTAATTCCCAGGATTGTTGTTGGGTAAAATAAGATAATATTTATAAAACTCTTTGCAAACCTTAAAGAGCTATATAAATGCTAGTTATTTTTGAGAAATACATGCAAGTGAATCAATGGATTTATCCCATCCCAGGTATATTAGCATTTAAAAGCAACATTTTGGAGACAATGTCTTAAGCTAAATGCGTAACTAGTAGCTAAAATTTTAACCATTCTTTAGGGTGTGAGACTGTGATGGGTTGTGGGCTTTAATCATCAATTTTGTGCGTGCCCCCCCCCCCCACCACAGAAGATGAATGAGGAACTTCAAAGTTCAGCTAATCTAGTCCCTATTCATGTAATGAATGGCATCTGTAATGTACCCAATGAATAGGCATCTGAAGAACTTCGCTGATGAAGAACTACATCACTCCCCAGGCAACCCTTTCTACTTCTTAAAAAGTACTTAGAACCCTTTCCTTTACTCTCCAAGATGTAATAAGAACTATTCATCCCCACACCCCTCAAAACTGGGATATCTTTTGCCTCTTTTCCATCTAGTAGCATATTCTGTATTTGTCACAATTACTCAAAGATTAAGGAAAGTGGTTCAGCCATCACATCTGCAATTTCAGTTGTGGTTTGTCTAGGCCATTTAATGAACTCATTGTGACCAAATAGATACTTTCTTACCCTCTTCTTGTTTATTTTTATTAATGGCAGAATAGGATAGTAGGGAATGCATAGGATTTGACCTTTGAAGAGCTGAGCCTAAATCTTGTACCAACCACTCACTAGCTGTGAATCCTTTGGACACCTAGATCACCTCCCTTCTCTTGGTTATAATAATGCTCTGACCCCCTTACACTCAGGATTGCTGTGGGGAAAATTATAAACACCACAGCTCTAGATAAAGATAAGTTATTCTTTTGAATGTTAATTCCTGATTAACATTTTTTCTATTTTTCCTGTTTGGATATTTTTGGTATTAAAAAAAAGCAAAAAGAGGATTCAAGGAATGTTGCTTTTCCTATGTTGTTCCTTATCTTCTATCTACACCAAGCAGAAGCTGTCTTATTTCCCTGATTTTTCTTATTCCAAACAAAATTTTTTAAAATGCATTTTGACTTATCTTTTAACATTGGAGGTATTCATATAGAAGTCAGACAATGAGATATTTCAGAGGATGTCTTAGGGTCATAGATTGATTGAATAACCTCTAACATTCCTTCTAATGGCAAAAGTCTATAATCCCCTTATGTGGTATTTTGTGAGCCGGAGGATTTCCTTTCCATGACCCTAAAATCATAGCATATGTATGAGCTTCCCATTCTGCTTTCTTTGGGAGCATCCTTGTCTTGCACAAAGGGATATAAAATCATGTATGTACCCATTAAGGCAAGTATAAAAGATTTTTTGTATCAGGAGGGACTTTTTAAACCATATTGAAATTATTCTTGCTTTTTTTTTCTTCTTAATACTTTGGACTTTCCAATTAATAGGGGATGTACTATGGCTCTAGAGACTGTTATAGCAAAAAGTATATCTGCCCCAGGTAAAAGTCTAAGCCTCCCAACAGGGAAGAGAGATAATTGCTCAATTTTTACACTTTGTTGAGGGACTCCAGGGTCTCCCTCCAACAACCCTCAGTCCGGCTTCCCATCTGTAGCTATTGTCTGTGATTGACTTATATAGTGGTAAATGCCCCCAGAGGATTAGGATGAAACCATTAGTCTGGAAACAACCTCAAAAAAAAAAGTATTTCATTCCCTTCCTCTATGTTCTTGGAGTGGGTCCAATTCCCTGTCCCTAGGGGTTAGGCCTTTTTTCTTCCACTGTAGCAGCTGATTTCTGATTTTTCTTTTAATTAGTCAATTGACTAGACTCATGCTGTTTTCCTTCTGCTAAACAAGAAGAAGGTAGTCTTAGAAAGAGTTCAGAAGAAGGGAATTGAGAGCCATCATTTAGAAGAGAAAGTTGTATTGATGTCTTTGTTTTTTATTCTTCAGTTGTTTTTCAATAAACTCCCCACTTAATTGAATCCTCCATGGTAACAAAGAAAAAAATTAAGCAAAACTATTAAAAAATGACCACGGCCAAGAGTTTCTTAACTCTATATCTGTGGTCCCCCATTTCTCTACCAAAAACAATGAAATATGTTTTCTGATGTGTTTTTTAGGACTAAGACTGGTCATAGCAATTAATCTGGATTTCTGTGCCCATTAGGTTTTGTTAAAAAAAAAAGTCATTGTGTATACTGTTTTCCTGGGAGTGATATTTAAAAGAACTTTCATTCACCATTGGCGTTAAGTGATTTGCCCAGGGTCACACAACTAGTAAGTGTCAAGTGTCTGAGGCCGGATTTGAACTCAGGTACTCCTGACTCCAGGGCCAGTGCTCTATCCACTGTGCCACCTAGCTGCCCCACCAATATATTTTTACATTAACACTATTAATACATTATTCACACACCTGTATGGATATCCCTTTTCCTCAGGCCAATTAGAAATAGTTGCCAAAAAGACCTGGAAGAATATTGATGAATATCTTTGTGTTTTCTTCCTCCTTCCTCCTATTTTGCCCTATACATGTCTCACTCCTTTCAGGGTCTCTGGTCCAGATATGGAGAAATTCCTGGCAGGCTTGTATGTCAGTGTCTCTTCCTCTCATATTCTGGAGGGCTGAGAAGTATTTCTTTTGAGTAATGGAGCTAAAGAGGTGATGATGGGAACAGGCATTATATTAGCGGGCTATACCAAGGCTACCTTTATTGTTTGATTTTGGTTGTCTAGGAATATATTTGCCATTTACAACATTTTCCCCACAGAAATGAGTACAATTTACTATGACTTTATGGTATAAATATCACTAATTAATATTGGGTAAGATATTTATATAAAATGAAATCCAGGTGACTTTGACCTGGAATTCAGATGGCTATACATCAAAAAGATGTTGGACCTGCTACTGGACATGTTTTTATGTGTTGACATATAGACTTTGTTTACTCACCGAAGACCAGGAATAGTGTATATACTCAACTAGATACAACTGCTTCTGTCTTCCTTCATTTCAATTTCTGTTTCTGTAAAGGTGGGATAGTCTGGTTTAAAGTAAATTAGGTCCATAAACTAGTAATTAAAAATGAATGAATTGGAAGTAAATGTGAAGAGGTAATGAGAAGTGTTCACTGGGGGAAATGGGTAATGGTTCCATTTTGTCATGTGAAACCCAGTCTATATTAAGCTTGTTTTAACAACTGTCCTTTCCATTAACAACGATCCACTTTTCCCCTCTCCTCAGTGTCTCCCTTTGGCTCAGTAACTTGGATCATGCCAAATAAGAATGCATTGGTAAAGGGACAGAGCTTCCTTACCCTTTTTTTTTTTTGTGGGCCAGTGGGGGTTAAGTGACTTGCCCAAGGTCACACAGCTAGTAAATGTCAAATGTCTGAGGCCAGATTTGAACTCAGGTACTCCTGAATCCAGGGCCAGTGCTTTATCCACTGTGCTACCTAGCTGCCCCCTTCTTTACACTTAAAAAAAATTAAAAAAAAATTTTTTTTTTTTGCAGGGCAATGAGGGTTAAGTAACTTGCCCAGGGTCACACAGCTAGTAAGTGTTAAGTGTCTGAGGCCAGATTTTAACTCAGGTCCTCCTGAATCCAGGACTGGTGCTTTATCCACTGTGCCACCTAGCTGCCCCTTCTTTACACTAAAAAAATTTTTTTTTGCAGGGCAATGAGGGTTAAGTGACTTGCCCAGGGTCACAGCTAGTATCAAGTGTCTGAGGCCAGATTTTAACTCAGGTCCTCCTGAATCCAGGACTGGTGCTTTATCCACTATGCCACCTAGCTGCCCCCACTTCCTTACACTTTTACAATATCTTTCAAATTCTCAGCTCAGATAAATCCTAGAATTTGAGTGTTATAGTATGGAAATGACATTAATTAAATTAATAAATTAAAAGTACAGGAGAATTTAAAGTGTTAAAGGCCCAGGGAAGAAATCTACTTTGAGAAAAGACAAATTATACTTTTAAAGAGAGAATTTAAGAGCAAGAGATAGTCTTTGTGGTTTCATAATTATTCAACAGTTTGAAGACCTAGGAAAGTACTCCTGGAATAAACTTACTTTGATATCTCAAAGAAAAAAGTGAATTTGCTGACTTAAAGCATGATATCAACCTGTGTCTAGTGACATCTGATGTTGTTTGAGTGAGAGAATTTTACTTTATTTGAAGTAGGTGATGCCATTTCATATCAGGATGACCTGGGCTATATTCTCTTCTTTTCTTTTCTTTCCTTTCCTTTTCCTTTTTCCTTTCATTCCTTTCTTTCTTCATTCCTTTCTTTCTTTCTTCCTTCCTTCCTTCCTTCCTTCCTTCCTTCCTTCCTTCCTTTCTTTCTTTCTTTCTTTCTTTCTTTCCTTCTTTCTTTCTTTCTTTCTTTCTTTCTTTCTTTCTTTCTTTCTTTCTTTCTTTCTTTCTTTCTTTCTTTCTTTCTTTCTTTCTTTCTTTCTTTCTTTCTTTCTTTCTTTCTTTCTTTCTTTCTTTCTTTCTTTCTTTCTTTCTTTCTTTCTTTCTTTCTTTCTTTCTTTCTTTCTTTCTTTCTTTCTTTCTTTCTTTCTTTCTTTCTTTCTTTCTTTCTTTCTTTCTTTCTTTCTTTCTTTCTGGCAATTGGGATTAAGTGATTTGCCCAGGTCACACAGCTAGTAAGTGTCAAGTGTCTGAGACCAGATTAGAACTCAGGTCCTCCTGACTCCAGGGCCGGTGCTCTATCCACTGCACCACCTAGCTGCCCCCTCTTCCTTCTTTTCAATGAAATAGATGGAGGGATAATGTTTCTCAGTAGCAGCTCAGTGAGTTTTTTTCTGGCCTTGGCTTGGTTTCTTTCTCTCTCTTTACAGCACAATGGAGGAGTAATGGGAATCAGTAGTAGACAAAAGCCAACAACTTACATATAAATAACATTACATATATAACCACACAGAAAGAGAGGGTACCAGTTGGATAGATGGATGCAAGCAAGGTAAAAAGGAAATCCCCAAATTATTCTTGAAGTTTTAAACTCCAGGACCATGCATGAGTACTATGTTAATAGGGCAATGAATCATTACCTAAAGAGAAAAGTGGCTTACTTTCCCTTCATACAGTCCTCTTATATAATCCTTTCCTCTCTGTGGGACTCAATTTATTTAGAAAGCTTTCTGACTTCCTCCCTCAGTACATCACAGAAGTCACAGCCATGTATTACATCTACTCAGTAACATGGGCATCCCAGTACACTGACAACCCCTAAATAACAATCCTTTACCTATCATTGAACACAAGTATTCTAATAACTGATCACCTATTTTTGGGGGGGGGGCGTAAATAATCGCTAGTCAATAACCGTTAAGTACCTATTATACAATGTGCCAGCACCGTGCTTAGTACTAGAGATATACATATGAAAAAGGAGGGGCAGGGGCAGCTAGGTGGCACAGTAGATAGAGCACCAGCCCTGGAGTCAGGAGGACCTGAGTTCAAATCCGACCTCAGACACTTAACACTTACTAGCTGTGTGACCCTGGGCAAGTCACTTAACCCCAATTGCCTCACTGAAAAAAAAAAGAAAGAAAGAAAAAGAAAAAGGACAGTTCCTGCCCTCAAGGAGTTTACAGTCTTTTGTTGTTGTTGTTGTTGTTGTTACATATAGTGGCTATTTGACTCTAGCAAAATATATAATAGCTCCTAGATGCAAAGTTGCTAGTTAGGTTTACTTTCAAAATGCTATTTGTAAAACAGTCAGAATATAAATATATACTAAAACAACAAAAATAAAAGCCAGCCACATGTTGGAATGAATATGATATTCTTTCACTTCCCAGCACAAATGCACAATAGAGGTTTGTGATTTTATAAATTCATGGCTCATGGTAGGAGTTAGTAGTTTGTGCAGCATCTCTCTAGCTGCAGGATTACTTGAAGTGGTCCTGGTATTAAAAAAGAAATTCATGCCAAGACTCACTTGTGTCCACTGCTAGTCTCTGAGGGCTTGTTCTGCAACTTAGTTCTCCCTATCAATCCTGGTTGTGCTCTCTCTCCATGCAGCTCACCTCTTTCTATTCTTTTTTTTTTTTTTTGCATGGGGCAATGAGGGTTAAGTGACTTGCCCAGGCTCAAACGGCTAGTAAGTGTCAAGTGTGTTAGTCCATATTTGAACTCAGGTCCTCCTGAATCCAGGGCCAGTGCTTTATCCACTTTGCCACCTAGCTGCCCCCCAGAGGCTCTTTTAATGAGTGAAATGGCAACTGTATTCAACCTTAATAGGAAGATTCTTTTACTGTTCCCACTACTACCTGCCATGGACAGGTAGCCTATTTTCTTCACAATCTGGAGAAAAGAGGGATAAGGATAGGGGGAAGAGGAGAGAGATGATCAGTTTGGCCCCATGTTCTGAGAAGATACTAGCCTCCCATGACTAACTTTTTGGGTTCTTTATCTACCAATGCAAATTTCAATCACTTTCTTTCCCCCTCTTCTGAATTGCTATGTGGGGGGTGGGGGATATTATCACTTGATAGCAAGACTTCTGGGTGATTAAGCATTATTCTCTATAAGGTAGTAAACAAGGAAAACTGAATGAATATGGACTTGAGAGTTGATGTGGTCTAGTGGAAGGAACATTAACTGAATAGTATATGAGGCTTAATATTTAGTCTTAGCTCTACCACTAACTAGCCATATAAATTCTGGAAAGTCACTTGTACTGGCTTGGTGCCAATTTCTCATAAGTAGAGCATTGGGTCTAACCCTAGAAGATTGCTAAAACAGCTTAGCATAGTAGCTAGAATAGTGGACCTCCCATTGGGAAGACTTGGGTTCAAATCTTGCCTCAGACACTGGTTTTGTAACCCTGAACAAATTGACTGACCTTTCTCAGTATCAGGTTCATAATCTCTTAAATAGGAAAAATAATAGTACCTAACTCACAGGGTTGTTGTGAAGATCCAATTATATAATATATGTGAAACACTTAGCAAATCTTAATGAGTTAAATAAATGCAAATATTATTATTAATGTGATTTTCATTAATCTTTTTTATTGAGTTTCACTAGGAATGGTTTGGGAACAAGTTATCCTATTATTGTTCTTTATGATTAATATGTGATAGAATAGTAACTTTTATACGTGAATAAGCGATTTGGGATATAAGCTCATCTGGGTGTTTACTGAAAGCATGTTTAGGACGATTTCAGGAACAGGTAGGACAATCAAGATAATATATATTTGTCCTGTTATCCAAAAATTATTATTTCTTCCATTAGATCTTTCTATTTTGAGAACTTTTCATCCCAAATAGTTACAAAGTTATGACTGTGTGGTATGATGATAATCTATTACAACCATTGTTCTTAAACTTTTATGAATCAATGTTATATCTGAATGATTTTGTTCAGTTGTTTTCAGTCCTGTCTGACTCTTTGTGGCCCCATTTAGGGTTTTCTTCACAAAGATACTGGAGTGGTTTGCCATTTCCTTCTCCAGTCTGTTTTACAGAGGAGAAAACTGAAGCAAACAGGGTTAAATGACTTGCCCAGGATCACACAGCTGGTAAATGTTTGAGGCCACATTTGAACTAGGGAAGATGAGTCATCCTGACTCTAGGCCTTGCACTCTATCCATTGTACCTCTTAGCTGCCTATCTGAAGTAATTAGAGGCAGCTATATGGTAGAGTAGATAGAGTGAATGTATCTGAAGTTCATATTTGATTTCATATAATTATTAGGTGTGTAACCCATCTATAAAGTGGAGATAGCACCTAGCTTCAGAGGTGTAATGTGGATAAATTGAGATGTTTTAAAAGTATTTTGATAACTTTAAAGTTCTATATAAATGCTAGTACTCATTGTTATCAAAATATTTATCTGTGATTCTTTGGTTTCACTAAAGTTTATTTGTTGGTTTCTCAAAGATATTTTAGGGGTTTCAGTTGTAGTATGGGGATATACTCTAATTTTTTAAAGGCTAGGGAATGTGTGGTTTATAATTCTTTCCATTTGATTATGTCTTTCTAGGGATTTAATAGGTATACATTTTTTGCAAGCTTCAGTGTCATGTCAAAAATTTGTTTCATTTTTTAGTCTTTGTATCCCCAGGAACTTAGCACAGTGCCTGGAACATAGGAGGTTCTTAGTGAAAGCTTGTTGTTTTTTTATACATAATCTCATTTGGTCTTTCACCGAGGCTTTCCCCCCACTTTCCTGTACCAACTGCACTTCAACTGTTTCAAGAATTTTCCATCTTTACATACTCCTTATCATTTATATCAGGTTAATTATATTGAGAGGGAGCACAATGCACTAAAAAGCACTTGGACTTGGAATCAGATGATTTCAGGTCAGTTCTCTGCCACTTATCATGTGAATTGAGCCCTGTCACTTAACCCTTGTAGCTTCAGTTTCTCACTTACAGAATAGAGAATAATAATTCCTGAGTTACCTACAACTTGACTTGTTTAGAGTAAAGCATTTTGTGAATTGTAAGGTACCATGAAGATGATGACATTTCCATCCTAGGAATAGTGGTTAATCTACACTCATGCTATTATTTTGAAGCCAGATCCATGGCATAACCCAAGGTAAAATTCTCATGTACTCTACCATTTATCAATTAGATTTCACTGACACAACATTGCTAAGCAGAGGAGAGGTCAGACTCAGTGAAATTTGGTGCTGTATCACTACAGGAATAATTCCTTACCATTTTGTTCTTTAGACTTCTCAGACTCACAAACTTTCTAAGGAAGAGAAAACTCTGAGCTACATCTTCCTCCTACTGCATGTTATGGTACAGCTAGTTGTGTTTTATAAATGTTTATTAAAACTGTCAGTATCCTGCAGATTGAAATTGGCATTTCTATTCTCTACTCCTTGGTGACTCACACTGACTTATCCTTTGACTCATCCATTTAAAAAAATACAATCTTCACAGTTTGAGAAAAATGCTCTAGAAATAAGAATTTCTAGCTATTTGTGCTCATTCTAAATTTAGTCCATGAAGTAGGTACAATAAAGCTACATGGACTGAATTTGCATTGTCAGATGTAAAAAGAAAATTAATGTATCATATCTCACCTCATTCTTTTCCATTCCGACATGTTCTCTAAGGAACCATTTATTCTTTTTCTTCCTTTATATTTGCCAAGAACCGAGAATTGGATTGGAATATATATGAAAATTTAAGAGATTAAAGGCCTAGATTTTCATTTAAGTCAGGGGCTAAACCCAAAACATCCACTGACTGTTGGCAGTGAGTTGTTTTTCATTAGTGCCACATTCTTTGTGACTCCATTTGGGGTTTTCTTGGTAAAGATACTGAAGCAATTTGCCATTTCATTTTCTAGCTCATTTTACAGATGAATAAACTGAGGCAAACAGGGTGAAGTGTTTTGCTCAGGGTCACACATCTAATCAGTATCTAAGGTGAGTTTTGAATGCAGGAAGAGGAGTCTTCATGACTCCAGGCCAGGCACTCTGTTCACTGTGTCACCTGACTGCCCTATAAAATGTCCATGGGGTAATAGATTTATAGCTGACAGACATAGAAACCTTACTTTCTATCTTACCTTAGAAGTCATCAAGTATACCACCCCTCATTTTATAGATATAGAAACTGAGGGTCGCAGCCACTCTTTAGGGAGGGGGGGGGAGGGATTGGAGAGGGGAGTAACTGGAGACAAGGGTATTAATGAGGAGACTACTGCAAAAGTCCAAGCAAGAAATGATGGGGGCCCAAATTAGGGTGGTGGCTCTATACCTAAAGAGAAGAGACTAATTTGAGAGATGTTGAGAAAACAACACTTGACAAATAATTGGATATAGAGGGTGATGGAAAGTAAAGAGTAAAGGATGATTGAATTTCTGAACCTAGATGACTAAGGAGAATACTGGTACCCTGGACAAAAGTAGGGGTGTTATGTCGGAAAAAAATAACTTTTATTGAAAAAGGTAAGTTCCATTTTGGACATGATAAATTTGAAATGTGACCTGGGTTGTGAGGAAAGCATTTTGTGAATCTTGAAGCACTGTAGACATGAGAACTACTAATCTCTGAAGCACTTACTTTCCTTGTGGTCAGGATAAAATAATAATGAAGTAATACTGCCTGATAGATATTAGATAAAGCATAATTGCTTCGATATCTGTCTTTGAATGAATAGGACTGAGAGAATTGAATTGTGCCTATATGGGACACAGCAGGTCATTTTTTTCCCCTCCTTTTCTTCAACCTCTTGAAAAGATCACCTCTGTCAAGTTCATTTATATAAATAATCTGTTGATAATTTTTCCTTATAATACATTTAAACTCACGTTTATTCATTGTCTTCTAGAATTTATGTTGCCTTTTGATTTCTTTGCTGCTAAAACATATTTCCACTTAAATATTCCTTTCTTTTCTTTACAAAGATCTTTTGTTAGTCTTAAACTCAGAGAATGCCCATGTAACTAACTAAGAAATACATGTAATTACTTGTTTCTTGACTAAATGCAAATTTCTTTTGAACATTACTAAGAGTGAAGAATGTTTAAATCACTGAATATTTTCCATAAAGAATGGTGGTCCAGGGTCAGGTAGGTGGTGCAGTGGATAAAGCACCAGCTCTAGATTCAGAAGGACCACATTTCAAATCTGGCCTCAGACACTTGACACTTACTAGCTGTGTGACCCTGGGCAAGTCACTTAACCCTCATTGTTTCACAAAAAACCAAACCAAAACAAAACAAGAATGGTGGTCCTTCCTTGTTCTGGCAGTGAGCTGATATAGCTGAAGTTACAATTGCTGGAGGAAATTTAAATAGCATACATGGTAGAAAATGTGTTCCCAAAAGCACTTTGCCTTTTGATACATTTTGAAAACCATATTTTCTGTATGGAATGCAATTTCATTTTCTATATAACCATAAGACTATAATTTCAGAAATGTGATAGTGAGAAGCTCCTTAATATAGAGGAAAATAGGCTATAATCATGGATGGAGAATGGATTTGAGAGGTTGAATGACTTGAGCAAGTTACCGCATCTTTGAGCCTCAGTTGCCTTATCTATAAAATGAGAGGTTAGACTAGTAATTTTTAAGGTCCCTTCTAGTCCTGAGGTTGTGTGAATCTAGGCCCTGAAATTTCAGTTCAAGGCAGATGCTTACTTTTGGTTGTGATTCTTTTGGGGGAGCTGTCATGAAAGGAAGACTCGATAACCACAAAAACATAGTCTAAGAGCAATAGAACTGAGGAAATCTGGGGCGGCTAGGTGGCGCAGTGGGTAGAGCACTGGCCCTGGATTCAGGAGGACCTGAGTTCAAATCCAGCCTCAGACACTTGACACTTACTAGCTGTGTGACCCTGGGCAAGTCACTTAACCCCCATTGCCTCACCAAAAAAAAAAAAAAAAAAAGAACTGAGGAAATCTTAGAGTTCTAGTCTTACCATTTTTCAAGTGATCAAACTTGCCTGACATTACTCGATGAACAAATATTTATCAAGCACCCAGTGTATGTAGGATAGTTAGTGCTGAGCAAGATGCAAAATAAAAAACCCTGAATCTTGAGCCAGGAGTCTTTAGTTTAAATCCTGGCTTTGGCACTTATTATCTTTGAAACCTTGGCCAGCTCATTAATCCTCCCTGGGCTTCAATGTTGTTGTTTATAAAATGAAGGTTTGGGCAAGATGAGAATGTCTGGAGTCTATTTCAACTCTAAATAAGTAATTTTCCTAAATTAAGATATGTTCCCTGCCTTGATAGGACTCTTAGCTTAGTAAGTTGGATCATCAATTAATGGCAGAGATGGGATTAGAAATCAATATCCCGGGGCAGCTAGGTGGTGCAGTGGATAGAGCACTGGCCCTGGAGTCAGGAGGACCTGAATTCAAATCCGGCCTCAGACACTTAACACTTACTAGCTGTGTGACTCTGGGCAAGTCACTTAGCCCCAATTGCCTCACTAAAAAAAAAAAAAAAAAAAAGAAATCAATGTCCCCTTATACCTCATTATGTTAATAGTATGCTATGTTCCATCTCTAACGCTTCTTGGTAGTCCATTCCAGTGTGCTTCTTTATTGAAATTTATTTTTTAAAATTTAATTTAATTGTTAATCTTCCCCCAATTACATGTAAAATTTTTTTTTGAGTTACTAATTTTTCTCCCACCCTCCCTTCCCTCCCCCTTTTTGAGGCCAGCAAGCAATTTGATATAGGTTACACATTACAGTAAGGTTAAACGTAAGAGAAGAAGCGGAACAAAAGGAAAACAAAACACAAGAAAGAATAAACCAGAACAATAAAAAAAAGCAAAAACAAAAGTGAAAATAATTTGCTTCTATCTGCATTCAGATTCCATAGTTCTTTTTTTCTGAATATGGAGAGCATTTTCTACCTTAAGTCTTTTGGCATTGTCTTAGATCATTGTATTGCTGAGAAGAGTTAAGTTTATCACAGTTGATCATCACATGATGTTGTTGATACTTGGACAATGTTCTTTTGGTTCTGCTTATTTCACTCAGCATCAATTCATGTAAATTGTTCCAGGTTTTTCTGAACTCCATCTGCTTTTCATTTCTTACAGCACAATAGTATCCCATTACATTAATAAAGCACAACTTGTTTGGGCATCCCCTCAATTTCCAATTTTTTGCTACCACAAAAAGAGCAGCTATAAATAATTTTGTACATGTGTGTCCTTTCCCCTTTTTAAATAACCTCTTTGTGATGTAGACCTAGTAGTAGTATTGCTGGGTATACACAGTTTTATAGCCTTTTGGGCATGGTTCCAAATTGCTCTCCAGAATGTTTGAATTAGTTCCTTATTGACATTTAACATTACAAACAAACCCTATGTGAGCTCCCTGAGGGCAGGGACTATCTTTTGCCTCTTTTTATAACCCTGGTACTTGGCACAGTGCCTAGCACATTGTAAACAATAAATGTTCATTGACTGATTTATTGACCATCATTTTATTATTTATGGAGTAGGAGAAAAATTACACAACATCCCACTTAAAAGAGCCTCACATGTTTGCAGGTACAAGGCAAGACTTTGTTTTTGTTTTTTCATTCTCAACTTTGTCAATTTTTAAAAATTTCTGTTTTGCCTTCCCTTTAGTTCCTATTCCTTGAATACTTTCTCATCTGTTCACATGCTTCATAAAATGTGGAGGACAAAATATGATGAGATAGTCTAGTAAAGGACTGAAAATTTCTGATAATAGTGCCATGGTTACTTATTCTACTATGGACAGTAGTATCATTTGGATAAGTCATATCAGATGATCATCTTGGAGTTGTGAACCAGTATTATTCTTTGATTTCACAAACTATCTAAATATACTATGTGGCATGTATTTTCAAGTGAATTAAAATTAATTTGACTCATGAATTGTAATTCTAATTGGGATTAAATTTTCCAACGTTCAAAATGGGAAGATGGACTGTTATATCTAAGACAGATTATGATAGTTGAAGACACTGAAGTATAATAAAGAACACTAATTTCAATTCTAGAGTGGAATATTGATTAATGAATTCATGTCAACTTTCTTTTAGTAAAGATCAGCAGAGATCCATTTATTTTTACCAGTGATGACATAGATAACATATGTTCTACCAAATTTGTGGATGACACAAAACAGAAAGAAATAGCTAATGTGTTAAATAATAACATCAAGATCCTGAAAGAACTCAACATCCTAAAATGATGGACTAAATATAACAAGATAACATGGAATAGGTAAATATTACTTTTAACTTATTTTAAAAAAATAACTCTACAAGTTGATTGAAAGTGTGTGCAAAGAAGTGACATGATAAAAAATTCATGTGAAGACTTGGAGGGCGAGGTTAATGTACTGCAGGACCTATATGATTCTACAGTGTGGAAGAGCAATCAAAAATCATACTATGATTTTAATTTATGTTAAAGAAAGGATTTTATTCAGAAAGCAGGAGGTGCTGTCCCATTATATTTTATATCCAACATATTAGAACAACCAAATCACACAAGGAGTATGTTGTTCAATTCTGCGTAACATTTTAAGAGAATATTGAAAAAGTGATTGTAGCCAGACTGGTGGCAGGATACAAAACTGTCTCCCGTGAGAATTAGATGTAGGAATTGGGAAGGGAAATCGAATTCAACAAACATTTATCGAATTACTGCCATGTGTAAAACTTTGAACTCAGTAATGGGGAAAATACAAAGTTTAAATAAGACACAGCATATATATATCTATATCTATATGTATATGTATAGAGATATATATAGATATAACCTATATCAGATTACCTGCTGTCTAGGGGAGGGGGGGAGGGAGGGGAGGGAGGGAGAAAAATCTGAAATTGTAAAACATGTATAAACAAAAGTTGAGAACTATCTTTACATGTAACGGAAAAAATAAAATATCTCATAAAAAAAAATAAATAAGACACAGCTCCTCTCTCTCAAACCTTATAGGAAGTGATGTCCAAACCTTTGAAAATCCAAATTAAAATGGCTTGCACATGCCAAATTAAAAAAAAAAAAGTATTGTCAACCAAAAGGCACCTTTGTTATCCATCCACTCAAACTTGGCATGATTCCATTCCTAGGACAAGAAATGGGATAGAAAGAAACTGAAAATGAAAATTAACTGAGAATTGAA
The DNA here is from genome assembly GCF_019393635.1 of Dromiciops gliroides. NCBI lineage: Eukaryota > Metazoa > Chordata > Mammalia > Microbiotheria > Microbiotheriidae > Dromiciops > Dromiciops gliroides. The sequence goes on from NC_057866.1 coordinate 56,750,549, forward strand.
GCAAAACACTTTCTAAAGGAGAAATGAATTCAGCAGAGTACTGTTTTCTCCAATGAAAGAGTAGCATTTTTATAAAGTAGGAGCATGGCCATCTGGTTCTGTGTTTCTAATGCCAGTTTGAACTATGTAGTGAGAGTAGGCATAAAGTCATCTTCATCCCAATGCTATCCTCCCACTGGATTAAATTGGAAAATTGGGGGTGAATTATCTCCCACTCTATGACAGAGGCCACATCTGCTACAACATATTGCTATATGAAGGTTTTTGGAGTAGTGGTGTCATCCATTGTTTCATCTGGGGCCCTGGTAAAGGTATGATGAAGAAGAGACTTTCTCATAGTGTAAGTCCCCAAATCAAGTTCACAATGATGTGAGCTCTAGGAGACTCATTCTAAGTGGGTATTTTGATGCTTATCTCTGTTAAGATTGATTTAATGTGGTATCATTCTTTGTATGGATATTATATGAGGGTTGAGGGGCAGCTACATAGAACAGTGGGTAGAGCACTGTCCCTGGATTCAGAAGGACCTGAGTTTAAATCTGGCCTCAGACACTTGACACTTACTACTTGTGTGACCATAGGCAAGTCACTTAACCCTCACTGCCCTGCAGGGAAAAAAAAGAAGAAAAAAGAAGAAAAAGAAAAAAAATTTTTTTGAGGGTTGAAGCATTGATAATTAATGAAGCCAAATTGGTTGGTGGCAATGGTCTGATTGTCAGATCTTTCTGCTGTAATGTTAAACTCTGATTTGAAGAGGGGGCAGGGCTTGTGGTGAAGGGTTGAGTTACTTTTGTTTTTTTATTTTTGCAGGGCAATGAGGGTTAAGTGACTTGCCCAGGGTCACACAGCTAGTTAAGTGTCTGAGGCTGGATTTGAATTCAGGTCCTCCTGAGTCCAAGACCAGTGCTTTATCCACTGCACCACCTAGATGCCCCTCTGTTGAGTCACTTTTAATAGATTATCTGGAGACAACTCTTTTTGACACTGGAGCACATCATGTTTCAAATATGACTTTCCATTGTGTTTTGCCTGCAAAATAGGCTGCTGCTTTCACTCCTCCTTCCATCAGGATTTATCCTTTGGGTCACTGTTAGCTGGACCAAAATCTGTGCAGGATCCTCTTTCATAGTGCTTCTTTTCAAACCTCTTATCATCTGCGTAATTACTTAGATCTACTATTACTTCCCATGCATGTGCCCTAGTGTTTTTGGTCTATTTATGGAAATATTATTCATAGAAAAGTTCCTCTGAAGGTTGACTCTAGTCTCTAACTGATTTGTATAATGCTTTGTATAATCAAAAGTTTAGATCTCAAAAACTATCTCCCATTCTAATTACTATTGAGCCATGATTTTCAAGCCAATGAAAAATAATTCTTGTCTGATATTTAGTCCCTTAATTGTCACTGTCAGTTTGGTTATCATGTGTAGGTAATACAGTAGTCTCCCACAAAAGTTGTGACATGATTGCTAAGGTAGACTCATCTAATATATATGGGTACTTAGACCCCTTCTTCATGAGGACACAGCCCCTGTCAAGTGAATAATAATGGTGGAATTGACATCATGGAGGCCAGTTTTTTCTTTAATAATCAGTTAGTTAGTGATCATGTACATAGCTTTCACCTTAAAAGTCTTTAGCATTCATATCGTCAATCTCTAGGAGTGAAGTTATGGGAGAACTTATTGACAAGCAAATATATCTATGAGGTCTGTGTTCCTAGCCTGATTTTCATATTGTCCAAAGACCCACAAAATCATCAGCTGATATTCATACCAAGAAGAAATTCTATGCACTTGTATCAAAATCTGGTGAGTCTTCAGTATGATTAATTTGGAAAACTAGTAAAGCTGTCCTTGGAGCCAGGATCACCTACTCCTTCTGGTCATCTTTGGATTTTCACTTGTAGTACCAGACACTTACTGGACTTCCATGTCCTCTTTCTCCTGCTGGCTCTATTTATGCAATGTGGATCTTTTAGGGACTTTGGGATCTGTGAATACTTCTCTGCTTCTGAGTTAACTGATCAGATATGGAATCTTATTTAGGCTGATCAAAGGCTCTAATTTCTCTCAATATGGGCATACACTGGTAATCAATTCTAGATGGTGATTACAAGTCACTGTAAGATGGCTGGACTCTTTCTAGAACACCTGGACTCAGAATAAGGTTTGTTCAACACTATTAAGTGTTTTGGCTCCTATAACTGACTAATCAATGGGCATAAGGATGGCATTGATGATAGGTGGTCCCTTCTCTGTGTACAATGTGAAACAGTGGGCTCGGTCTTGTGCCATTCACAGTTGCTTAGGACACCTATCAATTCTTGGTCAACAGTAAATATTCTTGATAAAATGCACATCATAAGGAAGGTCAGGTACACTACTGGAGGTAACACTGTCACCATCAAGAGAGAAAATCAAAGGAAACTGTGGTGTTTCCTCTACTTCAATCCTACCTATAGCCTAATAGTCAAATAAAAAGTCTCTGTCACATCTCTAGAGTAAATACCAGTTCCTGATCCCAACCTTTGTCATACAAATTTCCTCCTCTTGAAAAGGGATGTAACTTCTTAACTATGATGAGTCTCTACCCATTCTCTAGTCTGAAATCAAGCCTGATACTGATCATTCTGACCTATAGTACCCCCTAGCATAATTGAGTGTTCTAACTGTACTGTCAACTGTTATGTAATGTCAAGACTGGAAATCATCCTTTTTTAATTTAGGCTTCATAGAACCCTTGATGAAACAGAATCAATAACTTCTGCCATCTTGTTTATTCTTTTTCTCTCTTCCAACCATGCAGTCATAAAAGTCAAAGTTGTCATTATTCCAATTTGTACTACCATATAAGGCCACCTCATTAGCAATAGAGAGTTGGCAAGGTTATTCTTGCCTGTGCCGAGGATGTAGAAGCCAAGAAGCCAACTGCATTTCTTTTCCTGGTCTGTCTTTTTTTCCACTTATGCAGAGTGACAAAAACATTTTCTTGACAGTAGCCATTATTGCCAAAGAGATTTCTGCTCTTGCTACAAATCATACTCACCCAAAGTGAGCATTTTCTCCAAAATGATGATTTCACAGAGGGAAATAAATGTGGGTATTTTCAGGGATAGAATAAGAGGTAAATATAATTATCGAAGCACAAAAATGTGGCAGCAGTCTAGCTTGGTGGTGTGGTAAAATGCATCAAGGAAAACTGGAAAGATAGAATGATAGCAGATTAAGGTCAGGTATGGCTCAAGGGGGTGTGAAGAGTCAGACATGACTGACTGAATGAACAACAACAAAAATAATTCACACCAGTTGGTTCTTTTTTCCTCTCTGAAGCCTTGGAGAAAATGGCTAATCTCCTTTAAGTGACTTGCCCTGGTTAACATAAATACTAAGAGTCTGATACCAGATTTAAACTTGGGTCTTCCTGACTCCAGACCAAGTGCTCTAACCACTGAGCCACTTAGGTGTCTCCTTGGTGTGAATTAAAGAGAAGCAGATTTCAACCAGTTTAAAGGAAAATGTAGGGTCAGAAGTGACTGAAATGTAGTGGGATGCCTGAAGATGTTATGAATTTCTGTTATATATGGTAACAGAACAGAAGCTTAGCAGCCATTTGTCAGGTATACTGTAGAAGGCCTTGGGTTTCATATTGAACTAAATGAATTTTACATTTCCTTGTTAACTCCCAAAATTTTATTATTCCAAGAGACTTATGGTTTACCTTTTGTTGTAAGTAGTTGACCTAACCATGCTGTTATATCAATATCCTAAAAACAATCCAAAAGGAAAGATAGATATAATTTTGCTATAATGGAGATTTTGTTCTAGAGTTTAAAATTTCAAACATTTTAAAACAAATGTATCATTTATATTAGGAAGCAAAGTCTGAAAGCAGATGGTGATCATTCAGTCTGTTCCTGTGATCTATTCTTAGTAGTGCTCCTGATTTACTGCAAACTTTGTGGCTGAATGTGTTGTCAGTTGCATAAAGACATGTTTTATTCCACAAAAGGTTCTATGTATACAACCAATAATCATTTCAAATAGAATGATGCAGTTACCTCAATTCATATCACTCTTGTGCACAGGTTTTGTGGTGAAATGATTTTACATCTTTATTTTTAAAAAAAACATGTTTTGTCATTTTTAAAAAAGAGATATTATGATAAGCTGAGATTTATGACGTGGAAAATAGATGTGGTTCTTTAAAAAGAAGCCAGGATGTAAAGTTGCAGAGAAACTGTAGTCAGTGCCAAAGGAAGCTTTTAATGAGTACACTTGAATACCATAAGTAAATTTTGACAAAGAGATTGTGAGATGGAGAAACTAGAACTGAGTCAATCAAATCATTGAGAATTTTTTTTTTCTGATTGAAGAAGACTATTACTAAACTATGAAAAAGAGCAATGGCACCCTGCCCACACACACACATACACATATCTTATGTGAGTTATATGATCTATACTTCATCCTGGTTTTAGAATAAAGAAGATTTCTGTTGCCAAAATCTAAATTTTCCAGAAGAGATTTCTCCATGAAATCCCACTTGAACGGATTCCTAGTTTTTTCCCCACTATCTCTTCTCCTTCGTTAGTTGCCCTATCCTTGATCTTGTCCATTCTAATTCAATATACAGAATTGTTTTAGGCATGCAACTAACATTTCTGACTTTGTCAGGAACTAGAGGGGTACAAATTATACACAATATACTCTCATGGATGCAGAATAGTAGAAAGTGGAATGTTAGAAAATTACATCAATAGAACTGGTTTTACTGCCTAGTTTGATCTTTGACTAGCTATGTGACCTTGGGTTACGGTGGTCAGGGGTTATTTTTTTGTTTTTTAATGAGGCAATGGGGGTTAAGTGACTTGCCCAGGGTCACACAGCTAGTAAGTGTTAAGTGTCTGAGGCTGGATTTGAACTCAGGTACTCCTGACTCCAGGGCCAGTGCTCTATCCACTGTGCCATCTAGCTGCCCCCGTGGTCAGGGGTTCTTAAACTTCTCTATCTCATGGATGACCCTCTTGGAAATCTGATGAAACCTATGAACTCTTCTCAGAAAAGTTTTTAAATGCATAAAATAAAATAATTTGGATTACAAAGGGAACCAAGTATATGGACAAAAGATGTGATTTTCCCCATTTAACTTCATGATCTCTTGAAATTTATGTAAAGGTATCTTAGGGGTCTGTGGATCTAAGTAAAAGTTCTTGCTCTTGTAAATCAGTTATGTTATTTTTAAAATTAAAGAATTGGACTAATTGACTCTGATTTGTCTAATCCCATTTTCTCCACCTGTCTCCTGTTCAGGGACAACTTAGATTTCTGAGGTAACATACCAGCATACCGTTCTATGATATGCATCAGAAACAGTAATGTATGATGTTCAAGGCACAATAGCATAACAGAGATCTGCATATAAAACTCAAGTTAAGGGGCAGCTAGATGGAGCAGTAGATAAAGTGCCAGCCCTGGATTCTGGAGGACCTGAGTTCAAATCTGGCCTCAGACACTTGACACTTACTAGCTGTGTGACCCTGGGCAAGTCACTTAATCTTCATTGCCCTGCAAAAACAAACAAACAAACAAACCCCCTCAAGTTAAGTTACTAGAATTTCCTGGATAGAAAGTTTCCAGATACAACATATAAGAAATTTAGTAACTTCAGGTGCTGTTGAAATTAAAATATAAAACAACCTTTTCCTATTGATACAGTGTTAAGGTCATCTCAGTATAATTAATTGCCTTATGGTGTGACTTTACTACCTATTATGGAGCACTTGATCTATTAGCATATAGAAATGACATCCCAGAAGGTAAATGAGTCATTAATATGCAAACAATTCAAGCAGATTGAGGACCAGCATGGGAGGAATGTTTTCCCTATCTAATGTAATGTGACAGATTGTCAAGAATCCAAGTATAGAGAGTTTAGCATTAGCCTCTGTTTGGATATCAAATAGATAAGTAGCCTGTCCTTGACATTCAAAGAAGGCTATATGGGGCAGCTAGGTGGTGCAGTGGATAAAGCATTGGCCCTGGATTCAGGAGGACCTGAGTTCAAATCCAGCCTCAGATACTTGACACTTACTGGCTGTGTGACCCTGGGCAAGTCATGTAACCCCCATTACCCCACCAAAAAAAAAAAAGGCTATAATCTTGATCCAATAACTAATCATATCCTTTTTTTTTTTTTTTTTTTGCTGGGCAATCAGGGTTAAGTGACTTTCCCAGGGTCACACAGCTAGTAAGTGTCAAGTGTCTGAGGCTGGCTTTGAACTCAGGTCCTCCTGAATCCAGGGCCAGTGCTTTATCCACAGCACCACCTAGCTGCCCCAATCATATCCATTTTTAACAGCATCCAACTATACCCATATGGTACCGTGGAAATAGTCCTTGATTTATATTCACTGGGCCTGAGTTAGAGTCTACACATGTTAGTAGACTATAGGCTCAATGTGAGTCAGCTGCATGATTGGGAAGTCAAGAAACCTAATGCAACAATAGAAAACTGTTGAATTCTGTCCTAGTTAGATATCTGGTTTCCTGAGTCTCACTCTGAATGCCTCTGTGTTGTTTTTTTTTAATATAGCTACTATTGTGTTTTTGAAATTAATTATTATTGCACCAGTTTTGGCAGTAAGCATTTATTATGTAGATGGAGGGAGTTTATATACTTCTACCCACTGCAGTAAAGAATTGACCCCATGACAGTCAGCAGGAGCAGGAGAAAAGCCCCAGAAGACACATGCTGTCTCTTAGAGAGACAGCACATGGTCTCAAGGAGAGTTCAGAAGACCTATAAAACCTATGAGAGAGAGAGAGAAAGAGAGAGAGAGAGAGAGAGAGAGAGAGAGAGAGAGAGAGAGAGAGAGAGAGAGAGAGAGAGAGAGAGAGAGAGAACGAGAACACATAAATCACACAAATTCACACCAAGAGGCAGAGCCAGGAGATGGAGCCAAGAGAGAGACCCTGGCAGTGACCAAGGTTTTTATCTTCTTTTGATAGAGGTGAGTCATTATACATTGATCAAAGCTAATTGGTTAGCATCATTCAATTCTATTTGTTGACATGACTTGAGGGTGGTCTAAATTAAAATGAACTCTACAGATGACATCAGGGAGAAGAATGTAAAAGATTCTCTTCAAATTCCTAAAGGCCAAGTCCATTATCTAAGTGTGGTACTTCTGGGAACTAAACAAAAGAGTCTATCTCCATTTCTTTTGTTTCCTTGGGTTTGTCCCAGGTCAAGATCTGAACTTTCTGGACTGGGAGAAAGGACTGAGGAACTGATCTCTGGGTCTCCCCAAGAAATCCATTATGAATAATTATTTTCTTATACCTCATTTTAGGAAGGGGGAAGTGAACAAGAATTTATAAAATGCCTACTATGTGTTACACACTTTAGAAATATTATTTTATTTTGTCCTCAAAATGACCCTGGGAGGTAGGTACTTTTATTATCTCTATTTTATAGTTAGGGAAACTAAAGCAAAGAGAGACTATGACTTTTCCAGGGTCTGAGACTGGATTTGAACTCGGGTAATCCTGTCTCTAAACCCTATGCTCTATCCACTGTGACACCCAGGTGCCTCTGGGAAAATGTTGATAAGCTATAGAGGTTACTGAGGAAGGTGATCAGGAGAGAGTGAAAACTCTTGAGTTTATATCACACAAGGGCCAGTTGAAGGAAATGGAGATATTTTGACTTATTTTATCCTTATATCTTATCCACAGCACCTCATCCTTCTCCACCTGACACCTTGTAGGAACTTGATAATATTTGTTGATTTTCTTATAATAGAAGATTAAGGGGGAGGGAGGTAGGCCATGGTAATCTTCCTCTACTGGAAGAGCTATGACATTCAGTTTGTTCTTCACCCTAGAACTTTGAAGTAGGAGTAATGGGTAAATGGGAGCTGCAGAGATAAATTCAGCCGTAAGTTAAGGGAAAGAAGCAAAACAAAAAAAAAAAACTTTTCAAGAATTAAAATTATATGTAATATGCTTCAGAAGATAGTAGCTTCTTCCTCACTGGAGGCCTTTAAACAAAGGCTAATTGATCAGTGGTTGAGCATGTACATGGGATTCATTTTTAGGTAAAGGTGAGACTGACTGAGCTCTGAGGCCCCTTCCAACTTTAAGAGAGTTGAAATCTAGACTCTTCCACAGAAATCATTTAATCCCCCTGGGTTTCCATTTCCTTATATGCAAAATGTGTCACTATGATGTAGAATCTTGTTCTGCTAAAGGTTGGGCTATCAGGGGTCAACAAACTGTGGCCTATGCCAAATCTGACCTGAAGCTTGTTTCTGTCTAGGCTGTAAGCTGAGAATGTTTTGGGTTTTTTTGTTGTGTTTTTTACATTTTAAAGTATTAAATAAATAGTTAAAATTTAAACTTAAATTAGTTAACATTTAAATGTACTTAAATATTAATCAAATGTTAAATAAATTAAACAATTAAATTATTTAAAAATTATTTTTAAAAACCATTCTTAGCTTCTGGGCCATACAAATGTAGCAAGGGGTTCAGATTTGTTTGAATGGCCTGGAATAAATGCGCTAGAAATTTTCTTCCAATTTTCAATCTAAAACCTTTTATCAAAAAAAAAATTAAAAAATTACCTTTTATCTGCAAGTATTTATTTTAAAGGTGTTGGTATTGTTTTGGACACAATGAGGGTGAATACTTGCTTTGAAGTTTCTAATTCTAATGATTACTCCAAATTGTGCTCATCTAGTTGTTTGTGCTTGGCATCTTGTAAACAACTACATTCAAGTGCCAAGATAAGTATCTCATTTTTTAGTGATATTTGATTTTTTGAGAGCCTGAATACATATTGTAAGACACAGCCCCATGGTTATTGAATGGGTTTTTCCTTGTAGAAAACAAAACAAAACAGAATTTAATTATTTTGACAGATTTTCTTAAACTCATAACAGTGAACTGTGGAACACTTCTCTGGGGAAACATTAACAGATAAGTTATGGCACTATACATTTTAAATTTGTGCTCATGTTTACATTATAATACCTTCTCTGAGCCTTTTTTAGTGACCTAAACTAACTTGCCAACATTTAAACTCAATAATCTTTAATTCTCTAGGCTTTGCTTAACTGTTTGTGCTCTTTGGTATGGTAGATAGTCACAGCTCTACCATTTTCTAATTGGATTACATTGGGCAAGTCTGAGCCTCAGTTTCTTTAACATTAATTTGGGGATAATGATTATTACCTATTGACCTCACTAAGTTATGATGTAAAAAAATAATTCAATAAATCCATAATGGCTAGAGAAATATCTTTTTTCTCCTATCCACAGCATTGTTGTGAGGCTCAAATGAGAAAATGGGATGTGAAACTGTCCTAAAAATTGTAAAACCCTATCCAAATTAACATAAGGTATTATTGTTATTATTGGTCCAGAGGGTCCTTCTGCCTTCTTTGGGATCAAAGAGAAGGATGCTTTTAAAAGGCTTCCATTTCAGCTGCTTTTTTACTTGATACTCTTCTTTTTTTAAATTTTTCTTTAAAAATTTTTTTTTTTACTTGATATTCTTCTTGCTCATTTAGGAATACTCATTTGTCTTCTCTTTTCAGTCATCATAAATGCAGGTCTTGTTATTTCTCTGCATCTCCCTATAGTATATTGCAAAATGCTTTGCAACTAGGAGTTACTCAATAAATGCCATTGACTGAATAGCTAATGTATTTCATTTTTTCAACCATGAGGTGAACTTATGTCACACACATTTTCTATCTCAGTACCTTGAGTGCACTCCCCCAAGTCATTAGTATTTAACACTGTTAAACAGTTTGTCATATAACCTTTTATCCAGGTACTCACTTTCCTTGGATCCCTCCCAAAAATCTTCAAGACTCTGGGGTCACCTGCTCTCAATCTGACCCTAAAAGATCATATTTTCTTAGACTCATTTTCCCCAGCTGGAGTTTGCTCAAAGAAAATCTTCAATTATGGTCTACCCTGAGATTTTCAGAGATGTGAGTGAAAAGGATCCCCAGCTCCTGTATAAAGTGCATGGAATATGGGAAATAATCTTTATTTCAACCCTATAGAAAATTCATGATACAAAAGCCACAGAAAACCTGGGAAGGAAGTGAACTCAGTGATGCCAACAGGGTAACACTATACTGTAGAGCTATGGAGGCATAGTTGAATGAACATTGGCTCTGGAGGCAGGAGCTTCTGGTTTAAATGTTGCCTCTATTTCTTTCTTTTTTTTTTTTTGCCTCTATTTCTTACTTCCTGTATGACTAACTTTTTGGAGCCTCAGTTTCCTTATCTATCAAATAAGGAGATGGACTAGATGGCCCGTGAGGTCCCCTCAAGATCTATAGCTGTGATCTTAAGGTCCTGGAGAATCTTTATCTTTCACACAAAATCCTTCTAAACCACCCCTGGTGGTTTGGACTTCACATGAAAGGTGAATAGGAGGCTTCCACAAAGGCGCTCTCTTCCATTGGACTGAACTCTGGGAATCACTCACAATAACAGGGTGAGTGAGGTCTTGCCTTATTACTTCCCAAGTCTGGTTTTAAACGTTGCTGCTGCTCCAGCTGTAGAACACTAATGATCTTTTTCTCAAGAGGTATATTTACTCAGAAAATCAAATCTCTAAAAAGGCCAGTCCATGAACTTTCAAATTTGAGATTATATTTCAATGAACTCTCAACACTTGTGTTGCCCAGATCTTTTCTTCAGGGAAGCTAGATTCTGGGATCAAGCTGTGTAGTAACAATGCCCCAACCCACACCCACACCCACCTACCCTTCTTACCCATCACAACAACCCCAAACAACAAATTCCTCCTGATCTACACAGTAGGATTGGGGTTTAGGAACACAATTCACAAATTCTCCTTTTGGGTCACATGAGAAAATTTGTATCTACCCCAGTCATTAAATTACTTATCCTAGGAATATTAATTTTGTCTGAGCAGAATTTTTCTCAAATAACAACAAAAATAAAGGAGATTTATAAAGTGCTTTAGGTCTGACAAATGAGTTTATGTATAGTGTCTCATTTGATCTTCACAACTACCCTGTGAGGTGGGTGTTAATGTAATCTCCACTTTATAGGCAAGGAAACTAATACAGTGAAGTTCAATGACAATGAATTTTTGAGGAAGGATGTGAACTCAATTCTTTCTGACAAGTCCGGCATCCATCCATTGGGGCAAGGGTTCTTTTTTTTTTTTTTTTTTGTGGGGCAATGAGGGTTAAGTGACTTGCCCAAGGTCACACAGCTAGTAAGTGTCAAATGTCTGAGGCTGGATTTGAATTCAGGTCCTCAGGAATCCAAGGCCAGTGCTTTATCCACTGTGCCACCTAGCTGCCCCTATGCCACCTAGCTGCCCCAGGGCAAGGGTTCTTAGTCAAACATTTCTTAAGCATCTGCTATGAGGCACAGTGGTAGATACTATAGATAGAAAAACTAAAAATCTCTTGCTCTCAGGGACCTTACATTTTCTAGGTGAATTGAGATACCTTATTTACTAAGAACAGTCTTATATTTACTGCATACTTAGTAAGTATTTATTGAAAGAAAGAATGAATAAAATGATTGCATGAAGTTCCTTCTACTTTTAAAACATGTTTCTATTTCAATGCCTATTCCTGGGCCACACCATCACACTCTGAGGATATTTTCCCAGATTTATGAAGACACAACTAAAAACACAAACCAAAAAACACCCCGGGCATTCCTTATTTGTATTATGCATATGATCTTGAATAATTGGGTTCAATTGGATTGGGGAAGTGGCAGTAGGGAGAGGAGAATAAATTAAATAGTCATGTAAAGACAATAGGTAGTATAATATAATGGGTGGATGGCTGACTTTGAAATCGTGAAGACCTACATTCAAGTCCTACTTCTGACACGCTCCTTGGGTGATCATGGGCGCTGTCCTTGGCCATCTCTTCTCAGCTGGCGGTGTCTATTCCCAGAGCCCTCAAGTCTCCCTTGCATACATCTCTGTAGTGAAGCTGGGGGCGTCCAGCAGGTCTTTGGCCTGAGGCTAACTCGCCATAGAGTAGATCTTTAGGAATGCGCCCATCTTGCATGCGGTGCACATGACCAAGCCAGTGCAGTCAGCGCATTATTGGACTGAACTGCAAATTATTGGGCCAAACAGCTGACTCAAGCCTTGGCATCATCATCTATGTTTTCTCCTCTTCTTCCTCTTTCTTATTATCAGCTGTAACTCAGAGAAATATTAAACTAGATTATCTTCTGGCATTTAAAACAACCACTGACATACGTGGCAACCAGTACAGATTCCGGACATGGAAGAGTATCTTACTTTTTTGAAAGAGTTAAATAATTTAAAAATGAAATATTGGAGTAATAGGCAGTCTTATGACAACTCATTTTCATTCCAGGAAAATTTGGCTAAACACCCTAGCCTTGCAGGTAGTTCCAAAGAAGATATGCTTATCCCAAGAGGCAGGCAGGCAGCATCCTGGATTAGAACTAAGGTTAAAAAAAAGGGAGAAAAGAAGAAAAAAGGGGAGAATATAATTTAGAATTCCAAATTGTCCCTTTTTTTTCATTCTCATGTGATAACACTGGAATGAAAAAGATACATTTGGGCATATCATGAATAGGAAAGAAAAAAGTCCCATAACCAGTAAAAACATATGATTAGCAATTTAAATGTGAAGTGCTTATCACCAACTCTTAGCACTAAGAATAGTCTTCTTCTTATCTACATTAGCATCCCACTTTCCCTTGATATATACTTTATCACCTTCCCAGTGAATTGTAATGGTATGCTTGACCTAATTGAGTTCAGCACAGTAAAAGCTAGTGTTTAAATCAATACCTCAGTACAGTCACTGAATTCAGGGGTTCCCACCTGTTAAGGGCTTATAACAATCTACCATCATTTGGGTATGACATGGGTTTTTGGAATTTATATGAATCATTGTTTTGGTTTTGAGCATCTTGTATCTTTTGATGTAGTTTTTTTTTTAAATAAACACAGAGACCTTTGAATTTTACAAAAGAATCAGGACTGGGGATCTCACAGATTGTGCCTTTTTTGTCTGTACATACAAACCTGTTAACTTGTCATGACTATTATTTGGCCTCCTTAATACACTATTTGATCTACTCAGTCAAATGGTTACTGATGGATTGGTAACAAATAGATGAGCCATATAGGTGAACATAGTTTGGATATGTAAATTAATTTGCAGTCCAATGCATCCCTAGTTTAAAATCATAAAGTAAATATTTGGAGGCAAATGGCTCATTATTTAAAAGAATTCACAGAGCTTAGATTCCAGAATAATAGGAACAGAAATGTTACAAAAGGCTTCTTCTTATTTTCCTCAGGCATAAGGTTAGTGACACATTCAAGTGTCAGTCTAGTGATTAAGGTAAATTAATGGGAGCAGAGGGACTGGCTCCTTTGGAACAAGGTCTAAGTTGAAATTGGACTCCACTTGGCCATATGCTAATGCCTGGGCTAGGTTTCTGGGATATTTTCTAATGCCAAAGTGGAGGATAGAAGTCAGGTACTAGTATGGACCCCAACTCATGATGTAGAGATTTCCTTTTCAGCTTCCCTCTTGCCACTTGCCCATTACAAGATTTTGTAAAGGTGAAATTGAGTTCCATCTCTTAAAAAATTTGGTGACTCCAGACCAAAAAGAATCATTCCAATTCTATAAGTAAACAAAGGATTATGTTAATATAGTAGCCTGACTCTCAATGTTATACCCTACCCATTAGATTATCTACAACATAACTGTCTCTTATCACTGCAAAGCTCTTCTTCAAACAGTACTCATTTGGTTTATGTCTACACAACTCTGAAATGTTGGGAAAATAAAATGGGGGTGGGGGATGTGTGGTATCCTGGTTATTTTATTGGCACAAACACTTAATGGACTTGAATCTTGGTTGTTTCTTCCCCAGCTTCACTAAAAGAAGAGAATTTCATGACACGAAGACAACCAAATCAGTTTAATTCCTCTGGGACATAAGATCTTCAGTGGGCATGCTAATTTACTGTTTCCTAGGGTTCGCTTCCCATTTCAATAATCTTGAAGAATGCAAAAGAAAATTATCCAAATGGTTATTCTTTTCCATTACTAATTTTTAATGTGATTAAAAGGTTACTAAATTTTGGCTACCTATGGTAAAGAATAGTACCCTTGATAAAGGAGTTGCTAAAACTGACGGGTAGTATTATAATGCAAACACTAATGAAACCTCACCTGGGTACTACTTTGTAAAGTGGATTTATTTCTATATAAATATAGTACTTGTGGATAAGTGCATATAATAACTGGCTATTAACAACTATAAGCCAAACCATTTGCTTTTTGACTTCCACCTTGGGTCTACACCTTAGAAGTCTTAGGCAAAATGACTATGTCAACTGTTTTCAGCATGTAGACAATTGAAATATTCATTGCCTTCATCAATGTACCTTTTTGGCAATGTAGGTAGATGGGAAAAATATTTTTAAGGGAAAAAATTAGTTCTACAGCCCCATTTTGATACAACTTTAGTATAAAATACGTACTTAAAGACTATAATTTGAAAATGGAAGAAGTCAAGAGAAATATTAAATATAAAAATGGAATATAATCAGGCTATGTCACTTGAAAATTCCCTTACCAACTTATGGTTTCATTGTAGAATATTATTCTTTTATTCTATTGATCAGTTAAAGGAGATATGAACTATTTAATGACAATACATCCTAAAATAAACAAATATGTATATTTTAAACACTGTAATCTATAGACTTTGTAAGGGCTATGTTTGGGCTAGATTGTAGAGGACCTTCATATATCTGTAGTTAATACTGATTCTTTGGGTGATAAGAGGTAACTGCCTATAGGCAACTAGGCCCAGAATAAGGGACACTTGAGTTCAAATATGACCTCAGACACTTCCTAGGTATGTGATCCTGAATGAGTCACTTAACTGCTGTCTGCTCAGTTTCCCCATCTTCAAAAATGTAGATAATAATATTAACTACTTCTGAGGGTTGTTTTGAGGACCAAATGAGCTAATATTTGTAAAATACTTAGTGCAAGGACAAGTCAGGAAAACTCATTTTTATGAGTTCATATCTGGCCTCAGATACTTCCTAGCTATATGACCCAGTTTGCTTCAGTTCATCATCTGTAAAATGAGCTTCAGAAAGAAAAGGCAAATCACTACAGTATCTCTGCCAAGAATCCCAAATGGGGTCACAGAGAGTCAGACATGACTGAAAAAAAAACCCTGAAGGTGCTTAATAAATGCTTATTTCCTTCCTTTCTGAGAGCATACTCAAGGCAATTAACCCAGGCCAGTAATTGGTATTATAGGCATAGTGAGGAACCAATAATTGTGTATTTAGAGTGTGTTAAGAGCAGAGGTTGAACATGCAGGGAGCAGTAAATTGATATAAAATACAGTATTGTAATTTGATTGATGGTTTTGATAAGAGACTGAGAGAGCACATAGCATGTTGTGAGCAAGTGTTTTGTGAGTGACTTTGGATACTGATCACTAGCGGGTTGGGGTTACATCTACTACAAACTTTGCCTCAGAATGCATCCCAGAGGGATGATAAAAGATTAAAGCACCATGAGGACAGGTGCCAAGCATGTGATGGTAAGAATGACTGGCCTCAAACACTTGATACTTACTAGCGGTGTGACCCTGAGCAAGTCACTTAATCCCCATTGCCCTGCAAAAAACAAAAACAAAAAAAGAATGACTGCATGGCCAACCTTTTTTGTATTTTCCAGAGAATGGGAAGGGATCAGCAATGACTATAATGGAAGACAGATATCTCAATGGTGCCCTTCTAGGTACCTGACAATTTCTCCATGGGATAAGAGGACATAAAACATGGGGAAGGGGAATATGTGCACATGTTTGTATATGCACACATGAGCATGGGCAGAGTGAGTTTGAGCACCAATAATATTTGTCCATGTCAATAATATTTAAATATATTCATAAGTCTAGACTTTACTAGCCAAGTCTCAATCATTACAATTAGTTGCATTTGTCTCAGGGACAATAAATAGTCATTCATTGTTTTTATGCACGAGGAGCAGATTTGTACCTTGGAAAGTTGATTTTGTCAGTTGTATTCAGGATGGAATTGAGTGGGAAGATATTAGTGGAAGATAAGTTAGGAGGCTATTAAAATTGCCAAAGAGTGTTGAGGCACATTCATTCTATTCATTTCAATTCAATAAGAATTTATTAAGTGCCTACTATGTGCCATGTAGTGTGGTAAGTGTTAGGGATACAAATAAGAAAAAGAAAGACAGTCTGCCACCAGAGTTCAAATGAGACCTCAAACACTTGACACTTACTGTGTGACCCTGGGCAAGTCAGTTAATCCTCACTGTCCCTCAAAAAACCAAAAACAAACAAAAAAAGAATAGAGAAAAAAGAGGCCTAAGACAGAATTATGCCCACCATCACTCAAAAAAGGAAATTGAAGTGTGGTTGATCAGATACAAAGAGGAAAATTAGAAGAGAGCAAATACAATATAAGCTAAGGGAGGAAAAAGTGCTCAACACTTTCTGGTGCTATAAAATATTAAGGAGACCCCTCCAACTCTCTAATTCTGTTTCTGTGATGGCCTAAAAAATTAGATCCAATGAGGTCACCTTCTAGAAAAGGGTTTCAGTAGAGTGGTATGGTTTGAAACCAGAAAGAAAAGGGTTGGGGAAGGATTAGGGGTGAGGAAGATGATGCAGAAAATGTAGATTACTTACTCCTTCTGCATGTTTGGAAGTGTATGTGAGCTCAATATGCAGGTGAATCTAAACTCAAAAGCTTACATGATCAATAGATGCATTTAAGAGAAGCCTAGCAGTCCAAACTTGGAAGATGAGAATATATTCTTTGATATAGTGTTCTCTTCTTGATTTCACATTTGAAATAAAAACATATTAACAAGCACCGCAGGAGAGTAACTTGGACTACAAGTGACCTAAAGATCATGTCATAGGAACATCAGATGAAGGGACTAAAGCTATTTCCTTATGTTGCAGAGAGATTTAAATTCAATTTAAGTAAAAACTTCCTAATAATTAGAGATATCAGTAGAGGAGTGGACTGCTCTAGGAGGTATTGAGTTCCCCCTCAGTAGATGTCTTCTAGCAAATCTGGATAACCACTTGTTGGGTTACATGGAATGCCATGTCAGTATGGTTTGGACTGAGGCAGCTGGCTGGCCTGGAGTCAGGAAGACCTGAATTCAAATATGGCCTCAGACACGTAAAAGCTATGTGACCTGGGCAAGTCACTTTAATCTCTGTTTTCTTGAATATACAATAGGAGAAAATTTCAAACCAATCCAGTATCTTTACCAGGAAAACCCCATGGATAGCATGGTCCATGGAATAATGAACAGTTTGACACAACAGAATGATTGAACAACAGTGGTTTGGACAGAATGGACTTTATGATAGTTCATCCCTCCCTCCACCCATCCATCCCTTCCTCCATCCCTCCCCATATCTCCCTACATCTCTCCCCATAGCTCCATCCCTCCCTATATTCCCTCTCTCCTTCCATCCATTCCTCCATCCCTCCCCATATCCACAACCATCCCTCCATCCGTTGACATATTTCCCCATTCCACACGATCATGTTTTGTTCATGGACCACCCTCAAATAGATTTGAATGATGCTAGCCAGTTAGCTTTGAGAAATGTATATGGGCAGGTTCTCCTCCTGCCTGCCACAAGCTTACAGATTGATGATCTCTTTGGCCCAGGAACTTGGTGAGAGCAGATGCAGCCCACTATAGATCCCCATTTTCTCTTTTCTCTCTCTTCTCTTTCCTAGCTAGACTTTCCTATCTTTCAGAGCCAAGTGCGCTCTCTTTACTAATATTTAGTATGCTTTAATAAATGCTTAATGCCCCAAACTGGTACAGTAGCCTCTAATTTCTTTTCTTTTCTTTTCTTTTCTTTTTTTTTTGGTGAGGCAATTGGGGTTAAGTGACTTGCCCAGGGTCACACAGCTAGTAAGTGTTAAGTGTCTGAGGCTGGATTTGAATTCAGGTACTCCTGACTCCAGGGCTGGTGCTCTATCCACTGCGCCACCTAGCTGCCCCGCTTCTAATTTCTAAGTAACAAATATCTTATAAATCCCAGCTAAATTCTTTAATACTTAAGACAATTATAGGGTGACCACATATAACTTTAACCCACCATCTAACCATCCTCCCCACTTAAGACACTATAAAACAAATTATAACATCAATTTTTAAAACTGTGTTCCAAATTCGCTTCCTTCCTCCCTATCCCCCCTTAAGAACTCAAACAATTCATTATAAATTATACACGTGCAGTCATGCAAAACACAGCAGACAAAAAAACCTTCAGATAAAAGAATAAAGATAAAATCTACTTCTATCTGTATTTAGGTAGCATCAGTTCTTTCTCTGTTGATAGATTGCATTTTTCATAAATCCTTCAGAGCTGTCTTGGTTCATTGCATTGCTGAAAATACCTAAGTCATTCATAGCAGATCATCTTACAATATTGGTGTTATTTTGTGTACAGTACACTTTGCATCAGCTCATATAAGTCTTTCCAGGTTTTTCTGATAGCATCCTGCTCATCTTTTTTTTTTTTATAGCAAACTACATTTATATAGTTCTTGAAAGGGAGATTTCCTTAGAAAATGCCCATGAGGTTGATTATTGCAACAACAATAATAGCTAACATTTATATAGGACTTTATACCTGACAAAGAATTTACTTCACAATAGCCCAGCAAAGTACCATCATCATCCTCTTCCTCATCACCCTCATCTTAAACTGCTCTTGCCTCTGCTTCAAAATTTCCCCAGTTACTCTTGTCTTTCCCTCTATCCTATTTGCTCCCCATGATATTTACTCTATTTTCTATCTTCTTTTACCCTATCCCTCCTCAAAAGTGTTTTGCTTCTGATTGCTCCTCCCCCAATCTGCCCTCCCTTCCTTCATCCCTTCCTCCTTATCCCTTCCCCTCCTACTTCCCCTCAGGGCAAGATATATTACTATACACACTTGAGTGTGTATGTTATTCCCTCTTTGAGCCAATTCTGATAAGAGTAAGGCTCATTCACTCCCCAGATCCTCCCCCATCTTCCCCTCCACTCCATAAGTTTTTTCTTTCATTTTTATGTGAGATACTTTGCCCTATTCCACCTCTCCCTTTCCCTTTCTCCCAGTGCAATCCTCTCACCCCTTAATTTTATTTTAAAGATGTCATCATGGGGGGGGCAGGTAGGTGGCACAGTGGATAAAGCACTGGCCCTGGATTCAGGAGTACCTGAGTTCAAATCTGGCTTCAGACACTTGACTAGCTGTGTGACCCTGGGCAAGTCACTTAACCCCCATAGCCCCACAAAAAAAAAATACAAAAAAAAAAAGATGTCATCATGGGGCAGGTAGGCAACACAGTGGACAAAGTACCCACCCTGGACCCAGGAAGACCCGAGGCCAAAACTGGCCTCAGACTTAAGATGCTCCCAGCTGTGTGACCCTGGGTATGCCACCCAACGTGACTGCCCCACAAAAAATTACGATTGTTTCTAATCCTAAAATACCTTCATGATATTTTGAAAGAATGGCAGGATCAGTGGAAAGTCTTAAAAATAGGGACAATCTGAATATGTTTGTAGTTTGAAGAAGTCAAATGATTAATAGCATAAAGTAAAAAAGTAGATGAGAGGCTGTGGTATCAAGGGCATCACCCTAGAGCCCCTTCTAATTTAACAAATGAATTTACCTTTTAAAGATTCTCTTAATGCTTGTGTTTATGTTCCAAAGTTCATTCTCAGCCCTGGTCAATAAATAAGGGTCAGAGAAATTAAGTCAAGATAAGCAGGAGACTTGCAAGGAGACTAGCAGGAGACCATCAGGAAAAAAAGGGACTACCTCTTAACAAAGTAATCATTTAGCAAAGTTTTTTGAATGAATGAATGAACACAGACTTTGAGCCTTCTTTCTAGGTCAGTCATGGGCTACCAACAGACAGTGAGTAGATAAAGCTCTTATGGCAGAGGAAGTGATATTGGCAAAACTACTAATTTCAAATCCAGTAAGCATTTATGAAGCACATACTATCCACCAGGCACAGTGTAAGGTGCTAGAGATTGACACAGCCTGTAATAACCATAGGTACCTTATATCCAGAGTCTAAACACCTTGCTTTGAATCTTTCTTCAGGATGGACCATGGGTAAATCCTTTAACATTTTGGAATCTGTTTTCTCTTCTCTAAATTAGTAATAGTAACATTTGTGTAGGCTGGATTTACAATTATACTACATACTTTATATAGGGTTCTTATGACAAACACACTTTGCAAGACTTAAGACACTATAAAAATATGTCATTAATTTAGGCCCAATAGGGTGGCTGACTTATGGCACAGATGACTGAGAGTAATAGCTATAACACATAATTCACTCACTTGTGCTTTCACATAAAACTATATGTCTTCATTAACTTAGCCTTAACTTCTCCATTCTACTGCAATTTTTTCCCCCACTTTTTCAACAAACATTTATTTTTTATTTTCCATTTACATGTTTTGTTTTGGTTTGGTTTTTTTGCAGGGCAATGAGGGTTAAGTGACTTGCCCAGGGTCACACAGCTAGTAAGTTTCAAGTGTCTGGGAACAGATTTGAACTCAGGTACTCCTGAATCCAGGGCCGGTGCTTTACCACTTCGCCATCTAGCTGCCCCCTTCCATTTACAAGTAAGGGTAGTTTTCAACATTCATTTTCATAAGATTCAGAGTTCTAAATTTTTCTCCTTCCCTCCTTCCCTTTCCTCCCCCCTCCACAAGATTGTAATCAGGTTATATATGTACAATCCACAAATGTTCTTTTTATCAGTTCTTTCTATAGGGGTTCATAGTAAGCTTCCTCATTAGTTCCTTGGGATTATCTTGGATCATTGCACTGCTGAGAGTAGTTAAGTCATTCACAATTACTCATTGAACAATACTGCTGTCACTATGCACAATGTCCTCCCAGCTCTGCTCACTTCACTATACATCGATGTTCATTAGTCTTTCAAGGTTTTTCGGGGATCATCCTGTATGTAATTTCCTGTAGCACAAGACCATTCCACTACAATCATATAACACAGCATTTTCCATCATTCCTCAACTGATGGACATTCCCTTGATTCTCAATTCTTAGCCTCCACCAAGAGTTGCTATAAATATTTTTTGTACAATTTTTCCCCTTTTTCTCTTTTTCATGATTACTATTGTTAACTGTTTCCCTTCCATCCTATTCCCTTCCCCATGATATTTATTCGATTATTCATCTTCTTTCATCCTATCACTCTTCAAAAGGGATTTGCTTCTGTCTGTCCCCTCCCCCACTCTGCCCTTCTTTTGCCCCTCTCTCTTTATCCCCTTCCCCTCCTATTTTCCTGCAGGGTTATAGAGATTACTCCACCCAATTCTAATGAGATTGAGGTCTTTGAGTCAATTTTGATGAGTGTTAGGCTCATTTCCTGCCCAGATTAAATAGATTACTCCACCCAGTTGGGTGTCTCTTAGTCCCTCCTTGAGGCAGCTCTGATGAGTTTATGATCTTTGAGCCTTTTCTGATGAGTATAAAATTAATTTACTGCCCTGCTCCTCTCCCATCTCTTCCCCCACTCCATCAGCCTTTTCCTGTTACTTTCATGTAGGATTTCACTTCTGCCCTTCTCCTCCCCCAATGAATTCCCTTCACCCCTCAATTTAACCCTAAAGATGTTATCATCTAGCTAAGTGACACAGTGGACAAATCACCACCCCTGGACCCAGGGGGATCCCAGCCAAAACCCAGCCTCAGACACAAGACAGTCACCCACTGTCCACCCCAGGTATGTCCCCCAGCTCCAATTTTTTTTTTTTTTATGGTTCCCTAGGGTCTTGTATTTGAAAGTCAAATTTGCTATTCACTTCAGGTCTTTTCATCACAAATATCTGAAAGTCTTCTTTTTCATTAAAGTCCCATTTTTTCTGCTGAAAGATAATGCTGAGTTTTGCTGGGTAGGTGATTCTTGGTTGTAATCCCATTTCCTTTGCCCTTTGGAATATCTTGTGCTATCCTGACTGGGGCTCCACAGTACTTGAATTCTTTCTTTTTGGCAGCTTGCAATATTTTCTCCTTGACCTGAGAGCTCTGGAATTTGGCTATAATATTCCTAGGAGTTTTCTTTTTTGGGATCTCTTTCTGGAGGTGACGGGTGGATTCTTTCAATTTCCGTTTTAGCTTCTTCTCCTAGAATTTCAGGGCAATTTTCCCTGAGAATATTTTGGAAGATGGTGTCTAAGCTCTTTCCTTGATCATGGTTTTCATGTAGACCAATAATTTTCAAATTATCTCTCCTGGACCTATTTTCCAGGTTGGCAGTTTTCCCCAGAAGACATTTCACATTGCCCTCTATTTTTTTATTCATTTGGATTTGCTTTATTGTGTCTTGGTTTCTCATAAAGTCACTGGCTTCCATTTGTTCAATCCTCATTCTTAGGCAATTATTTTCATCAGCGAGCTGTTGTACCTCCTTTTCCATTTGACTTTTCAAGCTGTTGACTTTTTTCTCATGTCTTTCCTGCATCACCCTCATTTCTCTTTCCATTTTTTCCTCTACCTCTATCATTTTTTCTTCAAAGTCCTTTTTGAGCATCTCTATGGCCTGAGACCAATTCGTATTTTTCTTGGAAGCTTTAGATATAGGGGCCCTGATGTTGACATCTTCCTCTGAGGGGGCCCCTTGGTCTTCCTTGTTACTGAAGAAACTTTCTATGTTCCTCCCCTTTCTCTGTCTGCTCATCTTGCCTTTCTTTTACTTGACTTTTAGCTCCTTAAAGTAGGGCACTCTTTCTAGGCTGCATTATCCCAAGCTTCAGGAAGTCCTAGGTGGTATGATTTAAGGAGAATTAGGTTCTTCCCTGACCCAGCCTGTTTTCTGGTCCTAGATGACCCCAGACCAACTTGCCAATCAACCAGCTTTGTGTGTTGTGGTTATTAGCTCTGATGAGCCTGTGCCCCTCCCCCACCTGGGCCACTTCTACTCGAGCCTACCACCTGGTTCTCAGTAGGGTTGTAGAATCCAAGTTCTGCCTTAGCACCAGCATAGACCCCTGTAGTCTCTAGCCTGGCCAGGGCTCAGCCCACTCACCAGACTGTGAGCTTAGTTCCAGACGACACTGGTGCTCAGCTGATTCAGAGGCTCTGGGGGTCTCCTTCTCTGGTGAGGACTTCCTGAGACTGGATCTGTGTCAGGGTGACTGTGGGGTTGGGCCTGACTCCTGTATCAGCACAGCAGCTCCCTCCTTCTGACCTTCCTACCGTTCTTGGTTAGAAGATGATTTCAGCACATTCTTCTGTGAGTTTTGCTGCTCCGGGCATTTTCCTATGACCTTATTTCCATTCTACTGCAATTTAATCCTCTGACTATAGAAAGTTTAAGATTTAACTGTTGTAAGGGTAATGGGTATTGTCAACTATGCCTTTCTGCTGCCCCACAAAGAACAGTGCTCTTGCCTAGAAGCATTACTGGCGGTTCCAGGCAGGTGCTGGATCCTAGAACAAAAAGAAAGGCAAGTGATGGCAATTGGAGAGGAGCCTTGGGAGGTATTGTTTTCATCTTTCATGTAAGTGAGATGGCTTTGAAAAACTAAAGAATTAGAGACTTGCTTGGCTATTAATTTTCTTGAGAAAGTAGTTGACCTGGTGATGGGTGCTCTGGAGCAAAAAATTATTGGTGTTGGTGGTGGGGGTGGGGGTGGTTGTAAAGAGGAATAGAACCTTGCTCCTCCCTATCCCACTTTGACTGGCAGAGGCCCATGGGGCAAGGCATTATGGGTGGGGTGGGGAGAGTGTAAGAAACAACTATCATTGTGAATCTATAGAATCATGTGATCATAGAGTTAAAGTCAAAAGTGGTCTAATCTGAACCTTTCCCAGCTCCCTTCATTTTATTGATGAAGAAGCAGACTAAGAAGAAATTCTCTACTAAGGTCATACAGGGCCATACCGTGGCAGAGCCTAAATTCAAACTCAAATCTCCTGAATCCAGATCCAGCAGTCTTTGCAAGTAGGGAGATGTGCTCAGCATAAGAGGGAGCTCCATGCACAGTTTCTCAAGTTTCCCGAATGAAGACCAGAAGTCAGAATGGAGACCAAAAGTTAGAAAAGTCCCCCAAAGAGTACCTGAATGATAAGAGTATCTCTCACTCATCAAAGTGCTTTTCTTGAATTTACAAAACTGAGGTTGAGCTCTGTTTAAGTAAACTTTTCACACACAATCTACTTTCTCACTCACAAGCTTTTTTACAGCTCCTGCATAAAGGTGTTAATTGCTTTCTTTAAGCACCTACTGTCTAGTTTCTGATCCCTTCTCAATTTCTCCCAATCTGGCCTGTCTATACAGCTGGTCAGAATTTACCCTGTCTCCTGGCAACCAATACCTGCTCCAAGAAAACGGTGGTGGTGGTGGTGTGTGTGTATATATAGATGCTACATTTCCTGAACCTGCTGCAACCTTCTGTTTGCTCCCCTTTTTCTTTTTCTTTGTGTTTTTCTAAATATAAATTTTATTGGTATAATTTGTATCCTATCACCTAGAGTTCCCCAATTCCCAATCTCTGTCCCCTGCTTTTAGGAACTTGCTCCATTCTGCCCCATCTCAATACTTTTTCTTCTTCACTGTTTTATAAGCCAGCAAACTAAATAGAACAGATTCCCATTAAGATTTTATAGCAGCTTCTTCACAGTATCCATTTTGGAAGATCCTGGCAAAGATAGGTACTAAAATCATCAGGAATGTCTTTATTTTTTTTAAATCTTCATTCTCAATTGAGAATATATGACAGAGAAAATGATTAATGCTAACATACCTTTATAGCACCCTTTCCCTTAAAGTATCTATAAATAACTGCAAAGCAGCCTTTTTGTATTTCCCCTAGCATGATTAAAAAAAATAATTTCACTCCAAAACAGTTTTCTTCAAGCTCAGAAACTATTTTACTTTTATTTATTTAAAGCAGCCACGGTGACTTATGTATGAGGTCTGTATGGACTGTCAGATAAGAAATTAGCATTCTGACCCTGACCCCAAATTATATAGCTCCCAAATATTTTGTATTTATTTATATTTATATATGTTGTTACCCTCCTTCCTCCCCCTCAAGCAAAATATTAAGAGCAGGGAGGATATGAATTAGTTTTATTTTATTTTTTTGTATCACTGTACCTGGCACATAATAGTCACTTGACAAATATTTTTTGAGTTCAGTTGAACCTAAAATCTGGACCCCCCCCCAAAACAAAACATGCTCCCAAGGCAAAAATGTGCAAATTTGCACATTGTATCTATTCAGAGCCAGGTAAGGGCAACATCACCAAGGCATTTTAATAATGTTCCCCAAATTGCCTTTTTCCTATCAATAAATATCTTAAGCACTTTGTGTGTCTATCACTGTTCTAGGATGGCCAAAGAAATGTAAGTTATAGAAATGCTCAAATCAGGTCTTAGCAGGTATAGCAACAATCCTTGTTAGGTACAGAATCAAGAGAAAGTTGCCTAGAGACAGGAGGATTATGAGGAATGAGTGGGGGTTGGGAAGAAGGAGTGCATTCCAAGTACTGAGAGCAGCAGGAGCAAAGGTTTAAAGTAGATGGTGAACATGATTTGATCAGAGTGTAGTGAAGAACAATTGCTTTTTAAAAATGTATAATAATCATGAATTATTTGCTTGACATATAAAACTACATTATAGAATGTATACTAAAATTAATGATCCCATGACTTCATTAATTCAGTTCTACAAGTGTGAACTATTTGTGCAAAGTGTGTTACAGTAGTTGCCGGTGATAAAAAAACAACAACAACAACAAACCAGTTTCCAAAATGAACTTATATTCCCTGCTATCTCTTTGTTTAGAGGTTTTCTACCTTGAAGTCACTGAATTAAACATTTTGGACAAAAAAACCCCATTTTTTGGGTGGTGGAGATACCCTTCTACTAAGAAGTAAAAAGTGTTGGACTGGCCCTTCCTTGCAGTTAAAAAGGAAGATGGTACAGATAGAAAACCATGAATTCAATGATTCTGTCTTCTTTGGGAGCAGTCTTGGGATAATTATCTCAAATCATTCCCTTTTATTCATTTTGTGTTCTGGTTAAACTAACCTACTTGTTATTCCCTGAATGTGACTTTCCATCTCCCACCTCCATGACATTGCTCAGGCAGTGTTCCCCATTTTCAGCACTCCCTCTTTTCTCAAATTTCTAGTTTAGAATCTCTAGATTACTTCACAGCATAGGTAAGGAGTGATTCTTTGCAGCCACCATTTCCTGAAGCCACCACTCTAATTGTTAACACTTTCTACCTCTTGAAATTGCTTTAAAATATTTTGCACATACTTTCTACTGCTCTTTGTTCTTGTTGTATCTTCCCAGTTGAATAAAAATTCCTAGAGGACAGAAACTTTTATTTTGTCTTTGAGTCCTATCACCTTACATCTCACCCTTGACTATTGTAGGTGCTTAAAAACACAGGTTGAATTAAATTTAGTCCTAGACCATACAGTCAGTGCATTGACAGAATCATCTTGGTTTTCTAAATGTCATTTCCTGAGTTATGCACAGCTTTTACATTTAGAATACATTGCTACTTTTGTCAAATATCTCTATTCTCAAAGGAATCCAAGAACAGATAAAGAGGTACAGAGATAAGTATACGTAGAAACAATTCTTATAATCAAACTATTTTATCTGATCTAGTTTGTGGATGGTAATGAATGTTATATTTATATATGCTGTGCATAGCAGATAGAAACCTGACAGAAGTGTAACTAAGGCAACAGAAAAACCATTAATTATCACTCTGCAAAGTAAAAATGATTTCATTTTGTTTATTCTTTTTCTCAACTCTGTTATGCACTAAACAAAAGGATTATCCAATATTCAGACCAATGAATAGTAAAAATAAAGTTTACAATTTGCTAAACACTTCAGAATATCTGTTTTCCCTTAACGTAGCTTATTATTGTAATGATACATTTTGTAAGATTTTAATTAAACAATTCCCTGATTTTATTGCCTTTTTATTAAGATACCTCCTAGAGAGTAATAATTGCATAAAGCTACCTATCTAGTTTTGATAAGCAATTTCTAAACCATATTTGCCATTAACTTACTCTGGAAAAAACAAAGCTAAAATCTCACTGTCTGATATCAGATTTCTCGGGGGTTTTTTTTTTTTTTGTATTTGGTTTGTAGAAATGATTACATCTCAGTTGGTATAAAAATCTTAGTAGTTGTAGGAGAGGAAATGGAGTATATAAACCAAACTTAGAGAAAGATGAATTATTTCTTTCCTTTTCCACCCTTAAAGCTTTATATTCTTAATAGATTTCAATGGTCCTATTTTTCTATTTTTTAAAAATTCACTTAAATTGTAGTTTTACCACTTTCATATGGAGGAAATAGGAGAGTCTGAACAAAGATTTTCACAAACATAATGTAAGATCCTTGAGTTTTGTGAATATATCTATATATCCTACAATACTTAGCACAGTCATTGTAAATAATAGGTAGTTAGCCAATATCTGTTGAATGTCCTACACAACTTTTAGCATTGATATAGATTCTCAAGTCATCATTTCTGCCTTCAGTCACTACCAGTGATAAGTGACTAAAGAAGTACCTGATAAGGATCTATGAAGGGTTTTAGAATGGTCAGACACACAAACCCAAGGGAAGTCAATGTTACATTTTAAAAAGCAGCTATAGCAGATTGGAGTTCATTGACTCATAGGTGTAAATTCTTCAGGAGACCTTAGTAATCATATAATGTAACTCACTCATTTATTTTATGAGGAAACTCTGGCCTTGAGGTACTAAATGACTTGTGAAAAGTCACAGGACCAGAAACTAATCAAACTGGGATTCAAAAGTAGCTCCCCTACGACTCCATTTCCAATATTTTTCTTACCATATTAATGCTACCTCTTATACTTATCTATAGATTCTCTAGCAGTAATTTATCATTTCTTCCTTCCCCCCAATATATGAATAATACATGATCTGTCATTTCATCAGCATGGAGAATTTCCAGTGGAGGAACTCATTCCATCAACCCCTCTGTGATTTAGTATAAGGCCAAGAGACTCATGCTGAGACACATAGAACTTAAATGACTCACCCAGACTCATATAGCTAGCAAGAATTTATTTGAAGCCATTTTTCTTTCAGTCTAAGCCAAGCATTCATCAATTATACAAGTACACCTTTACCCATTAATTTTTTCACCTGTCATGTGTATTGAAATTAACTCACTGGACAATCATTTTTGTACATTAAATATATAAGGAAACAAGAAGATTATCTGTTTTATTAAAACCTTAGACTTTGCTACCTTTCTCCCTTGGAATGAATCTTCCAAATGGAATAGAGTAGGTTTTCAAATGGACCATTAATTGTTAATTTGCATATGACAATTTCTTCAAAGATTATGCTGTCAATAGCGGGGGTCATCTTATACTAATCAAATGATTATTGTAGTTGTTAGCCAGGACAGTCTTCAATTAGGCCAGATATAATATTATAAATAGGTTATTTTACAAAATAACTTCCACAGTTAAAGATGAAAAATGAATAAATGCTGCTTTTTGAAGTCTAAACCTTTAAAAATGTGTGAGTATATATATATGTATATGTATACATATACATATACCTCCAAGAGCCCAGACCATAATATCTACAACCATGAAATTCATAACTATTAAATGAAAAAAAAATAAAAACACTAATTTTAGATTAGCCAGGCCGTTAAGCATCCTTTGTGAAGTACTGAAAAGGTAAAAAGAAATTAACTCTTAAATTAGTCATGTCACCTGAACAGAGTTAGCACACAAAGAAAAAAAAAATAGCAAACAGAACCAAGAATGGTAAACACATTCCCCTACTGTGAACTTGTAAAAATTGGATTTTTTTTTGCCATTATTGCTCCCAGAGAGACTGTATCCATATACTTCCAACTTTTATCCCTGCAATTACACACCAGATGCAACTCTTCAAGTGTTATCTTAGGCAACATCTCATCATTGATTAGTTTTTGAGCTGGCTAATGCTTCAGGAAAGCATAAAAACATGCCCATTTGAATAAATGAAAAACCAAGCACTAAACGCTTTCCAGCACTTTCTTGCTGTAGTTTCCCTTATTGGTTTATATTTTTCTAAGACACAGAGGAAACTTTATCAGAGACTAAACAATGATCTGTGGACCTCACTTATAATGGCTTTATTTTATGAGCTCTGTACTATATGTGTAGTCATTTTCTCATATCCATTTTTCTCTTCCAAAGACCTTATGACCTTCAACTGGTAAAATAAATGACACTGTTCCTTGTGCTAACTTTTTTTTTGTGGGGGGCAATGAGGGTTAAGTGTCAAGTGTCTGAGGTTGGATTTGAACTCAGGTCCTCCTGAATCCAAGGCTGATGCTTTATCCACTGTGCCACCTAGTTGCCCCCTACTTGTGCTTACTTTTTAAGGACTGTTTTTTCTTACTATATCACTGAAAATAGTGTTACATTGTATCAATATTGCATTGGATTTATATGTCCTTTGAAGTTTACATTTTCTTCTCAAGAACTCAATGAGGTGTGTTTATCCTAGGAAGAATTAGCCAGGAGATAACTTAAAATGAACCTACATGTAAGAGGGATAATTTGATCTGTTTTGCCCAAGAAGACACGTAGAAATAGGTAGTTGTAGAGACACAGTTTTGCTCCAAAGAAGGAAAACGTTTCTAACAAACTACCACTGTCCACATGTGTAATGGATTGCATGTAGTGAAGGGGTCCCTGGAGACCTTCAAGCCAAGGCTGTGAACACTTGGGGTGGGGGTGGGGTGTGTGTGTGTGTGTGTGTGTGTGTGTGTGTGCACGCGCGCGCGCGCGCGCTGAACATAGTGGGGGAAAGAAGACATATTGAGTGACATGAAATGAGCAAATGTACTCTTTTTTTCATAAGATGACCTCCTCAGAGTAAGGGAAAAAAGGCATCATGAAAGGCTTAAAAAGGTACAGGAAAAGTTTAGAACAGTTGCCAGGTAGCATAGGTAGTGAATAACTTAGGTACTTAAGTGTGAAGAGAATAATTGCCTTGCTGAGGGCTCAGTTGAGATTAGCTAACAAATCTGACCCAATTCTCATGTCTTTGTTATTTCTTCTACTTCCATGAAGCAGCATATAAATGGAAGTGGAGGCAGATGGTAGGACTAATCCAAGTGAGGCATCTGTCAAAGTGTGATAAGTGACAGGACAAGGGGCAAGGGATTGAAAAGTAGGGGTGCAGTAAGGAAGGGAGGAGATTATAGCAGATGCAGGGATCATGGCCTGGAAAAGAAATGAGGATTAAAGGGAATGAAATCCAAAGTGAGAATAGAGAACAAGGTGAGGAGTCATAAGGCATAGGGAAAGATGGAATGATGAAAGATAGAGAGCAGACAAAGGAATTTGGGAGTTCATTTGAATAGAAGAGTATAGTTAGGAGTTAATTTACATGGAAATGTTAACAGCTACTGTATCTAATAGCTGAGATGGCATGCAGAAGTAGGTCATGTGAATTAAGTATATTAAGGAACTAGGAAGTTAGAATATTTGAGAGAGCATCAATATGTATGTTGAAATCTAGCTTTTTTCAGCAAAGTCATTTTAAAATCTAATTTTAGATGGGAGGTACTGATTGACCAAAACCTCATGTAAACTCTTGTTGAATTCATTCTTGGTCATCTGGGCAGTTTGGCCTATGTGCATATTCAGACATTTTTACAATCTTGGGCAGAGGTACTAATTTTCTTAGGGTAGGCAACCTGCCACATTCAAGTCCTAATAATTTTCCTGAGAATTACCTTACATAATTTATCTTAGTAAGGGGGTTAAGGAGAAGGCAAAGAATATACAAACATTACAAAAGTTATAAAGGGTGGAAAAGTTATAAAGTTATAAAGGGTGGAAAAAGTTGTTAACAGACAAGCTAAGATTTTAAAAGTGATTTCTCCACCACACCCAACCCTGTTAGGAAAGTAAAGCTAATATTGTCCTTGAACAGCTGGAAGAAACGAAGGGCTTGATAATTTGACCTTAGCTTCACTAGAGCTAGCTCAATATGTAAGCAAAGAATGTTATTAAATTTAATAGAAGTGTAAATGTTTTGTACATGTAGGAAAATAATCTCCCCAAATGAGGGTTACAGTTGTTGATTCCAGTAAGCAATAAGTAACAAATGGATCTAATCCCAAACAAGGACTTGATTGATCTCTTTGTGTTGCTTCTACAGGCAGAAATTCATACCTCAATGGTACTTCAAAACATGAATGGTGCTGAAGCACTCATGTGAGCCCATTGTTCATGAAAAAAGGCAACTGCAACCAAAAAAAATATGACAACCTTTAGCACAGGTGTGCCCTATAGAGCATAGAGAAAGATGGAGAAATTATTTGTCAAGGATGCAATTATCTATTACTGATCTTGCTACAAAGCATCATCACTGCCCAAGTCCTATTGTGTAACTTTACCTCTCAGACTGCTGGCAGCTTTGCCACATGATCTCCTACATAGACTTCCCCAAGGACACACACAACATGAATGAAGACAGATACAAAACACAATGATAATCATTCCAGTAACAAGAAACCTCCAAACTGCTTTGATTTGACACATACAACTCTCCCATGGTTCTCTAGCTCTTCCTCAGGAATAGTACAGTCAACTCTGCACTGTTACTGCCTGTTGAGAAACACCTCTGAAGGCTGGTCTTACTTATCTTTTTATAGTCATGAAACAGCCTGTTAAGGGGAGAGTTATTGTCAACAACTGCTGTCTTCCTACCCTACACACAAAGTGCCTTAACTTCCAGACTTTAGTACCATGGTGGCATGGGGTTTCTTACCCCCCACTTTCTCCTTTGCATCATATGCCACTACTTACCTAGTTTTTGACCCTGAAATTAAAATTCAATTCCTCCTGTCTGTTTGGATTACTTTCTTTCTGGCATCCTTCTTTGTTTCTTCTATTTCACTTGGGATCCCTTCATCTTCTCTAAAGATATAAAGCATAGAAAGGATTTCTTTAAATTCTTTCAATTTCTTCTCTTTCAGAGAGAACAGCTGCATTTATTATACAAATAATTACCTCAAGCAGTTTCCCCAACAGGACACTTAAAGGATTCTTTAGTCTTCTTGTCTTTCATGTTGGGCAACTTGTACATTGTGAATTACAACTGAAAAGTACTTTTTAAAGCTTAATTTTATTGATACCTTTTGTTTCCATGTACCTTTTATTTCTGAATCCATCCTTTCTCTCTCCCCTAAACAGTAAATCATCCCTTTAATTGGGTTGGAAAAAAAAAGACCTGTAAACTTCCATGAGTCTCATAGAGCAGTGGAAATGGAGCAGGATTTTGGAGTCAGAATTTGGGTTCAAATACCAGTTCTGATTATCACTGCCTGTGTGACCTTGAGCTAGTCACTTAAACATTCTAGCCTGTCATTTGTAAAATTATAAAAAGAGGGCATGAGGCTGGATGTCCTTTAACATCCTTTTCACTTCTGTGTCTGTCTAAAATAGTCCATTAATCTTTTTGGACAGCTAGGCCTGGAGTTACAAAGACCTGAGTTCAAATGTGACCTCAAACACTTTCTAGCCATGTGACCCTGGGCAAGTCACAAAACTCTGTCTCAGTTTCCTCATCTCTAAAATGAACTGGTGAAGGAAACATTAAACCATGCCTGTGTTTTTGCCAAGAAAACCATAAATGGGGTTATAAAGAGTTGGATATGCCTGAAAAATGACTAAACAGATTTCTATAAAGTGCTATGGCAAACTGCCTGTTCATCCCTACATGTTTATTATTGGGATCATGAATAAATGAGAATTCTTTTAAAATTGCTTTTAAGCCAGCTCAAACTTTTTACATGGTAACCTCAGATGCTCTGTAAGTTATCAGTTGAATTTACTAATTACCATATTAATGGACTATAGGCCACACTTTCTGCCCCTCATATTGTGTTTCATGAGATTCTAGGAGAATAGGTTTAGAACTGGAAGCATTCTTAGAAGTCATGTAGTTTCATCCAAGTTCGTATCGGACTGCACAGCCACACTGTGGCCTGTGGCTCTTCAAGGCTCTGATCCATGGTCGTCTGCGACTGGTGGAAGCTTCCTCCTCCTCCTCCTACTATAATTAAGTGACTTGCCCAAATTAAAAACAAAAACAACCATAGTATTTGAACTCAGATCCTTTGATTTCAAAAGGTGCTCCCCCCATATCTCCATTGAATACTAATAAGAATGTCACAGATGAGAAGACTTGAATGGAATGCGACATGTACTGTTGGAGGCAATACTCACATCAGTGAGCTCATGGTAGCATTGAAGGATTATTTTGCAAATGAAATGAAATATAGTTAATTGTAGATTTACAGAATGATTTCCTGTTAGGCAGCCCTGAGGTAGATATGACATTTTTCTCCCTCAATAGCTGGAGGAAGTAACAAGAGAACTTCTAACTTCTACATGTCAAGAACAAGGGAGAACTAGTTGCTGAAGGCAAGGTGCAGTGGATAGAGCATGGATATGGAGTCAAAAACTTGAGTTCAGATTCAGCTTCAGACACTTAATTTGCTATGGGCAAGTCACAACCTATCTTTGCTTCAATTTCCTCATCTTTAAAATGGGGGTGATAATAGCACTTATCTCCCAGGGATATTGTGAAGAATAAATGAGATAATACTTTTTAAATACTTTTAAACCTTAAAGCACTAAATAAAAGCAAGCTATTATTATTATTATTATTAAGTAGTAGTATTAGTATTTTGGGGGGGTTAAGAGGATTCTTGGGAAGTATCTATTATTTAAAATCAAACTATATTAATATATTTAAAACATTTTTTGAAATGGAAAAGTTAATGAAACAAAACCTGTGCAATTCATCCCAAGACTTTGATTCTATTCTATGATTGCATATTTAATAATGTCCTTCATGGAAAACCCTCAAAGTGGATCATGGAATGAAATACAAGTAGATCAGTGGTATGAAACATAGAAATGACTGCCACTAAACCATGTATATGGATCTCTGAGAGTGTATATTGACTCAGGAAACCACATGATCAATATCTCCCAATTTGTTTCTCTTTTCTTTTCTTTTCTTTTCTTTTCTTTTCTTTTCTTTTCTTTTCTTTTCTTTTCTTTTCTTTTCTTTTCTTTTCTTTTCTTTTCTTTTCTTTTCTTTTCTTTTCTTTTCTTTTCTTTTCTTTTCTTTTCTTTTCTTTTTTTGTTTTTTGCGGGGCAATGAGGATTATGTGACTTACCCAGGGTCACCTAGCTAGTGTCAAGTGTCTGAGGCTGGATTTGAACTCGGGTCCTCCTGAATCCAAGGCCAGTGCTTTATCCACTGAGCCACCTAGCTGCCCCTTAATTACATTTCAAAATGGTTCCTGCTGACCATGTATTTGCCACCTCTGAAGTAGGTTGTTTACTGTGTCCCTTCCTCAACTGTAACTTGCTTGTATAGAAAGTTGTTTTTTTTTTTTTAATTTTTGAAGTGAGGATACAAAGAGGGAGAGAATCACTCTTCAAACAAACATAGACATCAGAAACAATAGAAATACTTGTACACATGTATCGGTTGGACTAGTTGGCCACTGAAGACCAATTGTGAGATGTGGGCATTTCTCCTTCTGCTTTGTATGTAAATTACATTTTTGCAGCTGCACCACGTGATTTCAAATGATAAAATAACCCGGTGTGTACCTCTTTCAATCCTTCATGTTTTTTAGGGATCTTCCATTGATCATTTCTCCTAACGCTTGTTCATTTTTTATCTTAAACATTCCAAAAAGCATAATTGGTATTATTTTACAGTTGTATATACACATGTATATAAATAGACATTTGCATTTATACACACACACGTTTCCTTCCCTCTCAAAGTCTTCATACATTCAAAGATAATACCTATATTGGACATAGAATAACTGGATGCTTAATGTTTGTCTACTGGAGAGCTGATGGAAACTGATGAGATTCTCTGAGTCTGCATATTCATGCATTTTGTAAAGTATAACTTCTCCCAAAGTGTTTCTGTGGTACTGAACCAAAGCTCAAACTAAGGTTTTAGAAATAAATGTAGGTTCTGCTCACACTCTAAAAATAGTGTTAAGATTTGGCAAAGGAGATGATTTATCTCATGACCTAGTTCATTCATCACAATGAAGTATCAGTGGGCAGCACTGTATAGTTTTTCCACTTCTCATTGTTCAAATAAAATTTTAGCTTTAAAAGGAGGGAAATGCTAAATACAAAATACAGTACTTGCCCTGTACCTACTCATTAGAAAGCAATAGATACATGTAAATAAAGTTCTTCAAAAAGAACAGTGTCATCTATCGATATTGGCTTTCACTGAGACTCCTGGTTTATTAAATAGTGATGCATTGTCAGTATCTTGCTCTACAACATCATGCCTGAATGTCTGGGTATTAATTAAACATTCTTTAACTGACTCGGTATTTCTTATTTATTTTTTTTTGGGGGGGGGTCAATGAGGATTAAGTGACTTGCCCAGGGTCACACAACTAGTAAATGTCAAGTGTCTGAGGCTGGATTTTGAACTCTGGTACTCCTGAATCCAGGGCCAGTACTTGATCCACTACTCCACCTTGCTGCCCCTGACTCAGTATTTCTTTTGCACACTTGAAAGACAAGTCTGGGAAAATTCTGATTTTTCAAGTCTTTTATTCTTTTTTTTAAATTATTAAGCTCTTTTGGGGTGGAAATTATCCTACTGACTAGAATTTATATTCCTATGTGGTTAACCCCAGATTGTGTACATCTTCCTCTTGGATAGGAAAAAAAGACATATAAATCCAATCAATTTATCAAAAAGACATTTGTTAAACACTTACTACAATAATTACTAGTATTTGTATATGCTTTAAGGTTTGCAAAATGCCTTATATATATATATTAGTTAACTCATTTGATTCTCACAACAACCCCCATTTTTATCAAAAAAGTACTTTATTATTTTCTAGTTACATATAAAGATAGTTTTCAACATTTATTTTCACAAGATTTTGAGTTCCAAATTTTTCTCCATCCCTCCCTTCCCTCCCTGCTCCCCAAGGCAGAAAGCAATCTGATAGAGGTTACATATGTACAATTACATTAAACATATTTCTGCATTAGTCATAACAACCTCCATTTTACAGATGAAGAAACTAAGGCTGAGTCAGGTTACATGATTTGCCCAGGGTCCAACAGCTTGTAAGAGTCTAAGGCAGCATTTGAACACAAGTCTTCCTGACCTACTAATGTTCCAGGAACTAAACTAATCTATTGCTCCAGTCCCCCCCCCCCACTACCAAAATGTAAGAAGATATTAATGGTCTTTTTCTTTTCTTTTCTTTTCTTTTTTAATGTATGAGGTATTTTATTTTTTCCGTTACATGTAAAGATAGTTCTCAACTTTTGTTTATACATGCTTTACAATTTCAGATTTTTCTCCCTCCCACCCCTCCCTCCCCCCTCCCCTAGACAGCAGGTAATCTGATATAGGTTATATCTATATATCTCTATACATATACATATAGATATATATATACACACACATATATATACACATAATAACATTAATCCTATTTCTGGGTCTTTTTCAAAGTAGTGATATATTTGCACATAATCCTGATAATTTCATAGTAATTCTACGTGCCACATATTTTTGTGATTTGCCTGATGAACAAATAATGCTATATCTTTGGGGAATATCTGCTTATTAAAGTATGAATGATTTCACAGATTAGTCAATTATTTTTGCTTGTCATATTTCCAACCATGATCAATAGATGTTCCTCAAAAGCAGAATATAAAACATAGTATTACCTGTGGACTGTCAAGTATGAAGCAAAAAACAAAATTAAAATAAAAGTTAAAAATGGACTTGACATTATAAGTGCATCAGCAAGTTCTTCATGAATTGTTGAGCTCAGAGTAAAATTTCCCCCATGACTTTCTTACTAAACACCAACTGAACTTCTTTTTATTTTATTTTTTTTTTGGCAAGGCAATGAGGGTTAAGTGACTTACCCAGGGTCACACAGCTAGTAAGTGTCAAGTATCTGAGGTTGAATTTCACCTCAGGTTCTCCTGAATCCAAGGCCGGTGCTTTATCCACTGCGCCACCTAGCTGCCCCACCACTGAACTTCTATTTACTTTTACTATCAAGATGGTAGCTGTCCAGTGGTATAGTTGTAAATATATAACAGCTAGCTCTCCAGAAAAGCCTACCCACTATATTTTTAAATTTAATCCACATTATTAACATTTTCTCCATCATTTCTTAATGATAAAAAATCACAAAATAATAAATCAAGGGCTGATTCACAGTAGCCAATTTCCAAGGTTATCAATGTTCATATGGAAAATTTAACACTCAGCTCTCTTCAATTGGAGCTAGCTCCAACACACTATGGTTGTAACTTAATTTCAGTGTTATCTCTGACCTTATTAAGGGAGAAAGGGTAACTAGGTGGTACAGTAGATAGAGCACTGGCCCTGAAGTTGGGAGAACCTGAGTTCAAATTTCACCTCAGACACACCAATCCATATTGTGGACCTCATAAGGTAGGGGGTGAAGGGAAGTGTCAGAGATAAAAGGATTATAACCTTTGGGTAATATTTTTGGATTTTGGTAGCAAGGCACATGCCAAAGCCATTGAGAAGACAGTTGTAAAAACAAAAGTGATGATGTCTTTTCTGGAAATCATCAGTTCCACTCATATCAGTTTGTTGTCTAGGAGTGGCCTTGGCCTAGGAGAAGCTGGGTAATATGGTTATGTGGGAGATGTTTTGTTCTATATATTTTTAAAAAAATTTCTTTGGTGATTCTATGCAAAAAGTCTAAAACACTATGCAGTATCAAAAAATGCAGAGGAATTTCCCCAGGAGATTGATTCCGTAATACCAGGATCGTATTACTGAAGCTTAATGAAATAAAGCAGATTCAGGGAGAAGTCAGGATTATGGTAGCTAATGGAATAGAGTTCATTTTTATTGGATAAATGCACTCAAAATACACCAGTTAAACTAATCAGATGGGTGGGTCACTCAGGGATAATGATAAATGGTAACAGTCCCCCATTTTTAGATACTTATAGCCTCAGGAAGTTTTAACCTGTTTCACCCGCCAAAAAAATCCCTACCCTGATCTCCAGAAGCCCTGGTTCAGACTTAACTAAACCCAAATTTAGTAAATCTACTCCCTTGAATAAAAATAGTCACAATTAAAAAGCTGGTTAATGCCTGGAGTCGTTAGGACACCTTCAACCCTGCCCTGGCCAAATGAGGAACATAATTAGTGCTAGAGAAACTCTTGGATTAAACCCTATTCTCATTTTGAGTAAGGCTCACAATAATATAGGGGATTCATAAGATGTAAGGCCCCAAAACACAGAAATTAATGTCATTTGGTTTTCTTGGGAGGCAAATCTAAACAGATGGGAAATGCTTTTCAAAGACATTTAATTCTTGCAGCTGTCTACTCAGTAGACTAAGAGGAAATGAGAAGGAAGAGCAGGCTAGAAAGTGAATCAGAAGGAAACAAATCCTCTCACTTTTAAATCTGAACTAGTCTTGAAGTGACTTCTAAAGTGCCTTTTAGCTCTTAGGCCTAAGTGAGGGTAATAGCTGTCTTAAAGCATTTGAAGGATTGTTTTAGGGAAGTGTTGTTAGACTTATTCTCCTTGGGCCTAGAGGGAAGAGCGAGGAGCATTGAGAAGTTAGAAACCTGCAGATTTAGACTCAAGGGAAGGAAATGCTTTCTCATAATTAAAGCAATCCATCAATAGAATGTACTGCTTAAAGATGTAGCATTTTCCCTCACAATGGAGGTTTTCTTGGAGACACCAGATGATCACTTGTTGTTGCTGTTGTTTAGTCATTTTTCAGTTGTGTCCAACTCTTCAT
This sequence comes from Dromiciops gliroides, assembly GCF_019393635.1. NCBI lineage: Eukaryota > Metazoa > Chordata > Mammalia > Microbiotheria > Microbiotheriidae > Dromiciops > Dromiciops gliroides. The sequence goes on from NC_057866.1 coordinate 56,789,599, forward strand.
GACTCCTGTTGGGGTTTTCTTGGTAAAGATACTGGAGTGGTTTGCCATTTCCTTCTCCAGCTCATTTTGCACATGAAGAAATTGAGGCAAACCAGGTTGTGTCTTGATCAGGGTCAGTAATTCAGATTTGTCTGAGAGTAATTGTCTGATGATATAGTAATTGTTTGAGGCCAGATTTGAACTCAGGAAGAGGAGTCTTCCTTACTCCAGGCCCAGTACTCTATCCATTGTACCATCTACTGACCCTTAAATAATAAATCCCTCTACAAAAATGCTAAGTGTAGGGGCAGCTAGATGGTGCAGTGGATAGAGCACCGGCCCTGGAGTCAGGAGTACCTGAGTTCAAATGCAGCCTCACACACTTAACACTTACTAGCTATGGGACTCTGGGCAAGTCACTTAACCCCAATTGCCTCACTAAAAAAAAAAATGCTAAGTGTCAAACTAAAGTCTCTTCTTCCACTTCAGTTGCTATTCTTTTCTTCTCTTTTTCTTTTTCTTTTTCTTTTTTTTTTGCAGGGCAATGAAGGTTAAGTGACTTGCCCAGGGTCACACAGCTGGTGTCAAGTGTCTGAGGTTGGATTTGAACTCAGGTCCTCCTGAATCCAGGGCCAGTGCTTTATCCATTGTGCCATGTAGCTGCCTCATTTAATTTCAGTTGCTATTCTTGCTATGCTGGAACCTCTTCCTATTAGTTTTCTGTCCAACTATAATAACCTGAGTTTACTTTCAAGTCTAAAGTGCACATTGGTCCATGTCCAGGTAGCTCACATAAAGAATACTGCCAAAAGAGGAAAAATATAATAATTACTACTTGAACTAGATTTTAGTCAGAATCAGAGTATCTGAATTAGAAGAGACCTAAGAAGCCATCTAACTGAACTAATTTTTAGAAGTTATATATCTCTGTCCCTGCCCCTGCCTCTCTCTATCTCTCTCTCTGCCCCTTTCTCTCTGTCTCTCTGTCTGTCTCTCTGCCCCTCTCTCTCCGTCTCTCTCTGTCTCTCTCTCTATATCTCCATATATTTTATACACACACATATATACATACATACATACATACATATCCCCACCCACCCTACTGGTTATTCACCCTCTACCTGAAGACATCCAGTGATAGGGAATTCTGTTTCCCAGGCAGCTCATCCCATGTTTGATAAGTGTTCATTGTTAGGAAGTTTTTCTTTAATTTGAGTCTAAATCTGTCTTTCTACAGCTTAGATTATTGAACTTAGTTCTGCCTGGAGCTGAGTAGAACTAATTCATTGGGTTCTTCCACATGACATTTTGAAATACTTGTAAATAGATACTACACCTCTGCTTTCTTCTCTTTTTCAGGTTAAATATCCTTAGGTCTTTCAACTGACATTCATACAGTATAATCTGTTCCTCTGGTTGTGCTCCCCTGGATGTTTTACCATTTGTCAGTCTTTCCTTAAATCTACTCTTGAATTTATTGCAGCCCTCAAGATGTGATTTGACCAAGGCAGAGAATAATAGAACTAACATCACTGTCGTTATTCTAAATCTGACTGCCACATCACACTATTCATTCAAGTTGGTTTCCAGTCCATTAAAACTCCCAGATCTCTTTTATAGCTGTTGAATAGCTCATGCCTCCACCTACTTGTAAGTTTATCTTTTGAACATTATTTTAGTATCTTAATTTATCCCTTTAAAATTTCTTCACGGTTGATTCAGACCATTGTTCTTACTTGTCAAGACCTTTTTGGATCTTAATTCTTTCATTGTATATGTTAGCTCTCTTCCTTTTGTCACCAATTTAATCGTTGTACCAACTGTGACTTCAGTCAAATTATTGATAAAAAAGATTAAACTAATTTTAGATTCTCTCATTGTTATCAAAATTCATGTCTTCATGTGTTGTGGTCATTGTGCTATTTCCACTGATAACCCTCACTATTCTTGATTCTGTCTTTTCAACTTAGTGAATCTGTCCATAATCTCAAAGGCAATAGAACAGCTCATGTCCCAGCTACTCAAATTTATGCAAGATGAAGCAGACCCCTTAAGCCATCAAGGGAAGTTTCATGTTTAATATCAATTAAAAGCTTGCAGGACTTTCTCTCTGCCATGCAAAAGGTGAGAAATATATTAGAAGGCAGGTTGGTATCCAATAAAGGATTGTTTAAGTATGATCCCATTTTTAAGAGATTAGTTTTGTTCTGGGAATTTTGGGGTGGCATATTTTACTTATTTGATCTCATCGATCCTTCCATTTTCTGTATGAAACTGTGGACAGTGCTATTTAACAATGTGTGATTTTTTTTTCCTTTCAATATTCTAGGCCCCCTCTCCATCACAATACATGTTTCTATAGTTTTGCCAAATGTTTGATAACTCTGTGAACTGATATACAACAGTATCTGAGTCATAAGAAAAAATTGGCTAAACTCACTGGCATTTTACATTCATAACTCAAGACACCCTCTGGGAAAAAATGTCCATATTATCTCATATGTCTTTTAGTTTTTCCTTTCAAAAGAACACACTCCCATCTTAATTCCAAACAAATATGACAGTTTGAGTAAGAAAATTCATGAGTTTCAATGATTTTCTACCCATTTTTTAAACAGCTGTGTGCAAGAGCTTTTTTTTGTCTCTTCTTTCCATTTTCCTTTTTTCCTTCTTCTAGATTACCTATTTCATCTAGGTCTCCTATTCTGTCTCTTTCCCTCCTGAGCATACTGAATTGACTTATCTATAATGTAATCTTAGAGAATTAAGGTTTTAAAAGATCCCTCTCTCTTTATCATCTTTGATAGTGGTCCTAAGGAAACCTCTAAATTTCAAAATATAATTCTCTTCCTTTGGGTAAAAATGTTCTCTGAACATTATAATCATCAACATACTGTAACTTAGACTTTGTTTGGGTCCCTGATGTCATTTTGATTCAATGCTGGTCATGAAGTGAATTCTTGTTTTTCTCATCTCCTTTGTCTAGACCTTTCCAAGGTCTTCAGATAACCAAAACTTGGGCCAGGCTAAGAGCTGTTTTTTTCAAGGAAGACATCATATCCCAAACGTGTCATGGTTGCTTTTCACCATGTCATAGGAAATAGAAAGCTGTGAAAAATAGCTTTCTTTGAGTAGCAGATTCTACTCTCCATTTGCAGAATTGCCCTTTGTCTTTTTGAAATGGTAGTTCTTTATTATCTCTTTGGGGGTAATCTTAAACTCCACACTCTCAACCACAAGGTAATGCTCTGAGGATAATAAGGGCCACTAAATAATAGCTGATGGATACAAAAAGTAGAAAAACCTTCCTGATCAAAATTACAAGTGACAGGTTCTTTCATGGTCCCCAAGAGCTTAGATTTCAACCTGTGGCAGTGCCACATCTCATCATACAATCTTCTTCTGATTGGAAGGGACAAGAAATAATAGCATTTGGATAGCACTAGAAAATATCAATTTTACTAAAATTTTTAGTAATATGGATTTTCCAAACTTGCTTTAGATATACTACAAAAGTACTTGTTCTGTTAACCAGAGACAACAGTGGAATTCATAGATTGGGGGGGGGCGGGAGAGGGTTAAATGACTTATCCAGGGTCACACAGCTAGTAAGTGTCAAGTGTCTGAGACTGGATTTGAACTCGGGTCCTCCTGAATCCAACGCTGGTGCTTTATCCACTGCACCACCTAGCTGCCCTGGAATTCATAGATGATCATAGGGATAAAGCAGTTTTACTAATCTCTTGACACAGGTAGAAGATGGACCAATGAAACCTCCCTGTGGAAACCAGTGGCCTTGTTTTTATATTAAATCCTAACTAAAGGAATGGAGATTATACATTAAAGTCGATAATATCTTCATGGAATGATACTAATTCAGCTTCTGAAAAATTAATTTTTGAGGTATGAATAATAGAGGCTCAAATGAATCATTTTTCAATATATTCATAGTGGTTATTTGAACACATTAGATGCTATCTCTTGATTTTGTGAATACACAAATATATGCAATAGACTAAAGATTAATACCAATCTAGACATTTATGAACATTGATCCAAGGACTGAAAATAAATATATAAGGATAAAATGAAAATGGCATAGTAGTAGAAATTGAGATGTTTTGGTGCTACTACTAGACTTGCAACTGATTAGTTTGACTTTGGATACGTTATTTAATCTCTTGGATTCTCAATTTGATAATTTACAAAATGAGAAGTTTGGAGGAGATGCTCTCAGGCTCCTTTCAGTTCTAAAGTTTTATGAGTAAATAAGTGTCTTATTCCAAATATCAAAGTAATCCTGTAACCTTGGAAGAGAATGAAAATTATGGAAATAGAAATGAAGGAAAACATAGGATATCTCAAAAATCTTAGTGTAACTTTTAAGCTTTACCAAGTATAAAACTTCACTGAGACTTTTGAAATACCTTTAATTCTATAAAGGGAAACACATACACACCTACACATATATGTAAGTGTATGTGTACATGTATGTCCTGGGAATAGACACATTCTCCAGTATTGATTTTGGCCGCCCTAATATATGGACCATGCAACAGGTTTCTTCTAAACCTTTGATTTTTATAAGCTAGGTCCTGATCAGTTTGAACAATGAATCCCCCTGAAGTGGTCACATATATTTGAATTTGCTACATCCAGAATTATAATTATGTAAAATATTGTACAGTCCATTCTCACCATTCATGGCAGGTATGTTCTATGAAGTTGCCTCAAACATTGAATTATTGAATACTAAACCATTGTTCCTAGGGGAATATATGATGTTAGGTTTCTGTGAGCCTCTGGTCACAATGTTTACTTTAGCATTTTCCAGAGCAGTGTTTCGTATGGATCTGTGAATTTCCTTTTCCTTTTCCTGTAACCAACCATATTGTTGATTCATTAACATTGAACTCAAAGCCAACAGCAGCATAATTTATGCCCAAACAAAGCTTATGTAGCACATGTGTTTTCTTTGTAAAGCACACCACAACCTTCTTGTGCTAAGAAAGCCTGGACAGTACTTCAACACTTGCTTGGGGGCTATTTTAAACAGCAAAAGCACCAGCAAGAAGCACAAAAATGTGAAAAATATGACATTAAGTAGACCATGAAAAGGACACTTGTTTACAGTATGAGAGCTAAGACAAAAAGGCAGAGCTATGCCTTATTCTACTTTAGCAGGGAATATGTATGGGTGACTCAAAATTTTCACAGCTCTGTGCATGTCCATGAGAGACTGAGAAAGTACAGCAGTATTGATTTTGGGGTTACAAATAAATTTAGTGAGTAGGCAAACTCACAAATATAGAATATGCAAAGAATGAAGATCCACTGTAATTGGTTGCAGCCCAGTGGAGATATGCAGTACAAATTTGAATAATACAACCACTTGAGGGGATTAATTATTTACACTACTCTGGACCTAGCTATAAAAGCAAATCATAGAAAGCTTAGTTGATATATTGAGTTTTTTATTAGCTTTTCCAGTGTCACAGGATCATGCATGATTCAGCTGAATGCTCTCTAAGGTTTTGCTGACCTCCCAGATGAGGAAACTTCTGCCCTAATGAACATTTGTGTATTTGGTCCTGTAGGCTTTAGTGAGACAAATCTCTGTGTAACCACAGTCAAAGTTGATGAGAATTTTGTCTGCCAAAAAAGATGCAGAATGTGGCCCTTTAAAAATCTGTCTCTCTCTCTGTCTCTCTCTTTGTCTCTGTCTCTGTCTCTCTCTATCATCTATATAAATCAGGAAAACCTACCTTGAGAGTGAACTTGTCTTTGTTTCCATAAAAACAGTAACATCATGAAGGAGAAATATTCACCCTCACATTTGAGCTGTCAGAAGGAGAGAAATAAAAATCTTTACTTAGGTCTTTATTGAGAAACAGCTGGAAATAACAGTCAATGATTTCCTCTGAATATATATTTTGGTTGTTGTAATTTTGGTTGGTCTTTTGTAGTCTTCTGATGCCTAGAGTTGGGGCAGTTAGGTAGAATGAGTAAGCTCAGAGTGGGCACAGTGGATAGAGTGCCTGAAGTCAAGAAGACTCACTTCCTGAATTAAAATCTGGCCTCAGACTCTAACTGTGTGACCCTGGGCAAGTCACTTATCCCTGTTTATCTCAGTTCCTTATCTGTAATTTGAGCTGGAGAAGGAAATGGCAAACCACTCCATTATCTTTGCCAAGAAAACCCCAGTGGGGTCATGAAGAGTCAGACACAACTTAAATGGCTGAATGACAGTGCATAGAGTCAAATTGTGTCTCTTTTGTCTTGCTTTTTTTATTTTAGTGGAAAATGGGACAGAGAAAAGGTATAAATCTATGATTTCTTCTGTGGGCACAAATTTTGATATGGAAACTATTTCCACGGATGGTCATTAATAATTCTTCTACAGTTTATGATGTTAGAAAGTATCTTGGGTCAGAGAGGAATTCCTGAGTTCTCTATTCATTATACTAAGCTACTTCTTCAGTTTACTATAACTATTGCTGCTTGAAGGTACTGCCTATAGATATAACAAAAGGTTTTAATGGTGTGATCAATTACAACAAGGCAAGAAAATCTCAATAAAGGTGATCAAACAATCAGTTACAAATAACAATAAAAAACATGAGAACACTACCTTAGAAGTAGTTTGCCAAATATATGATATCTTTGATGGATACTCTTTTAGCAAAAGGTTGATTTACTCTTTTAGTCTAAGCAGAATGAAATTTTGAGTTTGGAAATTAATAGTTTCTTTGATGGGAGCATTAATAATTTCATTCTTGCCAACACTGTAGCTTATTAATCTTCCAAAGTAGCAGGGTTTTGGAGCAGTGCCTTTGAAGTTGAAAGGTCTCCCAAAGCAGCAGTGGCTGTGGTTCTGATTGTCACAACACCACCCCCCCCAAAAAAAAAAAAATAAAAACAACTGAAGTGGAATATGGGCTGGATCTGCTGAAGAAAAACAGTACATATGTTGGGTCCAATTGTCATTTCCCAGCTCTGAACTCTGTGACAAACAGGTGCATTGATTTGTATATAGTTAAGTATAATTGCCAAGAATACCATTAACCAAATATAACAATTCTTGGATAATATTCTAAAGAACTACCCAGGTAAAAGTCCCAACAAAGAGTGTTGAGAATCTCCATACATATGTTTCATTAGTATCTTGAGCTTAACCTGTCCCAAACCACATTAATTATTTTTTTCTTAGGGGCAGCTAGGTGGCACAGTAGGTAGGGCACGGGCCCTGGATTGAGGAGGATGGGAGTTCAAATCCGGCCTCAGACACTTAACACTTACTAGCTGTGTGACCCTGGGCAAGTCACTTAACCCCAATTGCCTCACCCCCCCCAAAAAAAATTGAAAAAATTATTTTTTTCTTTTTTTGAACTTAAAAAACAATGATTTGTATTGATGCCTTTTTGGCATAACTATGAGCATGTTACTCTGTTACTCAAAAACCTTCAATGGTTCTCTGTCACATTTTGAATAGAGAACAAACACCCCTGCCTTCAATTCAAGGAATTTCACAATCTTCAAAGCTACTCACTTTCCAGATATCTCTCATATAATTTACCTTAAGGTTCTATATCATCCAGCAAAACTGAACTGTTTGGGGCAGCTAGGTGGTGCAGTGGATAGAGCACCGGCCCTGGATTCAGGAGTACCTGAGTTCAAATCTGGCTTCAGACACTTGACATTTACTGACTGTGTGGCCCTGGACAAGTCACTTAATCCGATAACCCCAATTGCCTCACAAAAAAACCCCCAAAACCAAAACAACAACAACAACAAAAACTGAACTGCTTGATTGTTTCCCAAACAGGTCCCACACCTTCACAACATCATGCTTTTGCAAATGCTTCCCCCCCACCCCCCGCCATGCCTATGATACCTTCTTTATTTTTTTTTTTTACTTCTTTTGTACAGTGTTTAAAGCAGAACTCAAGTGGTTTATTTTCCAAGGATCCTTCACTGATTCACCTACTTAATAATGACCTATTATACTTGGATCTCACAAAGTACTTTTGTTATATCTTTCAGATGCATTATTGATGGGTTATTTTGTAGGATAGTTACTTGTGTATGAGTCATATCTCTTCAACAGACTATAAACTCCAAAAGGTAGGGATTATATATATCCCTCAGAGGGAGGCAAATCTGCCGGCCCTCCCTCCCCCCCCCCCCCCCCCCGGCAGGGGGCCAATCTGCCCCCCTCAGGGGACAAGTCTGCCTCCCTCCGGGGACGAATCTGCTCTCCAAAGGGGGCGAATCTGCCCCCCTCTAGGGGCCCATCTAGGCCCCGCTGGGGGGGGGAGGAGATTGGCGTCCTGAGGAGTCCAGATTAACCCCCAAAAGAGGGCAGATTCTCCCCTGGAGGTGTCTAGATTGGCCCCCCGAGGGAGGCCGATTCGCCCCCAGTGGGGTGCAGATTCGCCTCCTTCCAGGGGCCAATCTAAACACCTCCGGGGGTGAATCGGCTCCCTTCCGTGGAGGAATCTGGACCAATGCAGAGGCGAATAGGCCTCCTTCCGGGGACCAATCTAGACACCCGCAGAGGAGGGCAGATTCGCCCCAGGAGGGGTCTAGATTGGCCCCGGAGGAAGGCAGATTGCCCCCCCCCCCCACCCAGGGAGGCAGATTTGCTCCCGGAGGGGGGCAGATTCGCCCCTGGAGGAGGGCAAATTCGCCCCTCCCCAGATGTCCACAATAGCCCCTGGAGGAGGGCAGATTCGCACCCAGAGGGGTCCCTATCAGGCCCCAGAAGGGTCCCAATAGGCCCCCACAGGTAGAGTCCAAATAGGGCTCCAGAGGAGGAGTCCCAATATGGCCTCAGACACTTGACATTTACTAGCTGTGTAACCCTGGGCAAGTCACTTAACCCCCAATTGACCCACAAAAAACCCCCAAAATAAAACAAGTTATATATAAAAATCAATTATTTTCACATTGATTTTAAAAAAATCTTTGTGTTTCAAATTATAGTTCAATCTATATTCAGATACCATCATTTCCTTCTCTGTAGATTTATTGCATTTTTATACTTCCTTCTGATAGCATCCTGCTCATCATTTCGTTCACAGTTACTATTGCTAACTGTATTACCCTCCAACCTGTTCCCTCCCCTTGATATTTACTCTATTTTCTGTCTTCTTTCACCCTATCTCTCCTCAAAAGTGTTTTGCTTTTTTACTGCCTTCTCCCCTAATCTGCCCTCCTTTCCTTCACCTCTCTCCCCTTATCACCTTTCCCTCCCACTTTCCTTCAGGGCAAGATATACCCACTGAGTGTTTATGTTATTCCCTCTGAGGCAATTCTGATGAGAGTAAGGCTCACTCACTCCTCTGTTCCCCATCTTCCCCTCCACTCTATAACCTTTTCATCTCTCTTATGTCAGCTACTTTACCCCATTCCACCTCTCTCTTTATTCCAGTATAGCATCTTACCCCATAACTTTATTTTAAAGCTGTCATCATGTGGCAGTTAGGTGACACAATGGACAAAGCACCAGCCCTGGACCCAGGAGGCCCCAAGCCCACATCTGTCCCCAGACATAAGCCACCCCACCCTGCCTGACCCACAAAAAAAAGAATAAAGAAAAAAATAAATGCTTTACAGATACCATCCCTTCAAGACAGGATTTTAAAGGCAATATTTTCTGAGTCACATAATTGTATAAAAGGTGAAAAGAGCACAATCTTCCACTGTACATTAAGAAAATATTTTAATCTGTACAACAAAATACAATTTTAAGTTTCTCCTCTAATAAAAAATATTGCCTTTACAGATATTAATGTCATATTAAATCCTTGGGGGGCAGCTAGGTGGCGCAGTGGATAAAGCACTGGTCCTGAATTCAGGAGGACTTGAGTTCAAATCCAGCCTCAGACACTTAACACTTACTAGCTGTGTGATGCTGGGCAAGTCACTTAACCCCAACTGCCTCACCAAAAGAAAAAATCCTTGAAAAAGTCAACCACCAACATAATTATGTCCAGTGATCAATTTGAATAGTATTTGAATAGATCCTCCCAACAACTTTGATAGGTAGATGCTGTTATCTTCATCTGGCCTGCTCCAGTTGGGCAACACAGCTCCATCCTTTGTCTTTTATTATTTTTTTCCCTTCCCCTTCCCCTTTTGTCCATATTGGTAATTGTACCCGTACCTTCAGGCACTCTGCCCAAAGGAATATGTTTGTTTGTGTCTTGGTGTCTATGGCTAGACTCCTTAGACCCAGATAACACTAGCTTTCACTGATTGGACAACAACAGATTCCAGCCCATGCTTCCTTTGATGGTCCTTTGTTCTTCTCTCTTGATGTAAACAGTGATTGATTCTGTTTTGGTGGCAAACCCTGAGGGTTCCCTGCCTCCCATCTATTCATTCATTCATTCATTCATTTATTTCCTTTTTGACTAGGTAAGAGAGGCCTTTCTTTGCCTCATTTCTTACCTGGTCTTGATCAATAAGTGGACATTGCCTCAGGCAAACTGTAACTTGTAAAAGACCTTAGCTTAAAAGGCCAAGGTCACCTACTGTATCTGGGGCCATCTCCAGTTTTCCTGATGTATATTTTGCCACTGGACCCAGTAAAGGAGAGAGTGAGACTGGTGACTTTACACAGTCCTCCTTCATTCAAATCCAATTCAATGCAAGTCATGGCATAACCCGTCAGATGTCATGGTCGTAGTTATGGGGAAATAGGTGGGGGTTTGGGGATAGGGGTAGGGGTTTGGGGTCTTTAGGAATTCCTCTTTAAAGAATTATACTCCCACACAAATCCAATAGAATAAGATAATAGTTTACTTAGGGGCTAGGGAAGGGAAACCAAGAAAGAAATCCTTGGACTTCTCATGGGGAGAAGGCATAGCACAGGGGCGTGGCTCTGAGATACCTATCTCCTTGAGCAGAAGACAGGCAGATACTTTTATAGAGGACTGATGGGGGTGATCATCTGACTGTGGAAAGTTCCCTTATTGGGGGAGGACCATCCCTCACTGGTGGTGGCTGGGGGAGTTGGGTGAGGGATGGCTGTGGATCTCTCAAGCCATCTCTCTCCTTCCCCTGCCACAAAGGCAGCAGGAATGAAGAGTGGTGGTCCTGGAGCTGGCTCAGTCCAGATCCTGAGCCACTTGTCTCTTTAGGTGTGTCTGTCCTTTGGTCTAGTTTCTCAAGGAGAAGGTTCTTTGACATACCCCAGAAAAATTCTGGGGTGCTAGGCCCATAACAGACAGTCCTCTTCCAGAACAAAGGATAAATAACATCTTAATCTTAGAAGTGATCAAACTGTGGCTAAGGGATATTAATTGATTTTTCCCAGAGTCACAAGTAAGTGTCTGAGATAGAATTAGAATTCATATCTTCCAGGGTTTTTGACAATGGCAAGTCACTTTTCAGCATCTGGAAAGGTATTATTGGAGAACCATGTTGGCTGGTCATACACTGTGAACAGAAGAAAACAAATGGGCATTCTAACAGTAGCACCAGTATCCATGAGAGTTAAAAAACAAACTAGAAGGGGCAGCTAGGTGGCGCAGTGGATAAAGCACCGGCCCTGGAGCGAGGAGTACCTGAGTTCAAATCTGGTCTCAGACACTTGACACTTACTAGCTGTGTGACCCTGGGCAAGTCACTTAACCCCAATTGCCTCACAAAAAACCAAACCAAAACAAAAACAAACTAGAGGAAAGTAATTGGGAAATGGTATAAGTCCTCTACAGAGGAATAGTTGGAGGTTATACATAAGAGTCCATTTCAATTCCATTTAAATATTATAGTAGAAGGCCTGAACTCATGCGAGCCTATAAGTAGGTGTGATTCAGCATGGCTACTTATATTTTCACATCCCTTGACCCTTGATTGAGATGAGGCCCTTGTTGTTGCTATAATTTTGGGAGAAATGATATTGGATCTTTTACTGCTATTATTGCCTATCCTTCACTTAGCTTTTGCTCTTGAGATAATAAAGAGACAATAGTGGGGAGAAAGAATAGAAGGTATAAGTGTGGGTGCAGAGGCTAAGGAGATTTTTCTTTATGTGCTGAACCAGTCTGGTGCTTGCGTCAAGATTTAAAGATGGAATATTGTACATGAGTAAATGTTAGTGTAGTAAGAATAATTTTTAGGTGCACCTAGAGTCCTGTTTGGATCCTTTAATAAAAACTTCACAAACATAAAAGAATGTATTTTTATATAATTAAACAGAAGGTAAAGCAGCACTTAGTCATGTTTCAAGTCTCATTCTTCTAAAATGATACAAAGCAAAATATTTACTGTAAAGTGAAAAAAAGATGGAAGACTTTTTCATGCTGAATTATTTGCTAAATGATTGTAGTGGGAGTTGCTGTGATAATTGAAGGTTATTATTCACATGTAGAACTGGCATCATGTTGGAAGGAAGAAACATTACTTTTTAGGCCAATTCCCAAGGAAATTTTATTTTTTCTCGTGATTTATGTGAAAAAACCTATATAGTTGCTATTTCTGAGACCCTAGCATCATGTATAAGTTTAGCATCTTTAGAATCTGAATTAACTTTTTCAGGTTACTTCTCTCCTGTGTATTTTTTTTCTGGGGCGATGGGGCTTAAGTGACTTGGCCAGGGTCACACAGCTAGTAAGTGTCAAGTGTTTGAGGTCATATTTGAACTCAGGTCCTCCTAAATCCAGGGCCAGTGCTTTATCCACCATGCTACCTAGCTGCCTCCTCTCCTGTGTATTTTCTTAATAATCTAAAATAGTCATTAAGAATAAAATTTCTATATGCTTCGATCCACAAATTCTACAACTAGGGATATATCTAAAGGTTGAGGACACAGGCAAACCTCTGTACTTCTCAGGATTCTAGAAGTAGTCTTGAAATGGTGGGGGCTACCTTTCTAAAGCTGTGGCTTCTGAACTCCCACTAGTATGCTTCTCTCCCTCATAGTTATCAGTTACATCAGTCACTCAGATTTGTTTGATTGATGGAGATATGTGATCACCTGGTTAAGCTAATAAAACATAGGTCCTTATTCCTAACTTGAATTGGATTGGGGTAATTGGATAAACTGAAGGTATTTCCTGCTCAAGCAATGAACCAAGATAATTCCTAAGGACTCACGATGGAAAATGCTCTCCACATCCAGAAAAAAGAACTGTGAAATCTGGATGTGGATTGAACCATACTGTTTCTACTTTTTTATTTTCTTTTGAGGTTTTCCCCTTTTGTTCTGATTCTTCTCTCACAACATGACTAATGCAGAAATATGTTTAATGTGATTATTATTACTATTATTATTTGGTGAGGCAATTGGGGTTAAGTGACTTGCCTAGGGTCACACAGCTAGTAACTGTTAAGTGTCTGAGGTTGGATTTGAAGTCAGGTCCTCCTGACTCCAGGGCTGGTGCCACCTGGCTGCCCCTGTTTAATGTGATTATACATATATAACCTATAATTGGAACTAGAAATCTTATAAAAACAAATGTTGAAAACTATCTCTCCATGTAACTGGAAAATAATGAAATACCTTTATGATTAAAAAAAGATATTTCCTGCTCTCATATTTCTTATTAGGGAAGATTTGCTGTTAGAGAAGCAGAGGATAGGAACAGAAGATAGGAGTCGTTTTAATGTAACGAAAAAAAAATCAATTTTTAAAAGACGTGCTTTCAGATTCTTTCTTTTGAGAGCTACCTAAAGCTCTATTTTTACTGTCCACAGTGCTTTGCCTTAAGATGGCTAAGTATATTGGTAAGGAAACACAATTTGTATAAGGCATTAATAATTTGTTTTTAAATTTTTTATTTTATTTGTGATATATAATTATATTTTATTCATATATGAAATGAATAATATAAACAAAGACATATATATGACATGTACAATGTAAATTTTCTACATTACTACATTTAGATATACCTGAATATATTCTAATACATATAACTTAGTATTTTCATTCCTTAAATAACTGTTTTATAAATAATAAATACATATCAATTTATTTAAATAATTTATATGACAAATTTATTTGAATATAATTACTATATAAATAATACCTAAATAACTCATAAATGCATAATATATATTTGTGTGTATATAAATACATATATACCTTCTGTAAGCTTCCCAGCACATCACTCCCCCACCTTTCCAGATTAAACATTTTTATTTATATATTTCTATTCCAATCTCTATCCCTCCCTTGCCCCCTCCCCAAGGCAGTAAATCATCTGATATGGGTTATACATCTATGATCATGGAAAACATCACCATGTTTGTCACTTAATGAAAGAATGTGAAAAATAGTATGCCCCAATCTGTTCTGTCAATATCAGTTCCTTCCCTAGAGGTGGATAGTATGTTTCATCAATATAACTTTGGGATTGATTTGGATCATTGTATTATTGAAATATAGCATATATAAGTATAGTATCCATATATATATGTGCATGTATGTGTGTTTGTGTATATATATATGTATAATATGATAGGAACTGTATTGTGTAATCATGTGGTAAGAAACTAGATCAAGTGCGGTATGAATTAGATGAAGATTATTTGAAAGAGGGAATAGCCCACTGTGGGGAAATCACACCTGGGCACCCTAATTGGAATTATTCCCAGATGCGTTCAATGAACTGCACATTTCTAGATAATGTGGAGGGAGGGGGCAGGAAGGAGATAGCAGCCTGATTTGGCAGAGTGGTACACTTGTCAAAATATGAAAAAGCAGTGTAGGATAGAGGTGGTGTCATCCTGACCCAGTAGTGCTTACTGCAAGAGGTAGGATCTTTGAGATGTTAATGTAGCATGGCATATCTGTATTTATATCTATATGCATTCCTGGCTCTGTGGGAGCCAAGTCAGGATAGACCTGCCTGATACTACATTTGGGTCAAATTTTATTTAATCTCTCAGGGAGAGTCAAATTCTTTGATGGCACATTGAAAAAATACACACACACACACACACACACACACACACATACACACACACACATGCCTTAAGCAGATAGCCTTCAGTTTATGTTGGTTTCCAAGTAAGTTTTTTTGGGGCAGAAGCTCAAATTATAGGGAACACTCTCTCAGTTTTAGACTTGGAAAGGATCTGGCCCTTGAAACAAGCAGGCTTTCAATGGAAATGTTAGGCCCTTTTTTAAAAGACATGGATGATCTTGAATCTTAAAATTCATGTGTCAAGGAGTGGGGATAGGGGCATGTCTTTCAGGCTTTGGTAAAAGTTACTAAGGTTATAGAGAATAGAGAGGAGTGGATTCATCAGTACTAGAAACTAATTCATTAACTTGGCTTGAAATTAGAAATTAATTCATTAACTTGCTAGTTTTACACATTATTTCTGGTTTCCAGTCTTAATACACATTAATTCCTTCCATGTACTCTATAATCTAGTCATACTTCTTTCTCTTTTTTCACATAGAACACTATTTCCCATATCAGTGCTTTTGTACTAGCTGCCCCCTCACTTTTCCCCACTTCTCATCCTTGGGATGTTCTCCCTCACCTCCACCTTTGAGAATTCTTAGCTTCCTTTAAGACTCATCCTTCTTGCAAATAGCCTTTCCCATGCCCCTCCTCCATTGTGTTTCATCAAGGAAACACTCCATGTTCTTCAAAGAAACAAAGGGGGGAATGTGGTAAAATAATGCAATTTGGTAGATGCCCAGAAGTCTGACTTGATTCACTTAGAAGTGTTTGAATTGGGTGTGAATTAGGAACTACTAAGTATCCACTTAAAGGTGATTAGATTTTAGCCACTGGCCAACCCTGAGGAGAGTGTGTTCTTGGCAGCTATGGACTGCAACATCAACAGGAGATTGCTCTCAGCCAATCAACTTGAAGAACCTCCCATTTCTGGGAGGACAGGAAGTAAGAAGCTGAGGCTGGTAGATGGGATCTCTCTCTTTTGGTTCGAGACATCAGGTTGGTGGCAAGACTTCACATGGGCTGTTAGGAAGGCTAGGATTTCTATGCTATAAGGAATCTGTTCTCAATCTTTCTCTCTCTTTACTATCTTATATCTTTTAATAAACCCTTAAAAGCCTAAACTCTTGGTGAATTTATCAGTGTTTTTACCCAGTTTCCCCCCAAAACTGGGGGGGGGACAGATTAGAACTCACATTTAGATTTTTAAACAACACAATTGGATAGTGCTTTTCCTTTCTAATTCTTTTTTGTGTTTACATTCTATATTGCTATGTATTTGAGGTAGCTAGGTACATGATGAATAGAGTTCTGGGTCTGGAATCGGGAAGAATATTGAGTTCAAATTTGACGTCAAACACTTGCTAGCTGTGTGACCCTGGGCAAGTCACTTAACCAAATAGGTGGATAGAGCATTGGAAAGATTCATCTGCATTGGTTCAAATCCAGCCTCAAACACTTAATAGCTGTGTGACCCTGGGAAAGTCATTTAAGCCTATTTACCTCAGTTCCTCATCTGTAAAATGAGCTGGAGAAGGAAATGAAAAATCACTCCAGGATCTTTGCCAAGAAAATCCCAAATGGGGTCACAGAGTCAGACATGAGTGAACAGCGACAACAAAGGTAGACTGTAAACTCAACGTAGGCTGGAACTGTTTTTTTCCCTTGGTTTGTTTCTTTGTTGTATTTTTCTTTTTATCCTTAGTGATTAGCTGTGACATGCATTTAATGTGTTTGTCGATTGCTTCTAAATCATTTCTTAAATGTTAGCAAAATTACATATAGTATTTCAGGTTCTATAACCTTATTGTGATCAATAATACCCTAACTCCCAAGATCTTTTTTTTAAATTCCATAATCATATTTCAACCAGTGATGCTGACTTCCTTACTACCAGATGGTTGCTAGTGTCTTTAAGTTGGACTCCTAGAACCAGGGATATTATGATAATCAGAAACAGTCCCATTACCTAATGACTGGCTAGTGCCAGACAGTGCCATAGTGGTCACAAAGTACTATGTTGCTTTTCAAACATACCAATATCTATATTGAAGTTACATCTGAATTACTTTAAAAAACAATGATGACAACAAAGTACCTTTTACCTTTAGCTGGGCTACAATTACTTGGTACATTTTCTATCAGCTTACACTTTGGCATGCTCTCAAAGTAATCCCAGTCACAGCAGGTTATCCTAATACAATCTGGAACCTATATTAATCACAACTACTGTAGCTGGGATGCAGAAACAACTGGGGATACAGTAGCTCCCATAAAGATGCAGCTTAATAATACAAAGAAATTAATTCTTTAGCAGAGGTTCAAATTACCTTATTAACATCATTAGTTCCATTTCATTCCCTTTCCTTCCCCTCCTTTCCCGCTCTATACATATTTTATTTTGCTTGAATCACAGCAATGTTGTATAGGGTAAAGAGCACTTGATCCAGAGTCAGAGAACCTGGGTTTGAATCTGACATAAAATTCTTGTCACTTGTGTGACCTTTGGCCTCCCTCAACCTCTATTTAGGGGTGTTAAATTAGATGAACTCTGTGGCACCTTACAGCTGTCAATCTATGATCCCAAATGGCTTATTTTACTCCAGCCTCCCCTCAGTTCCACCTACATATTTCTACTCAGTGTATTCATGTAGACTAGCTTATTCATTATCAGTGTTTGACTCATGTCTTTTTCATATACAGTCCCACTACTGCTCTAATTAGATTATAAGCTCCTTGAGCATAGGGAGAGATCCATTTCTTTTGTCACCATAGTACCAAGTTAAGAGTCAATAGAGTAGGGGAGAAAAGGAATTGAAGTTAGTCAGAAGAATTCAGTTGAATACCAATCTCCCACTTGTTAGTTTTGTGACACTGGGCAAGTCACTAAACTAGATTGGTCCTTGGACATATGAGTTGATATTTACTTTGATATCTTAGTAAAGGTGTGATCTCTCTTGTTATGGGTACTTCCTCCGGTGGTGCTGTGCAGAATTCACACCTTATCATATTTTTCACTTCCATACTCAAATACTCAAATGGATCTGTGGTCTCGTGGGTTTGGTAGTTCCCTTCAACAAAGCAGATTTATTGAAAAAAAAATTGTGCTGAACTATCCATCCTGTGTGACTCATCCATGTCATTCCAAGTGTTTCACAGTGAAGGCATACCCAACATGATGATGATTTTTCTTACTTTCTCCCTCCATTACAAGGGCACAGTGGAACACTTTGGCTGTCTGTGTGTAATGCCTTACTCTTTCAAGAGGACATGAACAAGCTTAGTGTGTGTAGCTTAGTAGACTTAGTGCTGGTGTTAGATTCAGGAAGATACAAGTTCAAATCTTTTCTCAGACACTTCCTAACCATGTAGTTGACTCTTGAAAGGTCACTTATTCCCTCTCAGCCTTAGTTTCTTCATTTCCAAAACGAAGATGATAGTATCAGCTACACAAGGTTGGGAGGATCAGAGGAGATGGTGCATGTAAAGCGCTTCACAAATTTAACAGCATAGTATAAATGTGCACTGTTATTATTGTTGTTATTACCACTATTGTACCATTATTGTACTATTCTTATGCATTGTTATCATGTTATTTACTGTCATTCTTTTTACAGATTTCTCACATTCACTTTTCCAATGACATCCATGTGATGATCATTTTCAGTCTTTTATAGGTTGTAGTGGTCCACCACTCACTATTATATAATAACAGTAGTCAAATGTTAGTATTTAAAAGATGGGCTTTTACTATTATTGCAGTGATTGAAGTCAGTAAAAGAGCCTTGCACTTTCCAAAAGCAATTCAGCCTGATTTCCTCCTATTTATTTATTTATTTTTTTTGCGGGGCAATGGGGGGTTAATTGACTTGCCCAGGGTCACAAAGCTAGTAAGTGTCAAGTGTCTGAGGCCATATTTGAACTCAGGTACTCCTGAATCCAGGGCTGGTGCTTTATCCACTGTGCCACCTAGCCGCCCCCCTCCTATTTTTTTTTTCTTTGAGCCAATTATGTGTTCTAAATTTTTCTTCCTCCCTCACTCCTCAACCCTCCCAATGGAATCAAGCAATTCAATATGTCATACTTGTACAGTTATGCAGCACATCTTTACCTTCCTCAAAAGTGTTTTGCTTTTTACTGCTCCCTCCCCCAATCTGCCTTTCCCTCCTTCCACTCTTCTCCCTCCCCTCGTATCTCCTTCCCCTCCCACTTTCCCTCAGGGCAAAAATATATTACTATACCCACTTGAGTATGTATGTTATTCCCTCTTTGGGCCAATTCCGATGATAGTAAGGTTCACTCACTCTCCCACTACTTCCCCCTCTTCCCTTCCCCTCCATAAGCCTTTTTCTTGTTTCCTTCATGTGAACTACCACTCCCCAGTCCACCTCTTCCCTTACCCCTCCCCCAGTCCATTCTTCCTACCCCTCAACCCTATTTTAAAGATGTCATCATGGGTTAGCTAGGTGGCACAGTAGACAAAGCACCAGTCCTGGACCCAGGAGGTCCCAAACCTGAATCTGGCCCAAGACATGACACCCCACAAAAAACAAGGATAAACCAAAAATAAATACTTTACAGATATCATCCCTTCATATTCACTTCAGACATGTGTCCTCTGTGTTAAAGGCTAAAATTCTAGCTAGTCTGTCTAAAATATCTAATGAGTGGTCACCAATAAATTATAAGCTTTAGCAAGAGTTAGACTTTTAACATTTATTAAGGAGAATAAGAATTTGGTAAAGAGAGAGAGAAAGGCCTACATTCATCTATCTATTAAAGGGAGAGCTCATTTCTAGCTCTGCTCTCCACCAGAGTCCACAGGAAAGAGCTAGAGTCAGAGCACCAGGTTTCCCCTTCTTCCTCCCACAAGCAAACATCACTTCCTGATGCCAAAGAAAAGACTCATGGTCTTGCCCTGAAAGACCTTCACCTCATGGGCGGAGCTCTTCTACAGTAAGTCTCCAGGAGGTGGCATCATTCCAATTGTTACATCTAAGTGTATTCCTTTCAGCCACCCCAATACTGAGAAAGTTCTTATGAGTTCGAAATATTTTCTTCCCATGTAGGAATATAAACAGTTTAATCTTCCTGTATCCGTCATGATATCTTCTTCCTGTTTACCTTTGCATGCTTCTCTAGGGTCTTGTATTAGAAAGTCAAATTTTCTATGTAGTTAAGTTCTTTTCATTGCAAATCACTGAAAGTCCTCTTTTTCCTTGAAGTCCCATTATTTCCTATGAAAGAATATAATCAGTTTTTCTGGGTACATGATTCTTAGCTGCAGTCCCAGTTCCTTTGCCCTCTGGAATATCATATTCCATGCCCTCGAGTCCTTTAATGTAGATGCTTCTAGATCTTGTTTTATCCTTATTGTAACTCAACAGTATCTAGGGTCTTAACTCTGGTGGATCCACATAACATCAAATGGAAGATTATCCCAACTCTCAATCTCCTTACTTGGTTTCCTTCATCTTTTTATTTCCCCAAATATTTTGCAAACATTCTCAGGTACCCCCTAGTTCATGAACTCATTATTCCCTAGGACTCATGGAAAGATATCTCTGTTTACATTGTACTCTATTGTGAGGCCACTTTCCAACACAAGGTTATAGCAACAGCTCAAAAAGAATTTAGCCTAACTCTCCACAGTGGAAATACCAAATAGATGAAGAATGCCTGTAGTTGAGACTTGTTATTGCTGTTGTTGTTGTTGTTTGTCCTTCATTTTCAAAGAGGACCATGGCATTGGAAGGTGATGTCATGACTTGCACTGAATTGGATTTAAGTGAGGGAGGACTGTGGAAAGTCACCAGCCTCACTCTCTCTTCCAGAACCACCTGTATCCAGTGGCAAGATATACATCAGGACAACTGAAGATCAGGTTAAGTGACTCACTTGCCCAGGGTCACACAACTAATAAATGTCAAGTGTCTGAGGCTAGATTTGAACTCAGGTCCTTCCGACTCTAGGGCCAGTGCTCTTTCCACTGTGCCACCTTGCTGTCCTATCCAGACTATAATCCCAAATTGGATATGTAAATTATAGAGCTCATCCATTTGTGTGTGTGTGTGTGTGTGTGTGTGTGTGTGTGTATGTAGCATTATATGGGGTTATATGTACTAACTACTTGAGCTTATTCCAGAAGAAACTTAACTTAATAAATACTGTATTTTCTTTTAGCCAATGAAAACTTAAATTTTACATATTTCCTTCTTGTCTTAACTGCCAGGAAACTCAGAGCCAAATTTATTATCCAAGTTTTATAATCTATTCAATTCTATTCCTAAAAACATTCACTCTGTTTTGTTTCCTTTATATGAATGCTGTTGAGTTTTATCTTGGGATGTCTTATCTTTTGAGTTTTTAATCTATAAGAAGGCCCAAATCCTTTTGTAAGTAAGAGGGGGAAAAATCTTTAATAAAATTGTGAATTATTTGGAGTACTTTTGAAGATTAGCTTAACAAAGTCAAAGTGTTTGTTACCTTTGAATAAAGTCTTGTAAGAAACTTATTTTTCTTTCATTTAAACTAAAATATATGCATGTGCAGATCCAGTAGTTGTGATCTAAGTACATTATCTTTTTTTTTTTTTTTTTTTTAGTGAGGCAATTGGGGTTAAGTGACTTGCCCAGGGTCACACAGCTAGTAAGTGTTAAGTGTCTGAGGCCGGATTTGAACTCAGGTACTACTGAATCCAGGGCCGGTGCTCTATCCACTGCGCCATCTAGCTGCCCCTAAGTACATTATCTTTTAATCACTTGGGTCTAACTGAGGGAAATAAGCATTTCCTGCACCCACGCCTGCCTAATAGCTTTCTAAGCCAGTCCAATAAATCTCCTAGCCTCTTCCATTCCTATTCAGGAAAGCCCAGGGTAGCCCAAGGCATTTGAAGTGTGGAAAGGAATAAATGAAGCCATTGAATTATACCTGGAATATTGATTGGGGTACCTAGCAATGAGGTTTCAGTTGATTTCACCAGTCTGTGTATAAACCATTATTATTTTTTTTACAAGACAAAATGAAGTCCTCAAATTAAAACTATTTCTAAATAAGATTCTCTCTGTCTGGTAAGTTAATACTTTAGAACATACATGATTTCATCAGGGAAGGTAATCTATCAACTCATATTACAATTCCTATTCTCTTTAATACAAGGTATTCATGAGTTTCTAAGGCCAAAACAATTCATTACCTGGTGGCTAAACTACTGGGAAATGAAACTATTTGAATGTAGATAGACTCATCCTCATATGACACAGTCAACTATAAGACTAAATCTAGAAAACTTTCCAATTTGGTTAGACCTATCAGAGTCTGCACTCCTTTGGCGTTCATCAGGAACACAAGGGTATGACTATACTGCGATGAGGCATCAAAATATGAGTTCAGTGAAGGCGCTAAACCTTTTCATGTAGTAATAGAAATGATTTCAATAGTTGCTAACACTTGGATAGTGCAATCCAGGTAACAAAATATTTTTTAACACCTTATAACTTGATCCTCACAGCAGTCCTCTGAGATTAGTTGGTGTAAATGTTAGCTACATTTCACAGGTGAAAAAAAATTATGCTCAGGGAGGTTGGATAATTCAATCTCTGAGTTAACCTAATAATTGTTCTAGTTCACTTTTTTCAGTACTTTCTGACTCTTCATGACCCCATTTTGGGGTTTTCTTGGCAGATACTGGAGCAGTTTGCCATTTTCTTCTCCAGTTCATTTTACATATGAAGAAACTGAAGAAAACAGGGTTAAGTGACTTGTCCAGGGTCACACAGCTACTAAGTGTCTGAAATTAAATTTTGGACCAGGAAGATGAGTTTTTCTGACTCTATGCCTGACATTCTATCCACTGTGCCACCTAAGCTGCCCTAACATATTAATTAGATTTGCCCAAATATATATAGTACTCTTCAAGCAAAGCTGAATGGGGAAAGAGTAGATTATTGAAGAGGTGATTCTTTTCAAGCACAGGTGGGACTAAAATCTTCTAAGGTCTCTTAAAAAGCTGAGAGTCTTTGTCTTGCTTAAAGCTACAAAATATTTTTTTATTGGAATGGAGACCTAAATTTGGACCTTCTGATTCATGACAGTGTGAAACTCATTGCTTTTTACAGTATAGTATATGCTGTTAAATCATTTTTTCAACATCTGCCCTTCAGGCTGGGTCCTTATCCCAAGGGTCTAGGGCAGTGATATCAAATTCAAATAGAAATAAAGTCCAATAAATCATGTATGTAAGGATCCTTCTGGGCTGCACATTGACTTAGAAAACCACATATGAACAGTATCTATGTTCTGTTTTATTTTAAATGTATTTTGTTAAATATTTCCCAATTATGTTTTAATCTAGTTCTGGTTACACTGAGAGTATTTCAGTCAATTTGATACCTCTGGTCAAGGAGTTGTGGTTTCTAATACAATCCCTTATGAACCATCTTTACAATCAGGGAGGGACAGACCCTCAGAATTTCTGCCCAGAACAGAAACACATACTGTTTACGCCAACTCTGAGCCATAAAAATCCAGACAAACAAGATCTGTGAAAGACTTTAGCTTAAAAAGGCCAAAGTTTGCCACTACAGCTTGGACTATTGCCAGTTATCCTGACCTATGTCTTGCTACTGGACTCCAATGACTCTGGAGGAGAGAGTGGGGCTGATGTCTTTGCACAGCTCTGCCTTACTTAAATCCAATTCCTTTACAAGTCAAGATCTCCTCCCCCTCCAGAGATTGGTCCTTTTGAAGAATGATGGACAAACAACCACCACCACCTTTATGAGTCACCATCAGTATGTTCACCAATATTAATTAACTAGTTGATATCAAGTAGTTTTTTTTCAAATCTGCTGTTTCAGAAAATCCACAGCAACACAGAAGTTATAAAAATACCCTCCACCCAGGTAGCTAGGTAGTACAGTGGATAAAGTACTGGCCCTGGATTCAGGAGGATCTGAGTTCAAATCCACCCTCAGAAACTTGATACTTACTAGCTGTGTGATGTTGGGCAAGTCACTTAACCCTCCTTGCCCTGCAAAAAACAAAAACACCCTCCACCCAAACCAGGGGGACACTTTCCCCACTGCATGTTGGGAAAGCAGACCCACCACAAAGCAAGGAATTTCTAGCTGCTCTCTGGAAACTCAATGTGCTAGTGCATATGGGGGGCTAGGAGACTGAGCCTAGAAGGGATGCTGTAGGATTTGACATAGTAATAGTTGGTACAGCATAAACACTTATCTTCACAACACACTATCATCAGAAAGGACAACTAATTATAATTTTTCCAGTAGGTGGGATTCTGTTTAGATTATCATTTTGAATCAGTCTTCAATTTAAATTGATCAAGGACTCTGAGAAATCTACTGTACATAAGATATAAGGAAGAATTGCCTAACCATCCGCAACATTGTAGCATGCCATGCCATTTTTCAGTCTTGTTAAAAGAACACTTCTCTGGTTTGCACACTAAATTATACACGACTAAAATTTATTCTTCCAGTCTCCCAACACCCATATGTTTTAAAATGTATTGGCTGTTTATTGCATTAACAAATTCCAAAATGGTAATTTTTCATTTTGGAAAAAAACATTATTTATCATTTTACAAATAGCATTTACTACAGATTAAAGAAATTTGATTGGAGTTTCAAGGCTTGAAGCCTGAATTTTGCCCAGTTGGAATTATGAAAAAAATAAAAGTAAATTTCTAAAAGAATAAAGCTACATTTATACTTTCCTCACTAGTGGGACTTACCTGTACATAAAAGTTCCAAGCAAACATTCTTGTCATTTGATATCAAATTATACAAAATGCATCCAACATATTTACATTATGAAGAAAAAGCTTTCATACCAATGTTTCATGTTCTGGAAAAAAATAAGAATATTATAAACTTCTATGTATAATGGCCAGAATGAAGTTCATCCCTGACAGAAACTATTAATTTCATAAAGCATAAAAAGGAAAGAAAAATGTATCTTAAATAGTCAATCCCTTTATTCTATTTTGTTTTCTATCCTCATGAGCTCTAGAATTATGATAGATATATTGAAGGTTTACTATAAACACTTGATGATTCATTTATTTATAGTTGGGGAGGGCAGGATAAATACATGAAGTAATTAGAGACTAAGAAAGCATCTATTTCATAATTTTTGTGGATAGTAATCTCTTCCATGTCAGTACTACTTCCAGGGGTACAGATTACCACCCAGTCATGCCTTCTCATCTTGTCTATTTATTTCCATAAATTCTTCACAGGAAGTCCATTCAGAAATTGCTGAATCCCTTCCTGTAGATCTCTTTACTTTGCTTATATACCACTGAAGTGTGTAAGTCACCCATAATTTAGCTCTTCCTTGGTTTCACAAGATGGATTTCACTTGGCATTTTCTTTTTATAAATATTCCTACTGATATGCTTTATGACTTTTTTCCTGTACAATTCTGTATCGGTAATATGTTACTGATACACTCTGCCTGCCATGTGACTCTCCGCTGCCCTCTGGGTACACACAGACTTAATTCTTTAGAAGCTGTGCATTCCATGAATACACAGTCATGAATAGCACTGGAAAATATTAATGTTAAAAAAATTCCAGGAAGAAACTTGTGCTTATTAAAATCACTGCTTAATTTTCCTAATATAATTCACCTGGCTCTTCCATTAAGTTCTTTGCCCAGTTCATTGTCTGTCTGAACTGTCCAAAATACATACTATGATGTGCTTGGCTTTAAGAGCTGACTAAATGTGTATGCTAATCTGAGATGTTTTTTCCCCCATGCCAGTCTTTGGGACCATCTCCTTTTGCAGTTATTTTGAAAATCCTTATCTCACTCTCCTCATGATTGTGTCATAGGATCATATGATTATCAATTTATAGTTGGATAGAAACTTGGAGGTCACTGATTCCAACCCATTCATTTTACAGATCAAGAAACTGAAGTCCAACAATATTAAGTGGCTTGTCCAGGGACAAATAGCTAGTAAAAATGCCCATGGTAGTATTAAAATCCATAATCCTTACATTAAGCCCAATGTTCTATTTACTTCACCATATTGCCTCTTCATATAGCCCTAAGATTAAGTTAACTTCCCTCATAGCAAGTTTTCTGAAGTGAATTAGCCTCCACAATGACTTTAGACACACCAAATTTCTAAGTTGAGTAAAGATTCCACAAGATGCTAAGAGCTATATGAAACCAAGAGGCAGGAGTGAGGTTACCAGAAATCTTGTTATGAACAGGGCAGTGCTAGATGCATCATTTATGGGAGGAAGAAGAAAATTTTGGTGGAGAAGGTCTTTAAGTTAAGACTTCCTTCTTTGGAGTAGAGATAATTCTTTGTAGAATTCTGAGGGCACAAAGTGTGTAAAGTAATCAGTATCAGTCATTATTTGACAGCACAGAAGAACCATTACTGGGAACTTAGTTACATGTCCTCTCCATAATCCTTTTAAGAGGCTGCTGTACACCAATGTATATGAACCAGGTTTAGTTCTAGTGGGGTCTGGTCTCCTAAAGATAGAGTTGTGGCTTTTTTTCCCCTATAGTCTTTGGCTCTTTATGCCTCCAACTCAGAGATCTCGGGGATAATTACTTAAATGTTATGTTTGCATCATAGTAGTTATCCCCAAAATGCAGTCATATAAAAGTGTTCCATGTACAATGTAAACCAGGTGTGTGTGTGTGTGTGTATGTGTGTGTGTATGTGTGTGTGTGTATAATAGGTATTTTTTCTCTATACTAAAGTATTTAGCACAAGATGCCCATTAGCACATATTAGCAAAAAAACTTGAAGAAGCTATAGGAATATATGACTACTGTTATCCTTCAAAGGTCAAGACTTAAAACATCAAAGCATGGATCAGTTTGTGATATTGTTGAGTTGGCATTTTATCTGTGACAGGTCTCTGTGCTGTATCACCTATGGTTGTCTTTTGGCAACTTATGCCAGGGCTGGGAATCATCCAGGCTGTACATGATGGTAAGGAGAAACACTGTAGACAAATAAGCATAGTGATACCCAGAGGAATAGGATCTCAGCTTACCAGAACATCAGTTACACCTGAGGTCCTTCCCTTTGTCTTTTCTTTGTAGAGTTCATGGTGTTCCATCTTATCTTTGTGATTTAGAACAATACATTTATGTCCCTTAAAAATATTCTAGAACAGGGGGAGAATAGTGATAGTGAAATAATATTAGAAATCTGTCCCTGCACTGCCTTTCAAGTTGTACTGGCTGAATACATTCTCCTTCCTCATTCTTCAGGAGGGTTGTCCTACCATGGTGTGTTTTTGGACCAGCAATACCAGAATGAATATAATGGTGTATTCTTTCCTGAATTCAGAAAAACAAAATAGAAGACCTCCAAATGTTTCCAGCCTTGCAAATTTCTGATTCCAAAATATAAGTAAAAAGCAGTTGACAGAACTTTCTTGCACAGTCCCCACTTGCTAAGCTCTTTCAAGTGGAAAATTAGCAGAGCATCTTCCTGGCAATTGTTCAGATTGTAATCCATGCTCTCTTACAGCTCAACATAAAAATAGTACATTTCCCTTAATATAAAGAGTATTGAATTCACCCTGTCAGTCATGCTTAAAGCTAGAGACAGACAAAGAAATAGTACTCTGGGAAAGCCACTTTCTCCATGTTGAGTTTCCATTTGACATCTATTCAAACATTTTAAGTCTGAGAATCAAGGCAGGATATTTTTAAATCAACACTAACTCTTTGTTACTGCATGCCACCAAATGACTTTCCTAACTTTCAAAGCTTCCACCCTTATTATATGGAAAGAAAGCAGAGCGATAAGGCTTAGGGAAGTAAAACTTATGAAAAAGGGAAAACCTTAAACATCCTGGAGATTAGATGATGCTATTCAACCATTCATTTCGATTTGGAAAAGTACATTTAAAAAAAAAAGTTCAAGGTCCTGTTCCAGCTGCTAAGTATCGAAAGATGAAAAATGATGACATCCCAGTAAGGGAAGTTACAGTATACTAGGGACGACAAGAAATGCGTACAAAGAAGTATGAGGCATAGTGGAATGTGTTAAAGGCAAACTAAGTAATACAAAGAAATATTAATCAAAAAATCACTTTCATTTGTGGTAATCAGAGGAGGCTTCAGGTAGATTCCCCAGGATCTGAATCTTAAAAGAAAAGAAAGATTTAAAGAGATGAAAACGTGGATGGATCACATTCCAGGGCTTAACTGGTTCCATGATCTCAAGGAATCTACTCAGTAGTAATACCCTGGAATCACGAGGTCTCATTTTTACAAAAAGGTGGTTTTTACCTGTAAGATGAGACATTCTGGGAACCATAAAATCAGAGATCTGGAGGAACTTAAAGAAGTCATTTAATCCATTAACCTGCCTATAGGCAAGTCAATGCTAAAGCTATGAAAGATGAACAGCCATATATTCAATTTTTAATTAAGATACCTAGAGATGAAAATCCATAATCTTGTTAGTCTGTTCTAATATTCAGTTACTCTAACCTTTGATGCCCTCCTAATTTTCAAAGTAATTCACAGACATTTATTTCTTACCTTCTATATACATTATGCTGCCATTAATAATAATGACAACAATAGCTAGAATTTATATAATTATTTAGTGTCTGCAAAGTAACTCACATACACTAGCTCTTTGATTCTCAAAATGACCCTATGGGACACAAGGTATTCTTATTCCCATTTTACAGATAAGGAAAGTGAGACTGAGAGAAGTTAAATGCATTTTCTAGGGTCAAATAGTTAAGTAATGATAACTACAAATTTACTGAGCACTGACTGATCCCCACCTACTCCCCCTACCCAGGCCAATGAATTGCCTGGGGCTAACCAATCTTTGTCAATTCCAGACTCTTGATCTACTTATGGGCCTCTCCCCAAGCAAACTATCTGCTCCCAAAGGTTCCCCACCTTACTCCCTAGACTTTATGCTATTATGTAAAAGGGTCCACCTACATTTAGTAGTTTCTATTTAGAGTGAAGTAGCATCTATACTTAACTCAGGCACAGTTCTATAGTTTCTTTTGTTAAAGGTTCATTTACATTAAGTAGTTAGTAGTTTCTATACATGGCTACAGAGTAGTTTTTTGGTTCCCTTTGTTCTGTTACCCCATAAAAACACTGTCATTCGTTCTCATCTTTGGGTATTCCTAGCTTCTTGCTTTGCGATACCAAGAACTATAGTTCCTCTGCCCTGATTAAAGACCTTATTTCTCCTATATTGATTGTTTCCTTAATTTCTACCATGGTTAAGCAAGACCCAGAGGTTAAAATTGAACTTGGATTTCCATGACAAGTTCAGCACTCTATTCAATATGCTAATGTATCACCTCAGTTTGATTTGATCAAATTTATTTCAAATTGAATAGAGGGGCAGCTAGGTGGAGCAGTGGATAGAGCACCGGCCCTGGATTCAGGAGGACCTGAGTTCAAATTCAGCTTCAGACACTTGACACTAGCTATGTGACCCTGGGCAAGTCACTTAACCCTCATTGCCCCACCCCCAAAAAATGAATAGAGGCAGGTAGGTGCCACAGTGTTTTAACTGATGGACTTGGAGTAAGGAAGATCTCAGACAAAATTGTGCCTCAGACACTTACTAGCTGTGTGATCTTTGGAAAATCATATAACCTCTATCTGCCTTAGTTTCCTTATCTGTAAAATAGGGACAATAGCATTTACTTCTCAGGGTTGTTATGAGAATAAATTGAGATAACATGAGTAAAATGTTTTGTAGACCTTAAATTTCTATATAAATAGTAGCCACTATTACTATTATTTTATATTTCATATGGAAATAGTAATTATCATGCCTATGTTAAAATATACAGACTTTTTTGCTACTGCAAAAATACTATTTCCATCCTTCAATACAATATGATCTTTTACATTACATTTTTAAGTTATCATTAAAAGTGTTAGCAAATATGTACTATTGATGCTTTTTGTCTTTATACCATAATCATTTCTCACTCTTTCCTCTAGACTTAATCTTCCATTGTGATAAAGAAAAACAAATAAAACTATTTGTTATTTTATTATTTGAAGAATGCATGATATATCATATTATCTGTTCCTCTGTCATGAGGAAACAGGTATTTTTCTTTATTTTTTCTTCTAAACCCTTCCTTGGTTTTCCAGCTACTTAGCGTATGACAACCTTTTAGTGATCTTTTTATTTACATTGTTGTAATCATGTTTATGGCAGCTAGGTGGTCCAGTGGCTAGAAGACCAGGGTGAAGTCAAGAAGACTCATCTTCCTGAGTTCAGATGTGGTCTTAGACACTTATTAGGCTGCGTGACCTCGGCCAAGTCACTTAACCCTATTTGACTCCATTAGGAAATGAGCTGGAGAAGAAAATGGCAAATCAGTCTCATGTCTTTGCCAAGAAAATCCCAAAAGAGTAAGACATGCCTGAAAAAATGACTCAGCAATGACAAAACCATGTTGTTCTTTTGGTTATGTTTTTTTTTGTTGTTGTTGTTGTTGTTGTTGTTGTTTTGTTTTCCAGGAATTCATGCAAATCTCTCTTTACTCTGGATTGCTCATACTTGTCATATTTTTTTTTTACTGCATATTATTACATTTTGTTCAATTATAATTTTTTTTGGTCATCTCCCAATCCACAGACACCCACTTTGTTTAGATTTGTTCATTTACTGTGTTGCTATGAGTATTTTGTTAAATATTGGACCTTTGGGTATCCTAACTTTTTTGACTATGTGCCTAGAAATTGGATGACTGCATTACTGAATATTGGAGTTAGTCACTTTTCTTGCTTAATTCCAAATTTAGATCCAAAAGGCACAGGTCTCCTCATAGTTCCTCATGGTGCCATCATTGCACTGTTTCTCCATAGTCCCTCCAACACTGACTGTTCTCAACTTTGTCATTTTGGTGGGTCAATTTACATGATGTAAGATGGAATCTCAAAATATTTAAAAATTTCTATTACCTTTAGTGATCTGAGGCACATTTTCTTGGCATTATTCATAGTTTGCTATTCTTCTTTTGAAAACTGTATCCTTGGATCAAGTAGGGATGGACTTTTGTCCTTATATAACTATGATGATTCTCTGTAAATTCTGGCTATCCAGTTTTGTTGGTAATATTTGATATAAATATTTTGCCATTCTAAATTTGTTTCTTTTAATTATTATTGGTGATTTTATTCATACAAAATCTTTTGAAATTTTATGTAGTGTAGAATATTTATTTTTCATAATATCTTATATCCTCTTTTTTTTGTTAAGAATTTTTCAGTATCTATAG
Organism: Dromiciops gliroides; assembly: GCF_019393635.1. Lineage (NCBI taxonomy): Eukaryota > Metazoa > Chordata > Mammalia > Microbiotheria > Microbiotheriidae > Dromiciops > Dromiciops gliroides. The sequence goes on from NC_057866.1 coordinate 56,820,797, forward strand.
TTGCTAAAGGTATCTAAATCTATTCTCACTTTATTTAGGATTCATGCCACACATATATATTGAGCTTATTTGTAGTATATGGTGTAAGATTTTGGCTCAAACCTAATTTCTGCTAGATTGCTTTTCAATTTTTCCAACAGTTCTTGTCAAAAAGGGAGCTCTCTAAAACTTAGTTCCTTCAGTTTAACAATACCTAAGTTATAGTTTTTAGTTGTTTCTGTTTCTTGCTTATTGAGTTTGGTCCCTTAGTTTACTTCTCCATTTCTTTCCTTCTTTCTTTCTTGACTAGAACTGTGATTTCTTTATTCTAGGAGCTGCCACCAAAGAACTTATGCTGTAAGTGTAGATTAAAATTTTCTCTATGATTATTAGTATTAAAGAGTTGCTTGAAGGTGCAGAAAGGTTAAGTAACTTAAATGACCAGGGTCACTGAAAGGACTTGCATGGAAGTTTTCTTAATTCTGAGTTTAGCATTCCATTAACTATGTCATGATGCTTCTTTTCTGTATATATTTTTTAAGTAATAAATATTTTTAGCTATAGTTTTGGGTTCCAATTTTTATCTCTCCTTCCCTCTCTTGCCTCACTCTCCCTGAGGTGGTAAGCAATCATATATAGGTTATACATGTATGATTATGTATAACATTACCATATTAGTCATTTTGTATAAGAAAACTTGAATAAAAAAATGAAAGAAAGTGAAATACAGCATGCTTTAGTCTATGTTCCATCAATATCAGTTCCAAATGACACTGGTGCTGCAGCTGATTCAGAGGCTCTGGGGGTCTCTTTCTCTGGCATCTGTGTCAGTGTGACTGGGGGTGGGGTGGGCTTCACTCCTGTCTTGGCACAGCAGCTCCCTCCTTCAGACCTTCCAAGCTGTCCTTGGTTGGAAAATTATCTCAGCATGTTCTTCTGTGGATTTTGCTGCTCCAGGATTTGTCCTATGTCATTATTTGGAGATTTTTTGGGAATGATTGTGTCATGAGGAGGAAATGAATACCTTCTGAGGGAAACCCTCCCTTCCACTTTTAGGTCATTCCTTGTGTTAGGGAGTATTTCCTCATGTAAAGCTGTAATTATTTTCTTGGCATCTTCCTCCAACTGCTCCTAGTTTTGTCCTCAAAGACCAAAAAGAACAAGTCTAATCCCTTCTTTGTGTGACAGCTCTTCAACCATTTACAGAGAACTATAGTGCAAGGCTTCTTTTTTCTAGATTAAACATCACTAGTTCTTTTAATTGATCATTGTATGGGGCAACTTTGTAGGTTAATAAGAATAATACCTTTCTTTAGTCACACTCTGGCTTTTGAAGTTTCTTGCTAAAATATGATTGTTAGAGCTGATACAATATCGTAGATTTTATCTGACCAGAGCATAATTTATGTATTCTTAAAACATTTGAGAAAAGTTAAGTTGTTTTCTCTTCCTGGTAAACTTTAGGCTGATGTTTCTGTGTATATACTTAGGTGAGGTTTGGTGGAAAGAACTCTGAATTTGGAATCAGAAGAATGGTTCTAGATCCCCTGCTGACTATAGCAAGTAATTTAATCTCAAAGCACCATTTCCCTCATCTGTAAAATAGCAATAACAATACTTTTGCTACCTACCTTAAGGGATTGTGTAGAACAAAATACTTCATGAGCTTAAATATGCTATATAAATATGAAATACTATTTTGTGTGTGAAATTTTATCCAGTTTAGAAAAATCTCCTCCAACAGAGTAACCAATGCTTCCATTTGTTACCTTTATGATTTAAAACAAAAGAAATGGTTAGTATAATATACTTGACCTATCTGGAGGTTTTCTCTCTCACAACTTCTCACCATCATTAATTGCTTAGGTTTAGAGACATTGCTGTCTTTTTTAGATGTCATATCACTTTTGCCTCCATACTAACTGCTTTCTATATTCCAATTATTTTGGTCTTTAACAGAAATTATGATTTGGATTTAATTTCTTTGGTAACCTTTGATTCTTGAAGATTTCTTGAAATGAGAATTTCCCTTCATTTCAAAGATTTAAATCCATTTCTAAGTTTAAGAAGCTCACTGCTTAAGTAAAATTGAATTGGTTTCATTTCCTATGCCTATCCATTAGTCCTTTCAATAACTGCACAATATAATATTCACCTTTCCTCATTACTATTCAGCCTACTATACTTATATACAACATTAATATAAGACATTGGAGATGGAGAATATTGTGAGTTATACAGCTGTTTGTTGAGGAAGAACAAGAATCTTTTTCTAACAACATTTTAGTGTTCAAAAGCATTTCCCACAACAACTAACAAGCATTTTGCAGTAGCCAGTACTTTACTTGTCTCCCAGTTTTTCTTATTGAGTTTAGGTGTCTACTTACGAGAACTATAGCATAGCCCATCAACATTGCCTCTGATTTCTTACTTAGAGAATGTGGAGACCCTTAGGGGTTCACAGCACCTTGTGTAGTGCCAGGGACTGCACTGGTCAAAAGTAGTCATTAGTAGATAGTAATTAATCATCTTCACCCATGTCCTACTTAGACCATCTGGAGACCCAGATAAGGAACCCCACAAAGTAAGCAAGAAATTGTCCAGGGTGGGTAGCGCTCAGCTTTAACACTGCTGCTGAGAAATAGCAGTAGCAGCTCAAGCTTTGGAGAACCCCTCTTGACCAACTGTGAGTATCCCTTTGCATCAAAACTTTACTTATTTGCATTTGTATTACTTGAGCTACTGCCTCTGTCCTTGGTCTCCGTAGACATCAAACCCATCCTAATACAGAAACTCAAAAAGTTCACAATAACTATTGTTATCTTGTCCAGGAGAAGCAAAGTCTGAATGTATATGTTTAATTATCTCAATTGTAAAAGAGCATTTTGATGTTAAAATACATTGCTAAAGCAAGAGCAGCCTGGAGTGGGTACATCCTTCACAAGTCTTAAAAGTTATTCAGCTAGTATATGGTGTGGGATTTGTAGTATTTAGGGAGACTGCAGAGTCTTACTCAAATACTCTCACCCTACCACTGGTGACAATTCAGAAATGCCATAATAATGATGAATATAGGAGTTTGAACAGAGCCATCCACCAGGGATAGCTATACCTAAATATTATATAGCTCTTAAGACCAAGGCATTTGAGTTTCTACCCCCTGCACACCAACTATAACCTAAATGTGAGTGAAACTATAATTGAAATTTCCTTTCCAGAGAAAAAAGTAAGTGGATAATTGTAGCATTCACAATAGCTACAGTTAACTTTATAAAGGTACTTCTGTTATAAAATCCCATTTGCCCTCTCCCCCAGTCATCCTGAACCTGTCTCAGTCATTTGGCTTTGATTAATCTTGATTCTCCTTCCCCTCCCTTAGAAAGTTCAAAGAGCTACTACTGCCTGTCTAAGCAAGGAATGAGCCCTAGGCATGCCTGGTCAGGGGCTATGACCAAGTGCTTTCGGTGGCAATGGGGTGTGATGTTGGCAGGATGGCTTTGGCTAGATGGGGTCAATCCATAGTGGAAGGGTCTAAAACCAAGATTTGGATTGTTCAGTGTGAAAGGGTCAGCTGTCAAAGCAAGTAGGAAAATATAACAAATAAATGGAGATTAAACATAGAAGGGATATCCAAGATCTGGAAGGGGAAAAGAAGCAAAGGATAAGCATTTATTAAATAATAGTAAGCTATGTGCCAAAAGATTTATACACATCTGCTTTAATTCTTATAACAACCCTGGGAGATAGCTTCTATTATTCTTTCCATTTTGTAGATGAGGAAACTGAGTCAGATAGAGAAAAAAATGGCTTGCCTAGGTTCACATAGCTAAGAAGTGTCCAAGGTCAGTTTTGAACACATGTCTTCATAACTCCCGGCCCAGTGCTCTATTCATAGTGCCTCATAGCTGCTCAGGACTGATAACAGCCCCATGACCTCAGCAAAATCCACATTACAAATCTGGCAGTTCAAAAGCACAAAAGATGAAGAGGAAGATAATCAAAACACTACTATTGTGCCACAGGCATCCTAGCCTATTTACATGCTATTACTCTCCTAAACCAGCATTCTGTTCTAACCAAATGCTTCTCCGACCTTTATCTGTCCCCCTCCCATGGCTTATGTTTTCCTGCATTTATGTATTTTCAAATATGATTTCCCTACTGTGTACTCTACTTTTTTTCTCCCCCTTGTCAAAATTCATTCATCCTTCAAGGTTCAGCCTGAGCATTTCCCTCCCCCAATGAAGCCTCCTATGATCATTCCAGCTGCTAAATTCTCTTTCCTTTGAAATCCTATAGTATTGCTTTTCTGTGCTACTAATCTTGTACTTATTTGCTGCCCCAAACAGTGAGTTCTCTTTTCAAGCACATGTGTCCTATCTCCGCCTCTAGAGCATAAGCTTTTTGAAGACAAGGAACTGTGTCTTGTGCTTCTTTGCCTTCCCCATGACATATAATTCAATTCTTTGTATGTGGTAGGCATGCTATAAACACTAGATGAGCTAGGCATCTATTGCAATATGTTCCTATGAAAGAGCAAAAATAAAATGAAACTATAATGGTCATTGGTCTTTGGGTTTCAGAGTGAAAATCCTATTAAAACTAGAACTTTTTTGGTTTCCTAGAGCATAAGGAAATATCCAAGTAAACATATAATGGACTAAATTATAACCCTGAAAAAGTTATACCCCATAATATCCATGAAAAAAATAAAGCTGCAGATATCACACAAAATCCAAACTTTCCCCCATAAAGTCTTTTGTTGTTCAAAAGTTAAATATTTTCTACTTTAAACTTTTTTTACACTCAAAAAAGTATCAGTTGAGCTGAGATGAATAGTACCTTCAGTGCTGTTCATGTTGGTTAGTTGGTCAATAAGCATTTATTTAGCTCCTACTATGTGCCAGACACCATACTGAGTGCTGGGGACACAAAGGCAAAACCTTGGCCCTTGTCCTCAGGGAGATCATGGTCTAATGTGGAAGGCAGCATGGAAATAACTATATATAAACAAACTAGCTCTCTTTCTCAATAGATAGATATTTAGATAGATAGATACACATATAGACACAGACATGCACATGCATATATGCATACACATCTCTATATATGTGTATATAAAGTATATATATGTGTGTGTGTATATGTATATAAACTTAAAGATTATTAACAGAAGGAAGGTACTAGAATTAAGAGAGACCAAAAGAGACTTCTCAAAGGGGGTTTAATCTTAGCTGGGATTTGAAGGAAACCAGGAATGCCAGGAAGCAGAAATGAAAGGGAAGAGTATTCCAAACACAGGGGACAGTCAGTGTGAATGGCCAAAGTCTGTGACATTGGATAAATCACTCAACCTCTGATGGTTCTCAGTTTCCTAATTTGTAAAATGAGTATTGTACAAATTCTCTTCTAGCTCCAAGAGCCTTTGAAAGATCTTAAATAGAGGAATAATAGAACTAGGGTAATGGCAATGGGAGGGAAAAGGAGGGGACAAAGGGGAGGTAGGAGTGTTAGGAGGGAAAAAGGGGTTTTTAAAACATTTTTTTAAAGAATATGATCTAAGAAGTGATTAATCACATAGTATTTTACATATTAGTAGGAGTGAATATACTAAACTACTCTACCTTCAGATTTGGTAGCTAGCTATGCATCTCCCAAACAAGATAGTAATTTCTCATTCTGCCTTATCCCTGGGTTCTTTTCTCTTCTTTACATCTTTACAATATCTACCATGAGGGACAGAATAGCAAGGGGCACAAAGATTTGACCACCAATCCCTAGACACCCAGGCTTATTATTTTGCCTTCCTACTGAGTACCACTATTAGTTCAGCTACACTACATGGAATTATAACACTGGCAAGGCTATAAAAATACTTTAATTCCAAGGCTTTAATTCAATTGCTAATGATACTCAAAAAAAATTTCTGCTTTGGGCCTGAAGTTCCCTATGCTTTTGACCTCGGCTCAACAGATAGACTTTTGAGTCTGAAAGATGGTTAAAGAAAAACATATTTAACCACTTTTGAGCTACAAAAGACTTCATGAGGGAGAAGGAAGAAATGTGTGTATATGTATGATATGTATTCTTATAATTTTTTCAGGGGTTTTAATGACCACAGAATAAGATGCATTGGTCACATAGTGAGATCATCTAGCTTGTGTGCTCCATTCATATCCATCTAGTAGTAAGTTAATAGAAGAAAGATTCCCCTTGTGTTGGGTTGATGTTCTGTGGTAGATTAAAAAAACTTAAAAGAGAACCATGAATAAGAGTCACAAGGATGGGAGAACCTGCATCATTTATTTGCATTCTTTGTCACTAGAGAGAGGGGCAGCTTGGTGGTGCAGTGGATAGAGCACTGGCCCTGAAGTTGGGAGGATCTGAGTTCAGATCTCACTTCAGCCATTTACTAGTTATGTGACCCTGGGCAAGTCACTTAACCCCAATTGCCTTAAAAAAAAATAACCAAAACCATCTGGGGCCATCTCCAGTCATCCTGATAATATATCTGGCCACAGGACCCAAATGGCTCTGGAGGAGAAAGTGAGAATGGTTACTTTGCACTGCCCTCCCTCACTTAAATCCAATTCACTGTAAGTCATGACATCTGTCGTGGTCCTCTTCAAGAATGAAAGACAACAACAACACTGGAGAGAGCACTTATATCTATAAGACCCCAGGACCATTGGAGTATTATGGTATTTGTATATGTATTTTTATATTAAAAATAGTTGGGATACATTCATACCAAAAATTTCAAAGTGAGGAAATCCTGATTTTTATTTCATGTCTTAGCAAAACTGTATTGTGTTTTCTTTCACTATCATGATGGTAATAAACTTAGCTTTGAACTAGGTTTTTAAAATCACTTATCGCATACATTTCTTGATAAAAAATGATTTCAAAGTATTGTAATACATACTGAAGGACTCCACTAGCATATTGAGTCTAATGTAAATAGAAAGCTAAATTTATGTAGATGTGTTAATATAGTATTAATTTATCATATAAGTATATATTATGGATTTATTCATAATTTTTGTATATGTATCTTTTCACTATACCAAAAAGTCTTCAAATGAGCGAATATATCCAATCAATATATATAGCTTTCACAGAGTTTGGTGCCAATCAAGACAATCTGTGGGCTAGTACTCAACCAACTATTGCACTATCTTTGGAGTCAAACAGTGCTGTAAGAATGCACTTGCATAAGTAATGCATAAAAAGAGAAGAAAGAAAAAAAATTACCAGAATGTAATTAAAAAGTTGATTGGAATGTGGAAGGTAGGAAGGCAAAAATATAGGAGGAGAATTATTAAGAAAGAGAAAGCATAGATAGATGGCCCTTGTTCTTTTTTGGGGGAGGGGGGGCAATGAGGGTTAAGTGACTTGCCCTGGGTTATACAGCTAGTGTCAAGTGTCTGAGGGCAGATTTGAACTCAGGTCCTCCTGAATCCAGGGCGAGTGCTTTATCCACTGTGCCACCTAGCTGCCCCCTGGCCCTTGTTCTTTGATGAAAGATATTTAGAACTGAGGTAAAGTTATAGATAGACTCATTTTATTTTACAAACGAGTAGAGGGAGACCTAAGGAAGTTAAATGAATTACTATTCAAAGTCACACGGAGAGTAAAAGATATGAGATTTAAACCCAGGTCCTGTGATTCCAAATCCATTTCTGCCTTCACTATGCCACTTAATCCTCTGGAATTGTAGTTGGCAATTGCATTAATAAAAATTAAGTCTTTCAGATTTGTTTATCTTTCCAAACTTGTTGTTTTTGTATAAATTACTTCCCTGTTTCTGCTCACTTGACTTTGTATCATTTCATGCAAGTCTTCCCAGGTTTCTCTGAAACCATCCATTTCATAATTTCTTACAGCACAATAATATTCAGTTATATTTATATACCATAATTTGTTCATCCATTCCCCAGTAGATCAATATCCCCTTATTTTCCAGTTCTTTACCACTACAAAAGAGCTGTTATAAATGTTTGTTCATAAGTGGTTCTTTTCCTCTTTGATTTCTTTAGGGAATAGGCCTAATAGTAATAGATCAAAGGGTATGTGCGCATTTGAAATTTTGGAAGCATCGTTTCAAATCAATAAAGGCCTATTTTTAAAACCTCACTATATAGGGTGCAGCTAGTTGATGCAGTGGATAAAGCATCGGCCCTGGATGCAGGAGGACCTGAGTTCAAATCCGGTCTCAGACACTTGACGCTTACTAGCTGTGTGACCCTGGGCAAGTCACTTAACCCCCATTGCCTTACCAAAAACAAAAACAAAAACAAAAACCTCACTATATTTCTGATAATAGTATTTGGCTATGAATCTTGGAATGCTAAAGTCTATGAAGAATTAAAATTATGGGGATAACCCAAGAGGAAAATGGAAAGGTATTTGGTGGGTGATAGTATGTTGCTAAATATTACTTATGAGGAGAATCACAGAAATTGTATAAAAAATTATTATTAGAGGTATGTATTACCAGAAAAGGAGAAAATCCAATTGTGCAATAAGAGAAAGGGATTCTGAAGAAGAATATATATTCTATTTCAAGAGATATAGCAGGACTCTAGAATTTTGAGTGGCCTCCATATGGAGAACATGGACAAAAGTCAAACAGGATATGGGGTTGTCATTTGCACCACTGGAGGGGTGGGGGGGGTAGTACTAAATCAATGAAATAACAAATACATGAATATTTTGTAGTAAGTATAAATTGGGGGCATGTCTATAAACAAGCATTAATTGGGGTGAAAATGAGATCCTTGTAAGCTCAGACAAGTGGTATGGCTTCATTTAAAGCCCCAGACTTAGCTAATAGCAAATACTCTTCTTGATATTGCAGAATTATTAGCTTTCCTCATACACAGAGGAAATGTGTGCCCTGCTATCCAAAAAGAAGAGCTAGTGCCTTTTATAATCTCTAGTGGTTAGAGACATCGCTTGATTTCTGCTGAAATTGCCCAAGAGCAAATAAGGATCATTTTAGTGCTCAACCTTCTTTGAGAGACTCTCGAGAAATGCACATACTAAACTAAGGCAAAATGATTCAAAGCATTATTATATGGATTTTTATTAAAATAGAAGAAATAGGGAAGAGATACAGTGGAAAAGAAGTAATTGAGGTATTTGGTGGAAGGAAAGCATGGCTGACTATGAGCTTGGATCCTCTGTAGTCAGAAGGAAAGTGAGTTTATGAGAATTGACATGTGGGATTAAGTGCATAGGAGCTTGGGGACCTGGTGGTTTGAGAAAAGCAAAGCAGTGAGTGCATAGCTGGGATTGGCAGTCCACTGTATCCACAGCAACATCATGTAAGTTTGAGTGCATGGTATGATGGACTTAATGTCCATCAAGTCTTTTTTCCATCCCCTGTGCAGTGATTCTAGGGCTACAGGACCATTATGAGAGCCCAATCAAATTCTGTAGTGTATAGCCATCTGAATGGCACATTCTTAGTTGTGGTCTTAGAATGGAAAGAGAAAGTTTCAGGACACACGAGAACACCTAGAACTTGAGTTATGAATAACATAGTAAGACTACATGTGACAGATCCCAAACTAAAAATTAAGTTAAAAATCCTATGTATATATCTAATATAGGGAAGACGTAGCTTACCACTAGTTTGTGTGCAAAAGACTTTTAAAGTGACATATCTAATTGCAAGGGCAAAAGTATGGTATGGCTGTCAAAAAGGTTAACTCAATTCTAGGCTATATTTTTCTGAGTTTAGTAGCCTCTAGGACTAAAAAGGTAGTAAGTAGTTCCATTATACTGCTCAAATTACTTTTGGAAATTTATTTTTTAGTTTCTGGGGGCCAAATTTTTAGAATAACATTTACAGTGTCCAGTGACTATGTCCAGTAAATGGTTATGTTAGTTGTAAGATGATTGAAAACCATGTCATATGTGAATTTGTTAAAGGGATTGGGGTGCTTAGCCTGAACAAAGGAAGACATGGAGGGACATGTTCACTGTCTTCAAATATTTAAAGAGATTCATATAGAATAATAAAAAAAAACTTGCTCTTGGTCATAGTAAACAAATTAATATTAATTAATTAATTAAGATTAATATGTAGAAGTCACAGAGAAACATTTTCGGATTACAATTTACAAAAGAACTTCCTGACAATTAAACCTGTCAGAAAATGGAATCAGTTGCCTCAGAAGGTATTGAGTCCCATATCTCTAGAGGTGTTCATGCAGACGTTAGACTTCATGCCACATTGAGTTGCTTTGTTTCTGTGAATTCTCATGAAAATTTAAGAAATATTCCTAACCATCTTTTTTATTTAAATAGCAAAACATGGATTATACCATCTACCCTGGGAAACTTTGTTTCGCTAATCAATTATGCAAAACAGAAAGATTCTAAATATCCCTGTTGTTGTTTTTTTTTTCTGGTAAAATACATGTAGAGATTTTGCTACAATACATTAAGTTTTTGTGAACCATAAAAAGTAAAATTATCACAGTTCACTGCTCATGGAAGTGATCCTAATTTACTCTGTATAGCACCAAATTCATTTTTTCAGAAGTTTCTTCTTTATCCATTTTCAAGGATGAATATAATATAATGTAATTAATAAAATACTATATAAATGACATGGGTACGTATATATTATATATATATGTATGTATACGGAACAGGAAGAGCTCAACCAGAGTTTTTATAGAATTCCCAAGGAAAGCAGTATTGGCTGGAATACAAGGAATCTACTTGGAGATAGGGAATGAAAAAGATATAATGTTTAAAAACTTATTACTAGATAATAGGTAGAATAAAATTCTTCACTGGATCTACTTAGCATAGTGTAAACTGAAAGAATTGAAATGAAATTGTTTGATAGACCATTTAATTGTTTTGCAAACACCTCTCATTCCAATCACCCATGTTTCTTCAGAGTTCAGTCATAGGGCAGGGATGAAACTTTGGGGGATTATACTAAGGATGAAAAATGGTTAGTATCAGACCTGTTTATAGGGGGATGAATGGAACACCAGAAAAACTTTAAAGGGACTCACACATATAAGGTAAGTTTGGCTCTGAACTAGTTCTAGACAGAACAATACCTTGTTAGGTATAAGGTTTTCTTTCTGGTCCAGTAGCAGCCCAGGGTCATCTCTGGTCTTAAGGACTCTGAGGAGACTATGTTTGTTTCAGGGAAGAACTGGGCTGGGGATTTTCTGGAGAATTGTCCTACAATAACTTGAATGCTCCAAATTAGTAATTACAAATTAAGGATGGCTCAAAAGCTGATTAAACCTGCACTGACTGCTTCTGCTTTCCTGGATATTTCTTCTCAGAAGCAGTGACAGTGATTTAAGGAGCATGCTGAGAAGAGGTGAGAGATTGACCTGGAAGTTCTCTATTGTTTAGCAAACAGAGGTCAATCAGTTTCCTAAAGTTCATCTGCTATAAAAAAAAACATACATTTTTAAGAAATGAGCAAAAGAATGAATCAGTGTTATACTTTTGTTTACCAGATGACTTAATTGAGTCAGTCTAAAATAGTTTCCAGTAACCGTATAAAGCAGTGTATCTACCCAGATGAGAATTACAATCCTAGGGCCACTGAAAAAGAAGAAATATATAGAAGCAAGGAAAGAGACAAATTATTAGAAAAAAGGAATTAAATACAGTTAATCAAGCTGCTCTTTGAAACATGAGTAAAATTTGAATAGATTGTGGGGAATTGATAGAGTGTTCTAGGCCCATTATGCATTGGGAATCCTTGTGTGACCCAGAGGAGTCAATCTGACTAGAATGAAAGTTTTGTTCTGGGAAAAAGTAGACAGTGAACTGATGAGAGTTCCACACCAAGTTGAGTTATCTGGGTTTTTCTTTCTAACAACAATTTGTTTTTTTTAGCAGAGGAAAGTGATATAATCTAAGAGGTTAGTGTGTTTAAATATACATGTATGTGCTTAAGAAATGTATGAGTTGGGGGCAGGTAGGTGACACAGTGGATAAAGCACTGACCCTGGATTCAAGAGGACCTGAGTTCAAATATGACCTCAGACACTTGACACTTACTAGCTGTGTGACCCTGGGCAAGTCATTTAACTCTCATTGCCCCACAAAAAAAAAGAGGGGGCAGCTAGGAGGCTCAAGGGATAAAGCACTGGCCCTGGATTCAGGAAGACCTGAGTTCAAATTCAGCCTCAGACACTTGACACTTACTAGCTATGTAAGAAAGAAAGAGAAAGAAAGAAAGAAAGTAAGTAAGAAATGTATGAGTTGAACAAAGAAAACTTTCCTTTCAAAACTCTACAGTCTGGAAGATTAGAGATCTTTTCTTTCTAAGTTGAATAAAGAACAGGTCTATCACAATGCCATGCAGAGTAGAACATTCCACACATGTTCTGAAATCACACATCTCTACTCACCAATTTCACCAAAGGGGACATTTTCTCCAAGAGTGATATGCAAAGTCATCATTAAAGATATTCCTAGAGATTAATTTTTGTTGTTGATTTTCAGAGGGCTATAGAATCAGTCCTCCTCTTCATAAAAATGATGTAACACTGAATAGAAGTTATTATTTCTGCCTTTCCATATGTAATTCAGAAACCTGGTCATGAATCAGTTAACTCTTTAAATTCATTCTGTTCCCTATCATTGCTTTGCACAGGGGCTAGTTCAATTCAATTCAGTAAGACCTTACTAATAACTATGTACCAGGCATTGTGCTAGGTGTTGGGAGTACAAAGAGACAATTAAGAACAGTTCTGTCTCCAAGGACCTTATATTCTATTGGAGGAAAACAAGAAATAAATATACAAATAAATAAAATATATATAAAGCAGTTATTGGGGAAGGGAAATGCTAGCAGTTGGGGGGTGGGGCGGTGAAGATCAGAGCTGACATTAGAGATGACACTTAAACCATACACTGAATTCAGCTACAGATTCCAAAAGGAAGGAAGGAAGGTAAGGAAGGAAAGCATCTGAGTCAAAGTTAATTAAGTATGAAAGCCCAGTCTTCCATCGATCATCCCTTCTGGTATTGTTTGCCTTTTTCTCAGGGGATGAGCCATCAAACATTCTTACCATGGTTCATTTGGTTGTAGTACAAGTACCTTGTAACTTTTTTATTGCAATGTTCACCTCAAGGTTACACATCTTTTATGTAGATGTCCCCTTGGGCATGACTGATAAACCTAAGAATCCCCTGAAGAAAACTATTTAATGTCAGGTTTGCTTGTAGTGATCTCTCTTCATCTATAAATTTGTCAAGAAACTATTTCTAGATAGGCTTGTCATGACCTGTGGATGATCTTTTAATCAAAATCAGGCTCATCATGCACATTTTCCATGTACTAGAATGAACAAAACTATTAAAAAAAACCCCAAGGTCAAACAAAACTTTTTTTTTTCCAGGAAAAAGGTAGAATATATTTCTTTCAATTTGGGAAGAAATAAAGCTTTAGGAACAAACATCAGTTAGGGTCTTGAATAAAATCAAAGGGAACACAATATTAAAGTGTAAATAAATATAATGTTGTGAATGATCATTGAATTTTCTAAAACAAATAAACTTGATGACACACAAAATTTGCATAGACACAGTCCATCCCATCATGGTTATCTGTATTACATTTTGATACTACAAGCTGGTGATAGCAAATTAAGTTTAAAGAAAAATAAAAAAAAAACTTAGGGGAGGAAGGAGGTAACTAGGAAGTACAACTTTCTACCTACAACCTTTGTATTAAGGAGTCTTACTTTACTACTAAGATTGTACCTATCTCATTTGAATTTCTTCAACTATCTCTTTCTTTATTTCTCAAATACCTTTATATCTTCATGTATTTTATTCCTTTTCTCTCCTAAATCTAAAGAAAGTTTTCCCAACTTCATATTAACATAATCTCTAAAGTAAGATATGATAGACCCCTGGAGAAAATTTAATGGAAATAAAAAGGGGTAAACTTTTTGTTCACTGTACATGGTTACTTCACAATAATTGACTAAGTATTAGAACATAAAACCTCACAAACAAATGAAGAAAAGCAGAAATATTAAATGCATCCTTTCCAGATCACAAAGCAATAAAAATTTTGTTCAACAAAGGGCTGTTGAAACATAGATTAAAAAATAATTGGAGGAACAGCTAGGTGGCGCAGTGGATAGAGCACCGGCCCTGGAGTCAGCAGTACCTGAGTTTAAATCCAGCCTCAGACACTTATTAGCACTTACTTGTGACCCTGGGCAAGTCACTTAACCCCAATTGCCTCACTAAAAAAAAAAAAAATTGGAAACTAATCTAACCTGAAAGAATGAGTGGGTCAAAGAACAAATCATAGAAACAATCCATAATTTCATTAAAGGGAATGGCAACAGTGAAACAATATTACCAAAATTGTAGCCAAAACAGTATTCAGGAATACTTCTATCTCTAAACACTTACATTGATAAAAGACAGAGCAGAATAATAAACTGGACATTAAGCTTTAAAGAAACAGAAAAAGAACAAATTAAACAAATTGGAAATCCTGAAAATCAAAGGATAAATGAAAAGTTAAAAAATGAACAAACTAGTATAGAAACTGGTTTTATTTTAAAGAATAGATAAATCATTGGTTAATTTGATTTTTAAAAGAGAATAAAATCAAATTACCAGTATCAAAAATGAAAAGGTTAAAAGTATCACCAAAGAAGAGGAAACTAAGGCAATTATTAGGAGCTATTTTGCCCAATTATATGCCACTAAAACGGACAATCTAAGAGAAATGGATGAATATTTACAAAAACATAAATTTCCAAATTAACAGAAAAGGAAATAGAATAATTAAATAACCCTATTTTAGGAAAAGAAATTGAACAAGACATCATTGAACTCTCTAAAGAAAAAAACAACAACCAGGCCCAGATGGATTTGCAAGTTAATTCTACTAAACATTTAAAGAATAATTAAGTCTAATATTATATAAATTTTTATCCCAGGTTCTGCCCCTTATTAACTATGAATTTTAGCTATAGATCTTGCCTAAAGATTATGCATTACATCATGTTTGTGTTGGAGGTGTCTCCAGGTTCTATTCACTGAAACTATATCAATAGACTGCAGTTTCTGGTAGGTAGTTCCTTCCAAGCTAGAAAAACTTTTAGTTTAGGTTCAATTCCAAGCAGTATATCTGTTTTCCAGTGCCCAGGATGCCCCTACTCAGAGAATTTCATCTCACCAGGTTGGCCACAAGGTGATGAAAAATGAGTTGAGGGTTGTTTACATAGGGCACTAAAATTGCTAATGTTGATTCTGCAGAACAAAGATCTTAGTTCCTAGGAAACTAAATACAAGACTTGGGCATGGGAAATAGAGAGGGAGACTAATCCTTGGGGAATTCAACTATTAATGTCACTGCAGGATTAATTTAACAGTAGGCCAGTAGATGACTAACATGGGACATAACTTCCCTCAGCACCAGGACTGCCTGAGGAATACTCAACCTTCAGAGAGAGGATAAGTAGGACCATTGTTAAATTTTGGACATGATCAAGTGGGTTATTATGCTGTAATCTTGGTCTGATCATAAGTGAAAGTTGGAGTAGTTTTCTGGTGTGGTTCTTTCATGTATAAGTGAGTTAAATGTTTTCAGTTATAATGATAAAAATGTAATATGTGTCCTCAAGGTACATACAAAATAATCTAGTTTACAGAACTAACAATGTTGAACAAAACTTGATCACTGGCCTTGGGTAAATACTACTCAATGTTTTTGATGGGTTCGTATTCTAAAGCCTTAGCATTTAATTGAAGAGGAAACAAACATAATTTGAAATATGCTAATTTATTATTCATGGCTCTGTGAGTATAATATTCAAGCCTTAAGAGTGACCTGTGCAAACTAGTTACTGAATAATTAAGGGCAATGATATTCACCAGCCCAGAATCTGGGATGCTTGCTTTCAGTAACCATCTGCTAATGAAGCCCTTGAGAATCCCCAGAGAGCACAAAAACAAAATGTTATACATTATGTCAAGCATTTCTTGCTTCCTTGATAGTAAAACACCAACCAATTAACAAACTTGTAGGTCTCAGAATTTCATAAAATTTTGAATAGAACCTTTAGGCCTTTTCAAACCAACTGCTTGACTTAAATATAAAAGGAAACAAGATCCCTAGATGAGACTCTTTCTCATAAATATTTGATTCATTGTCTAGGAAGAGAGTGGCAAGTGACACTTCATAGAAACACCACAGGGTCCAAAGGGGTTCTGAAGAGGTCATTCAGTCTATCACCCTCTGCCTTTAAGTAAAAGCATGTCCAGCCACTCTAGAAATTTCCAGGATTGCATTGTGGAAAGAGCCTTGTACTGGAAGTCTTCTGAACCTTGAAGAAATTACTTCGTCTTTCTGATCTTCAGTTTTCTCATTTGTGAAGTGGAGCTATTGTTTGAAGATCAAATGAGGGAATATATGTGAAGTGCTTTATAACTTGACAGAGCTATGTTAACATAAGCTCTTGTAACCATCCAACAGTTTACATATATGCAAGGTTAATTGCATGTGGCCAAATCAATGTGATCCCTACTCACCTTGACCAAGCAGGGACCAGAGTTTGGAAAAAGGGCAGGAATCTGAGAGGTAAATTTGGATAGGAATGAGAGCTTTGTAGGGAAAAACATGATTCAAGGTGTTATGTTCTGGTACCCTAATGAGGGGACCTGGGTGACTATGAGCCAGCCTGAAGTCACTGGTTGCCTGAGGTAGACAATAAAGATTCAGGATCTGAATTGGGCTGGTGGTGGTGGTGAAGAGTTATTACTTTGTCATCTTTATGATTCTGCCTCATTCCAGTCCTAGACATTATGCTTTCTGATTAAGTACTGCTTCCTTTACAACTTGGCTCATGTCATTCTCTCCATCTGAAATACTTTTCATGGGTGTTTCTATACCGCTTTAAAAAAATGTTTCTTTTTTATCACAAACTTAACCAACATCAACATTTCAATTAACAGAGAACAGAAAAGATTACTGTATATGAAACTGTGAGCTGTTACTTTCACAAACATATACATATGTATGTATGTATGAACATATATGTATAGGTGTGTATGGATGGGTAGATTAGATAGGTAGATTGACAGGAAGGAAGGAAGGAAGGAAAGAAGATAAATAGATAGTGTGGACCAGAGTTACACAGGATAGCATGTATGATTGAAATTGTCATCTGTATTCTAGGAGGGAACTCTAAAATTGATGAGATCTCAGACTCAAATAAGAAAAAGACAGTTCCAGTCCTTAAGGAGCTTATAATCTTATAGGGGAAGATAACACACAATAGGAAGGTGAAGAGGTTTTGTGTGTGTGTGTGTGTGTGTGTGTGTGTGTGTGTGCGAGCACACCAGGAGTTATGTTACTCTGTAGAGTTGAAACCAAGTAGAACTACTGATAGAAGATGGAGAGTTACCTGGATAGTTCTGATTTGAGTCCTTTATAAAGGAAGGCCTTAGGAAGATCTCATTGCTCTACCTTCCAGTCAGAGTGGAGAGGCATCTGAAGGAGTTGGAAAAAATGTTGAGCCTCAAAAACTGAGTTAATCAACATGATAATGAGATTTCACCTTACTCTGGGTGAGGTATTGAATGGAAACTACTCAAATCTGAGTTACCTCTTCTGTTTTCTCTTATCCCCACTTCCTCAATTCCTATAATATATGGGGTACTATTTTTCTGCACATACCATGGTTTTCTATCTCTCTGCCTGAGTCTATGTCAATCCCTCAAACTGAAATTCTATCCCTGTTCTGAAATTATCTTCTCTTCAAATCCCAGCTGTCTTTTAAGGCCCAGTTCAAATGCTATTTGTTCTATGAACCTTCCTCATGACCCAAGTAGAGGTGATCTTTCCCATTGCTCTTATCACCTTCTTATTATACAGATTTTTATCATTTAAAAAATCTTTTGTACTAAACTGATTATACAAATAAATATACACACATACATATATACATAAATATGTATGTATATATACACATATATACATACATATACATATATATGTATATCCATACATATATATATGGATAGATAGATATAGCCCTCCTTGAGGTCAGAAACTAGATTTCATATGGTTTTTTTACCCCTATAATATATAGACCATCCCAGAGGAGGCAGTCAAAGATTTGTGAGATTGAATTGAATCCCCCAAAACCCTCTTAAGGACAGGTATCAAATCATGTAATTTCATATCCCCCAACCCTCATGGTATCTTACTAGGTACTTAGGTACATAAAACAAATGTTTGTTGAATTGTATTGAATCAAGATCTTGTTTACAGCTAGGTATGGCCAAAAGAACAAAGATGAAAGGAATCTGTGAGGGCTATGTCAGAGAAGGAGGAAATATGGTGATGGGCTGGAGGGAATAAATGATAGTGAAAGATGGGAAGAAAAATGGAGACCAGCATGAACAAGAATTAATGTGATATTCAGTTGTAATAAACATATAACAAAAAATTAAATTCAGTATTAAATGAGTTAAAATCAAATAAAAATAGAAAATATCTTGCAAATATTGTTTATGTCTTCTATCAGAATATAAAATAAAATGGAACAAAGGAAAAAAAACCCAAAAACTAAATTTAGCCCAATAAATAATTTTTTGCTAATCCTGAGAGAAAGGTATATGTGTATGTGTATGTATGTGCATGTATGTATATATTTATGTATATATATATATTCCTTGAAGCTCCACCCCTTTTCTTGAGAACTTGAAGGTTGGGCACTTACTGCCTTGATCATTTTACCTTGATTTATTGTCTGTCTTGTATTATTCTTTCCCAAAGCTGTTTATGCAGGACAACTTTGTGAACCAATTTTAATAAGAATCAAGAAGACATTTTTCAAGTGGAATGTTTCAAAATGACATGGTCAGTGACAGCAGCATTAAGTATTTTTTTTTTTCCTTTTGGCATCAGTCCTTCCCTAATTACAGGAAATACATCAGTCATTTGAATGAGTTCTAGAATTATTCTGATTTTGGATATCATTCAACTATGTGGTCTTTCAGTAACTATTATGTGCCTACTGTGTGCAAGCCATTGGGGATACAGAAACAACACTAAGCAGTCTCTACCCTCAGGTAGCTTAAATTCTACTGTGGTAAACAAAAGGTACAGAGATAATGATGATAACAACAACAACAGGCTTTTTATAGCACTCTGATGTTTACAAAGTGCTTTTTATAGATATTACTTTATTCTCAAAAAACCTTGGATGTAGGTACAATATTATTCCCTTTTTACAAATAAGGTCAAATTACTCACCCAGGATCACACTGCTACTAAGTGTTTGAGACCAAATAAAAGACCAAATCTTTCTGATGCCTGGTTAAATGTTCAATCTACTGTGCCCTGTAGCTTTCTTCTAAAGTATAATATCTATATAAAGTAAATTCGGGGGTCAATGGTAGGGTCTTTACAACTAGGGAGACTGAGAAAGTTCTCACATAGACCTTGAATTGATTCTTCAAGGAATCTAGGGATTCTAAAAAGCAGGGATGAGAAGGGACTGCATGCTAGGTATGGAGAAGAGTTGATGTGGAGGCATGGAAATAGGATATTGATTTCATGGGAACCAGCAAGTAGATCAAGATTTTTGGGGGGGGCGGGGTGGGTAGGGAGACAGAGAGGGAAAAAGAGGTGGGGGAGGTGGGGGATTATCTAAGTATCAATGTAAAAAAAAACACAGATGCACAATACCTGGGTTTTAAGTTCTAGCTCTTCTACTTTTCGCAAACTTTGAAGAACTTCTGTGAGGGCCACAGAGCAATTGAGAATTATCTAACATCTAATTTTCTCAGCAAAAGTGAACAGGCATCATTTTGAAATTCTTGTTTCACTTCGCACAATGCGATCTTAAAAAAAAAAAAGTTCTTACAATAGGATCTCAGATTTATGTGTAGGTGTTAATTATCTATGTTACTCTGTGTACTGCACATCTTGTCTTAACTTGTTAATGCTCCTAAAAGATCATCCCTGTAAATGAAATGTTGTTTCTCAGTGGGATATCTTTCATTGAATACACAAAGAATCCACAGCGCATGCAATTTTGCTTTGACTTAGCAACAGATGTATATGTTCTTAGAAGGTTCTATATCAAATAATTTTTTGAAAATTGAATCATTTAAAATCATATATCAGGAATTTTGTTATGAATCTCTTTGTAAAGGAAAAAATGCCTTGCATTGCTCCTCCATGTTTCCTTTGTAAATTTAGGGATTAACTGGATAATCCCTAAATGATGTCTATTCACTGCTGATGATAGATATACACATCATATATGTATATGTGTATCACACATGCACATATATGTACACAGGTATGAATAAGTAGAAACGCACACATACACGAACATGTATGCATATGCATACATATATGCACACATGTGTATACATTCATGGACACATACATCATATATACACATGTATACATCATATATTATATATGTGGTATATATAAACATACATAATACAACTTCATATATTGCCTTTGTTTAAAGCAGGATACACCTGCATAGAGTGGTAGTGTTCATTTATATTCTGAAGGGAATTAATCAACCTCTACTTCCCAGCTTGGAAATGAGAAATGCAGGTGTTTTTGGTGATGGTACTGTTCAATAAAAAGCTGCATAAAGTGGAATATTGCTACATCTATAATGGGACAATTTTAGGAAAAGACCCAGAATAAACAATGGATGTCCAAGTACTATGTTTATCCATGGAATTATGAAAATTCACACTAGTTCAACTCTAAAATGGGAAACCAATGACGTAAAAACCCTCACACCTCACAGTGTACACAATGGCAAATATGACAAAAGACAGAAATAATCAATGTTAGAGGGCTGTGAGGAGTGAATACTAATACTATGTGTATCTGTATTTGGTCCAACAGTCTCAGAAAACAGTTTGTAACTATGTTAAAAATAATAAATAGCATTGGCCCTGGATTCAGGAGTTCCTGAGTTCAAATCTGGCCTCAGACACTTGACCCTTACTGGCTGTGTGACCCTGGGCAAGTCACTTAACCCCATTGCCCCATAAAAAAAAAGAAAAAAAATAATAAATTGTTCATTCCCCCTTGATCCAATTATGCCACTACTGTAAATATACTACAAGAAGGTGAAGAACTGAAGACAGGTTCCTTTAGGTACTGAGGTAGTCATAGCAGCATTTTTTGTGGTACCAAAAACATAGGAACAAAGATAGACTGAATGAGGAAGAAATTGTGCTATATGAGGATAATAGAATGGTTAGGAAGCTAGGTGGCACAGTGGATAGAGTTCTGGGCCTCAGGTCAAGAAAACTTATCTTTGTGAATTCAAATCTGGCCTTACACACTTACTATCTGTGTGAACATGGACAAGTCATTTTGTGCAAGGGTAGGCCAGAATGGGAATGTCATCCATGACCCTCACAGAGAGTAAATGTAAACAGCAAAAGAAACTCCAATTACCCCATGGAAACACTTGCACATGGCCCTGGGCCATCCCTTTCACAATGCCTTCTTATTCTGTTTCTAAATAATATCTGACCTGGCCTAGGGTTGAAGTAAAGATCCATGATATATTGTCCTGCTGCTGCACAGGATGACTGCCTCTTGTGAGTATACATTAACCTAATTAACCCTAATAAAACCTATTACGAAGCAAGCTGGTATGAGCCCCTCTTTCTTTGGTACCTCAGTATTCTCTCACAGAGTATGCCCCCTACAATTGGCATAATCAGAGCAGACCTGCCCCCTTACATTGGGCTTAGTGGGCTAGATAGTCTGTCCCCTTACATTTGACATAATTGACCCCCTCATATACTTAACCCTGTTTGCCTCAGTTCATCATCTGTAAAATGAACTGGAGAAGGAAATGGAAAACCACTCCAGTATCTTTGCCCAGAAAATCCCAAATGGGGCCACAAAGAGTTGGACATGACTAGAAAGAACTGAACAAGAATAAGAACAAGAACAAGAACAACAACAACAACTTGTGTCATAAAGGACATTAAATGTGAGGAATTAAAAGAAATTTGGGAAGGCTTATTTGTTCAATTTTGGAATAAAGTAACCCAAACTAAGAGAACAATAATACATAATGATCAATAAGAGAACAATTGCTAAAATGCTGATCATCAAAATTCAGATCTATGTATGACGTTCCCTGAATCTGAACAAGTAATGATGAAGCATGCCTGCACTTTCTACTAGAGATGGGGGTGGACTATGAGTATGAGATGAGACATATATTATTACTCACGTGCAATATTTCTATTTGTTGTGCTTAACAATGGTGTTTTGCTTTATTTTGTTTGTCTCAATGAAGAGTTCTATTTAGGAAGAGGAACTGTTACAAAAGAAAGAAATCAATACACATTTTAAAATAAAATGAGAAAGCCATGATTGGACTCAGTTGTAGGCTTATATCTGTATTGTTTTATACAATTTGAATAAAAATGAAAACTGTGAGTAAATGGATTCTATTTTCTACAATGATGGAAAACCAGTACGAAATTTTAAAAAGACAACAAACCTCTTATAAAATAGAGGATATATAAATGATAGGAAACAACAGGACCAACAGATACCTTTTTCCCTTTTTTCCTCCATGGTCAACCTTTCTGCTCCTTGTTCTACCAACCTTAAACCAGTTTGTGGGCCTGGGACCATTTAATAGGAACTCCTCAGGAAAATGCCAACATCACACATAGCAGATGGGCATTTTGTTTTCTCCCTTGGTGTTCAAGGACACCATTTATACTTAATGAAAAGAAGTGCTGTCCTTAAAGATTGCTGCTGGCAAAGGAAATAAAGTTGACCTGTTCTATTTGTGGAAATCCAGGATAAAATACCATGAATGGCATGATTTCCCCTAAGCTATCACCCTCAGTGAACTTGTCCTTAATGATGGACAAATTTGGAATGGATCTGTAGCAGGGAACTAAAGGGCATCTGTAGTGAGGCAGCCCTTGGCAGCTGCTGGAACCTGAAGGGTTGCAAGAACAGGAAATCCCTATACTGTTATTTCCAGCCAGTCGGTTGCCACTGCAATCTGCTGCTGAACCCAGAACTGCCAATGCTTATTGCTCTGTGTAATGTTACTGGGACACTAAATACATTTTGAGGGACATTACAATATTAAGGCACCTGGATTTATGTGTCTGATTTTTTTTACAAAAGATTGCTTCAGAGAATTTGCATGTAAAATTTTTGTAATCCTATTCACTGTGACATATTCTTCAATTTTGTTTCTTATTGCTTATCCATTGACAATGGTACTGACTTTTAATCAATTCCAGAATATGGAAGGGGGTAATCTCAAGTACTAAGCAACATGCTTAGTCCTTAAATTACTGCTGAATCCTTGAATTTCTAGTGTTCTATAAGCAGGTGATGAAATTATTAGAACATAGATTTGGAGTTGGAATGACTCTTCAAAATAATAGCTATGATCCTTGTGCAGAGCCAAGATGGCAGAGGAAAGACACTAAATGCACAGAGCTCCTGATACAATTACCCAAAACAACTTGGAGCAGCGAAACCTACAAAAAGCTGGGCTGAGATTATTTTCCAGCCAAAGACAGTTTAGAGGGAGCCATGCTGGGCTGTAAGAAAAGTCCAACCCCATGATCACACCTACACAGACTCCAGGCACCCTACACCAGGGAAACTTGCCCTTGAGCCTCCAAATCAGCTGCAGCACCTGCATCTTCTGGAACTAAGCTTATGATTGGGTGACAGCACTGAACATCTGGCCGGGGGGAGGGGGTGATACATGGGTGTCTGGGGCACCTAAGGAGGAATTCAGTTTTCTCACCTCAGCAGGGAACCAGGATGAAACCTTGAGCAGTGGGAGACCAAGGTTGGGGAGGGGTACAGGCTTGTTGGAGCTAAGAACCACAGCACAAAAAGTTTTGCTGGCTGGTCAGTTAGCAAGTTGGCTTGAGGTTATCTTTGGACCAGAGAACAGGCCAGGTGAGAGACAAACCTGCTCTCCCTCAAACCAAAACACCTGGGAACCTCTGAAGCTTGGGATAATGTAGCTTGGAAGTAGGGCCCCACTGTAAGAAGGAGTTAAAAGTTAAGTAAAAGACAGCAATATGAACAAGCAAAGAAAGTTGAGAATTATTGAAAGTTTCTTTAGTGACAAGCAAGATCGAGGTGCCCCTATATCCAAAGTTTCCAAGAAAAATATGATTTGGTCTCAGGCCATGGAAGTGCTCAAAAGTGACTTAGAAGAGAAAATAGGAGAGATAGAAAGAATATTTAGAGAGGCGGAGGAAAGAATGGAAAGAGAAATGAGAGCAATGCAGGAAAATCATGAGAAAAAGAAGTTAACAGCTTAAAAAGCCAAATGGAAAAGAAGATACAAAAGCTCTCTGAAGAAAATAATTGCCTAAAAATTAGGATTGAATAAATGGAAGCTGTGGTGATTTTATGAGAAACCAAGACACAGAAGACAAATCCAAATGAATAAAAAATAGAGGGCAATGTGAAATATCTCCTTGGACAAACAGCTGAACCAGAAAATAGATCCTGGAGAGATAATTTAAAAATTATTAGACTACCTGGAAACCATGACCAGAATAAGAATTTAGACAGCATGTTCCAAGAAATTGTCAGGGAAAAGCACCCTTATATTCTAGAAACAGAAGGTAAAATAGAAATTGAAAGAGTCCACCAATCACCTCCTGAAAGAGATCCCAAAAGGAAAACCTCCAGAAATATTATAGCCAAATTCCAGAACTCCCAGGTCAAGGAGAAAATATTGTAAGCAACTAGGAAAAAGGAATTCAAATACTGTGGAGCTACAATAAGGATAAAATAAGATCTAGCAGCATCTACATTAAAGGACTGGAGGGCATGTAATATGATATTCCAGAGGGCAAAGGAACTGGGGCCACAGCCAAGAATCACCCATCCAGCAAAACTGTGTGTAATCTTTCAGAGGAAAAAATGGGACTTCAATGAAAAAGAGGACTTGCAGGCATTTGTGATGAAAAGACCTGAACTGAATAGAAAATTTGACTTTCAAATACAAGACCCTAGAGAAGCATAAAAAGGTAAACAGGAAAAGGAAATCATGAGGGATATTAAAATATTAAACTGTTTACATTCCTACATGGGAAGATAATACTTCTAACTCGTAAGAACTTTCTCAGTTTTAGGGCAACTGAAAGGAATACAGTTAGAGTACACAGAACTGAAATGAATAAAAATGAATGATATCTGTAAAGCATTTATTTTCTATTTATCCTTGATTTTTGTGGGGCAGGCAGGGTTGGGTGGATTATGTCTGGGCCCAGATTTGGGCTTGGGGCTTCCTGGGTCCAGGGCTGGTACTTTGTCCACTGGGCCACCTAGCTAACACATGATGACATCTTTAAAATAAAGTTAAAGGGTAAGAGGAATGCACTGGAAGAAGGGGAAAGGAAGAGGTAGACTAGGGAAAAGTAGCTTACATTAAAGAAACAAGAAAAAGTTTATGGAGGGGAGGGGAAGAGGGGGAAGTAGTGGGGGAGTGAGTGAACCTTACTGTCATCAGAATTGGCTCAAAGAGGAAATAACATGCATTGTACTCAAATGGGTATAGTCATATATTTTGCCCTGAGGGAAAATGAGAGGGGAAGGAGATAAGGGGGTGGTAAGAGAGGGGAAGGAAGGAAGGGCACATTGGGGGAGGGAGCAGTAAAAAGCAAAACACTTTCAAGGAAGATGAAGATGTTCTGTATAACTGCACATGTATGACTTATATTTAATTGCTTGATTTCATAGGGAGGTTTGAGGAGGGAGGAAGGAAGAAAATTTAGAATAAAGAATAAGCTCAAAGACTTTAATCTCATCAGAGTTGCCTCAAGGAGAGAATAACATATACACCAAATTAGGAGGAGTAATCTATCTAACCCTACAGGAAAGTAGGAGGGGAAGAGCATAAGGAGGGAAGTTTGAAAGAAGGGAGGGCAGAGCGTGGAAGGGGACAGTCAGAAGCAAAACACTTTTGAAGAGGAATAGGGTAAAAGAAGATAGAAAATAGAGTAAATGTCATGGGAAGGGAATAGGATGGAGAGAAACAGTTATGATGATTGATTATAATGGCAAAATGTATGCTACCTACTTTGGTGGACTAATGTAAAGAAAATTCTTTGTCAAGTTTAAGGTACTATATAAAAGTTACAAAATGAACAAGAAAGTTACAATGAACCTGGAAAGACCTACATGAACTGAAGCAGAGTGAAATGTACTGTATACAAAATATCAGCAATAGTGTAAGATGATCTGCTGGGAAGGACATGGTTCTTTTCAGCAATGCAGTGATCCAATATAACTCTGAAGGACTTATGAAAATTGCAATCCATCCATCTACAGAGGAAGAACTTATGGTATCTGAAAATAGATTGAAGTATATTTTTTTGTGACAGTTCTGTAATCTGAAGTTTTGTTTTTATATGTTTTCTCTCACAACCTGGCTAATGTGGAGATGTTTTCCATGACTACTCATGTATAACTTATATTGAATTGCTTGAATTCTTGGGGGTGGAGGGTGGGAAGAGAGGGAGTAATAGAAGTTGGAACACAAGGTTATAAAAAATTGATGCCAAAGTTTTTTACATGTAATTTCGAAAATGAAATTCTAAACAGAAAACAAAATAGCTACAGTAGGAAAATATAAAGCTTCATATGTTTCAGCAGAGAAAATAGAGGGCCAGAGAAGTTGTTACTTGCCTGAGGTCATATGGGTAATAAGAAACAGGCAAGATTCATACTCAGGTCCTCTAACTCTAAATATAGTACCATTTTAAATGTAGTTTTATAATTTTTTAAAAGAAAACTTTCAAAAAATGAAGAATCCTATTATAAGGCAAAAGATGCATGGCCCATAGTAGGTGCTTAATATGTCATAAAGTGAATTGCGGAAAAACGTTCTCTGATTTTTCTACTTGGATGATTTGGATTTCAATATATTTCATTTTCTTAAAGAAGGACATGTGTATTATTAGAAAGGAAAAGTAAACACAATAGAATTTCTAAATATTTTGCCACCTGGGTTCCATACTTTATTTATGATATATATTGCCTATAAAAAGATTCATATTATGCTTATTTAGCAGAAAAGTAGCATGGCATAATGGAAAGAGATTTGGCCTATGATGATTATACATATAAGCTGTCAGCTTAGGCAAGATATTTACCTCTGTGTACTAGTAAACTTGAACAGAAAATGCCCCTCTGTATTAGCAAAGACCTTTTTCTCATCTGGGAGCTTCCTGTACCAATGAAATCACAAGTTCATTCTTTCTTCCTATCCTTATTATCATACCGTACATTATTATCATACTATACACATATGGTATGTTTTGACTGGGGAGCTTCATTATCAACTTAATGAGCTTACAAGGAGTTGGACTTTTGGGGAGCTGTGAATTTATGTTCCAATGGAGGGTATGAACATATCAGTTGACAACATTGTAGAGACACTGGAGGACATTTACTAGTGCATGGCCAGTTGTGCCTCACTGAGCCTGAGGACATCTTCTTATGTCTCATTAATAAGTAGGTAATTTATTGAATTGTACAATTGTGGCTCCTTTGGTCTTCAAATTTTTGGCTAATCTGGGTCAGAGCCAGAATTAAAAAATTAAGGTCACTTGAATTGATCCCCTTTCCCCTTATTTCTGGTTTTTTTTTGTTGTTGTTGTTTTTGTTTGTTTTTGCATGGGGCAATGAGGGTTAAGTGACTTGCCCAGGGTCACACAGCTAGTAAGTGTCAAGTGTCTGAGGCCAGATTTGAACTCAGGTCCTCCAGAATCCAGGGCCAGTGCTTTATCCACTGTGCCACCTAACTGCTCCCTCGTATGCATAGATAGCTGGGACATAAGAACTAAGAGCAACTTTGGTCACTGAACACCTGAACATGGACACAATTACCATTCCTCCCATATCCAACTGATCATCCCCTATCATCATCCTAAAGATGGCTTTGGATTCTTCCAAGAGTCAGTAGAAGTTAGGGCAGTTGTAGAGTAATAAGAGATCCTATTATTCCTTATTCTTCAACATAGCAATGGAGAAGCAAGGCCATAATTTTTCACTCAAAGAGATATTTGCTCTGGAGTGTGAAACCACCACACCAACCCCTGAATAGAGTAAGGAGGAATTTTCTGGGCAATGATTATCCTGGAAAGTTTCACGACACAGCCTTCTGGATCAAAATGGGGAAGGGATTTTCTAGATGTTAAGTTCCTGTAAGGATTTGAGATCTAGATTCTGTGATGATTAAAAATATGAGACACATACTTTCTGGGTAATTTAATCATTTTATTAATAAGTCTGGTGGGTTATCAGTAAAATGAGGTCTATGGCTCTCTCTCTCTCAGAAAAAAGACCCCTATGGTGATGGGGTCACAGATTATATACCCTTTGGAGAGGAGATGTTCCTGAAAGATATGTAATCACTTTTGATTGGTCAATTTAATTTAGAGATAGGCTATATTAAAATGAAGGGCTGAGGGGGCAGCTAGGTGCAGTGGATAGAGCACCTGTCCTGGAGTCAGGAGTACCCGAGTTCAAACCCGGCCTCAGACACTTAATACTTACTAGCTGTGTGACCCTGGGCAAGTCACTTAACCCCAATTGCCTCACTTAAAAAAAAATGAAGGGCTGATTGCAGACCACCACCCCTCTCCTCTCCTATGGTTAACTATTAATCTTAAGCCCAGATCAAATATTTCTGGTCCTAAGAATTTAGAAGGGTCATTATTATCTTATCAAGATTCCTAAAAGTTTATAGCTGTGACCAGGGCCAAGGAGAGTTGACTTTATCTTATAGATTATTTTCCCTGACCAGGACCAAGGAGAGTTGATTTTATTTTATCAAGAAGGACTTTGGAATAGAGGGCTGGGGTGGGGTGGGGGAGAATTCATAACTAAATCTCCAAGATATTAATTACAAAAATCATTTCTCAAAAATCATTTCTAAGAAGAAAGGAGTATTTTAGTTTTACAAAATGCCTTCCTGGAGAGAACTCCAGCTGAGAGAAAGAGGAGAGAGAGAGATAAAAGGAGAATCCCTAGAGAGAAGAAAATGACACACATGGCCCTGAAGCTGAAAGAGCAGCAAATAATTAAGCCATAATATGAGCCACCTCACCTTGGAACTCTTGTTGATTTTTTGCTATATTTACTACTTTGAGTATAAAGATTTCTTGATTCATCTTTGGGTCCCTTTCTTATCACATGGCCTGGACTTTGTGATCTATTATTTCCCTGAGTTGTTCAAACATTGTAAGTCTGGTGAGGATGGGCTGCCTCTCTAGTAACCCTAAGTTCATCTTCAGGAGAAGGTGGTTGAAGCCTTTGGTCATAGTCTCATAAATGTAGAGGTCATATCCCAAACATGAAAGGGCAATGTACTGTGAACTACTAAGGAGGGGAAATGCTTCTCCAGCAATTCAAAGTTGCTTTTCCCTATGGAGAGAGTCCAAATCACATGGTAGCATTGTGTGATCTGAGATGTTCTACTACATCCAGGGGTATCTAGATGGTAAGATTCACTAGAGAAGGGGCAGAACTCTACCAGTTATTTATGGGCTGCCAAGAGTCATTTTTGTGTTTCTATTTACTGTGGGGTGAAATGAAATGTTTTCTTGTCCCCTTGAGTGCTCACACACAACATGTGGAAACTCTTACCAAAATCTGTGGAGTCCTAAACATGAGCTATATTTGATCTTTATTCAGCTATTTCCTAGAGGAAATTTTGCATAAGAACAAAATGAGAATAGGATTCTTTGAAATTACCTTCAAGATTTAACCTGAAACATGTAAACGCAGAGGATGGGGTTCTGGGTCTTCACGTGTACATGAATTACATTGTAGTCATTGTCATACATATGGCTTACATAATATTTAAACAATATGGCATAGCTACAAAGTTTCGAGACAAAGACATCTGTGTAGCAAGAAGGGAGATGGCATTCCCATCCTAATCCTGTGTCTTTTCTTCCTCCCTTCTGGTTCCACATGCATTGGCTCCCTTGAGATGATGGGCGCATCCAAAAGCCAATGATCATTGAACACTTGTCTTGTTGGCACTGCTCCTGGGTTCCAATAGCAGTATTTTTCTTGAGTTGCTAATTATGGCTTCTATCTCTCCCCTCTCCACTGAGGAGGGGGAGTAAGTAGTTCCTTAGAATTCAAGTTTATTTTAACTAAAACTCTTAAAGGACATCTTCCTCTTGCCTCCACAATAGCAGACACCTGAACGCTATTATTTATATGCAAAAAGGAGTGGGGAAAAGAATTCCTGGAAAAGAATTAGCACTAGCCATAGCTGCCAAACAAAAGGCAGTTTTTACTTGGGCTTGGTTGTTATGTATCACTTTCATCAGCTACACTGCTTTTCTAGTCCCCACCCGCCCCTCATTCAGATAACAAGAATGTCAAGAGCATTACTCTCCAGATAGGAAAATAACACCATATGTTCAGATGAAGCTGAAAAAAAGCTGGACTTGTTATCCTCCTTTTATTGTCATGATTATTATTGTCACAATTATTTTTTTATTAAAATGTTCTAGCTTGCATATTTCTCTCTTTGATCATCAAAGAGACTTAGATGAGAGTTAAAAACAACAACAACAACAACAAACATTCATCAGCATTTCTGAGTTGGCATTTGTATAATAATATGTATATGAGGACTGTCTTTTCCCAGAGAAATATTCCCAAAGTGAACCAGAGTGAAGAGGCATTTCGTGACAAGAGTTACTTTTCCAGGAATATAAAAGAAAATGTCATATGCTCTAGATTGTTTAATTTGAGGATGACTGAACTGGATCTAAAGTAGAATGGTTCCTATGGTTTTTTGATTTCCTAAGAAAGAAAAATTAAAGGAAAAAATTATTTATTTTCAGTTTTGGCTATGTGAACAATGGAACTCTGGTTTCTAATTCATTCTGATTTCTGGATGAAAGGAGTTAAGATTTTATGGCTTTGAATATCATCACTGGTTAGTATCCCAAGCAAAACCCCAAATCTTGTACCATTAAAGTCTTCCTCTGAGAAAGATCTATATGTCTCTCATTCTAAATTGTTCCCTTACCTATACCCTTTACTCCAAAGATTTATTTTGGTTTCATGAATCCCACCTGATGTTCAAACTCATTTCCACCTAGAGAAACTGGGATTTGGGGACTCTATTTCCATCTTGCCAAATGATATGCCATTGATTCCCCCCCCCCCTCAGAGAAGAGACATTTCAGTCCAATCTATATGCCTCTGGTGAGGAACAACTATCTTGGGTGAGCCTTCAAAAAGTTTCACTTACTAGTAGAATGCTATTGAAGCAGCTTGCTTGTCTCCATTCTAATCAAGCTCCTACCCTGATGTCTTACCTTAGAACTCTTATTTTGATCTTTTTTTATATCTAACATTCAGAGTCTACATGTTCCTTGATTCATTTCTTTTGGTTTGTTCATTATCCCAGCACTAATTTGAATTCCCATTTTTTTTAATAGCAGAGGTTTCTGGTTCCCTATTGGACCCCAATATCACTTTCTACCATAGACAACCACCCTGGTGGTATATAACATCTGATTTATGTTAACTAAGTCTCACCATTTGTCAGTTAGAATATGCCTTGCTGGTGAGTTTCTTTAGGCACTTGACTGACATGATCCAAATAAAACATTCTACCTGATCTTTCTTAAAGACTAGCAAAATAACCCATGGAAGTCTACAACCAATGAAACAACAATAAATCATATTTGAAATTAATGGAATTCATTTTTCATCTGAAGGCCTGCCACAATAACTCATAAATTATTCTGGATGTTTTCCCCAGAGGATTTACAATTAGTCAAAATAAAATATGGTTCAAAGTATACAGAAAAATTTGCTGACAGCAGTCAGGTTCAGTTAGCAAATAGTGGTCATGCAACAGTGAACCATCAAGGCAGGGGCAGAGAGGAGGTACCTTGTATGATAAGGAAGCAGATTGGTCAGAAGCTAGATCAAGAATTAAACTAGAATTAGAGAGAGTGGAATTTATAGGGTAAGGAAAACAGAATAAACAGAGGTTAGGAAGTATAGAACTAGGTAAGACTATGGCCAGGAGAGTCAATGAAACTACGGCAGTGAAATGACCAAGAATGGGTTATGAAAACTCAAATATTATGGGACTACTGATTAAATACTAAGTGATAGTTTGCTACATGTGGCATATGATCTGATAGAAATCCATTCATGGGGCAGCTAGAGCACCGGCCCTGGAATCAGGAGGACCTGAGTTCAAATCTGGCCTCAGACACTTAATACTAGCTGTGTGACTCTGGGTAAGTCACTTAGCCCCCATTGCCTCACAAAAAGCAAAAACAAAAACAACAACAACAAAAAAGAAATCCATTCATGGTATGGCACATTTATTGGCCATAATCCCTTCTGTTTCGTGAAATGAATAGATGAAAAAAGCACTTAGTTGCCTACGATGTTTAAAGTGTTATGCTAGGTACTAGACATGTAAATACAAAAGTAATAAAGTCCCTTTCCTCTAAAAAGAGGTTAGATCCCAGTAGGTGAAGACAATTTATAAAAGACCGAAGCTGTCAGTTCCATACAAATACTACAGTGAAAGTTATACATCATAACACAGTGCCGCAGTAGTTCAGTTCAGCCCAGGATGATGTAAAGCCCCCAAGTGTCATATGGTGGGTGAACTACGAATCAGAACAGTATTCGTAGTTAAAGTTCCCATATTTCTATAACTCCTTCCTGAGAGACATTGGCATAGAGAATTGACAGAGCAGTATGTGTATTTTTTTTTAAGAACTAGTTGTTAAACATTTACAAGAATACCTTTACCTATGTGATGTTTAAACTCTAAATTGTGGTCGCCTTAAATTAGAAGCTTCAGCACCAGTCTTTGGGCATTAAACATTTATTAAAGCATACAGGTGTTCACAAGGAATTCAGAAAGTTAAGAAAAAGCCTATCTCGCATAGACTTCCAGCCTGGTTGGGTTCTTCCTCAAGTCCTCCTCCAGGAGCCTACTTTAATCAGGAACTGTCCAGCAAGCTGATTGTGGAAGCTTTTTATAGTTCTGGAACAGAGGCGGTCCTTACACACTGCTTCAAGCTGATTGGTTGGCATCATCCAAATCCATTGGTTCTGAAGATGTTCTCAAGGTGTGATTACAATCCAGTTAACTTGAAGTAGGCTAATCAGCAGTTAATCACTCTCACTTGATTCAATCAGTCTAGATTAATCTCCAGGTGGGTCTTTGAGTATCTGCTAAATCTCATTATTTCATCACACCTAGACCTCACAAAAATGACTGGAGTTTTGGAATTCAATCTGTTCTGTTTCATGACTGCCTCAGTAAGAATATTTCAGTGTTAGGAGCTTCCTTCTCTTGCCCAATTTCTCTCTTCCTTGCTTTACTGCATGGCCTCTTGCTTTCTTATCCTTCCTCTCATATAAATTCATTATCTTGGAGTAATCCTCAACTCTTCCTTTTCCTTCTCTCCTCATATTTGATCAGTTGTCAAACCTTATTGACTCTAGCTCTACAATAATCCCTGAATATGGCCATCAATCTAGGACAGATTCTCATGACCTTTCCCCAATATTTTCCTAATTAGATTCCTGGTTTCCCTCTATTCTCTTCTTCAATACCTCTCCCATAGAGCTGCTAAAATAATCTTCATAAGGCATAGATCTGATCATGTCACTACCCTTCTCTACAAGCTTCAACATCTCCCTATTATCTCAAGGCTAAAAATACAAACTCCATATTTTTACATTTAAAGCCTTTCATAATCTGACTTCAGCCAGGTTTAGTGTACATTGCTCTTAATTATATATTCTAATTAAGACAAAATCAATCTGTTTGCTATTTTCTGAACTCAGTACTCCATCTCCCTCTTCACCTCCAAGTTTTAAAATTCTTTGGCTTCCTCCAAAGCTCAGTTCATGTATTCCTCCAGTGGGAAGTCATTTCTTATCCCCCTAATTGTTGTTGATTGCTCAGCTAGGTGGTGCAGTGGATAAAGCACTGGACTTGGATTCAGCAGGACCTGAGTTCAAATCCAGCCTCAGACACTTGACACTAGCTCTGTGACCCTGGGCAAGTCACTTAACCCTCATTTCCCTGCAAAGAAAAAAATATTGTTTATATATTATATATATTATATGTTTTATGCTTAAGGTAGAATTAAATTTCTTTGATGGCATGTAGTTTTTTTCATTTTGCCTTTGTATTCCTAGGGGCTAGTACAGTGCTTTGCACACAGTAGGAATCTAATAGAAATTTGTTTTAGGGCTGGATTTAATGCCAGTTGTCATGACAACCATGACAGTCTTGCCTCTCTGAAATGCTGAAGCATAGGTGAGTGAATTCCTGCCTTTGGGAGCTTTGAGAATTGTTCTGTATCTTGGGGCACTCTGGGTAGATGGAAGACCTGGACTAGAAATACTCTCAAAGTACATTCATGGTGTTTCTCTCTCTCTCTCTCTCTCTCTCTCTCTCTCTCTCTCTCTCTCTCTCTCTCCCCCTCCCTCCCTTCCTCTCCTTCTCCCTCTCCCTCTCCCTCTCCCTCTCCCTCCCTCTCCCTCTTCCTCTCTTTCTCCCTCTCCTCTCCCTTTCCTTCTCTCTCTCTCTCTCTCTCTCCCTCCTCCTTTCTCTCCCCCTCCCTCCCCCTTTATCCCCCTCCCCCCTAGACTCCTAGCTCAACAGTCAAAACTTGTGTGCTCTGGAATCTTCTTGTATTCTGGAGGGAGAGAGGGTCTCTGCAGCACAAATGCATCAACTCATACTTTTGTTGGGCTGCAGGAGTTCCATTGAGGGTAACTATAACTCAGTGAAAGGAAGCTATTTTGATGATACCTATTTGGTTAGGCCAAGTAATTGTTCAGTTCAACATTTTTATGTCAATACTGCAAATGAGCCATGATTTCCAGAATGAGTTTACCCCTTGCCCCAGTGAAGATTGTAGCCCTTTGCTACAAATATTTGTCACCTTGTGACCAGTCATTGCTTGATGAGTCTTTCTGTATTTAGGAATGTTAGACTTTGGATAATAGACAATGTTACTGGAGCCATACTCAATGCCTTCCCAGTTTTGTAACTTTTCAAAGCTTTTTTCCCACTAGTATGGCATTCAAGAAGCCAGGGTTACCTCCTTATGACAATGAAGCTTTGGAAAGCAAGTTTACTGGCAATGCGTATTAATCCATAAGTTTTATGAACTATATCACTGACATTTTAAATGGTCTATAAACCAGCAAGTCGATGAGTAGACTTGAGTTCTTCAACCATTTTAACACCCCTGTGTTGGACCCTGGGGAATATAAAAACATTCAATGAAAGGTGTTTCTTCATATTTTATTTTACTTTTATGAACACTATTCACTGTAAATATTTGTAATGTTCTATGTAAAGTTCAGTGAACATTATGCTGATTCTGAAGATGGCAGAGGAAAGGCAGTAAGTTCTTAGAACTCATGACATGATCGCTCCAAAAAACCTCTAAATGATGCCATAGGACAATTCCTGGAGCAGCAGAATCCTCAAAAGAACAGGCGGAAATAATTTTCCAGCCAAAGATGGCTTAGAAGGTCAGTAGGAGGGGGTTGCTGTGCCAGGGCAGGAATGGAGCCTAACCCCTTGGTCATGCTGACACAGATCCAGTCCCAGGCAGGCCTTGGAGAAAAAGACACCCTCCCCCCTCCCAGAGCCTCTAAATCAGCTGCAGCACCAACGTCATCTGGAACTAAGCTCACAGTCTGCTGAGAGGGCTGAGCAGTTGGATGGAGGAGATTACAGGGATTTCTGCTGGCACTAAGGCAGAACTTGGGTGTTTCACCCCTGATGGGAACCAGGAAGTAGGCTTGAGTGGTGGTGGCTCTGTTAGCAAAGGCACTTGCAAATTCTATTTTTGAGATTAGTGATTAGGCTGCTTCAATTAATTATTACACTGAAACTTGACATTGAAGACCAATGGTGAGAGTACTGTATTCAAATTGGGTATCCAATTTGGCTTTTGTTGATCATGAATTCAAGTAATTCAACCATGGTAAAGAACTCTGAAAGGCATTAATTGATAAGTGAATATGAGGTGTCATTACAATCATAAGATCTATACACAATTTTCCCCCTAACCCAAAAGAATGAAAAGACTTGTTTCCACATTTGATCTATCCTCTTCTCCTTGCCCAGGGTCAGTGGCTCTGCCAGATGGGAATATTAAAATGATAGAAATTTGGACTTACAAGGAGTCATATATTTAATTTCTTCTAATCTCTTTGTTCAGACTAGGAAATGGAAGCCCAAAGAGATAAAATAACTTGCCCAAGGCTATACAACTAGTTGAAATTTGAGCTGGGACTACAGCTCTCTTGACTAAAACTCCAGGGCTCTTTCCACTGAACAAGGTGATCAATGAAGCAAAATTTATTAAGTCCTTACTTTGCAACCAGGACTCTGCTAGGTGATTTAGAGCAACTTTTTCCCACTTGCACTGAGAAATTTTTATGCTCCTCTGGGTGTATAGGTATAGAAAATAGGCATACCTAACACTTGCTTCATAACCCCCACATTCAGTTATATGACCCCCTATGGCATCACAACCCATAGTTTAAGAAGCTTTGTTTTAGAGGATACAAGGGAAGTAGAAGACACAGTTTCTGCTCTCTGAGGCTTACATTCTAATGGGGAAGGGAAGAGTACCTAATCTGAAATAGAGAAAAAAATTCTGTCAAGTGGTAGAGAGAATTACTGTGTGAGATTAATGAAAAGGACACACTCTGAGGCTTTAAATAAATGGGGCAAACTTTACCAAAAAGTGGAACTTGAACCAGGCTTTAGAGGCCATCATAAGATTTGGATAGCTAGAGAGGAAGAGGAAGAATATTTGAGCCAAGGTTCTTATCATTGTGCTAAATAGTCTATAATAAAAGATCAGTTATTGAGAGCTTAAAGGGATCTAAGACATTTAATTCAGCCCTCTTCTCCTACTGTGAGGAAACTGAGGCTGAGAGATGTTAAGTGATCAGCAAATTCACACAGGTAATAGGAGTTAGAGGCAATATTTGTACTTAGGTTCTCTGAAGACAAGCCAGTGACCTCTCTACCATGCCACTCCATTTCCTAATATATGCTTTAATGCCCTTGTAACACAGCATTCTCCCAATGTTGTGCTCTCTCTACTTCTCTATATATGGAACTAACTAGGGAAACCTTCTATACTTTGGAGTCTTTTTTTCCTGGACGGAGACCACCATAGTCAGTTTGATTGTTCTTTCAGCAAGTTGTTGATTGCATTTCAGCATGGAGTGCCTCACTAGGATTGTGTCCTGACTGGTCTATTTGAAAGGTATTGCCTCAATTGAAGCTTCCCAGTGTCTGGCTAAAAATTCCCCTCCATGATTACTTACATTTTTATGTACCCATGACAATTCTTGACACCTTTTTAACACTTTTTTTTTCACGTGGCCTTGGATTCCTTTGGGGATATATTCATGTATATACATATGTGTGAATATATATATGTATATATACACACACATATATATATATACATATATATACACACACACACACACACATATACACTTATGCATATTCCATCATATAAAAGATTATTCTCTTGGAGTAGGGGTAGAGTTGCACTGGAGAATATAGGTGATGTAAAAGTAAAAGATATCAGTAAAAGTTCATTATATGTATGTATACAAACACATATGGATATTGTGAAAGTCTGATTATAAGTATATCTATATGTTGAATATATATATGTATTTAATGTAGAGCAGTGTAATAAAATGTATTTATTTCTTTTTTTATCACCTACATTCACCATTGTAACTCTCTCTTTACTCCCAGAGAACAATCCCTTATAGCATGGAATGATGCAATAAAAAATTAACTGCATATGCGATGAGTGCAGTATATTAATACAAATGTACATTTCTCATCTATTTACTTGGAAACTACTTTTTTATTGCTTCAAGAACAATTATTCATTTTCTTTCTCTTTTCAGTAATTAGCATTTTCTACTTGTCTTCTAATGCTGTATGTCCAACTACATCCTATCATTGCTCCTGGTTTTTGTATTCTGAGTTCACTTTAAGACATCAAATTGGGGCAGCTAGGTGGTGCAGTGGATAAAGCACTGGCCATGGATTCAGGAGGATCTGAGTTCAAATCCAGCATCAGGCACTTGACACTTACTAGCTGTGTGACCCTGGGCAAGTCACTTAACCCTCATTGCCTGGCAAAAAACCAAACCAAACCAAAACAAGACATCAAATGACGATATATTTTCATGCCATGTATTTTCTATCTTATACCTTATGAATAGAACCCAGCATAGTTCCCAGTGCACAGTAAGTACTTAAAAGATACTTTTTGAATTTTTAGGCTATATAAAGAACTCATGGATTTTTGTTTCTGAGAGTAACATTTTCTTAGGATATGGTTCTCACATCAGTTACTGCTGTCAATTTTATAGAAGAATGATAGAAGTATCTAATACATTTACTGAAAATATGTATAAGTGCATAGTTTAAAGGGAAATAAAAACAATTTAGAGAACATTTACTCATACTCAGCTTTGAGAATGACTGCTAGAATTTTTACAGTGAATTTTTCCCTTGTAGACAACCTTAGTGAATCAGCACACAAAAATAAAATTAGGAAGAGTAGGAGTGCAGGGCAAAGAATGGAAGAAATATCTGTACAAGGCAACATAATCCTTCAAGCACTTAATGGCCATCCCTCAAGATTTTGAAAAGGGGAAGATTCTAAGAGAATTGCAAGGACATAGATATGGCTTTTGTCAAAAACAAATAAACAAAAAGAATAGGAAGAAAAAAGCAACTAGTAACCTACAAGCCTCCTTTGCATCTCTTTAATAGCTTTGTGAAAATAGAACACACAAACATACATATACATACATACATATGTGTATAGATATATGTATGTGCATGTACCAACATACATAGACATATAATAACTGTGGTCAAAATGAGAAGGGAATAGGCAGGTTTTCACAGGATATTTGCTATAGTGGATCAAAACTTTATGCTTGGGGCATCTAGGTGGTGCAGTGGATAGAGCACCGGTCCTGAAGTCGGGAGGACCTAAGTTCAAATCTGGCCTCAGACACTTGACACTTACTAGCTGTATGACCCTGGGCAAGTCACTTAACCCCAATTGCCTCACCAAAAACCCAAAAAACAAAAAACAAAAAACCAACAACAACAACAACAACAAAAAACCTTTATGCTCACACAGATTTATAGGTGCTTAGTTAAGAAAGAACAAAAGTTTAAGATGTTTATTTATTGATTTTTTCAGAAAGAATTTGAATTGGAGCAAAACATAGCCTTGAAAACTCTCCTCTGACAAAGTGCCTATCATGCAGGTGTCAAAAATATACAAGAGATGACTCTAGTGATTCATTTATTGAACAATCTGTTAGACGCTGACATCAAGTAAATACAAGTGTTGTTCACTTTCATCACAAAAGATGACCCAGGTAGAGTCCAAACAAAAAGATTTACTTCTGGTACCAAAGTCTTAAAGATGCTTCTACTAGGAAATGACATCATGCTAGTTGCATCACCACATCCTCCATGAAATTCAGAATAATTAGAGAATAATGATGATCTTACTGCACATAAAGAAAAAAAAAGCTGTGTGTGTGTGAGAGGGGGGAATGGATAGAGTTTAAGGAGTAGATCATCCATATTTTAATATGTAGTCAGAACAACATCTTTTTGAGTCAGTCCATCCAATTGTGGATGAGTAATACAGGTAGATAATGAAATAGACCAAGAAATGAACAGTAAGACTGCATTGCTCTGGGATGAATTTGTGAATGTGAGTAATTTTCAATAATGATCCCAAGCTGCTCATGATCATAAAAAGACCATTTTAAATATCAGTCCTCTCCCAATGCTGATTTATGACTTCAAATTATCTGTAATGGATATGTTCCACCCAAGTGGTATCTACCCTATATTTAGACTCACTGTGAGGGTCAGGAGCAGAGGAAAACATATATGCCTCAATCTCCCACCCACTTCATACTCTACTCACGGAATAAGCAAACCAACAGAAATCAAACAAAAATTTAATTTAGTAAACATTTAAATTTCTCCTATACACTAGTCACTCTGCTATGTGCTGAGCATATGAAGACAAAATGTTGAAAAATTGTTTCTGTCCTTTAGGAAGTTATATTCTCAGAAAAATGGAATGAAATAGAAATGTGTTTATTAAAAATTTACAGCTGTATGTACCAAGCACTGTGCTAAGGTGCAGAAATACAGTGAGTAAAGGGAGACAGTTCCTGCTCTCAAAGAGCTGACTTTCTATTTGGGAAAGAACAGATACAAAAAAGTTCATCTATGTGGTGATTTGGTGTTCTTTAGGGTTCTGTAGCAAGGCTGATAGCAAGTTTTTCAGTTGCACTTTTAGGAAGAAGAGATTCTAGAGAGGACAGTGGATAGGTGGGACAATTGGGGGGAGTCTCAGGTTGATTCCAGTGGGGGTTGGGTTGGTATGATTTGAGGAGACAACTCTCATAGGAGGTCTTATAGCATTTGTGGTGGGATCTGACCAAATAAGGTTACATAAGAGGTAGTACCAGGACTGTACCTTGAAGGAAGCTAGGAATTCTCAGAAGTGAAGAGATAACACATTTCACATGTAAACAAAAAATCTTAAACTGGAGATATTCAAACCCTGAAGACACTGGAAGTTAGCTGGAGCAACTGGTCAAGCAGGCATGTGTTTTACCATCATCACCATATGAGGCTCCATTTCTCTTGCTGTCATTTACAACAAGCTCCCTTGCCTGTCAATGACTATCCACTTGACTGAGCACGACCTTATAGTTCGGAATAGATTTTCATTAAATATTAAAATATTTTAAGCATTTTACAATTAAGTTATTATTGGTAAGCAAAAATTAATAAAATGATGCTAAAACCAACAGAAAAGAATTCCTGGAAGA
The DNA here is from genome assembly GCF_019393635.1 of Dromiciops gliroides. Taxonomy (NCBI): domain Eukaryota; kingdom Metazoa; phylum Chordata; class Mammalia; order Microbiotheria; family Microbiotheriidae; genus Dromiciops; species Dromiciops gliroides. The sequence continues at coordinate 56,861,802 of NC_057866.1, forward strand.
GTTAAAGAGATGAGTGATAAAGGGGAAATGAGGAAAAGAAATGAGAGTGATGCAAGAGAATTATGAAAAGAGTATTAACAAATTGCTGTGAGAGGCACAAAAAATACTGAAGACAAGAACTCCTTAAAAAACAGAATTGGACAAATGGGAAAAAGATACAAAATCTCACTGAAAAAAATAATTCCATAAAAATTAGAATTATGCAAGTGGAAGCTGAATAGAGCACTAGGGCTGAATTCAGGAAGACCTATCTTCGGATACTTACTAGCTGTGTGACCCTATCAAAGTCATTTAGCTCTGTTTATCTCTTATCTCATCTGTAAAATGAACTGGAGAAGGAAATAGCAAGCTTTTGCTAAGAAAACCCCAAATGGGGTCTTAAGAATCAGATACAACTGAAACAATTAAACAACAAAATATGCTAATGACTCCAAGAGACATTAAGAAACAACCACAGTCAAGAGAATGAAAAAGAATAGAAAACAATGTGAAATATCTCACTGGAAAAACAGTTGACATAAAAATAGATCAGGGAGAGCTAATTTAAGAATTATTGGACTGTCTGAAAGCCATGATCAAAGGAAAAGCCTAGACATGATATTTCAAGAAATTATCAAGGAAAATTGCCCTTATATCTTAGATTTGGAGGGTAAAATAGAAATTGAAAAAAGTCATTGATCACTTCCTAAAAGGGATTCAAAAATGAAAATTCTAGGAATTTTAAAGCCAAATTCTAGAGCTCCTAGGTCAAAGAGAAAATATTTCAAACAGCTAGAAAAAAAACCATTCATATACTGTGAAGCCACAGTCAGGATCACACAAGATTTAGCAGATTAAATCTATTAAGATGAAGTTTGATAGGGATAAATGTAAAGTCTTACACTTTGATTAAACATCAACTGTACAAATATAACAAGGGGGCAGCTAGGTGGCGCAGTGGATAGAGCACCGGCCCTGGATTCAGGACTACCTGAGTTCAAATCTGGCTTCAGACACTTAACACTTACTAGCTGTGTGACCCTGGGCAAGTCACTTAACCCCAACTGCCTCACTAAAAAAATAAAAATAAAAATAAATTAAATAAATTACAAATATAACAAGGTAAGCATGATTAGACAATGGTTTATAGGAAAAATGTTTTTAAGTGAACTGCAAATTGAATATGAGTCAGTAAGTTGATGTTTCAGCATATGGAGATACATTAAGAGAAACATTATTTCTGGGAATAAGCAGGTAAGAATTCTATTCTGCTCTTCTCATCTAAGAGCTGATGTATTGTGTTGAATTCTAGGTACCAAATTTTGGGGAGGATTTTGAAAAACTAGCAAGTGCCAACAGGGAGCAACCAGAATGGCAAAGACCTTGATACTATGAAATATGAGATTTGGTTGAAGGAACTATTTCTATTTAGTTTGGAGAACAGAAGACCTGAAATGTAGAGAGACATGATTACTTCTGTGTGGAAGGCAGGTTAGACTTTTCTGTTTAGTCCCAGAGAGAAGAACTAAGAGCAATGAGTAGAAACTGCAAAGAAGGAAATGTATGCTTGATGTCAGGAAAGACTTTGTAAAGAGTGGAGCTGTCCATAAGTGGCTTGAGAAGTAATTGATTAACCTTCACTAAAGTCTTCAGGCCAAGGCTGGATGATATCTTTTTGAGTACTTTGTGATGTATATTCTAAATTGGATATAAATTGTAATAACAGACCATTGCAATCCTTTGTAATTATAAAAACCTGTGTTGCATTGGAAAAAAATCAGTAGGTGAATCAACCAGTTTGGGTGTCTCAAAAGCAGCTTTGCACAAGTTGTTCTGAGATTTAGAGAAACTTAGAAAAATGAGGAAACTTGGAGAATATCTTAGGACTTACATGTTCATAATTCCAAAAGAAATTTAATCTATATACAAAAATACAAAATCGTTCATCAAAAGAATGTTTATTGAACTATGGCTGTTTGTAGCACTGTTCTTGGTACTGAAGGAGCAGACAAGTCCTTTAAATAAGGCAGACTCTTCATAATTTAATTAGTCTCACCAGATAAATATGCATGCATGAACTATGTAACAATGCAAAGAGGTAGACAATGTGGCTAACTTTTCTAGAAGTTCATGAAGTGGGAATTGCTAATAATGAGAGACGTTAGCAATAGACTGCACACAACATAATATTCACCTATGAAAAAATTGCTGAATTATTTCTTAAGAGATATGAATACAAACCCACAGAGCTTTGGGTTTAAACTATTTGCTATGATAGTTTTCTCAGTTATATTGTCTTTATTCTAGTTTTATGAACTAATAACCCTAAACAAATTATTCACTAAACCACAGCACAGCAGGAAGTAGACAGAGGAAAAATAAAAGTGCCAACAAACAATATAAATGTAGTATCTAGATCAGCAGGTGCCCAAGGCATGAGTCATATAAACAGAACCATATGTATACCCCAAACTTAAATGGGGTAGAAAATGCTTTTAAAAACTGAAACATAAAAATCAGAATACACTAAACTGTGAGATTGATCTCAGTTAAACAGTTCCAAAACTGAGGGAAAGGAAGAAGGAATGTTATAGCCTGTGATGATTACTTGCTAAAGACTGAATTGTACTTGATATGATACAAAGGAAGCTATGTTTATAATTGTTTTCCTATAATTTTGGTCATGATAAATAAAATGAATCATTACTAATAGTCTCAACAGCTGAAATTTAAATTACAGAATGTTTGTTTAGGAAAGAATATTAAAAATCAGCATGTTCAATACCCTCATGTTACAAAAGAGGAAACTCTAGCCCAGACAGATGAATTGACTTAAGTTTGCACAACTTATACGGTGCATATTATATATGTGTATAGGGTGATAAAAATGTAAAATATAACAAAACATGGTACACAGAAAACAATGTTAAATTTGGTGATTGAGGAAGGAATAAAATGAATAAGGAAGAGAATTCTTTTCCATAATAGGAGTCACTGAGATGAGATATATTAGGGGCCATAGAGGTCATCCAGTCTAACCCCCGTTTCACATGCAGATAGTTCATTCAAAAATATCATCTGTGGGGTGTAAAATTAGTAACATTTTCTTTAAAAACCAGTATTTCCTCATTTGACTTTGCAACAGGAGGATATTTATGGAGTATTTGTAAAAGTCAGAATTTTTATTTCCTTTCCACCCTATTTTATCCCTTCTCTTTTTTAATCAATCTCTCTAATTGCCAATGATGTACTTTGTATTTACTTTGCATTTTCACTGACACAGATATATGTATATGTGTGTCTATACATATGTATGTATGTGTATATATGTGTATGTAATAACTATTGTACATATTCCCCATGCACATTCTTATACTTGGTGTGTTTTCTTGAAATTCATTAGTAAACATTGTGAAATATGCTAATTAATAAACATTTACAGTTCAATTATTTATCTTTAAAAATATTTTTTCATTACTCATATCTGGTTCTAAGTATAACAGACACTATGATTTAAGACTTTAAAGTTTCTGTAATTTTAAGCCTTGTTTATACTATAAATTGAAAATTCAAGCACTATATTGTAAAGGGGTTAATCTGCATTATACAAAAATATATTGTTAGGTGACATTTGATGTTATATCTACCCCATATAATTGATGTATACACATATACATATAAAATTGTGTCTAGTATGTATGCATTCCTAAAGTGTTCTATAGATTTTAGAAATGTGATATATTATATTATATATTATAATTAGTTTACAAATAAGTAGGGATTCTAAAGGCTATTCATTAGGGATACTCATTTGTCTCTCACAATGTCCTTTGGAAAATCTCTTTTTTGCTTTATACTCAAGGTCCCTTTTTATTTAAGAATATTTATTTACATAACATCATAATTGATTTTGTTGATAAGTTATACAGTCAATACTATGAATCATATCTCTAACATGAGGGATTTTGATAAAAAGAAATATCTGTATTCATGTAATCTTTAAAGATCAAACTTCCATAGGATTATTTACCTGTAGGAAATATTTGTAATAGAAATGAACCCATACAACTTTTTAAAGGAAAAATTCAAGTCAATTACATTCAAGTACTAGTACATATATTTCTAACCTGACCCTGAACTCTGACACTATGGACTAGATTCAGCCTCTTAAATAATAATTGTGGGGGCAGCTAGGTGGCACAGTGGATAAAGTACTGGCCTCGGATTCAGGAGGACCTGAGTTCAAATCCGGCCTCAGACACTTGACACTAGCTGTGTGACCCTGGGCAAGTCACTTAACCCTAATTGCCCTGCAAAAAACTTGCAATAATTGTTATTGTTTATCTCCCTTTTTTAGGATTGCTTCATGGGAATATAGACATTTAGCTGGTATTTCTCAAAGAAACTTTCAGCTCTGTTGCAAGCATGAGGTGAAAAAGACAATAAACCTAGAACAGGCTTATTATTAAAAGCTATAAGGAATGGACTTCAGCAAAGACCATTATTTGAACAGAGACACACAGAGAAAGATACAGACAGACACAGACACAGACATATACACATACACACAGAGAGAGAGAGAGAGAGAGAGAGAGAGAGAGAGAGAGAGAGAGAGAGCACACAAAGAACAGAGAAACAAGTTGTAATAGCAAGGTAGATGTTAAGAGGGGAGGGAATATTTCCTGATTTGGGGCTTTAAGGTAGAAAAAGAAAAGTACTTGAAACTAAAGGGTGCTTGTCAATTGGCTAATGACTGAATATATTGTGGTATATGAATAAAATAGCAAATGACTACAACATAACAAATATTCACATACAATTTCAGAGATGCCTGAACTGATGCAAAGTAAAGTGAATTGAACTAGCAGAGCAATGTATTCAACAATAACATCAGGGTAAAGAAAAAAAAATTGAAAATATTAAGAACGCTGATCAAAGCTATAACCAACTATGTCTCTAACCTATGACAAAGCATTTTTCCCTCTCCCAGACACAGAGAAGATGGACTCAAGTTGTGGAAAGAGGTATACAGTTTTCTACATGGCTACTGTGTTCATATATTTTGCTTGATTAGGCTTGTTACACAGGATATTTTTTAAGTTTTTAATGGAGAAGAGAGTGAGAGGCTGTGGTGATCTTGATGCCCCCTCCCCCAAAAAAAAAGAAGAAGAAAGAAAGGACAGGAAAAAAGAGGAGAGCCATTGAAACATTTTTGAAGTTCACAGAGGAGTATAGAAAGAAGTTCACAAGAAATAGGTAAGCAAGATATTTTTGAAAGCAATAATTGAATTTATTTTTAAAAATTTTAAAAAGAAGTTATACAGATTAGATATTAGTTTCCATATAAATCATCCATTGTATTGAACTTTCTATATGGAAGTGATCATTTATACTTAGGTTGAGAATTCTAAAAAATATTTTAAAAGATTATAAGACAAAATAGTATGCCAGACTTTAGCAAAGCATTGAAAAATCCCTCCCGATGAATTCCTTTTCCTTTCTTAGAAGTTTGGCTCCTAGTCCTCACAAACACATACCACTTGTCTCATAAGTGGAATTTAGAAACTATGGCAGGTTCAAAAACAAGTTCATTATTTCAATTTCCTTGATTGTTACCTCTTCTTTATGGGGCTATGAGACTCCAGCATTCTGAAGAAATTCCCTTGGTCTGACATATTCACAACCTTCTGCACTCCTATTACACAACTTATCTATCTGTTGTTAGGTGCTCCATCTCTCTGGTATGATGTTGCATGCTTCTCTACTTCTGCATGATCCCAAATCACATGTCACCAATCTATAGGATTTGGGCATGACTCATAGGCATGCCTCAACTCCTATAGTAACATAACCACTATTCATCACCCATTTGTGTCTCTCCTATTATAAATGAGTTATGCTCCCTAATACAAATCAATAAAATGGTTTCCTAACTATTTCACATAAAGTTTTAGTGCTAAGGGCATCCATGTATCAGTAGAATATCCATTTTTCTTGATTGAAATAAAATCTGAGTGAATAGTATTCTTTTTTGTCAATGCCTCTCCTGTTAACTTCCTTGCTTACACAAATTCCTTACCTATTCAACCCAACTACCTTATCAAAAAGCTAAAAGATCTTGGCCAAGCCATAATAGAGCTGCACAAATAACAGAAAAACCCTGATTCCATTTGCAAAGTCAATTTAGATTTTTAGACAGGTTGAGAGGAAGGTTCTTGACTTTGCTGTGTGCAGCCTTTATGTATTAGCACAACTCATCATTTAAGAGGCAGGTTTGTATGCCTTTTCTTCTTTTCTACTCTTTTTCACATTCCCTCTCATGTCAGGTTAAGTTTTACTTAATTAGTATTTCTGTACACAGACCCCCTCTCTCACACAGACTGACAGCTTCCAATACAAGTGAATTCATACCGTAAGATTAGTCAAGGCCTCTTAGTGTATAGATCATTGTGGCATAGGGTGAAGGTTTGCTTCAATCATGGCAAATGTTTTATCTGCTTGTAACTATAAAGTGGGATTTTTTGGAAAGTGGTTTACTTTTATCTTATGTAACATTTCAATGATCTTACCCAAGATTTACTGAAATGAATTGGTACTAGTCATGATGTGATCTTTATTTTTTTTTACATATAAGGAGGTAGACATAAAACTAATAAACATTTAATACTCAAATTGTGCAGAAGTAAATTAAGGCATCAGTTTTCTTTGGTTGACTCTGTATCACTTGCTTTCCTCACTCTTTCTTCCTCTTCTCCCTAATAATACAATTCCCCCCCCCCAAAAAAAAACCAACATAGAAATTCAAGAGGGCTCATTAGCAGTCCTGGATTTTTTTTTTTAACCACATCATCCAGCTAAATTCTTTATTCTAGTTTGCCTTTTGATATATTATAAATAGCTTCTCTGCATGACAGAATGACAGCTGAACAAATCACCAAACGTGTGGCCCCCTTGCTGTGTCCTAAATAACAGTAGCTTTTTTCATATATAATACATAAAACAAAAGTTGGGTTCCAATGTGGCAATTGCTCAATTAAACTGTCTTCTTTCTTGTTCAGTGGAGAATGATACAGTCTGCTTTCAACTTGGGCATCTTATAATTGAGCCTTATATTTTGTGATTAAATAAAGTTGTTTATACTCAATGGAAACAAATTTAATGACAGCATCATAATAATATATTGAATCGGGGCAGCTAGGGGGTGCAGTGGATAGAGCACCAGCCCTGGATTCAGGAGGACCTGAGTTCAAATCCGGCCTCAGACACTTAACACTTACTAGCTGTGTGACCCTGGGCAAGTCATTTAACCCCAATTGTCTCACCAATCCCCCCCCCCAAATAATAATATATTGAATCAGAGAACTAGAGTTAAAAGGCATTTTGGTGGTTATCTACTTTACTTTAACCCTATTTTGATTAATGGATCAACCCTATAAAATCCTCACCATGTGGTCATTCAATCTTTGGTTCAAATCTTTTAATGAAGGGAAACTCACTATCACGTGAGGTAGCTCTAGTTATTAGATATATTCTTGTACTGAGTCAAATCCTGCCTCCTTATAACCTCTCCTTATTGTTCCTGTTTTTGTCTTCTGGAAAGACAAAGAACAAATATAGTCCCTATTCCAAATGAAAGCTTTTGGTACTGGATAGCTCACAACCATTCTGGCCATCCTGCCTAACCCCAATAAAATGATGATAAGAATAATGAGTTCTGTGGCTGACTGGTCAGAATGATAGCTTTGAGATGATGGACCTTTCCTTTCACTACACTACAGAGGTGAATTCTTAGTCTGCTTCCATGAAGGGCTGGCCAATTGACCTTTTGGTCTAATTTAGACTAAATTAGGATAAAATTAACATGAATAGGAATGTATGAGCCACCTACAGCTTGTATAGAGTTGATTGTATTTATGTTCTCCATATATACTTCATAGATTGGTAATACTTTTCTTTGTACACAGCTGGAGCATGTTTTATATTTCTTGGTAATATCCATAGCTATCTTAGGTTAGTAAAATTTAATTTTTACCAGCTCTAGGGTCCTTTATTGAACCATACATCCAAGTTTTCATGTAAAGTATTCATGTCTATTAGGAAGTATGCTAGAAGTAGCACCTTTTATTTCCCAGGTCAATGAATGTGATAAGTCACAAAACACTGTGAAGTTATCCCTTCTAGTATTTGTGTCAGCAGTAAAATGCCTTGTGCTGATTAAAACATAAAGTTTTAGGGATCACTGTCTTTTTGAAAATTACTTCCTTGGAGTCCTTATTAGTCATTCTCACTGCTAGTTCTCTGCAGAGAACTAAGGCAAGGAAGATCAGTTCAGTGAAATAAGGATGATTTATGCTTTTGACATGCTATTCCATTGAAGTCCCAACCTCTCAGCTACATACCAACTGGAGTGTAGTTCAGTTCTTTGGGTATCATACAGCTCTAGTGTTCCACGAGAAAATAATTATTAACAATGGATTTGGGGGGTACCCAGGGATCAGTTTCTCAGTCCTTTCTTCCCCCAATCCAGAAAGTCCATTTCTTGATCTGGGACAAACCCAAGGGAACAAAAGAAGTGGAGATAGATTCTTACCAGTTCAGGAAGGACTGATGTGAACAAACCAAACCTAGATAATGGACTTTCCCTAAAGCAACTTGATTGAGGTTCTTTTGCATACTTTTTTCTGATGTCATCTGTAGAATTCATTTTAATGTAGACCACCTTCAAATCATGTCAACCAATGGAACTGAATGATGCTAACTAATTAGTGTTGATCAATGTATAATTATCTGCCTCTATCAAAGGACGTTAAAAACCCTTGGAAGGTCTTCTAGGTCTTTGAATGTTTTTCTCCTGTTCATGCTAATTGGCATGCCGAAGCTCTCTCAATGCTTTCTCTACCATTCTGCCTGAGACCATGAGAAATTAGGGAGACATGTGGTCATTCCTTTCCTGGTATATAATAAATAATAATATGCTTACCACCAAAACTGATGCCAATCCCAATAGTAAAAAACACAGTTTCAAGGAATCTACCTCCAACTTAATCTTTTCAAGTCTGTAGTATAAGCTGAAATAAGAAATGGTCTGTACTGCTATCGACCTCTAACAATCAACCAATTAACCAATGACATAACATTGGTTCAAATATGTCAATGAACTGCTGGTGGTTCACAATTTGAGTTTTACTCTACATATTCCATCTTTAATCTTCTGAATGGCATGACACTTGAAAGCCAAGGACTCATGTTCCTGAGTAGGATAACAAGTCTCACCCTTAGTGAAACCTCTGCGGGCAACAGCAATGAGCCTATGGTGATCATTTCAGGGATAAGATAATTTATTAAGTCCTTGAAGGCTTTTTTTTTTCATATTCACCTATTTCCAAAAATCTCTGTAGGTTTTAAGACAATTTTGCCTTTCTTGGTTTTCTGTTTTTGATTATCTTCAATCAAATATCATTATTACTAAACCACTGAATGCCAGGTGAAGTCATTCAGTGGTTTAGTAGTAGCCATATACTTCTTTTTTTTTAAATGTTTAATACATGTTTATTGAATGATATTTAACTGAATTTTTGCAAATACATAAAAATCTATATTAAAAGTTTCTGAATATTGGCTTCTACTAACTTAGGGCCATGATATCATAATGTTATTTCCATTACAAATACATTTCTGCAGTCACTTAAGAATACTTATATTTCTGGACAACACTCTGTATAGAGCATTAATCCTACTACCAAATTCCATTTTAGTGCTTTTTTGCCTCATCCAAGAATCATTTTTCTGATTATCTGAAAGTATTTTACTGCTTTTATCTTCATGGTAATTTTCCTTCATAATGGGAATTGTAGCATAATTTTCACATTTTACTATAACTGATATAGGCTGGATCTATAAGGACAAAAGTAGAGCCAGCATCTATAGACTGGTCCTTAAGTAGGACATGATGTGAGGAGGGTCCCAGAATGGTCATGGACTTGGGGCTCATTGCCCAATTATGGATCTATACAAGAATAGTGGACATAGGAAGTTGAGCCTTGACAATGAGAAGAAGTCAAGGTGAAAGGAAGAGATGAAAAAATGTTGGTTCTGTAAAGAATTAATTGTTATTTGAGGTTTTTATGCCTCGGCGAGCACTGGCCTGGGGCTCCGCAAACCACATAGTGCTCCACCCATTGGTTGTAGCCCTTGCTATGGCGCTGGCACCTCATGTCATCACCACTTGCCGACTCCTACGTGGGCCTGGCAAAATTATAATGATTGTGAGGGCAGTCATGTGACTATCAAAGCGACCATCCCATTGGCTGGGGTTGTGTGGAGTTTTTCTAGGATTGGGGAAGGAGAATTGGTCATTCTAGCTAGACACTGGAAGGCGACAGGAGTTCTGCTGCATATTCTCAGCTGATTCCTGGGTGGTGGTATTTTTTCAGGTTGTATAATTTCCCTTTCCCCATTTTATTTCCTTTCCCTTGATCCTACTGATCCTGTTTGTATTTTTTTTAAGTTTGTTCTTGTTAAAATAAATCCTGCTCTGTCTTGAGGGAGGTTGCCGGTCTCCTTCCTTGCCCCAATATAGCAGCAAGCCACTTAGCTAACGCTCCCCAATTAAAAATTGGTTCCCACAGTTTCCTAGAGTGTTAGAGATGACTCGTTTTTCCTTAATCTGGCCTGCCCCGAGGATGTTTATTTATTTTTCATATTTCCATTTTTTAAATTTATTTTTCATTTATGGAATAACAGAAGTATTTATATAATATAGTAAAATAAAAAGACAATTGTATGTGAAACTGCAAATCTGCTCTGCATAATGTGCTGTTCCTTTCACAGTAGTATGATCAACATTCATTTCACTCTTTGGCAACCCTCCTCTAAATATTCTCTTGCTTGTAGTGGCTTTTCTAAATGTGACATCCAGAACTGAACATAATTGTCTAGATGTGACCTGATCATGTAACATATATAAAATCAGTTGAAAAATGATACAGAAAGCTATAACTATTTTGGAGGCAATTCTACATGGAAATTCATGCCAAATTGAGACCAATGAGTCAATAGTGAAGAAATAAGAAAGATTGGGGCAGAAATTCTGAATTGTGCTCTGATGAATTGAATGGTATATATTAGTAACATATGATGTGAATGTTAGATTGATAATCACATTGGGTTTATCAGAAGACAGAAATGGTGGTATGTGACAGAGTTACAGAATATTAGAGTTGGAAGAGACATAAGAATTCCCCCAGCCCAGTGCCTAGGGTATAAATGTCCTCTAAAACAAGTTCTCAGCTTCTCCTTGGCTGTTATCATTTAGATATATATCATATATGCGTAGTTCGGAGCTAAATAATATACACATGGCTGGACCATGTGTGTGTATGTATGAATGATCTAGAATATAGTGCATATTGTCTCTGAGGAACATTGTGTTTTCCACTTTTGTGGAGAACAGGAAGAGGGTTATATTGGCACTGCCAGGGGAGAGATGAGCAGGATTCAGGATCATGGTGTCTGGGTAATATTTCTTTCACTCTCTTAACTCCAAGAGAGAATTTGGGCTGGAATTATATTTATCTACCAGAATCAAATATCTGCAGTCTAGGGTTCAAATAATATGAGTTCAAATGAACAATATGGGTTCAAAATTAAAGCCACTTTTGTTTGTCACTCTTTTTTTTTGTTTTTGTTTTTGCAGGGCAATGAGAGTTAAGTGACTTGCCCAGGGTCACACAGCTAGTATCAAGGGTCTAAGGCTGGATTTGAACTCAGGTCCTCCTGAATCCAGGGCTAGTGCTTTATCTGATATGCCATCTGGCTCTTTGTTACTCTTAAGGAGAATAGCAGTTAGCTTGCTTGCTGTAGCTTAGTTCTCTCCCACCAAGTACACAAAAAGATAATCATGAAAAGTAATCACACAAAAGATAATCATAGATATCTAGTAAGTTATACTTTATCAAAGCAAGTAGTTAAAGAAATTAAAGAAGTTTTATAGATTAGTGTGGAAACAGAATAAATGAACCCTTTGACTTAGAAGAGAATAACATCTCTGCTCAACCAAGAAGAGAAGACTTGCCCTGCATAGGAACCGACTCAGTATTATCCAGTGTTGCAGGTGCTTGAAATTAAGAGATACATTGGAGGTCAGTTTCTCTTTGTCTACAGCTCTAGGAAGATCTCCTATATGCCATTCAAAAGTCTATACTGGGGACAGCTAGGTGTGCAGTGAATAAAGCACTGGCCCAGGATTCAGGAGGACCTGAGTTCAAATGCAGCCTCAGACACTTGACACTTACTAGCTGTGTGACCCTGGGCAAGTCACTTAACCCTCATTGCCTTGCAAACAAAAACAAAAAACAAAAACAAAAGTCTATACTTTCCTCTCTTGAACCATCTCTCTTGAACTTTCTCCATATGCTTCCAGTCTTTCCAAAATCTATACCAGTTTACTCATCTATACAGTGTTCTAGATTCAGAGGCCTATCAGTCAATCAGTAGTCATGTCTCCTTGAATATGCATAGCATTAGGCCACAGAGCTGTCTTACAGGAATACCTTCCTTCTTTGGTGAAAATGGGTGTTTCTTTCTTCCCCTGGGATGAAACTTTTTGTAGTCCCTTGCAAAAAATTTGTTAAGGTAAGCTTGAAATTTGAAACTTAAAAAAAAAATTTCATTAGGGTATAACTATAGTTTTCTTTCTCTTTAGGTATAAGCACCATATTTGCATTACAAAAGGAATTTGGTAGGGCTTCTTTGTTTACTTTTTCAAAAAGTTTATATAATATTAGAATTAATTATTCTTTAAATCTTTGGTAGAATTCACTTCTGAACAGCTAAAACAGGTAGGTGGCACAGTGATTAGAGTGCTGGGCCTGAAGTCAGGAAGACTCGTTTTTGTGAATTCAAATAGGACCTCAGACTCTCATAAGCAGTGTGACTCTGGGCAAGTCACTTAACCATTTTGTCCTCAGTTTCCTCATCTGTAAAATGAGTTGGAGAAGGAAATGGCAAACCACTTAAGTATCTTTGCCAAGAAAACCCCAAATGGGTTCATGAAAAGTCAGACATGACTGAAATGACTGAACAACAACAAAAGAATTCACTTGTGAATTCATGTGGTACTGGGTATTTTTTCTGAGGGAGTACGATGATGGCTGTAACGATTGGAATGATGCCACCTGCTGGATACTTACTGTAGAAGAGTTCTGCCCATGAAGTGAAGGTCTTTGAGGGCAAGACCAGGAGTCTTTTCTTTGGCGAGGAGGAAGTGACGCAGACTAGTGGGAGGAGGAAGGAAGAGACTGGCACTCGGTCTGGCTCTTTCCTCTGGACTCTGGTGGAGAAGGGAGCTAGAAATGTGCTCTCCCTTTAATAGATAGGAATCTAGGCCTTTCTCTCTCTCTTTACCAAATTCTTATTCTCCTTAATAAATGCTTAAAAGTCTAACTCTTGCTAAAGCTTGTAATTGATTGGCGACCACTCATTAGATATTTTAGACAAACTAGCTAGAATTTTAACCCTTAACAGATGGCAACCACGAAGAGGAAAGCTGAACCTCACTTCTGATCTTCAGGTTGGGTAAGAAATTTCCCCTCCCTCTCCCTTTAACTGCTAAGTACTGGTGTACTGGCTGTGTTTTCCTTTAAATTTTTTCGAATGGACCTTTTAAACTCCCTAATTATCCTATTTTTGATTTTAGTCTGTTTAACCAGACAAATGGGAGATAAGATCATGTTAATGCTTTGTTTTTGTGGATTTTCTATTTTTCTTTTTATTTTTGTTAAAAGAGCCAGCAACTTACTCACACAAGGAAATATCTCTCCCTCTCCCAACCATGCTTTTTCAGAGAAACCTGAAGAGATTCCCGCAGCTTTTCCCAGTTCTAACACTAATTGTTGCTCTAATTTTGCATGCCTGGAGGCAAAGACCCACCCTCTAGAAGCTTTTAATCCCCTAGCACCTGGAGGCAAAGTGGGGGAAAAGGAATCCAGGCCTGAGTTCAAAATCAAGTCTGATTCAAATTGCGCTGGTCCCTCCCCCCCTCTCCAGACTCCACCCTCTACTCCTCCCATGGCCAAGCCCATTGCTTCCCCTGCCTGGGAAGTCCAGAGAACTGATGCGCATGCTCAACTTTCTCTAACTACATTTGCAGCTTCAGGCTCAGCCCTTCCCCAGCCTGGCTGTGCTTCTGAGACAACTTTAGAAAACCCTTTAAATTCCAGATATGCTCGTTTTGTTCTTAATTTTGCTAACCTGCTTTTGTCTTTAATTAGTAATCTTATAAAACATTTGTATGGTGAAAAGGCTGACAGACAATATAGAGGGGTTAAAGAAGAAAAACTTAAGCCGAATAAGAATGACAATCATCAACATAGTTCAAGACTCCGATTCTTTTGCCATGGAAGGGTATATATTTTACAGAAATGTAGAAGTAAGCAGCAAGGTATTGATATGAGTATTGGGGATTTTAGATATCGGAATCAAAAGTGTTCTGAATTCACTCAGAGTAATAGTATCAGTTCAGAGGTTACATAGGATTTCTATGCTATTATATATACATTTTGAAATTAATGGTATGGGTTTATTTTCGTACAGATTTTCAGGCTTTTGAGATTGTGTTTTATACTTAGTTTTTAAAACAAGGAGAATATTTGTAAAAGCTTTTTATAATCATGTGATCGTTTATATTTTATAAGACTCTTATTAAGTTCACATTCATTTAGATTTCCCTAGTTTGAATTTCATTGTCTTTTATTATTCCACGTGTATTTTCTTCTATTCATTCATCTATCTATTTTTAAACATGGTTTTGATTTCATAATACAATGTTAATTCTAGGAGTATTGTGCTCCCATATTCTGAGTTGTTTGTTTTTGTTATTTTTTTTTCCTCAAGTGATTATTTGATCAAACTCTTTAAAGCATTTCCCTGGCAAATTGGTTGCCATGGCAAGTGTAAATTGATTCTAGAAGTATTATTTTTGATAAGCATATTCCCAAAAAAAAAAAAGAGGGGAACATTTGTAAAAGTTTTCTTTTTTTCAAAAAAAAAAGTTTTCTTTGAGATTCTGTTGTGCTTTAACTTGTATTTAAATATGTTCTGATTTTTCACAAAAGTAATTGTATACTAAGTAAAAAAAAAGGTATTATTTGAAATTGTTGCATAATTATATATTATATTTTGAGTCAAGATGTATTCACATTTTTTGCAATCATTTATTATCCTCAATTTTAAATCCATATGAGACTTGGATTATGGGAACTTATCATTTAAGACATTAATTGCCTTTATTCTGAGTTATCAGATGCCAGTTGGCCAAGATGCCATCCAATCACAAGAGGAATACATGCAAGAGCAGACACTGAACTGTCACATGAGGGGAGACATGCATGAAGTCAAGGTATGGCCGAGAGAACGGCTTTTGACAAATGTTGAGGTTGGATTCTCTTGGTTTAATATTTTATTTTATTTTTCCCCACAATATTGTACAGATGGCTGGAAGTATTCATCCCACCCATCTCACTCCTACACCTGGCTTCTATGCTCCCTCCTATATGCCTGATGCCATGGACATCTCAATCCCATGCATCTGATTAAGTCTGACTCAGTTTCCTCCAATATGTTCGGTGGCATGGACATATATTCCATCCACCTATTTTAAGCCTGGCATACTGCATGGACAGTACATATTGCTCAAGTGTGGGAATGCTCATATCCCATCATTTCTCTGTTCTTTTATGGTAACCCCCATAATTATCTCAGGTGTCATGATAAATAACAGTGTTGAATTTGGCCTTGACACCTGTTACCAATTATATTAGATTTTCTAATTTCTCATAATGGCATGAGGATAATTAGGCAGATGATGCAAAAAGTGATGAAACAAAGATAAAAATTATTTTTAAAAATTAATATCGCAGCAATTGTCTTCTCAATTACCCTCCATAAGGGGGGACTATAGTAAGATTATAATTTTAAAGAATGTTTCAATTTTTGTTTTATTATATGTTTCATGTGTAACAACTAAGATTCTGTATTCCCTTAGACATGTTTTTGAGAACTTTCATTGTTTGATTTGATTATTGACAAAGCTGTTTTAAAGTTGTATTAAGCTCAATTTTGTAGGAAATTTTCCTGGCTAATTACCAGCATCCACACATCAACCCCTGAAAAGACTTCCATTCCACGACTACACCTAGAGGACATCTGAGAAAAGACTTTCAGAGACTTTAAATGAACAGTTTTGATTTGTTGTTTTTGTTGTTTTTTCTCTTTCTGTTATAATATACACCATCTGTAACATGTATTCTCTGCAGAGGCCCTCCCTTTGCAAGACTAATGTCAAAGCGTCGGTTCATGAGGACAAAAAAAAAAAAATCGCCCCTCTGGACAAAACTTTCCTCTCTTCCTTTTCTATATTGTTGTTCACATATTATTAGTTAGCAATAGTTATTATATTGTTTTTACTGTTCCATCAAGGAAACATTTTGTTTCTTGAGGAACAACAGGGGGGACTGTAACGATTGGAATGACGCCACCTGCTGGATACTTACTGTAGAAGAGTTCTGCCCATGAAGCGAAGGTCTTTGAGGGCAAGACCAGGAGTCTTTTCTTTGGCGAGGAGGAAGTGACGCAGACTAGTGGGAGGAGGAAGGAAGAGACTGGCGCTCGGTCTGGCTCTTTCCTCTGGACTCTGGTGGAGAAGGGAGCTAGAAATGTGCTCTCCCTTTAATAGATAGGAATCTAGGCCTTTCTCTCTCTCTTTACCAAATTCTTATTCTCCTTAATAAATGCTTAAAAGTCTAACTCTTGCTAAAGCTTGTAATTGATTGGCGACCACTCATTAGATATTTTAGACAAACTAGCTAGAATTAATTTTAACCCTTAACATGGCTTGTTAATTTTTATGAATAGTTAATATCTAAATATTTAAAGGAAATTGAATACTCAACCTTATTTTAGAAAAAAATTGAACAAGTCATTAATGAGCTCCCTAAAAAAAAATCCCTAGGTCCAGATGGATTCACAAGTGACTTCTTTTGTAGTTGTTTAGTCATTTCAGTCATGTCCAACTCTTTGTGATGCCATTTGGGGTTTTCTTTTCTTTTTTTTTTTTTTTAGTGAGGCAATTGGGGTTAAGTGATTTGCCCAGGATCACACAGCTAGTAAGTGTTAAGTGTCTGAGGGTGGATTTGAACTCAGGTATTCCTGACTCCAGGGTTGGTGCTCTATCCTCTATCCACTGAACCACCTAGCTGCCTATTTGGGGTTTTCTTGACAAAGATATTGGGTGGTTTTCCATCTTTTCTTTTCTTTTCTTTCTTTTTTTTTTACAGGGCAATGGGGTTAAGTGACTTGCCCAGGGTCACACAGCTAGTTAAATGCCAAGTGTCTGAGGCTGGATTTGAACTCAGGTTCTCCTGAATCCAGGGCTGGTACTTTCTCCACTAAGCCACCTAGCTGCCACCTGAAATACTTTAAGGTCAATGAAAATACCTAATAGGAAACCAGTATATACAGATCATCATGAAATGCTATACAATTACTTCCAATTATCAACATAGAATCAGAGTGATTAAGAATTACATTTGATTAATTAGTAGAATAGAAGGCAATTGTCTTGCTTTCTCAGCAATTTCTTCCTGGGATTTTTAATAGTTGACAATTTGGTTTACTATAGCATAGTTTAATAAATTTCTGAAGGGCAAAAATGACCTTTATTCTTGAGTCTGGAGAAAAGCACCATGTTAATTACCTCCTTCAGTATCTCCTCCTTTAAGTGATTCAGTTTTTGAAAATTCACCATCTGTTAGCAAATGATGGTCTCACCATGAAGGCAGTGATTAAGTCTATTGCAATCTCAGAGGATGAGAAGGAAGGGAAAATATAAGAACAGAATCTGAAGAAAAGCAAGGCAGAAAGGAAAGAAGCTCTGTGAAGTAGACAAGGATGAGATACAATCAGATGTTAACTGCTTCAGAGTGAAATAATGAGGAGTTGAATTTGTTATTCTTTTTGTTTTTGTTTTTTGTTTTGCAGGACAATGAGGGTTAAGTGACTTGCCCAGGGTCACACAGCTAGTAAGTGTCAAGTGCCTGAGGCCAGATTTGAACTCAGGTCCTCCTGAATCCAGGGCCAATGCTTTATTCACTGAGCCACCTAGCTGCCCCTGAATTTGTTATTCTTTTTTAAATCTTTTTAAAAATTTATATTTTGGGGGCAGCTAGGTGGCGCAGTGGATGGAGCACCGGCCCTGGAATCAGGAGTACCTGAGTTCAAATCCAGCCTCAGACACTTAACACTTACTGGCTGTGTGACCCTGGGCGAGTCGCTTAACCCCAATTGCCTCACTAAAAAAAAAAATATATATATATATATATATATATATTTTTTTTTATTCAGAACTTAAGAAATAAAACAAGCATTTCCATAACTTAGTAGACTAGAAAGAGATGATTGTACATGAAACTGCAACTGTGTTATGTACAACTCATTATCCTTTTAAAATGTATAACAAAATTATCATATAATTTTCTTTCCCCCTGTCTTTATGGCTATTATAGACACAAATATGTATATATGCACATACATATGTGTATGTACGTAAATACCCATGCATATGAATATATATGCACACATGTATATGTACATGTATATGGAAAGACATTCTATAAATACTTCTATTTATGAGTTCTTTCTCTGGATGCCAATAGTATCTTTCTTCCCACGTCCTTTGCAGTTAATTTGGGTTTTATAATAGTTAAAATAACTTAGTTGCTCAAAGTTGTTTTGTTTTGTTTTGTTTTGTTTTTTTGGCCGGGCAATGAGGGTTAAGTGATTTGCCTAGGGTCACACAGCTAGTAAGTGTCAAGCATCTGAGGTCGAATTTGAACTCAGGTCCTCCTGAATCCAAGGCTGTTGCTTTATCCACTGCGCCACCTAGCTGTCCCTTCAAAATTGTTCTTAAAACAATATTGTTTTCATTGTATACAAGGTTCTCTTGGTTCTGATCCTTTTGCTCTTCATTATTTTCTGTAAGTCTATCCATGTTTTTCTAAGATCATAAAGCTCATCATTTCTACAGTAATGTTCCATCACATTCATATACCAAAAGTTGCTCAGCCATTCCCCAATTGAATGGGCATCCCTAAAATTTTCAGTTCTTTGCTATCACAAAGAGAGCTGCTATAAATATTTTAAAACATATGGATTTCTTTTCTTTTTCTCTTAATCATCTTGGAAAAGAGACCTATTAGTGGCATTACTTAGTCAAATGATATAGAAAGTTCAATAACTCTTTGGGCATATTTCCAGATTGCTCTCCAAAATGGTTGGATCAGTTCACAGTTCCACCAACAGTAAATTAATGTGCCATTTTGTCCACATCCACTTCCATGTTTGTTGCTTTCCTCTTCAATCATTTTAGTCAGTCTGGTAGGTGTAAAATGGTATCTCAAGGTTGTTTTAATTTTCATTTCTCCCATCGATAATGATTTAGAACATTGTTATATGAATGTAATTTTGATTTCTTCATTAGAAAATTGTCTATTCATATCATTTGACCCTTTATCACTAGGCAATGACTCATTCTTATAGATTTGACAAAGTTGACATATTTGAGCTACGAGACCTTTATTTGACAATTTTTCTATGAAAAATCCTCCAGTTTTCTTCTTTCCTTCTGATCTTGGCTACATTTAGTTTATTTTTACAAAAGCTGTTTAATTTAATGCAATCACAATTATCCTTCATTTCCCATGGGACTTTAAACCCCATTAGCTCCATGAACCATGGCTTGTTCTTTCTGCTTCCCCTTCAGCATTCAGTATATTTACTTTACATAGAGCATGTGCTTAGCAAATAACTGGTGAATGGACAAGTCAAAGAAATAAGAAGAGATCAAAAACAACAATAAACACAACTCGAAGTATTATCCCTTAGCTGAATCTGGATCTTAAGTAGGAATTTAAACTGCTCAGTGTCAAGTAAGTGGCACAGTGGATAGAGCGTCAGAAATTCCTGTGTTCTGATTTGGCCTTAGACACTCAGTAGCTATGTGATTCTGTGCAAGTCACTTTTCCTCTGTTTACTTCAGTTTCCTCACTGTAAAAATGGGGATAATAGCACCTACCTTGCAGGGTTGTTGTGAGGATCAGATGAGAATAATTTCACAGTGCCTGGCACATAGTGAGCATTATATAAATGTTTATCATCATCATTGTTATTATTAGTTGTACATTCATTCCATTCAAAGTAAATCAATTGTTGAAGTTTTAGAAATAATATTTTGTTCTGTTTGAATTCCCTGTACATCTGCATGCACTAAGCCCATAATAGAATCATGTTACTTTCTTTTTTTTTTTTTTTTTAGTGAGGCAATTGGGGTTAAGAGACTTGCCCATGGTCACACAGCTAGTAAGTAAGTGTTAAGTGTCTGAGGCCGGATTTGAACTCAGGTACTCCTGACTCCAAGGCTGGTGTTCTACCCACTGCGCCACCTAGCTGCCCCTAATCATGTTACTTTCAAGAAAAAAGGAGCTTTAATATATCATCTAATCCAATCCCAGTCATTTTATGCATATAACATCTGGGGGTCCCCAGAAAATGAAATGATTTGACAAAGGTTACATAGTTAGCAGTTATATGGCAGTGTTAACTGTGATCCGGATCACTGAAATCCTTGGCAGAGGTTTCTTTGAATTAACTATGTTGCCTTCACTGAGAAGTGCTTACTCAATAATTGTTGATTTAATTTATCTTTACTATTCCAACTCTCAAGCAAAGAGAATTGAATAGGAATAAACTGTGCCAGTTGAGGAATGTCTAATCATGAAAACTGGCCTTTCCTTGTGATTGGCATAAGGAGTAGGGGTGCTGCAGGTGATATTAATGAACAACAGGGAGAGAAACAGATGTGGCAGCAGCAAGCTGGAGGCTTATAGATGTTGGAAAGACTCTGAATAGCTGTGGTTTGCCTGCCAAATGGTTAATCTCACACTGGAGTAGAAGTGGATAATTAGTGGAGTTCCCCATCTGGTGGTAGTCACATGGCCTCGGGTGTGTGCACATCGGGTACACAGATATAGCCAAAAATCAAATTGGATGAATTGTAGCTTTTTTAATTCTTTTTTTGCTGGGCATTGCATGATGTGAGCCACAAGGAATCTTTGACAAGATCATAAGAAATGACTGGACCTTGACTGAGAAGCCCTGGGCCAAATCTTCACCTTATCACTGACCATGGGAAGGTGACTTAAACTATTTGAGCCTCAGTTTCTTCAATTTTAAAATGAGTATAATAATCTTTCTTTACTTTCCCTCAGAGGGGTGTTATGAGGAAAGGGCTTTGTATACCTTAAATGTCATATAAACATATTTTTGTTTTTCTTATTACTGCTCAAAAAGTTACAGTGGACATTTCAATACAAAGCCCCCTTTATTTTTATTCCTTTTTTTCAAGTAAGGCTTTGACATCTATTCATAATATAATATTAGTAGGAACCTGTGTAGTTTAAAAGGTGTGGGAGACTAACGTAGGAAAGTGTGTGTGTGTGTGTATGTGATTTGAAAAATGGCAATGTTTCTAGACAGAAGTGAGGAATACTAGACTGGAATAAAGTACACAGTAAAGGCTCAGTCTTTCAATATGACCAAAAACGAAACCTTTGTTATTACCCAATGGTTTTCTGGGGGAAATTTACCTTTGATGAGACTTTAAGGATAGTTAAATAGTAGAGGCAGACTAAATCCTTCCTTCCTTAATTCTTAATTTTTGCCTTTTCTCAGAAAATCTATGAAAATAATTATGTGGTTGTTGCTTAGTGAATTAGTGATATCCAACTCTTTGTGACCAGATTAGGCATTTTCTTGGCAAATATACTAGAGTGGTTTGTCATTTCCTTCTTCAGCTCGTTTTTTTTTTGTTTGTTTGGTTTTTTTTTGGTTTTTTTGTGGGACAATGAGGGTTAAGTAACTTTCCCAGAGTCACACAGCTAGTAAGTGTCAAGTGTCTGAGACTGGATTTGAACTCAGGTCCTCCTGAATCCAGGGCCAGCGCTTTATCCACTGCACCACCTAGCTGCCCTCTTGCAGCTCATTTTACAGGTGAGGAAACTGAGGCCAATAGGGTTGTGTCTCGCCCAGGGTCACATACCTAGGAAGTGTCTGAGGCTGTATTTGAACTCAGGGTCCTCCTGACTCCAGGCCTATACCCTATCCACTCCACTACCTAGATGCCCCTGAAAATGATCAAGGATTCTGTAAATAACTGATATCTAGAGAGCATTTCTATCTTGATCTACCCAGATGCCCAGGAGCCTCAGAGGAATAGTACTATGTGGGCAACCACACCTCTGAATAACACACTCACTATGGTGATTTTGATCTATGTGACTAGGCTAGAACTTTCTCCAGTGATAAATGTGTGGGCAGCAAATGTTGAAGTAGCCCAGATTGGAAAATGATTTAAATTATTTTTAGTGACTTTTCAAGATATCTACTTGTTAAGTTTAACTAAAAATACACTTCTCCATCTGTACTTAAAAGAAAACTGTAGATTATGGAGTTGAATGCTAACAATGGCAGAGGGCCTACCTGCTTTAAAAAAATAAATCCTTAAGTACATATTGTTTTATTACAAATCAGGAGAAACTGAGATAATAGTACTTCACAATCCACAAAATGCAATGTACAAAACAAGTATTTAAATTTTGCTCATTCAGTTGAATGACTCAAACTTAATGAAGCTTAAGTGAAGCTTTACCTTGACTAAATGCTGAGGATTAGTTCTTCTAAAGAAATTAGATATTGAATAATTAGTTTACTTTTGAATGGTGATTTAGTAGTGTCTCTAACATGACAACCATTAAAAATTGAGAAAACATAGGGGGCAGCTAGGTGGAGCAGTGGATAAAGCACTAGCCCTGGATTCAGGAGGACCTGAGTTCAAATCTGGCCTCAGACCCTTGACACTTACTAGCTGTGTGACCTTGGTCAAGTCACTTAACCCTCATTGCCCCCCCCCCCAAAAAAAGGAAAATTGAGAAAACAAAATTAGTTTTCTTTCTGTACCTAGAATGTTCTCCCTCCTTATCTCTTCCCTGGCTTCCTTCAAGTACTATCTAAAATCCCACCTTCTATACGAAGTCTTTCTGAACCCCTCAATTCTAATTCCTTTCCTGATAACTATTTCCTATTTTTCTTGTGTAGAGCTAGTTTGTAAATATTTATTTGTCTCCCCATTAATTTGTGTGCTCCTTGAGAGAAGGGACTGTCTTTTCCTCTTTTTGTATGAACAGTGCTTAGCACAATGCTTGATACATACAGTTTTTTAATAAATGCTTATTGAATGACTAATTCTGAGGGGAGGGGAATTATGACTTTATTTTAAATGTTTGCTTTAATCAGTCCTCTGTTAATGTCCTCTGATATCTCCTTTCCCGTGTGGAGCTGATCGGACAGTCTCAGTGATTTTTCAATGATAATATTGACTTTAGCTGATTTTCACCTTACATGCTGACTTGAGAACCCAGCCTCTGTGTAAGATGCACCTCCATGGTTTTTACCAAAGCTGGGACACAATTCCCAGGTAGCCTTGTATTCACCATAACACTTGAGGTACCCCTATACAATGGGGCAGCTGTTTCTGTCAGTTAACCACCACTCTTCCAGAAGCTAGAAGGAACTTAAACCAATTCCAACATGAATTACTTCATATTAAATAATACTTTCAAGATTTTTCTGTGTACCACTGGAGAAAATTCCAGTCCAGCAATAGAGACTTCCTCCAGTGTTGCCACCATGGGCGAATCACACATAGATGTGCTATATGTATTTCTCTTTGGACTTTAGAGCACCAGGCCAGACCAGAAATAATTTCTGGATGACAATCTGCAACCAAGATTGGTCAGAAAGTCTAGATTCTTACCCATTTTAATGTTTTAACTGTAAATTAAAATAGTAAGAGAATTTGAAGACTGAAGTGAACATGTACCCAAGGGTCTTCATGTTACATATAATGAAACAGATACTTAACAACACATTTTTTTTATTTAATGAATAATTGATGCATTGGTCATGTATTGGTCCCTCTCTGATTTGTTTTTCTAAGTATCATAATCAAAGGAACTAAGGAACCTGTGAATATGATTAGTCTACATACATTGCACTCTTCCCTACAATTGAGTCTCTTGATAGTTAATAGCTTCCCTAAATCCTGGACTTATCACATAAACACATGGCAACTGCCCAAGAAGTCCTACACATCCCTTTCCACATAACAGCTCCTTTTGTAGGTATGTCCCTTTGAAAGATAGGCTATCATTCAGTTTTAGGCAGCATGTAAAGTCAGACATTCTGAAGTACTCTAGAGAAAGAACAGCTAGTTACTGTGTTTTCAGTCAAATTGGGGAGAAAAAAAATTGAGCTTTTAGTCATGGTATTTGTTCAATTGCTGATGCACTCATTAGAGAAAATATGCTCTGAGCTACTCTACAAAATTGAAGATTAAGCTCATGGTTTTCCTTATTTTGTTGGTGAAGAATTTTACATTACATAATTGCAGGACAAAATTACCCAGCAGATGTGTATTTTAAACAGCACTCCATAGGGCCTCCTAATAAAGGGTATTTTTCAAATTGATTTTAAATTAAAGTAATTTGAAACCATGGGACATGTGTGAATATCCTCCCTCACCAGAAAAAAAAATCAATAATTAGAGTGTGGGGGAGACACAGAGAAAGCAAGGCAAGTAAAAGATGGCTTCAATTTATAGAAAACCTGTAATTTAAGGTTCCAACTCATCGATTTTCTCTTGGAAGATGCGATTATGATGAATCGCACTCCTGAGCAATTAAAGAACTTCTATTAAAGGCATTTGCATGGCTGATTATATGAGTCCTGTCAACCTTCTGGCCAGGATACATTATTGGAAAAATCTAAGTCTTAAAAATACATTAGATATGTAAGTAGATACATGTAAATCTAGCTAAGTAAATCATTTCCCCCTGGCTGTGCCCATTAGATTAGCTACCCTTGACACAATGACTCATGTTGGCATGATGCTTCTTTCTAGCACAAGATAATATATGGCTACAGGACATTGTGGATTGTTTATATGGTGGGAAAAAAACTGAACTGTAACCTAGTAAAGCTTTCAGGGAATTTATTATTTGATATTGTTATTGTATAATTTTTTGATGTTATTTGAAGTATGAATGAGAAAAGCATTTAGGTAAATGAGAAAGTGAACATGAAATTCTATAATATATCTATCTACTAATTTACCTATTTTTTTTTTGGCAGGGCAATGGGGATTAAGTGACTTGCCCAGGGTCACACAGCTAGTAATTGTCAAGTGTCTAAGGTTAGATTTGAACTCAGGTCCTCCAGAATCCAGGGCCGGTACTTTATGCACTGAGCCATATAGCTGCCCCTACCTATCTATTTTTACTTAAATGGATCCTTTTCATTTTTACCATTGACCACATTTTATCAAGAAAAGTAAGAGTTTCATATAGGAGTCTGGATTATATTTTCCATTGCTAGTCTCTCCCTCCTTAGGTGTGATCTCATCTTGTGGGTGCTCCACTCACTATTTCAGACAGCAAACCATCCATGACTTCATATCCTGTCAGGTTCACTTTGATGTCTTTTGATAAATAAATACTCCACAAGGCCCCAGAAGCCTTCCTCAGATCTTTTGTCCCTTACATGACAAGCCCAACTCATTTTTTCTCATGTCTTTAATATTAATAATGGTAAAGATCATTGTTATAGCTAGCATTTATAAATCACTTTAGTGTTTGAAAATGGCTTTACAAATATTATTTCATTTAATCCTGATAATAATCCATTTTCTGAATGAGGAAATTGAGACTGGGAGTTTACATTAGTTGCCCAGATTTCTACAGCTAATAAGATTTGACCAAGTCCAGAACTTTATTTACCATGCCATCTGACTACTTTTATACTGTGTCTCAGGCATGAAGAAGCTGAGGCTAAGAGAAGTTAAATGATTTGTCCAGTATCAAAGAGTAGTTGTCTGAGCAATATTTGAAATCAGGACTTATCCTTTATACCAACTATTCTCAAGGGGTTTATAATCTTTTAGCAAAAAGTTAGAACTACAAATAAGAAAGTAGGTATATAGGTGGATGAATGGATGGATGGATAGATAGATATGTAGATAGATATATGCTTGTATATTTTAAATTATTTATATATTTTGTTTTTACATAATTTTCATGTCCCAACATATGACTACTCTCCTCCACCTAGAGAGCTATACATTATAACAAAGAATAAAAAAGAGAGAGAGGGGAGATAAAAAGACCCAAATTCACAAATATATTTAGTTATGGCAGCATATATATTGTTCCACACCCTTAGTCTCCCACTTCTTCAAAGAAGGGAGGGAAACACACTGATACTTCTAGCTTGGGGCCACAGTGTTGTTTTGATTTTTCAAACGTATAATTTAAACTAGAAAATTAGCTAAGTGCATAGTATAGGTCACAAAAGTATAATAGATGTGAGAAAAGAGAGTGAATTTTCATCTGGTGGTAAGAAATAAGGGAATACATCAATGTAAATTTTATTTTTTTCTCTATTTCAGTATGAATATACCCTACAGATTTATTTCAGAGTACTGCATAACTCAGCTACAAATTTCCTGAAAAGTCCCCAAAGTGAAATAGCTGAAGTGGCCTGCCAAGTGTACATTCTTTAACATTTTGTTATAAATGGTTGAACATTTCTATTTGACATTATAATTCTTAGTAAGCTAAATGAAACTAATTAGCAGCTATCCCTCCCCCACCCCCTGATCTTTTTCCTGGACACAAACACCAATCCTATTTTGACAAAAGCTAGTTACCTGCTTTCTCTTCCATGTGTTGCCCCTAAGTATGAACTCTCAAGAGATCTCTGGTCTGAACAATATCCTGTCTTAGTCTCCTTGATATCTTCCAACCATTTTCCTGCTCCATGAGTGTAGAAAGCCTATCTTCCATAGTTCTAATACAGACTTAACCACAAATGAGATTGTTATAAAATGTTGGTTGAGAAGTAAAAAAAAAGGTCAACTGAGTCATATATAAAGATCTTATGAAATAATATTGAAATTATTTTGATGAAAATTCTTATAATGATTAATGATAATGATGAGCTATTCAGAAATGCAAACTGACATAGTAAATAGAGAGCTTGGAGTAAGGAAGACGTGGGTTCATGTTGTGCCTCTGATACATCCTGGCTGTGTGACTCTGGGCAAATCACTAATCTTTCAGTATCTCTAGGTAAATTTCTAAGACTATAAGTTATAGAACAGTTGCTGATATACATGAGTAGAGAGAGTTTCCTCACTGGGAATTCCTTATACTGATGAAATAAAAGGCCTGGTGCAAAAAAAAAATGATTATGTTCGATAATGGTCTGGCATGATATAGTGAGAATAGTACTAGATTCAGAGAGAATGCTAGTTTGGAGTCAAAAGACCACTATTTCAATTCTGACTCTACCCCTGAATGACCCTGGGAAAATCAATTGACATCTGAGCCTCACTTTCTTCAGCTCTAAAATAAGGGGGAGGGGACATCTGAGTTCCCATGAGATCTATATCCATGGTCCTATGTCTATACACTGTGCTGTTATTAAAACAGTGAGTGTAGTTTAAGTATTTCAAATTCTGGGAAATTTAGAGAATCTCACAGTTCAGAGTGAAGAAACTACATACTGACCCTGTTCTTATAGAATTTCATCTCTAATTGTGGAATGTGGTATAAACAGACCTTCAAAGTACATAAGGTCATAAATATCTCAATTCTTATAGTATGAAATATCACAAACCTGAGAAAAGTTCTGTAATGTCTTTTCCTACTGAGAGATTTTTAAGTTAGGCTGGCAATTACATTTCCAGGATGGCCGTTATAAGCTATGATCTGGAAACAGATGAAAGGACTAGATGTCTTTTAATGACATCTTTGGGTGTTCATTAATTTAGCCTCCACAAAAGGCCTATTTCAATGGTCCATCTTGGCATCAATATACCAGAAAAGTTTAAATAACTCTCCTAGTTCTGTTACCAACCTAAAAGGATTTTGAGAATGAAGCCAGAAGCAAATTCTTATATTTCATCTGAGATCTAGCCTAGCTACTTTTTTTTGTGTGGGGGGCAACAGGGGTTAAGTGACTTGTCCAGGGTCACATAGCTAGTAAGTGTCAAGTGTCTGAGGCCAGATTTGAACTCAGGTCCTCCTGAATCGAGGGCTAGTGCTCTATCCACTATGCCACCTAGCTGCCCCCTACCCTACCTACTTTCAAAGAGGCTCATCACCAGAAGTTTGGCTACCAGATAACAATTTTGCTTTTTTAACCCCTTGATTACAACTCATGAAGGCTCAAAGGGCTTCTAATCTGTGTCAAGGGACATCATGCACAATTTGATGAAATAACATGATTTTTGAGGTGTACTGAAGTAACAATGTTGTACTTGAACATTAAGATAGTTTGGAGATGCTTTTTGCCTTTCAGCAAAGCAACTATGATTACTTTTCATGCAAGCTTTGGTTGTTCTTTCTCTTCAGAAATTATTGATGCCTTTCCTTGGTAATATATTCTCTCTAAGTAATTTCCTCTAGAGGGGAATCTCAAAGAAGTAAGAGTGAGGGGGTGAAGAAAAAAGTGTCCTTTGTGAGTGAGACTTAGATATTGTTGTCATTATTGTTCAACCATTCATTTATATCCAACTCTTCATGACTACATGGGTCATAGCACTCCTGGCCCTCCTATCTTACACTGTCTCCTGAAGTCTGTCCAAGCTCATATTCATGCTTCCCTGATACTATCTATAAATCTCATCCTCTGCCATTCCCTTTCCTTTTACTTTCCCACCATCAGAGTCTTTTCCAATGAGCCCTGTCTTCTCAATATGTGGCCCAAATATTTAAACTTCATCTTCAGTATTTGACCTTCCAGAGAATTGTCTGAATTAATATTTAAGTATTGACTGATTTGTTATCTTTTCTATTCAATGGACTCTCAAATGTCTTCACGAGCAGTACAATTGAAAAGCATTGATTTTGCAATGCTCAGCTTTCCTTATAGTCTAATTCTCACACCCATACATTGCTACTGGAAAAATGATAGCTTTGACTATATGACCTTTGTTGACAAGGTGATTTCTCTGCTTTTGAATATGCTGTCCAAATTTGCCATACAAGAAACAAGTGTCTTTTAGTTTCAAGGTTGCAGTCATCATCTGCAATGATCTTTGAGCCCAAGAATATAAAACCTGACACTGTTTCTATTTCTTCTCCCTCTGTTTGCCAGAAGTGATAGGACCAGTTGTCAAGATCTTATAATGTTAAACTTCAATCCAGCTTTGATACTCTCCTCTTTCACCCTCATGAAGAGGATTTTTAACTCCTCTTCACTTTATGTCATCAGAATGGTATCATGGGGCAGCTAGGTGGTGCAGTGGATAAAGCACCAGCCCCGGTTTCAGGAGGCCCTGAGTTCAAATCTGGATTCAGACACTTTGACCCTTACTAGCTGTGTGACCCTGGGCAAGTCACTTAACCCCCATTGCCCTGCCCCCCCCAAAAAAAGGTATCATATTCATATGAGATTGTTGATATTTCTCCTGGCAGCCTTAATTTTGGCCTTTTATTCCTCCAGTATGCTATTTCACATGATGTACTCTGCATATAAGTTAAGTAAGGTGATATTATACAGCCTTGTCATATTACTTTTCTGATCTTGAATTAATCAGTTGTTCCATGTTCAGTTCTAATTGTTGCTTCTTGGCCCACATACAGATTTCACAGGAGAGCAGTAAGATGATATAGTACTCACATTTCTTTGAGGACTTACCACATTTTGCTGTTATCCACATAGTCAAAGATTTAAGTGTAGTCAATGAAGCAGAAGTATATGTTTATTTCTGGAATTCCATTGCTTTCTCCATAATCCAGCAAATGTTGTCATGTAACGATTGGAATGATGCCACCTGCTGGAGACTGACTGTAGAAAAGCTCCACCATGAGCAGAAGGCCTCTGAGGGCAAGTGTTCGGGCTAAAATTCTAGCTAGTCTGTCTAAAATATCTATGCCCCTCTGGACAAAACCATAAATGAGTGGTCGCCAATAAATTTTAAGCTTTAGCAAGAGTTAGGCTTTTAAGCATTTATTAAGGAGAATAAGAATTTGGTAAAGAGAGAGAGAAAGGCCTACATTCATCTATCTATTAAAGGGAGAGCACGTTTCTAGCTCCCTTCTCCACCAGCATCCCCAGGAAAAGAAAGCAAGGCAGAGCGCCCGGCTCCCCCTTCCTCCTCCCACCAATCAATGTCACTTCCTGACACCAAAGAAAAGATGCACGGTCCTGCCCTCAAAGACCTTCCTTCATGGTGGCGCTTTCCTATAGTAAGTCTTCAGTAGGTGGCTTCATTCCAATCATTACAGTCCCCCCTTTGTTTCCTCAAGAAACGGGGCATTTCCTTGATGAGACAGTCAAAAATAACAGAATATAATAACCTATGCTAACTAACAATATGTTAATAACAATATAGAAAAGGAAGGGAGGAAAGTTTTGTCCAGAGGGGCAATTTTTTTTGTCCTCATGAACCGGCACTTTGACATTAGTCTTGCAAAGGGAGGGCCCCTGCAGAGAGTACATGTTGCAGATGGTGTATATTATAACAGAAAGAGAAAAGAAAAAAACAACAACAAAACAAAACTGTTCATTTAAAGTCTCTGAAAGTCTTTTCTCAGATGTCCTCCAGCTGTAGTCGTGGAGTCTTTTCAGGGGTTGATGTGTGGATGCTGGTAATAAGCCAGGAATCTTTCCTACAAAATTGAGCTTAACACCACTTTAAAATAGCTTTGTCAATAATCAAATCAAACAATGAAAGTTCCAAAAACATGTCTAAGGAATTCAGAATCTTAGTTGTTACACATGAAACATATAATAAAACAAAAATTGAAACATTCTTTAAAATTAATATTACTATAGTCCACCCTTATGGAGGGTAATTGAGAAGACAATTGCTGTGATATTAATTTTTTAAAATAATTTTTATCTTTGTTTCATCACTTTTTGCATCATCTGCCTAATTATCCTCATGCCATTATGAGAAATTAGAAAATCTAATCTAATTGGTAACAGGTGTCAAGGCCAAATTCAACACTGTATTTATCATGACACCTGAGATAATTATGGGGGTTACCATAAAAGAACAGAGAAATGATGGGATATGAGCATTCCCACACTTGAGCAATATATACTGCCCATGCAGTATGCCAGGCTTAAAATAGGTGGATGGAATATATGTCCATGCCACCGAACATATTGGAGGAAACTGAGTCAGACTTAATCAGATGCAAGGGATTGAGATGTCCATGGCATCAGGCATATAGGAAGGGGCATAGAAGCCAGGTGGAGAATGAGATGGGTGGTATGAATACTTCCAGCCATCTGTACAATATTGTGGGGAAAAAGAGAATAAAATATTAAACCAAGAGAATCCAACCTCAACATTTGTCAAAAGCCGTTCCCTCAGCCATACCTTGACTTCATGCATGTCTCCCCTCATGTGACAGTTCAGTGTCTGCTCTTGCATGTATTCCTCTTGTGATTGGATAGCATCTTAGCCAACTAGCATCTGAAAACTCAGAATAAAGGCAATTAATGTCTTAAATAATAAGTTCCCATAATCCAAGTCTCATATGGATTTAAAAATTGAGGATAATAAATGATTGCAAAAAAATGTGAATGTATCTTGACTCATAATATAATATACAATTATGCAACAATTTCAAATACCCCTTTTTTTTTACTTAGTATACAATTACTTTTGTGAAAAATTGGAACATATTTAAATACAAGTTCAAGCACAACACAATCTCAAAGAAAACCATGCAGTCAAGGTCCTTGGCATCAGGAAGTGACATTTGCTCATGGGTACTGTCTATCAAGACTACCAGCCAATCAACTGGAGGAGCCTCACATTTCTGGGAGGAGGACACGAAGGAGGAAGGAGACACTGGTCAGACTGTGCTTCTTCTTTGGCTGTGAGACATCGGCATGGTGGCAGGGAACTTCACTGGGGAGTTTAGGAAGGTGAAGATTTCAGGCTATAAGAAATCTGTTCTCAATCTTTCTTTTTCTTTTACTACCTTTCAATAAACCCTTTAAAAACCTAAACTCCTTTATCAGTGATTTTAGTCAGTTTCCCCCCAAAACTGGGGGGACAGATTAGAACCCACATTTACAATTTTAAATTATACAGTTTTCCATTGCCTTCAGCAATGTGTCTCTCACCTCTCTCAACAGATTGAAATGCCTAGGTTTATTGGGGTTCCATTCAGGGTCTTCAATAGGCCACCTGATATCAACCTTTCCTGTGGTTTCCAGGCTATTGGCTGCAGCTATTATGTCTGTTCTTTCCCTTGGGTATAATATTACTTCCATAAGCTCATGAACATCATTCCAAATGGGCTGATATCCTCTGAATATTGTCCTAAAATGGCCAATAACCCCTGTGGGGTCCTCATCACATTTAGGAATTTCTCATTTTCATATACCTAAATCTTTGAGGCTAAATGGTATGTATCTTCTAAGACTACAACATCATCCTTACCATGGGAGGGGATCTCATGAAGGGGGAGGATTTTTATCCTTTCTGTTTCCTCTAAATGTGAATTTTCTTTTTTCTTTTTTGTTTCCTTTGTTGATGTATCAGCCTGAGAGGCAGATTTACATTCACATTCAGGCCCAAAGCCTTCCTCCTTTTCTCCCTTGTCAGTCAATTCCTCACTTGCTACATTCCAGAGGTTCCAATAAGTTACACCTTTGGGGGACTCAAAATGAAGGATCATTTGTAGAGTTTTCAGTGTTAAGTGATCAAAAGATCCATTCTCTAACCATTTGTTTCCCAGTAAGCTAGAATATTTCTTATGCCACATAAAACACAGTCTGATAAGCCTTGCTTTTGTCACGCCTGGCTGAATTGGTAGTTTGTAAGAGTCCCAAGCTGCAATTATTTTCCCAAGGGGGGAGTCCTGAATGATATAAAATGTACTATCTTCCACCTCCTTTTTGTAATTCAAAAATTTCCTCACTATGACACAAAGAAAGGTAAAAATTACAATTAAAATTAAAATAGGAATAGAACATTCAAATTCATAAGGACCAAACTTAAACAGGTCAATCCTGGTTGAAAAGCCAGAAGAGGCTTGGTCCTCTTTGGTTCTGCAGTTCCCGGTCCATTTTGTAAAAGGGAGCAAGGCTTGAAAATAGGAGGCTAAGAGTACTTAAGGGTTACAATAGATACTTAACCTAGGCTAGTTCCTTAGCCATTAAGAGAAACCCAATTTAAAGAGACAGGCACATGTGCAAATAAGGAAAAAACAATTCTTAGCAAACTGGGAGATCAGAAGATTGAGGGTCAGCTTTCCTCTTCATGGTCAGCCAAACTGTGTAATTTAAAATTGTAAATGTGGGTTCTAATCTGTCCCCTCAGTTTTTTGGGGAAACTGACTAAAATCACTGATAAAGGAGTTTAGGTTTTTTTAAGGGTTTATTGAAAGGTAGTAAAAGAAAAAGAAAGATTGAGAACAGATTTCTTATAGCCTGAAATCTTCACCTTCCTAAGCTCCCCTGTGAAGTTTCCTGCCACCACGACGATGTCTCGCAGCCAAAGAAGAAGCACGGTTCCACCAGCATCTCCTTCCTCCTTCATGTCCTCCTTTGTGTCCTCCTTCCAGAAATGGGAGGCTCCTCCAGTTGATTGACTGGTAGTATTGATAGACAGTACCCATGAGCAAATGTCACTTTCTGACGCCAAGGACCTTGACTGCATGGCTTGCCCTCAGAGCCCTTCTGCTCATGGCGGAGCTTTTCTACAGTCTCCAGCAGGTGGCATCATTCCAATTATTACAGTCAATTTGGTCTCTAGTTCCTCTGTCTCTTTGAAAACCAGCCTGCTCTTCTGATAAATCTTCAGTTCATGTATTACTGATGCCTAGCTTTCACAATCTTAAACAACTTTTCTGGCATTTTTTTTTTAATTTTTGAGAGGGGAGGAGTGTTTGATTGAATTGACAAAATTATGGGGCTATGAAGATTTCTTTTGGACTATGATATCTCCCTGAGAAAGGTGGGTCATGCACATTGGCACTTCTTGACCTCTTTTTACCTCATTGAGGATGACAAATTGAAGTCTCAGTGATTTGAGGATGACTTGTTTGGCTCTTACTGTCATGATTTGAAGCCAATACTTTGTGCTAGGCCAATAAAATCTTCATCATAGACTTTGGTCCTTTTCACCTTCTTACTCCTTTCTCCTTCTTAAAGAACAGACAAAAATAAAGGAATGAACATTATGGAGCATACATGATTGTTTATCTGTTCATTGATCATAGGTCTAGATGGCCCAGATGCCAATTACTAGTCTAACCCCCATGGTTTTTTTGTGGTCACTAGGAATTGGAAATTGAGGTGATGAACATCAATTGGGGGATGCTCAGCAAGCTGTGGCATATGATTGTGATGGAATTCTATTATGCTACAAGAAATGATGAGCAAGTAGATTTCAGAAAAACCTGGAAAGACTTATATGAACTGATACAAAGTGAAGTGAGCAGGACCAGGAGAACAGCAATATTGTAGTCAGTAACAGCAATATTGTATGATGAACAACTGTGAATGACTTAGCTATCCTAAGCAATACAATGATCCAAGAAAATTCTAAAGGACTCATTATGAAAAATGCTATATGCCTCCAGAAAAGGAACTGACAGTATCTGAATATAGACTAAAGCATACTATTCTCTCTCTCTCTCCTCTTTTTGTTAGAGTTTTCTTCCATAAATTACTAATATGAAAATGTTTTACATGGTTGCACATGTAAAACCTATATCAGATTATTTACTGTCTAAGGGATAGGGAGGGTAGGGATGGAGGGATAGTATTTGGAACTCAAAATTTTAAAAAATGTCAAAAATTGTTTTTACATCTAATTGGGAGAAAATAAAAATTTCTCCATTTGCTGCAACTGATGATTATATGTATGGATGGTGTGGTGCTGGCTTGTGGAAAACGTGTTTTCTTTTTAATTATTAGGCCAAAATTAGTGCAAACATCAGAAAACTGATTTATACTTTGTTGCATATTGGCCTCAGAATCAGTCTGTTTTGGGACAGTTTGATGTATTAAGAAGCAGTACTATATAGTCATTGCTAGCCTCCTCCCCATAGTTCCAACCCATTGGTCCTAGTTCTTGCTGATAGAATCATATACTGTAGGGTTGACATTTTTTCATAGGACAATCCTTACAATATTTGAAGATGGCTATCTTGTACCACTGGAAGTGTAATGTATTTTGGTACCTTTATTACTTCCAAAAATATAGCTACTTGGTTGGTTGTTGTCCTTCATTCTTGAAGAAGATCAAAATGATGTCACTATGTTAGAGCCAAGTTACAATGTGTCTAACTGTGGCTGATCAGAACTCAGAATGCTCTACCACAGGTTGAGCAAAAATAATCCATGTTAACATTTGGGTTGGATTCTTTAAATTTGTGCAACTCATGTTTCTTTTGAGTTCAAATTTGCTCTGTTCATAGAGCACAGCACCTTTCCTCATGTGGGTACACCATGTTGGGCTGTCCTCTGCCAGTGTCATGCAATCAATTTCATATATCTTAAGAAAGATCTTGAGAGTGTCCTTATATAATTTTTTTTTCTGACCACCATATGAGTGTCTGCCTTCTGTGAGTCCTCCATAAAAGTCTTTGAGGCAAACATATGTTTGGCATTTGAACAATAACATGACCAGCCCATTGGAGTTGGGCTCTCTGTAGGTATAGTTTGAATGCTAGACAGTTTAGTTCAAGAGAGGACATCAGTGCCTGGTATCTTATCCTGACAGGTGATCTTTAGAATCATCCTAAGACAATTCAAATGGAAGTGATTTAGTTTCATGGCATGGCATTGGTATAACTGTCCAGGTTTCACAGGCATACTACAATAAGGTCAGCATAGTGACTCTGTAGACCTTCAATTTAGTAGTCAATCTCTCCCACACTTTTCTTTGGAGCCTCCCAAATGCATTATCAATGTATACATTCCTGGAAAGTATACTTCCAAACATATCCTACTCAACTATAAGCTTTTTGAGGACAGGAGACATGTTTTATTCATCTTATTTATTCATAAATTACCTAGCACAATGCTTTATAAACAGTAAGTATCCAAAACATGTCTTATGAATTGTATTATTATGTCATAAATTCAAGTACAAATAGATACATGTATTTAAAAGCAAAACAAAATAAATCCTCACTTTTTTGTTTCTATTGTTCAGCTGTTTCAGATGTGTCCAACTCTTTGTAACCCCATTTGGATTTTCTTAGCAAAGATACTGAAATGGCTTGCCATTTCCTTCTCCAGCTCATTTTACAGATGAGGAAACTGAGGCAAAAAGAGTTAAATCACTTGTCCAGAATCATAAGCTAGTAAGTGTCTCAGGACACATTCAAACTCAGGAAATGGAGTCTTCCTGACTCAGGGCTGGCACACTACCTCACCACCTAGCTGCCCCTGTAAATCCTCACTATTGATTAAGGAATATAAGTATTTAGGATGACCTTATCTGCTTTACCTTGTGTTGTATGGACATTTAAATATCCCTAGATTTTAAGAAATTAAATGCTAACTTTCTTTTTTTTTGGCAGGGCAATGAGGGTTAAGTGACCTGCCCAGGGTCACACAGCTGGTAAATGTCAAGTATCTGAGGCCAGATTTGACCTCAGGTCCTCCTGAATCCAGGGCTGGTGCTTTATCCACTGAGCCACCTAGCTGCCCCCAGATGCTAACTTTCACTGGTATTTCCCTAGCAAAGTTTTCATGGAAAACACAAGATTCTTAGGAATATTTGACAGAGAGAAATTAACTTATCTGGTGAAATTGATTTCAGGTGTCCCAAAGCTCAAGAATGGAACCAATGCTTAATTCTTCTTGGTTTATAAAAAGAATGTGAAATATTGTCATAGTGGTAAGATACCAGTAATATAGCACTGCCCAAATTGTATTTCTCCTAAGTAAAGACATAACTTGTTGCCATGACAACAGCTATACAAAGATAGTACAAGGAAAGAACAAGAAATATATGTTAGAATAGAGAAAAGGACAGTAAATGGCTTCTGATTTGGCTTTGACTCTCTGAGAAATAAATATAAGCATTTTCTAGCTTTCCCCCACAGGTGAGATAGCCATTGATGACATCATGGATGTCTGATCCCTCCACAGGCCATCGCCTTTAATAGACTCCACAAACACCATCTGTGTATGATGAAGAAATGTTTTCAGAAATAAATGAGTCATATGCTAGAGCTTTTCACTTGTCAGTGGTGTAGATAATAGGTTTGTGTGAAATGAAAAATAGACCCATGTTAAATCTCAACTATCTTATACCAAATATATACTGGTATCATTGGGGCTGCCATTAAGCTTAATGGAACTCAAACAACTCTTAACTTGAGCAGATATTTTAAGGTACCCAAGTCCTAAGACTGATCTTTGACTTACGTTATTCTGGCAGAGTTGAGAAGGCATAAATCCTAAGGATAATGTTTAACAGAGGCAGACTTCTTTATTCTTAAAAGGGAAAGTGATGCTTATCCTGCCTTAGATAGTGTACTGAATGTGAACTCAATATCCAATGTCCGACAATACCTAAGTGCCTATGGACAAGTCACTTACCTTTCTACGCAGCACTTTTTTCCGCTTTTCCATTAGTAAATCTAGATCTGAACTCAAATACCTCTAAGGTTCCTCCCAGCTCAAAATGTATGATCCTTCTAAACTGCACTAGAGTTGATGATTGGGGATCCTAAATACTAAACAAACATCAAGGTATAGGTTAGAATCACAACACCAATCCAAGATCCAAGGAGAGAATAAGACCAATGAGGTGAAGGCCAAAGATTCATCAAGCAATAAAAGAAAAGAAAAGAAAAGAATAGGTTTATTACCAACATTGAATAAAAATCTGGTGGGCTCATGTTCATTGCTGGCCTTCTTCAGTCATAAATCAGCTTACAATTTAACTACACCTCCTTCATCCACCTAGCCAGCCTTGTCTCCTAATAAGCCTTGACAATTTTGACTAGAGATAACCCTCCTAAGTACAGCAAGATAATTCACAAATGCATGCCACTGGTCACATGAGGTGGGTGGTTGATACAGGCAAGAGAAACTGGATAGCTAGATTGGTACAGTTTTATTACCATACTTAGAATGAAAACAAGTTCCAATGGCAGGCACTATTAATGGTTATACAGCAACCTGATATTATAAGAAAGATAGGCTTCTAATCTACAACCAGGGTGGTGCTGACTTGACAAACCATTGTTTTTGAACTCTGGGGGTTATCAGGAAGCGCTCTGAAATTTCTAGTTGTCCTATGTCCTCTACTGTGTCTTTTTATTTCTTAGGAGCCTTCTAGACTTCTAATCATTCTAGGAACATGAAACAAGAACCATTTATGAGAATGAACAGTATGCTAATATCTATACAAGTGAAATCACTTGGTGAAATTAGGGGTCTCTTCTGTCCAAAAATACATCCCTTTTAACAGCCTGCTGAAGTGTCTGGAATTTCCATAGTTAGAGAACCATTCATTTGTATTCATAGACATCGTCTCTGAAAATACAAACCTATCAATGGATGATGCATTTTTAAATACTTATTTTTACTCATGCTTATGTTTTTTATATCATGTTCATTTATTTTTAAGCTTTTATTAATATTGTTATCTATATATTCCATTCATTTCTAAATATATACCCTCCCCTCCTCAGAGAACCATCAAGAACAAAAAGAAAAAAATAGAAAAAAAGCAGTTCAGGAAAAAAAAACCCCACAAACTAATGAACACATCAACCAATTCTAGCATTAAATGTTATGTTCCACATTCAACATGTCCCAGTTCTGCAAGAAAGAAGCAATGTATATTTTTCCACCTATTCTTTGTGATCAAGTTGGACGATTATAATTACATATCATTCAGCTTTATTTCTTTTCTCTTCTATTCATTTGAATCATTGTTGTCATTGTGTATATCTGTTTTTTGGTTTTCCATCTTTCATTTCCCATCAATTCATATATCTTTCAAAGGATCTTTAAATTCATTAAATTTGTCATTTCCTGTTACATTGCAGTCAAGTACCAGAATTTCTTGAATTATTTTCCTATCACTAGGCATCTACTTTGTTTTTACTTCTCTGCTACTATAAAAATTACCTTTATGAATATTTTGGGGTTACATGGGATCTTTTGTCTTTTATCTCCTAGAGACAAAAACCCTAGAATTGGGATTACTAGATCAAAGGTTATGGACATTGTATTTACTGTTAGCATAATTCCAAAAAAACCATTCCACAATGGTTGGACTAATTTACAGCTTCATCCACAGTGATTTAGTTTGCCTGTCTTTCTGTTGCCCCTCCAACATTCATTATTTCCACCTTTTGTCATTCTTGCCAATTTGATGGCGGTGAAGTAAGGCTTCAGAGGTGCTTTGATTTCTTTTATTTTTTAATTATGACTGATATCTCTGTTTCTAATTCACTTATTATTTCTACCATATCCTTCTCTTCACTCCCTCCTAGATAGCCATATCTTATAAATATACTTTTAAAGGAAAACAAGCAAACAAGATAATGAAAAAAGCCTGTTATATTGTATTCCACACCTATGTTCCTCTATCTCTAAAGAAGCAAGGGAGGTGGGTGTCATCTCATATAGCAGTTGCAGAGCCAAACTTAACCTTTAAAATTTTGGAACATAAATTTTCAACTTTTTTTTTTGTTCTTTCAAATTACATTGTTGTAGCCATTGTATATATTATCATACTGGTTCTCTTTGCTCTATTTTGTATCAGTACACGTAAATCTTTTCATACATCTTTTTTTAAATAAAATTTTATTTTCCAAAACATATGTAAAAACAAAATTTTAACATCAATTTTTTAAAAACTTTGTGTTCTGGGACAGCTAGGTGGTGCAGTGGGTAGAGCACCGACCCTGGATTCAGGAGTACCTGAGGTTCAAATCCAGCCTCAGACACTTAACACTTACTAGCTGTGTGACCCTGGGCACGTCACTTAACCCCAATTGCCTCACTAAAAAACAAACAAACAAACAAAAAAAAACTTTGTGTTCCAATTTCTCTTCCTCCGTCCATTCCCACCCCCCACCCACAAGAACTCAAGCAATTCAAAATAAGTTATACATGAGTAGTCATGGAAAAAATTCCCAGATTAGCTAGTTGTGAGAGAAAACAGTCAAAAAACCCCAAACTTCAGATTAAGGAATTGTCAAAGAGGAAAAGAAAAAAATTAAATGCGTTTCCATCTGTTTTCAGATACTATCAGTTTTTTCTCTGCAGATGGGCTGCAATCTTCATAAGTCCTTCAGGGTTATATTGGATCATTGCCTTGCTGAAAATAACTACATGCTTCCCAGCAGATCACCCCCAACTATTGTTGTTATTTGGTATATAGTACATTTCACTCTGCTTCAGTTCATGTTGGTCTTTCCAGGTTTTTCTGATAGTATCCTGTTCATTATAACCTGTATATAGTACCTTAAGCTTGACAGAGAATTTTCTTCATAAAAGCCCAGCAAAGTAGGTACCATACGTTTTGCCATTATAATCAATCATCATAACTATTTCCCTCCATCCCACTCCCTTCCCATGACATTAACCCTATCTTCTTTTTACCTATTCCTCCTCAAAAGTGTTTTACTTCTAACTATCCTCTCCCTTGCTCTGCACTCCCCTTTTTCACCCTTCTTTCCTTATCCTCTTCCCCTCCTACTTTCCTGCAGGGTTAAATAGACTGCTCTTCCCAATTGGGTATGAAAGATATCCCCTCCATGATCCCACTCCAATGAGATCAGGGTCCCTGAGCTAATTATGTCTTCTAAATTTTTCTTCCTCTCTCCCTCCTCAAGCCTCCCTATGAGCTCAAGCAATTCAATATGTCATACTGGTATAATATTCATTGCATTTTCACTTTTTATGGCAAAATAATAATCCTTTACATTCATATACGGGAATTTCATCAGCTATTCCCCAAGAATTTAGCAAATTCTTTGTTAGTAACTCTTTGCAATTTTGCCCCTCTCTATCTTTTCCAATCTTGTTACCTTCTGTATCACCTCACCTCCACCTGTTTACATTGGAATCGGATATTCCCACTTTTTGTCATCTGTGACATTTTCTTCATGTGGGGTGAAACATCAGGGTTATTTTGATGCATATTTCTCTTATTTGAGATTTGAAACATTCTTTTATATTATGTTTTTGTTTTGTTTTGGGGCAGGGCAATGGGGGTTAAGTGACTTGCCAAGGGTCACACAGCTAGTGTCATGTGTCTGGGCCAAATTTGAACTCAGGTCCTCCTGAATCCAGGGCTGGTGCTTTATCCACTGCACCACCTAGCTGCCCCCTATATTATTGTTAATAGTTTGTTTATTCATAATCTTTGAACACTTTTCTATTGGAGAATAGCTTCAAGTTTTATATATTTCTGCTAATTGTTTATACAGCTTTTATATCAGGCCCTTGTATATAAGACTCATCAGAAATATTGGATACATTATTTCCCCCAATTGACTGCTTCCCTTCTTAGCACAGTTGTATTAATTCCATTTCTACAAAAGTTTTTCAATTTGGTACATTTTTAAAAATTATGTATTTTATCTTTTTTGATTGCTTATATTCTTTGGTTAAGGTTTCGTCCACTGTTCATTAAATAAAAAACAATGAATATTAATTTAATGCTTTCCAACATCTTTGTCCTTACCTAATTTTCCCTAGCCATGGCTATATCATAGTCGATCTCCTTTAGCTTCTGAGCTGCATA
Organism: Dromiciops gliroides; assembly: GCF_019393635.1. Taxonomy (NCBI): domain Eukaryota; kingdom Metazoa; phylum Chordata; class Mammalia; order Microbiotheria; family Microbiotheriidae; genus Dromiciops; species Dromiciops gliroides. The sequence goes on from NC_057866.1 coordinate 56,903,710, forward strand.
CAATACCCATGCCAGTCTATCTTTTGTATGACTAGCATAATAACTCTCCTTGTCCATTTCATTGTTGTTGTTCAGTTATTTTCAGTTACGTCCAACTCTTCATGGCCCAGGGGGGGTTTTGTTGGCAAAGATTTTGGAGTTGTTTACCATTTCTTTCTCTAGCTCAGATAGGAAGCTGAGGTAAACAGGGTTAATTGACTTGCCCATGGTCACATGTCTGAGGCGAGATTTGAACTCAGGAAGATGAGTCTTCTTGACTACTGTACTTCCTAGCTGTCTTTTGTGTGTACCCACTTGAAAGAATTGAAGAGATTAGAACACCAAGTAGTTAATTATGGGAGCTGGGTGAACCACACTCATTCCATCTTATAACTTAATTCTGGAGTGATTCAATTATCTTTTTTTTTCTAATCATAAAAGTATTTTATTATTTTTCAATTACATGCAAAGATAAATTTTTTTGTTTTTTTTTACAAAGATAGTTTTAAACATTTGTTTTCATAAGATTTTTAGTTCCAAATTTTTCCCTTCCCTCCCTTCCTTCCTCCTTCCCCAAGACAGAAAGCAATTTGATATAGGTTATATATGCACAATCACATTAAACATATTTCCTCATTAGTCATGTTGTGCAAGAAGAATCAGAACAAAAGGGGAAAACCTCAAAAAAGAAACAACAACAACAACAAATTAGTTCAATCTGCATTCTGAATCCATGGTTCTTTTTTCTGGATGTGGAGAACATTTAACTTCATGAGTTCTTTGCAGTTGTCTTGGATCATTGCACTGCTGGGAGCAGCCAAGTCTATCACAGTTGATCATCATATAATGTTGCTGTTACTGTGTACAATGTTCTCTTCACGTCACTCAGCTTCAGTCCACTTAAGTCTTTCCAGACTTTTCTGAAATCTGCCTGCTCATCATCTCTTACAGCACAATAGTATTTGATTACATTCATATAGTACAACTTGTTCAGGCATAAATTCTTATGACATCTACTTGATAGCTTTTGACTAGATATACATTGGTGAGTGGTGGATAACACATTTATCTACCTGTGAGTGATAACTTCACTGTGTGTCGGCTTCACAGATTTGCATTCTTTTTCATTATAGTTTATTATATCTTTTATTTTATTTGTAGAATAAATTTTTATTTATTTTTTATTATTTGTTACTTATTTCTGCTTTCTCATGTTGGCTACTAAGGACATTACAGCAAAGGAAATGCATTTTGATTAAGAGATAGAGGTGGAAAGGATACATTTGAATCTAGTGATATCACCCAGTAAGATCAAACCTGATGAGAGAATTGTGGTGACAATAGGAAGATAGTGTGTACCTGGATTCAAAACTTGTGGGAGTATAGTCACATATACACACAGGGAAGGAGAAAGGATTCTAAAGGGAAAATGTGCTTACATTTATGCCACCAATTCACACTAAAGTCAGAGTGAAGCATATGTGGGACTCAACTATCAGAGAATAAGCTAAAAATTTGATTCTTCTCCCACTTTTGGCTCAATTGCCCAATTTCTACTACTGTCCATTACTCATTGTTATCAAATTGGCTGTTGCTAAGCCTAACCATGTCTCAAAAACATGGATGGAATATCTATAATTTTAAAAAAATTCCAGGGACTCTAACATGTATCATAGAATTATAACTTTAGAACTTGAAAGGAATTTAGAAGATTCTAAGTCCAACCCCTCATTTTACAGGTGAGGTAACTGAATCAGAGTGGTTTTTAAAAAGCATAGTTGCTGATTGCATGAAGATCCTCCTCTTTCCCCTTTATCTTTCTTTGTAGTTTCCTTATCCCTTTATGCCTTACTGCTCACTCCAACCTATATGTAGGCTTAATGAGCTCTCTCAAAGAGAGCCACAGCCTGACTTGAGCTCAAAGTAAGCCCTTGATTCATGTCCATGTATAATTGAAATAAGTCTGATACAGAGGAAAAGGCATTGACTCTGAAGTCAGAAGACCCAGGTTTAAATATCAATTCTATCAGTGACCAGTCGTGTGACCTTGGACAAATTATTTCACCTTCCTGGTTCCGGTTTTCTAATACATATAAGAAGGTTGAACTAGATGACATCTGATCCTTGTAGTTTTAGAGCTCCTATGACTCGAAGCATTCAAAAGAGTATTTCTGGCATTTCAAATCTTGGTAGTATATTTGGGTTAAGATTTTACTATTTTGTGTTGGCTAAACAAAAAAATTATTAAGTTTGACTTCATTAATATGTTTCAGTGTATGAGTGTATGCACATACAAATCCATACATGAGCATATGGATTCTCCATCATGAAATAAAGACTCACCTGGTTATTCAGAAATATATTTCAAAGTTCTTTCCCATATAATCTCATATGGGAATTAGAAATAAGGGTTAATTTCACTTGCATTAACAACTACCTAGTTTCAATACCTTGGTCTACATAGATTTTTAGAAAGCAGAGTCCAGGGGCAGCTAGGTGGCGTAGTGGATAAAGCACTGGCCCTGGAGTCAGGAGTACCTGAGTTCAAATCCGGCCTCAGACACTTAACACTTACTAGCTGTGTGACCCTGGGCAAGTCACTTAACCCCATGTGCCTTTCCAAAAAAAATTAAATAAATAAAATAAAAAAGAAAGCAGAGTCTAGAATTTCTAATGAAAGAAATGATTATTTCTCTCTTTTTTATAAATAACAAATTTTAAATTGAGATTGAGATTTTCCCTATTTCCTCATTCAGAAATCAGTCCCTGTGGGTTATTCAGCTAGTCTCTGAAGGATATTGCTAATAGATGAGATCTCTCAAATCCTTGGGGTACATGTCTTTGATTTTGTGTGGGTCTCCAGTCATCTAGGAGACCTTACAAATAGAATCCAGTCTAAGTGAGATCTTGCCCCTGTCTGTCCTTGGAACCTTCTATTAGAATTTAGGGTAGGGGCAGCTAGGTGGCACAGTGGATAGAGCACTGGCCCTGGAGTCAGGAGTACCTGAGTTCAAATCCGGCCTCAGACACTTAACACTTACTAGCTGTGTGACTCTGGGCAAGTCACTTAACCCCAATTGCCTCACTAAAAAAAAAAAAAAAAGAATTTAGGGTAAGCCAGTTTATAAAGGAGAAAAACACCCAGCAAGATCTAGATAGAGATGGATTCTTTTGCCCAGATTGCTGAAGGTGGCTGAGTCTCTGATTTGGTCACATTCTTTGCAGGAGAACCTGCAGACTTTTTGCCTCCCACCTCATTAGCATGTCCAACTCCTCTCTGATTATGAGCCAAATGGAGTTGATTTCTACCCTCAGGTATACCCCCTTTTTGAAAGGCTTTTTAAGCATTCAGAGGCCTCCAAGGGTTGTCTTTGGTTTATGAAGTCAAATGCCCATCTTTTTATCAATTATTCACTAGCCATCATTAATAAAATGATTCTGAATTACCCAGAAATCATGTCTCTCAGATTTTTCATATGTCACACTAAACTTTAAGTCAATGATAGAAACTCATATTTCCTCCGGTTCTGACACTACGCAAAATTTCTAATATTTATCCTTCTTGAACATTTTCAACAAGATGTTAGAATTCTAAAAGCTACTACCACAAGCTTAGCATTGTCTACTCCCACTCTCATAAAAGTTAGAATTCCCTAGAGACAGGCATTCTTAGGTACTTCAAATGGTACCTGGAGCTATCTTAGTGGTGTATCTATCACCCATTTGTCATGAACTGGCACAACATTTTCCCTCATAAGTAATGTACTTTGTGGAGACTCATAACCTATGAACTGTTTATGGGGGCACTACAGTGATATGCTATTTATCTCTCCTATGGCCTGAAAGATCTCTGCTCTGTTTTCAACTTAATTCATGAAATCCAGTTACCAAGACATATTTTCAGATCTGTGGGAAAAGCCAAAAGTATAGGCAATTTCCAGGTTATTAAAAGTACCTGGACATTTGCCAGTATCCAAGTGGGATACTATTGCCCTGAGGGCAGGAACTGTCTTTTGTCTCTTTTTGTTTTCCCATTGCTTAGCATGGTGTTTGGTACATCATAGGTTTTAATAAATGTTTAATTGATTGATAGACTTCTATTTCACCTTCCACCTCTTCTTTATCCTATTAGCTGTGAACTGTCTTGCCCCCAGTTGGTCTAATTTTTCTATTTAAAAGATAAATATAAACAATACCAAATCATGCTTAAACTCCTTTCAAAAATCATTAACCAGACCCAAATATGGGCCCTGGTTTGGAAGAATAATTATTGCCAATTATTATTAGAATTTTTGGGAAAGATGTAATAATTCACAGTTCAAGAAAATCATCATTACTTAAGGGGGAAGCTAAAATAATGCTTTCTCTTCCAAATGTAAGATTTCTTTTAAAAGGATTAATTTTGTTCCTTTGTAATTATATTGTGCATGGGTTTTTGCTGTCAAATATCAGATGATGAGCTTTTAGATGCCCTTTTATAGAACCACTCAACTTTGCTCATAAAATGGTTGATTGCATTTAATGTTTTCATTACCATTCTATTGACAGCAAATACACTGATGGCACTAGCTGCACATTTAAAGAAGAATCCATTAGAAATGGTGCCATTTTATACCAAAGCTCTAAGAAAGGACATTTCTGCTGAAAAAACTTCTAGTGAAGAGATGGAAGCAGCCAATGGCCCCTTTTCACACAGGAATACCATCCAATACTGGAACATTTTCCCACCCACAAGAGTCCTCATTAATTTGCTTGGTTATTGGGACTAAACAGCCAGTACACATTTTAATTGCAGCACTTGCAGGTGGTTTAGAGGACCCCCTTTCCTCTGTCATGTTTCAAGATGATTCAGCAATTCCACTGTTTCACAGAACACTGGAGGGAGAGAGGAAAGAGGAAGGGGGAATAGAGAAGGGAAAGTGAAAAAGAGAGAGAGAGAGGTGGGGACACAGGGATAGGGAGAAAGATAGTAGAGACAGAAGGTTAGAGACAGAGAAAAGCAGAGACAGAGAATGATAGAGGGAGGGAGAGGAAGACAGAGACATAAAGGAGAAAGAATAAAGGGAGAGAAAGATGGATAAAAGACAGGAGGGTGGGGTGGGAGACAGAGAAAACAACATTGCTTTCATTTATGAATCAATAGAATTCTTCCTGACCAAGCTATCTTTGTTCATTTAAATGAAATAATGTATTTCTAGCTATTATCCCATTGAATTTATTAATCTTTTTGCCTGTTTCAAAAACCATAATGATTGTTATTATTACAAAAATAATCAATTTCAATGCGGTTTTGTCATATAAGAAAACTTGCATGGGTTTCTAAATTAAAGTATAGAGTTATAAAAACAGAAAGGAAAGGAAAAAAAAAGAAAGGCCCTGGTGTCATATATATCATTTGCACATTCCTATTAACCTTAAGTGTATAATAACCAGGGCATGTGCATTTTTCTGTCTGACTGGCATCACTGCCGATTCATCTGTATTTTTTTGAATCCTGATGCTGGAAATAAGATGGTCTTTCCTGTACTTAATTAGAATGATGTTTAGGTTTGCCATAATTCTGGAGTGAAAATTTCATAGAGAATAAAGTAGAGTCCTTACAGACTACAATTTTGACAGCTCTTATAAACACTGGGTAGATATTTCAATATCCATGTGATGCTCAGAATTATCTTACAAAACATCCTCACTGAAAGAAAGTTTAATGACATTTTATAGCAAAAAACTGAAAGATGAATAAACATACTTTATTTTTTCAACCTACAAATAGTTTAATTCAAGTACTAGGCATTGATGACATATTTTCTTACCCTGGCTTCTGTTATATTCTCTCTTTGGTGGACTATGCTCCTAAATATCTATATTTAGAATATGGGATGGGGGAAGGAAAGGACTTAGAGTTTCTTTGCTATCAAAGCCATGATATTGAATCACACCATTTAAAAAATCAATATAAAATCTACATTAATATGCCATTAATTCCATTTATTACAGATCTTACCTGATAACCTATGAAATTAATTAAAACATGGGGCTCCAGTCAGCTTTCAGACAGATTTGAAACTAAGACATCAGAATTCAGATTATATTTAATATCTAATTGTGAACTCATGATGAAATACACTTTCTTCTTCTCCTCTCAGTAAAGAGGAGGTATATTACAGATATGGTATATTAAATTTGCTGTCAGATATTGCAGTTTGGAGTGATTTAACATTTTTTCTTTAATGTAAGAGATGGTTCTATGGATGCTGGTGCAATTGGTAAGTCCTGGTCCCTCTAGATGCTAATATTCTTCCATATAAGAAATATCTTTTGGGGGGAGGTATGTTTTATGTATGTGTATGTAGACATATGCTCTGTATATTTTTGTGTATGTGTAATGCAGACTAGTGGATAGAGGACATGCCTAGAATGATCTGTGTTCAGGTACTGCCTCTAACACATACCAGCTGTACTAAGTGATGACTCCGGGCAAATACTTTACCTTTGTGTTCTAGGTAGATCTCAGAGACTATCATTGGTAAAGAAAGTAGTCATCTGTATTGGGAGAAGGAATTTCCTTACTTGGCTATTCCCTATATCAAGGAAATCAAAGGTCCCATCCCTATCTCAAATGTTTTATGTGTTATATCCTCCAATATCATATTAGCTCCTTGAAGAGAAGAATTGTTTTATTTTTGTTCTTGTATCACTAATGCCTAGAATAATGCCTCATTCATAGTGAGTGCTTAAAAATAAATGTTTGTCTATTAAAGTGAGAGTTTGTTTCTTTAAGAAATCAATCAAAAATAGTTTAAACAAATCAAGACTATGGAGTAGGCTAGTTCATAAGAATGGAGATTTCATTCCAGTGCCATCTGATCATAGGTGAGTTGCAGGGTCAGCCCCGGATGGTTCTTCACCCACATCCATATATTAATGATGACAAAAACAAATTTCAAATCATATTAAGTGTAGTCTTGAAGGAAATGAGGTCACAAAAGGGCAACAAAAAAGAGGAAGAAATGGTAAGAAATGGCAGTTCTCTAGTCTACTAACATCTTAGGTGTCACATCTTATATCGTAGGTGCCACCTTTTGTTATAATGAGGGATTTTTAGCCTTTGATTGCATGCAGATGATTCTCTATTATTTCTTAGTATCAGTTGAGGGGAAACCATTCTTAGTTCCTTAATGTTATTTCCCAGTGGCACTATCATGGGAGGCCCCCCAAAGTATGGCCTTGATGTAATCATGCCAATCATGCCCTGGAAATGACATTGATTAGGAACATGAAATGATGTGATTTGAAAGTAGCATACTCCAAATTAACTACTGGAATAAACTCTGCTTCCAATACAAACACCATTATGGTATGACATTCTTTTCTCCATTCAGAGGGTGATATGAGGATCACTAATCCCATCCTCCATTCAAGCATTTTAACCCAATTAATGCACATTCTAAGCCTAGGAATAGAAGATGGGTTTTTCATTTGAAACAGGGTAGCAGTTCCCATTGATATCAGATATGTTTGCTGCTGTTGTTGTTCAGTCATTTAATCATATCTGACTCTTTATAACCCTATGAACCATACTGTCCATGGGGCTTTCTTTGCAAAGATACTGGAATGGTTTGCCATTTCCTTCTCTAGTGGACTAAAGCAAATGGACATTGATATCCCCAGGGTCACACAGCTAGTAAGTACCTGAGACTGAATTTGAACTCAGATCTTGCTGGCTCCAAGTTCAGAGCTCTGGCCCAAGATCTATTACTAAGCTTGAAATGTGCTAACTACAATTTTGCCTATAATATTTCAGGAAAACTGAATAGCAGACTCTAATGAATTTTGATAGAACTGACCTATCAGTACAAGGAAGGATGCAGGGAAGATGCATATAGATATTTTTTCTCTTTGTTGGACAGTATAGAAGCATCTAGAAGTATTTTTCTCTCTCTCGTTTCCTTTCCAATTCTTTCTCTTGTCCTCCTTCCTTCATTCCCTCATTTCGTGCTTCACTTACAACTGTAAAACTTTATATGAAGGCAGTAGGAATAAAGGGTTATCTATTTGCCATCTAATTTCATGCAGCACCAATTGTGGATAATGAGTAGGAGGAGGAGGAAGAGGAGCTTAGGTCTCCTTGTCTCACCCAAACCAGAAAGGCAATGGCCTCTATAGGCCAATCTCACTGCTGATTCACAGGGAAACTTTAACTTTTTCTGTTTCTAACCTGGACTGATTCCTGAGGTCTGGTGATCTGCCAGCTTCAGAATGAAGAGGAAAAGAGTCCAGTGAAACATCATGAGGAAAACATAGATCAGTGTGGTTCTCATCACAGACCACCGAGCTGTCACCATTTGAAAACAATACTATCAAAAAACACAAGACATGCAAGGAAAGGACATCTATGCATGAGTGTGCACATGTTCTCTCCTAACTGCTTATTTATTTCCCCACTTGGTTGGAGAAAAACATTCCCATTTGGAAAATCCAGAAAATTTAGTGACGCTATTCCATTGTTTGGGTCATTCTGGCTCTGCAGAGAATCCAAACTGCCTAAATGTACAAAAACCCAGCAGACTAATTCAGCATTGCTGACTGACTCTACTCTTCCTTAAATATCTTGAATGACACTTTCCTTCTGTGCTTCCAAAACTGCAGTGAATCGCAGCCCAGATGTGGAAACTCTGCTGCTGTATAACTCTTAAGGACTGAAGCAGCCCGCTACAGTTAGCATTGCCAAAACTGCTAGCCTTGGTATTGATCTCTCCTCCAGAAGTGCTCACACTTATAAAGCCAATTCTCTCATACATAGTTTAGGAATTAAAGGATTGACCTTATTTCAAAAAAACAAAACTTAATGAGCATGCTAGATTGTTATGAGTGATAGCTCATAAAACATCATGAAGAAGTAGAAAGAAAAACAAGCTTGGGAAAAAACTTGGGAAAGGATCGAATTAAGCAAGATTATTATAAGACCATTCAAGGATAAAATTCTAAATACAACAAAGAGGCAGAAAAAGGAATAAAAACAGTTCTGTCAAAATTCCTTTACAAAATTCTTGGTTACAACAATGACAATGGAACCACTACATTAACAACACAATCCTTAATAGATTAGATAAGACAAAGAAAGTAGAATAATTTAGTTGTATATAAAGGGCCTCCCTGAAGAAAGTATTAGGAATTGTCAGGCAGACTTTTATAATGGTATTCCACAAGTCATGTTTTTGCAGTCACACAATTAACTGGAAGGTATAGAGAATATACCCTCCCACTGTCTTTATTGTTAGTTGATTATATTTATTTAATTATTTAGGTTATATTTTCAACTCTGAATTGTCTCCCTTCCTCCCAACCTCACATTAGAGAAGGCCAGCATTACACATATACACAAGTACACGCATACATATGTGTGTATATGTGGAACCATACAGTATGTACGTCTCTACATCAGTTCTTTTTCTGAAGGTAGATAGCATTTTCCTTCATAAATCCTTCATAGTTTATTTGAATTATCACATTACTCAGAATAGCTTTGTAATTCAGAATTACTCCTTGAACAATATTGTCTTTACTATATAAAATATTCTTTTGGTTCTGATCATTTTAGTTTGCATTATTTCATATTTTTTCTAAAACCAACTGGCTCATCATTTCTTACAGCACAGTAGTATTTGGTCACAATCATATACCACAAGTTATTCAGTTATTCCCCAGTTTATGGACATTCCCTTACTTTCTGGTTGTTTGCCACTATGAAGAGAGCTGCTATAAATATTTTAAAACATATAGGTTCTTTTCCTTTTTCCCTGAACACGATGGGGAATAAACTTAATAGTGGTATTGCTAGGTCAAAGGCTATATACAGTTTTATAACTCTTTGGGAATGTGACAAATGAAAACCCTAAAAGACAGAATTTCTAGATAATTAATAATCAATGTATTAATTAGATTATCTGGTAATCAATATCTGATCAGTGGTTTCCCTCAGTAATCAAAGATCCCAATGGAGACCCTGAAATGACTTAAATCCCTTCTGAAAGAGAATTCCCCTGACAAGTGAAAATCAACCCTCATTGGTAGACATTTAATGACAAAGTGGCCTAAAAGTCTTCAAGTCTTCAGGTCCTTCTCCTGAAAATGTGGATTGGTCATGAGACTCACCAGCCTCAAGGCATGTGGGCAAGGGGAATCATCTCCATGTAGACCTCCAGTCTGGTTGGTATTCTCCTTAATGTTCTAGGTCACCCTAAACTCTAATGGAGGAGATGAAGGACAGGGTAAGGGCTTATCCCTGAGTGGATTCTGTTTATAATCAAAACAGAAATTAGGTCTCATAGTCTAGTAAAGTCCTGCACAAAATTGGCTAGCATAATTCTAAAGGGCTAAGAACAGTCCCATCAACCAAACATGCCCTTCAGGGACTGACTGACCTTAACAGTTGGACCTATACAGAAAATAGAAGGAAAATGGATGGATCACAATTAATAATTAATTATTAATAAAATAATATATTAATTTCTCTCAGGCATAATTCCAAATTTATCTCTAAAATATTTGAATCAGTTCACAATTTCACCAATAGTGTGTTAGTGTCCCAAATCTTTCCAAATCTGCTTCAGCATTTGTTATTTTCTGCTTCTCTCATTTTAGCCAGTTTGATAGGTATGAGATGGTACATCAGAATTGTTTTAATTTTCATTTCTCTAATCAATAATGATTTAGAGCATTTTTTCATATGATTATATATAGCTTTGATTTCTTCTTCCAAAAACTTCTTGTTTATATCTTTGACCATTTATCAATTGGGGAATGAATTATTTATTTGTTTATACCAATCATATTTATCAATTGGGGAATGATCACATATTTTTAAAGTATTTGGTTAAGAAGAGTGAAATATAACTTTAAAAGACCTACTCTAATAAAATGACTGCCATTAAAATATACATTAAAAATCATCTACTCCTTGAAACATAATTTTATTGGAAAAATTTTTGATTATTAGCATCAAGTGAAAAATATGTTTCATGTTGATCAACGTGGTTTGCCATCAAGGAAAATTTTTAGTGCAAAGCACATATCAGATTGAGTTTTCTTGTAAATTGCAAAGTTCTCCACATGCTTCTGGGTGTTTTTTGTGGGAAAGGGATGAAGTAATAGAATTATACTTATTATATCAAGTCCCAGAACATTACTTAATCACAAAAATGAGAACAATAATCACTCAAAAGAGTTTGACCTGACCTCCACATGAGATAGCTCAAGTTTCAAGAGCAGAATCTGGACTTTTAAAGTTTGAGCTGGTCAGGACCTCAAAGATAATTTAGTCCAATCACCTCATTTTACTAATGAGGAAAATTAAGGCCCAGAGAGATTGTGTCTTGCCTAAAGTCATACAGCTAAGAATTGGCAGAACTGAAATTTTTAACCTGGGTCCTCTGACTCTAAACCCAGTACTCTTTTTACTGTACCAAATTTAGTTAGGGTATAAATATGGATAACATGCCGCCCCCCCCTCCCCACGAATCAGCATTAATAAGTGCTTACCATGTGTTAGACACTGGGAACACAAAGTCAAATGTAACATAGTCCCTGTCTTCAAGTATCTTATACTCTAATCAGGCTGCCAACAGAATCATATATATATATATATATATATATATATATATATATATATATATATATATATATATATATATATATATATATACTAAAGCTTACAAAACAACCTACTGGCAGTTTAGGAAGGGAATGCACTTCTAATTAGAGATAAAGAAATCAAAAAAGACCAGTAGAAAGTAGTTCCTGAGCTGAGCCTTGTAGGAAACCAGAGATGCCAGAAGATAGAAGAAAGAATTGTATTACAGGCATGGTAGTGGGAGGAGGGGCATCCAGTGCAAAAAGATAGAGAAAGAACATAGGTTAGAATGTTTAGAGAACATCAAGTAAGTCATTAAAGTCAATATGATTTTTTTTTATCAATTCTATTACAAAAGCAGAGTTTTGTTGGGAAATGGCAGCAGTGCAAATAAAAGCAACAACAAAAAATTTTAAACTTTAAAGTGTAGTTCTTGGGCACTCAAATTCTTAAAACCAAAGAAGTATGCTTTGGGAAAGGGAGGGGAGTTAGCTGTAAAACTTAAGGCAATTGTGTGGCTTGTCAAGTAAATGTTTATTTATGGTAGGAAAACATTCAGAGAAATTTAGCATACTCTGGGGAACTTGTAAAAGGAGATTTCATAGTATGTTAACCTAATGTTTGTGAATTATCACATTGGAAACAAAGATATATTTGAGAACATATCCTAAGCTAATGCTATATTATATTGTGTTATGATCTCAATATTGGTTAATATTTATTCAGTAATGTGTTAAGATAAAAGATCCTGTAGGTAATAATAGATAAGAGTTGACCTTGGTCAGGAAGACCTGAGTTCAAATTTTGACCATAATATACTCTGTGTGATCCTGGGCAAGTCATGTAATCTCTCATTGCCCCCAGAAAACTCTATAATACTATATATTGCAGAAAACATGGCAACGTGCACCAGTAGAGAGAATTTTGTCAATGAGAATGTCCTTTGATAATGAACCCACAGGTCTGATTATTTAAAAAGCTAATATTTATGTTTTACCAAATCATTTGCTTACTAGAAAATAATTGTGGGAACCTTGAAATAAAGAGCAAAAATCTTTGTTCTTGTAGTAAGTACAAATATCAGTCTAGAGGGTGGGAAATAGACTACTCTATAAGGCATTGATTTGGAGTCAGGAGAATCTGGGTTCTAATCCTGCCCCCAATTCTTATTATCTGTGTGACTCTGGGCAAGTGACTCAATCTCTCTGTACCTCAGTTTCCTCCTGTGGAAAAAATGGAGCTGTTTGGACTTAGGGATTCCCAAGGTCCATTGTAGTTCAAAATCTATGATACTATGAAATCAAGACATGGCATATAAGGGTTGTGTTTGTGAACATAATTTGCTGATTTATGATGATCCGTTCCAAGACAAGCCTCTCCCAAAGAAATTACAGAATATCCCACCAGAATAGGAAAAAAGGAGAAAAGGTAAAGAAAAAAGGCCTTCCTCTAGATTTGTGGTTGTCAGGGCATAGGAGAGAGATATCCACTAGGAGAAAATTTGAAAGGACCACATGTGTCCTAGAGGTAAAGAAAATAGATGTATAAAAGATGTTATCAGACCTCTGTTTAGAGAGCTGCTTTTCATAGTGTTGGGCAATCAGCTACCATTGGCTTTGCTGGCATGATGTAGGCAAAAAAGCTTCCTGATATGTAAGCATAGAAATATCTATCTTTAGGTTGTCCTGTGATTCTAGCCCACTGTGGTAGGAATTCTTAACCTGGGGCACAAGAAGTTGTTTTACTTAATACCCCTTTTGATAACTCTATTTCAATAGGATTAATTTCCTCACTAATTCTGTGAGTTTTTGTAATGTCTTTCAAATATCACATTGTGAAGGCATCCCTAGAGTTCACCAGAATCCCAAAAGGGCCCATGACATAAGAAAGGGTAAGAACCCCTGCACTCTGAGAAATAAGAGAAAGTGATCATACTTGAATGATGATTTCAAAGGCTGTTAGTCACACTCAAAATGTACAATATGAAAAAGGAAATAAATATTTTCATTCTTCCATATTTTCTGACTGAACCACCTCCTTTTTAAAACATCTCTGCCCCTTCCCAATAATTTCATTTTCTCCACCAAAAGGTTTTTTTTCCCTCATAACATAAAAACCATTGAAATTTTTCACGTTGGATGGGTTAGAACTCAATTTTTAACCACTTCAGCCCATGCTACCTTTTTGTCTTTTTCCTTGCTTTTAAAATATGTTATTTATAAAAGACACTTAGGTAAAATGCATGATTTAAATTTGTTTTCTATGTCCATTGTATGCTTGCCAAAGATCTGTTTCCATCTGCTTTCCCTTTCTATGTTTAGCCCTCTTGAAATTTTTCACTCAGGGAGATACCCACAGCACTGGAAACATGTCAACAAATCTGGAGGGAAGTTTCATTTATTTCTGACTCTTAAATTGATCTCCAGTGTTCAATAAAAAAAAAATCTAAGGGCAGGAGGTACATGTAAATAAGGAGCCAATCCTGAGGAACTCTTGGGTAGGGAGAAGAACCATTTTCGCTTCTAGCAGTCAAGAGCCAGGGAGCAGAATAGCTTGGAGGAGTACTTTGCAAGTTATCATCCTCGAACTGTTTGGGTAAAAAGAGTTATGATTAAAACAAGAAAAAAGGAGACAAAGAATTGTAAATTGTACAATTTAATTAATACATTCAAAAGCAGCAGGTGTGCTATAAAAAGAGAACTGTGGACTAACATAAGAAAACACTGGTTATGGTAACTGCAGAAATACAAAGGGAAACATTAAGCAATTAAGTAGTAGGAGATTGCCAATCCAAGCACAATGATGCCCTTTGATTGTCTTCCATAATTAGCATTTCCTATTTTGCAAAGCAATTATTTGCATCCTTTTTCTTCTCTAATGGATTTTATTAATCACATCCACCAGAAGTTTTTAAAAAAGCATTTATTATCCACCAAAGCAACCATATTGCAGATTGCATTTGTAAGGAATGGAGAATACTAATTGAAAGAAGTTTTTGTAAGCCAATTCTTAGTAAGTGGATAAGTTGGCTTCAGTGGCAGAGCAGAGGCTAATTAGACAAATATAGGTGCCTATAATTTTAGAGATGAATTGACCATTATCTGGACAAAACTCCTCATGATATAGATAAAGTAATTTGAAGTTCCAAGAAGTAATATTATATAATTACACTCAGGCAGGGCTGAAAAGAAGAGATTAGTTGCCTTCTCGTATCTCTTTGAGTCTTCCTTGGTCGTTATTTCTCAATGATCGATTTTGCTTCTTTTCTTATTGTTCTTTCAATTTACATTGCTATTGTCATTCTATATATTATTGTCCAAGTTCCTGTCTCCCTCCATGAAAGGGGAGGTCCTTCAAGCTGATTGGTTGAGGGGGTGTTCCTGTTGATGTCATAGTCTACAGCATCTGAGAACAACACCCCACTCAGGGCCAGCCAGATGTGGTCTTGATTTAATAATTCTTAAGTAGGTTCTCAGTCAATTTCTCAGTCTCAACCCAATTCAATCAATTCTAAATCAATCTTCATGTGGGGCTCCTGGGCGTCTGCCAAATCCCATTATTTTATCACACCTGTCATGGTCCTCTTTAAAAATGAAGGATGGGGCAGTTAGGTGGCACAGTGGATAGAGCGCCAGCCCTGGATTCAGCAAGACCTGAGTTCAAATGCGACCTCAGACCCTTAACACTTACTAGCTAGGTGACTCTGGTCAAGTCACTTAACCCCAATTGCTTTACCAAAAAAAAAAGTGTAAAAATGAAGGACAAACAACAATAGCAACCTTCTGTCTGGAATGGTCTATATCCTCATCTCTGCCTTCTAGGAGCCCTTGCTTCCTCACAACTCAACTCAATTACTACTTTCTGCATGAAGCCTTCCTTATCCCCAGACACTCTACTGCCTTCCCTCTCTAAACTACCTTAAGCTTGTTTTAGATGTATTCTGTAGCTACTTTTATATGTGCATATTTTATTTTATGATAGAATGTAAACTCCATGAGAGCAGGAGCTATTTATTTTTTTGTTTCACTCTGTAGAAACTAGCATATAATAGATCATTAATAAGTCTGTTGATTGTTGATAGATTTAGAAAGCCAGCTATCCTACCTTCTAGACAAATATCGATGAAAATAATTCTTGGGAAACAAATGGCAGTACTCACTCAAGTAAATTCTTTACTAGTTAATATAATATTGATAGATCTATAGTATCTTAGAACTAAGAAATATATCAGGTCATGGGATCATAGCTTTAGAGATGAAGAGGATATTAGAGATCATCAACTCTTTCATTTTATGAATGAGGGAATTAAGATCCAGAGAGTTTAAATGACTTGCTGAAGTTTATATAGCAAGTTGGTGACAAAGCTGGGACTTTAATCCAGGTATTCTAGCTCCCGAGGCTAGTCAATTTTCTATTCAAGTATCCCATGTCTCTTATCCCATAAAGGCATACAGAAGTTTAACCCCAAGAAACATAGGAAATGACAACAATGGGCAGATTTCCTTCCTGTATAGGAACAATAGTGTGGCTCGCTTATGACAATCCAATCTAAGTATTATTAAGTGCTTTCTAGTGACATGACATTCAAAACCTGCTCCTATTCTGTACGTAGCTCAGTATCAAAGTGCACAAAGCCCTAGAAAGGGTAGCCTCTGCCAGTAGTCTGAAAATAGACTACAAACCCAAACTATTAAAAAATAAGCAGCAGATAATCTTGGGTTGCTTCAGCTTCTTAACAACAATTAGACAGCAATGTCATCTACAGTAGCACCTTTGGCTGCGTGGACTAGTGACAGAGTAAAATTATTAAGCTGAAACCCACCACCAATTTAGAGACCACTTAAGGCTGTTTTAAAATAGAAATACGAACACTATCTTAACTGTGATGAAGCATTCAACACTGCTATAATGCTTCTTTATCTCCTTGGCTGCTGCAATTATCTTTTTTAAACTGGACAATGAATAATTATAGCTCTATTATAAACTTTTGAGGTCATTGGATGATGCCCGTTTTTGCAATTCCATTCTTCACAAACCTTCTTTAAGCTGTTCTAATTGATCTTTTATACAATTGTTCTATTTATAAATGGTATTTATCGCATAGAGAGTACATTTCTTTGTTTTCTGCCTTGAAACACTTGTGCTGTTTCCCTATCACTTAGGCTTACAAATAATAGCAAAATTATTATTCCTCAAGGTCATACCTTTGGGCGTTAAAAGAGATAAATCTGAATTCTCACATTCAGATTCTCATCTAACTTTCTGAAAAATTCTCTGCCCACATCTGAATGTCTTCATTGTTAATAAATGTTCAATGAAGGTTTTCAAAAAATACTTCAAAAAATTACATGGCATTAAAAATGTGGATTGGAGGTCCTCCATGACCTGTCATCAGAATTCTCCAAAAGAATATAGGTACATGAGTTCAGGGTTTAGGAGATAGACTTTGGGATGGATGGTACTTGCAAACCTTAGTGAATTCAAGGTAAAGGAGTAAAAGATCTCTTTCAGCAAGACTGAGGAATAACTATGGGAGGAGGGAGCTATGTTTAATTGTAGTAAAAGTTAATACTGAAGAGATGGAATATTGGGCAGAACCAGGAGATAATCAAGTTATACAATAACAATAGCATCGTAAAGACAAAGAACTTTGAAAAACATAAGAACTCTTATCAAAGCAATGACCACAATTCCAGAAGACTCATGAGGGTACACACTACCTACATTTTGACAGAAAGATGGGTCTCAGAGTGCAGATTAAGACATTTTTTTTGTTTTTCTTTCTTTTTCAATTGAAGGGGTGTCCTGGGAAGGAGAGAAGGTGAATTTTTTTTGGTGAGGCTATTGGCATTAAGTGACTTGCCCAGGGTCACACAGTTAGTAAGTGTCAAGTGTCTGAGGCCAGATTTGAATTCAGGTCCTCCTGAATCGAGGGCTGGTGCTCTATCCACTGTGCCACCTAGCTGCCCCAGGGAAGGTGAATTTTTATTTATTAAAAACAGTAAATTAAACTTTAAAAATGAAACATATTAATTAATACTAAAACAGGTACATAAATGTGGAATAAGCTTGTAAGAAGCCAAGGGATAGATGCAGTGTAGCTAATAAACTATAAAGGCCAAATCAATAAACTGATTTATTTTTAAGGACCCACTATGTTCCAGGAACTGTGCTAAGAGCTGCAGTTCTAAAGAAAGGCAAAAGATAATTCCTGTTTTCAAGGCATATAATATAAAACAATCATTTACAAACAAGTTATATATAGAATAAATTTGAAATAATCAGCAGAGGGAAGGCACTAGAATTAAGAGTGGTTGGGAATAGCTTCTGGTAGAAGGTGGGATTTTAGCTGGGATTTGCAGAATGTCAGGGAAATCAGAGGTGGGGGAGAGCATTCCAAGAATAGGGGAAAGCTTAGAGTTTAAAGTAAAGAATAGCAGGACCAACATAATTTCAACAGAGTTTAGCTATGTCAGAGGGTAGCATAAATATGGAATATAGAAAGAAATATTGACATTACTGAACTCTAGTGATTGTTACAGAAGTAATGACATATAGTTTCAGGGAAGGAAAAATAGAATCTGGATGAGATATGCAAGTCCATTCATTATTGTAAAGGTCCATTAAATATTCATACCCTTTGTCCCAGTGATCCTACATCTGGATATGTCTTCTCACCAGAGATCAAAGACAAACAAAAATATACCAAAATAGTCATAGCTTAGAGGACAGTAAAGAAATAGAAATAAGGTGTCTGTTGTTTGAGGAATGATGGGAAAAATGTTATTTTAATGTAAAGGAAATTTAATGTACTGTAAGAAACAATAAATACAAGGAATTTGGCAACATATCATATATAAACTAACAGATGAAGCAAGCAAAACCCGGACAATCTTCCATATGACTACAATGAAGGTAAATGAAAAGAATGAGAAAAGGGAAAGTGAGTCCTATGTAATTATAATTACTAATTTTATTCCTAAGGAAGAGTTGAAGAATACATCCCTCCTTTCACTGTGGAAGTATAAGCAAACAAACAAACAAATAAACAAACAAACAAATAAATAAATGATTTGCTGAATTGTTGAAGTCTATCATAATGGCCATACTTCAACTACTGTCAAATTGGAAGGACTTGTATTCCACATTGGCTTTGCTTTGGAGCACTTTTGAGATATCCTGTATAACAGCATTATAGCCAGAACATCATCTAGTCCAATAGTGTCATTTAATAAACAAGGTATATGAGTCCCAGAGAAGTTTGAATCGAGGTCCTTTGGCTTCATAGAAAGTACTTTTTCCACTGTACCAACCCAATCCCTCTAATCCCAAGCCCATTGCCTTTTCAAACAGCAGATTTTTTCTCAGGAAAACATTTGTTTTTGGAGGCCAAGGGCACCCAGAAGTGATAATTTATATGATATAGGCATATATTTTTAAAGAGTTATGCCAATAGATTCCTGAGTACAAGTTACACATATATAGTTCTTTGATAGAGGATAGGAGTTAGCCAAGTAAGGAAACAATTAGAGGATAATCACTGTAAGATCAAATTTTAACATTTTAAAATCATAACCACAGCTGTGGAACTCCTACTGCAAAAGAGCTCAAATGAAAATAGCTCAGCCATCATCACTGCTGCTGCCTAGTGGTAGGCTGAGTTCAGGAAGCTTTGCCAACTGCCTACAATGTGCAAGGCTTTTCTTTCAGGCAGGAAATTTTTCACTTGCTTCTTAATCCTAATTGGGCCAGTTAAGGGAGGGAAGGCTGTTGCTGATTATGTAGGCTCCCTGATGGTTTAGAAGTGAGCAATGAACTGTATGGCTGAGGGCTGGTGTTCATGCAATTCATAGATAAAGTCTCTGCTTTCTTGCATCTCTCCCAGATAATTCCATCAACAGCATAGATAATAGGAAAAATGTTAGCACTTGACCTGATCAAGCTCTCAATTCTCTTGGAAAAGAGAGAACACAAAGGAAGTTGCTCTTTTATAATAAAGGATTTGGACTCTACTGACAATGTTATCCAAGGCTATGTGAACCACATCTTATTTTTTGTATTAATTCCTTGGTAGATGGAGTGCTCTCCCCAGAAGATGCCCCACTGAGAAACAACACCTGTTGTGTATGGGTGAGTTTTTTTCAGGTAGTTTCAAATCACAGACTTGATCTGCCAATTACTGGAATCTGCTCTTCATCCATCTGTCATAATGTAAAGGGAGATATTTAGGAGAATATTTGACAATCAGTATGGAAAGCTGTCTAGTTCCCAGACAAGGTACTCCACATGGTAGTGCATTGATCAGGTAGGCAGTTTAATGAATCTGCCATCTTGTATCAGCAGCAGTTTCTAAATTAAGGCGTATTCAGTATAAAAGCCTTATTATAATTCAAGACACTTCCCAGCTACAGCTGTAAGATTCGATTAAATCAATATGGGCCGATGAAGAACAGCTTGTTGTGGGAAAGCATTGTAAAAAGGCATGGGCTACAGGAGGAGAAAAATGCCAGGCTCCATTCTGCTAAGAAAGTTGGAAGAGAAATTCAACTTCCCCAACTGTCTGCTGAGAATCCTTCCCTTTGGAGAGCAAGGATTTGGCATTTCCAAATACCCTAATTAGCCATTGCTAAACCCCAATGGAGAGATTTTCATGGAATATCCCCAACAAAAGTTACACTATCCAGTTCAATTGAATAAACATTTATTAAGTACACTTTTCTGAAGTCAAGATTCTCATTCAGAGTAGTCTATGAATTAGCTAGGTGGCTACAATTACAATATGTACTTTCTTTTTTCTCTTTCTTTCTTTCTTTCTTTCTTTCTTTCTTTCTTTCTTTCTTTCTTTCTTTCTTTCTTTCTTTCTTTCTTTCGTTTTTGGTGGGGCAATGAAGTTTAAGCGACTTGCCCAGGGTGACACAGCTAATAAGTGTCAAGTGTCTGAGGCCAGATTTGAACTCAGGTCCTCCTGAATCCAGGGCCGGTGCTTTATCCACTTCACCACCTAGCTGTCCCCTACCACATGTACTTTCAAGGAGGCTATATTAGAGGGTAATTGTTTGGCCATGTTAACCTCCCATCCATCCCTCATTAGTCATTTAGGGAAGTATTCTTATAAGATTGTCAATAAAATGAAACTAGAAATAGAAGATGCCTCCCACTCCCCCACCCCAAATTAAGTTTTCTCAGGAGGGACACTGGAGCAATGCTTATCTCAGTAAATGTGGGAATTGAACCTAAACCATCCAAAGACTATGCTAACTATAACAACACATAGCATTTAAATGTTTCAAAGCTTTTGCATGTATTATTTCATTTGCACATTATAACCATTTTTATTCATGGGCAACCACCCCTAACCCCAAAGCTCATTTGCATACCCTTTCTAGATAAATGGACAGGACCCACCCCAGAGTCCTGTCCATTTTATCTCAGAGCCAAATCCTTAGAATAAGTGAGAGTTGGAATGAGAAAATAGGATCTTCAGATCAAAGATTTAGTGCTTGAAGTCATCTTAGAAGTCATCTAGTTCAGATGTGTCAAACACTCCTGGGTGCAGCCAAAACCAGATTAAATGAAATTGGGAAATATTTGACAAAATAAAAAATAATAATACATGAATAATATAACACTTTAAATTGAATTCAATATGTGACCTGCAGGGATTCTTATGTATGAATTAGTGGCTCCTGTTTCTATTTGAGTTTGACACTAGTGATTTAGACTATTCCCCCCATTTTACAGATGAAGAAACTGAGTTGATGCAGGAATTAGGCAGAATTTTTGAAGGGGTGGCATGGAGAATGGCTGATCCTGGATGCTTAATATAGTAATAGATTTCCAGAATTAGAAAAACCACCTGAAATAATTTCCCACTTCAGGAAAAGTTGATAAGACCGAGAGAGGATGGTTCCCATAAGGTCTTGGAGTAGGAGGTTAAGGTATGCCCTATAAGGCATATCTATTTTTTCTTTAATGCACTTCCACCCTCCCAATGTGCATTCCATTTAGATCTGCTTTCTACCAAAATCCTTCTACATCACCCTCTCCCAATAAATATAATTCCCTCAAGCTCAAAATTGTGGTAGCGTCAGATTATCTCCATGTTAGGGTTAATGGGGATTCTATAGGGTCTGTAACAGGAAGTATAGATTTCACCTTCCAGAGTAGATTACCTGAAGATTTTTCTATGATACTAGGGTTATTTGGAACACAGAAGCACATAGGAGAAAAGGAAAAGGATGAAGGTTCTTAATGAGTAATGATACCAGCATTTAATATATTTCATTTTAGTCATTTTTCAGTCATGTTCAAATCTCTGTGACCCCCTTTGGGGTTTTCTTGGCAAAGATACTGCAGCAATTTGTCATTTCCTTCTCCAGCTCATTTTACAGATAAAGAAGTTAAGACAAACAAGGTTAAGTGACTTGCTCAGGGTCATACAGCTAGTAAGTGTCTGAGGCCAGATTTGTACTCAGAAGGATGAGTATTTTTACTCCAAGCCTGGCACTCTATCCACTATACCACCTAGCTATGGTGGTAGTTTAAGGAAAGGATATGGCATTACTCTTTCTGGTGGAAGTGAAATTTTGTGTGATGTTTCATTTGGGACCATTTAGTTGTAGGAGTATGAGAGAAAATGACCCAGTAAAGACTTTGATAACTAGATAAGGGTAATTATGCAGTTATCGGCATAGGTGACAGGTCTTCCTTTCCATTATTATTCTATGATATCTGCCTATATGCTTACCTAATATGAAGGTATTTGGAATAGGTGAGAAAGGTAATTGTATTGTGACTATGTCCACATTGTTTCCCCTGTATCTCAAAATGTTTCTGAAATTTTGTATTTGGCATCTTTTTAAGGGTGGAAGAGGAAGAGAAAGGGAGGGAGGCTCAACTCTTGAGAAGGGTCAGTGCTATGTGGAAATCCAGTCACAGCCCAAGCTTCATACTTGACAAACCATGTTGATACTCCATAATATTTGAGAGATTATCATACCTTATACTCAACAGGAAGCAATTCATATAAAATATGAATAACTGGCAACTTCTCCCATTATCCTTCTAGGAATATTGTACTTTAAAAGATATAATTGGCAGGATTTTAGGCAGCATGACTAAATTAAGGATTTCATGTATGATACTAGAGAGTTGGCTGGGACCAGGGCAGAACATAATCTATTATTAGCATAATCTTTTAGAAACTGAGGCTTAATTATTTCCATGACTCCATTGTATCAGCTGGAGGAAAACCAAGGTGGGAAGGCTGACCAATATCTTTCAAGCTATGAGCCATCTAGTCCAAAGGAGCTTGTTTTTAAATGTGAGGAGACACCTGCAGCTGACAAGACATTTAGATTCATGCCTTTGCATAACTAAACAAATCATGGCATATGAATGTAATGGGATAATTTTTTTGTGCTATAAGAAACAATGAAGAGGGAATTTTCAGAAAACTCTTGTGTATGAACTGGTACCAAGAAAAGTGATAAGAACCAAGAGACCAATTACCCTCTAATAAGAACATTGTAAAAACAAACAACTTTAAAAGACTTAAGAATTGATCAATGAAATGATAAATCATGATTCCAGAGTACCAGTGATGAAAAATGCTATCCAACACCTATTGGAGATATGGTGAACTAAATATGTAGAATACGCTTCATATTTTTTAATTTAGTTAATGTAGAGATTGGTTTGTTTGGTTATGCACATTTGTTTCAATGGATTTGATTTATTTTTCCAGTTCAGGCTGAAAGAGAAGAAAATATGCTTTTAAATTTTAAAAAGATACATAAAATCTAATATAAAAATTGAAGCAGCTGCCCTAGTTTAGAAAAGGAGAAGGAAACAAAGGTTTATGGGCATCAGTTCATTCTACCCAAGAGAACCATGAAAATTCAAAGAGGGCAGAGAGTATAATCAGAGCATATATTAGAACTAATCAGCCCTTTCAAAATAAAGTCAAAATGGAAGAGCTATGTGAAGAGAGTTCTGAACACAGGTGCACTGAGTTGTTTGGTAAAGACTTCTAACTATATAATAGCTGACATGAGGTATGGTAGCCAATTAATAACAGTTGTAGAGACATTGGTCATTCTATGAGAGGGCATCTAATGAAATATTACCCTTTTTAGTGAGCTAATTATACCCAGTGAGAGGAAGAGGGAGTAATTCCTATTTTGTTCTCTTTCCTGCAACCAAAGGACTGAGGCTTCAGGAAGAGGAGTCTTACAAGTCAGGATGCCAATAACACTGGAGAGTAGAAATCTTCAGCACCATGGCCAGTGGTTATGACAAAGTTGAATGTCTGACTGGTTTAGTATGGAGGCAAGCCACTCAAATCTGAAGCATTCTGCCACCATTGCATTGGGCCACTTTCCTAGGAACATCTCGGGAATACAAAGCACTGTTATTAGCACTATTAGATTTAATTAGATGCCCCTATTGCTGTAACCTTCAAGTTTCTGAGTAATCAACAGAAGCAGAATAAAATTTGGGTAAGATCTAAGGTCGGCAATGAGATGACTCAGTAGAGCAAGCGCTGGGCCTGGAGTCAGAAAGATTCATCCCCCTGAGTTCAAATCTGGACTATGACAGTTTCTAGCTGTGTGACTGGGTAAATCATTTAACCTCATTTGCTTCAGTTTCCTCATTTGTAAAATGAGGTGGCGAGGAAATGCCAAACCATTCCAGTATCTTTGCCAAGAAAACCCCAATGGGGTTATGAAGAGTCGGACACAACTCAAATGACTGAACAACAACAAAGTATCTGGGACAAAAGAAAGGAACTATTATATTGTTTGTGATTTTTTTCTTAAGGAGAATTTTCTCTGGGATCCACAGAGAAGAAACTTAAGACAAGATGTGAGTGTGCTCCCTCCTCAGGTTTCTGGTAATTTTTTTCTTGCTTTGCTTGATACTCTCCCTGCTTGGCAAAAATTCACTGTTTCAATGAAGGGCTAAGTCTATGATGCAAACCTTTTTCATAAATAGTTTTAGTTGCATCTGTGTCAGTGATACTTCTGATACTTTGTTTCATCACCATGAAGACATTGTTTAGGATACAAAGGTAATAGTTACCCTGCCAAGGAAATGGGAGGTTTTCTTAATCTTGTTCTATCGCTTGGACATCTCTTAAGAGGTCTTATACCAATTTATTGCTCTATCCAATCTGCCTCCAATTTCCTTAACTAATCCAAGAGATTTTGTGTATAACTTCCATCTAGATTTCATTTTGAGATCAAGCCTCGTCTTCATCATATAATCTTCTCTGACTATTCTAGTCTTCAATAATTTTCCTTATGAGAGACACAGGTGAAGGCAAAGCTCTAGTTTGTCCCCCATCATGGCCTTGAGAATACCAGACCAAATGAATAAGGTGTTGTGCTGAAAGCACTATATAAATGTTTGGGTTTTTGTTTGTTGTTTTTATATACTTTCTCACACACTATAGTTGTGTGGGTCTAACAAAGAAATGTGTCTCTGATCCATGGACCAGCTTAGTTAGGTTCAGAAGTGTCCATCACTCTTATGACCACAATAATTCAGGAAGACTGTCTGCTAATATTCAGAATCTGCTCAACTGGAGGCACAATACTCATTGAAGTACTATAACTCCAATAAAATATTGGACTGCATAGAGGCCACAAGGGGAAAATGGGGGAAAATGGGACATCTGGCTAGGTGCTTGCCAACTATGTGCTGGAAAATTCTATTGTTGTTACATAGCTGAATTTCTCAAGTATATTTCTATTCTCCTTTAGTGTATATGTTCCTGAAAAATTTTGTTTTTTGAGACATGAGAAGAACCTGAGTCCTTTCTCATAGGAAAAGGGGAGAAGGATCATAATAAATCTATAATTTTTAAAAAGAGGGACAGTGTGGGGTAATGGATGGGGAACTGACCTTAAAAGCCATAAGACCTGGGTTTAACTTTTGCTACTTACTGGGAAAGTGAAATTGATCATATCACCTCACCTCTGAGACAACTTTCTAAACAGTAAGTGTCAGAGCAGGCACTGCCCTGCATTGTTAGAGGAGAGTTCCTCATCTCTGAGATCGCTTTATTGAGGTAATCAAAAGTCAAATTTATATTCCTATGAGATTATATATACACATATGTGTGTATTATATACATGTATATACAGTATACATATATATGTTTATATGTATGTATATGTGTACACATACATATATGGAAAGAGAGTTTGTATGTAGTACTTTATTATAATTTCTTATGCACACTTTATAAGTATCATCTATTCCTTTTCTCCCCAATAAAATTACAGATAATATGCAGGAAGAAATGATGTTTATTCATCTTCCAAATCTCTCATAGAATGGTTGATTGATAACATGAAAAAAACAAAGTAGTTCAGTGATAAACATCTATATAATCAAGGCTTGTTGCCATAATATATTCAGTGTGATTCAATCAACTGCATGTAAGTTATATGAAAAAATATGTCCAATGTATTTGAAATAAGGAGTTTCTGAAAAATATCATTTTATTATCATTTCAAAGGCATCACCATATAAACTGACTATGAAACATGACATAATTCTAATGAAAATATATTTCTCTAAAAAGATAGTCATGGTTCTATAAATATCTCAGGCTAATCACCATTATGTTGAGAAGCATTATACAAGTTGATGAATATTAATTACTAATTATTGTGCATCCTTATTTTAGTGTTCACATAAAAAATGAACAGAACATTGTAACACTGAAATTCTTAGTAAGAATGCAACTTTTCTTTAATTATCTAGATTTATCCAACCCTAGTTCCATTGTGATTCCTACCTCAAAAGCTGATTTCCTTATATTACTCTCATAAAAAATCTTGGCACAGAAACTGAAAAGGCTAAACATTAGGTCTAATTAAATTTGTAAAATAGATAATCATTCCTAGTCATTTTATCAGGGCTTTTTTGGTATCTGATAAAATGTTGTTGTCCTTTCCATGTTTAGATCTTGATTATTTTCCCCTCAGGACTCACTTAGCTGGACAGCATGTAGATGTTCATAAAAATAAAAATATTGATATCATAATATTCATCTCCTGTTTTCTTTTGAAGTAATTTTTCATTATGAAATGAAAGCTCAAAATACACAAATATTCAATATGCAAAGAGCAGAAAAGCATATGAACAAATAAACTGTTAATATAATTTATTTTTAAATTGTATATTAAATTTTGTAAGGTAGTAATAAAAGTTCCTAGTTTGTTTATTTCCTCTCTTGGACTTCTTTTTGTTTTCTTCTTTTTATTTTTAAATGTTTTATTGATGATCTTTCCTTTTTCTTTGGTATCTCTATTGCTACTCACTAAAAACTCCCCTCACCCATAGAAGTTCTCTATTGAAAAAAAAATTAAGCAAAACAAATCAATACATTTATCATTGAAATAGTCTCCAGGCTATTTTTAAGCATTTGTATCATAGTATAAAAGTACTCATTGTTTGTAACTGCCCAGAAAATACTGAATAAAGAAAAATCCCATTTTTCTACAAGGAATATTTAAACGAACAAAAAAACCTAATGGTCAGAAATAAAAGTGGACGTTTGATATTTGCGAGTGTTTGGAAGGATTTAAAATTTGATTACTATATATATTAAAAGAACTGAGTTTTATTTACTAATAAAGGGGAAGTAAAACATTGATGTCTTTATTATTTGGCATTATTCAGTAATAATTTTATCTCTCCATTCTGAAAATAAATGGCTGAGGGGCAGCTAGGTGGCACAGTGGATGAAGCACTGGCCTTGGATTCAGGAGGACCTGAGTTCAAATCTGGTCTCAGACACTTGACACAATAGCTGTGGGACCCATGGCAAGTCACTTAACCCCCATTGCCCTGACCCCCCCATAAAAAAAGATAAGGGGAAAAAAGAAAATAAATGGCCAAATATGAGAAGTTTGGGCTTGTCTCTGCTTTGGTTAGACTATGCCTGGAATGTTGCATTTTGTTTTGAGCCAGCCATTTTGAGGAATATGAACAAACTGAAATGTAGTCATGGAAAGACAATCAGGATAGCATTTAGTCTAGAAACTAAGTCATATGAAAAATGGTGAAAGCCCTTGGAGATGTTTAGTACCAAAGTGGGGGAAAAGAAACAAACAAACAAACCCTAAGGAGTACTTTTTAATGCTCTCTAAAAATTTAAATGGCTATTATGGAAAAGAGATATTGTACTTATCCTGTAAAGCTCCTGATTGTAGAACTAGAACTAAGGTATGTAAGTTAGGAGCAGAAAAAATTTGAGCTTAATATCAGAAGGATTTTCTACAAATTCTAATTTAGAAAGGGCGTTGGCTGCCTTGTGGGACTGCATAGTCCACGTATCTATAAGTGTTCAAGTATACCAGATGGTTTCATTGAATGAAAGGTTTGACTAGATAAAAATGAAGATGATGGTCTCTTCCAAGTTTGAGTTTATGGAATAATAAAATAATAATACCTTCTTTTCCTCTCTACTGATTTTTTAAAAAATCTAGGAACGTTATTAAACATTGACACTAAGATCTTCTATCAATTGCCATTCTCTTCTGAAATGTACTCATGATCTAGTATTTCCTAAATTGCACATGATCCACTAAGTAAGGATCTATTTAATGTCATTTGCACAAGAATCCCTTCAGTCCTAGTTCTGAATAGTTTTGCACATTCCATTCCCTGAGAATGCATTACTACATTCTCTCTTTTCAAAAGATTTTATTTATTTATTTTTAAATTTATGGACTAAAACAAGCCTTTCTATAATAGTATAATAAAAATGATTGTATATAAACTGTAATTCTATTATGTAGAACTTGCTATTATTATTTTTTTTTTTTGCTGGGCAATGGGAGTTAAGTGACTTGCCCAGGGTCACACAGGTAGTAAGTCAAGTGTCTGAGGCCGGATTTGAACTCAGGTACTCCTGAATCCAAGGCCGGTTCTTTATCCACTGTGCCACCTAGCCGCCCCGAACTTGCTATTATTTTAAATCCATAAAAAAGTTACCATATAAATTGTCCCCTCCCCTTTTTCTTCCTTTCCCACCCACAACCTAGAGATGTTTTTTATTTGATTTTATATACACACATATTCATGCCTGATGGTAACCATAATAATTTTATTTATCAGTTCTTTCTCTGGATGCAGATAGCATCTTCCTTTAAATGTCCTTTGTAGTTAATTTGGATTCCATTCTCTTCATTCTTTCCCTCTTCAAAGTGAAGCTTACTACTCATTTTCTATAGAAAGTCTTATCATATAAGTCTCAGCTTGTTGTGATTATTCAAACCACTCCATCAAACTGAGGTATTTCTCCATAAGTTTAAATAGTTACATTTCTGTGATGTTCTATTTTCCTGTGTATTTTCCTCTGGATGTTTCCTGTTTTCCCTATTAGACAGTAATTTTCTCAAGGGCAAAGAACATTCTGATATTTTCTTAGTTTCTGACATAGCATAACCTCTTTATCCTATCATTCATTCATGCATCAACCAACAATTATTATTTAAATTGCCATTATGTATCAGGTACTCTATTCTGGGACTGAGAATACAAAGACAAAAGTGAAACATTCCTTAGCTTTGTTTACTGACCACAACTAAAGTTAAAAGTAGGAAAGAGACTAAACTTCTTTAAGACGTGTGAAAGATTTGACGACTTTGAGCTAGAAAAAATCTTGGAATCCAATAATTTATTCCTTTCATATTACAGATTAGAAAATCAAGGCTCAGTGAGTATAAAGGACTAGTCTAAGTTTTTACAATTAATAAACGGACTCAAGACTTAAAATTCAGGTTATTTGAGACTAAACCAAGAGCTCTTTCTGCTACACTGTGTCCTAAGTCATTACTAACAAGGATAGAAACATCTGTTTCAAAGTTTCAGTACTTATGTGTAAAATTATCAGAATAAACACATTTTGAAAAGCTTTGGTAGCATGTACAATTTCTCATTTATATATATCCTTATTTTCTGTTATAAAAGCTAATGTTTCAAAAATGATAACAATATTATTTGTTTTCTTTCTTCATTCTAACTTAATACTCTTCTCTATGGATTTTCCTTTTAATATAAATATTGAAGTCTAATTCAATAGTTATCAGTACATTGCAGATTATTCTTATTTAACCTTAATTAGCACCTCTGCTATTTTTATAATAAATAATAGTAAAATAATAGAAATTTACTGTTGTGGTACATGCCTAAAGTTGCTAGGTGGAATAAAACAAAATAATAAAATAAGAGATGTTTCTGTTAATATGGTCTGTAAGTGTATTAGATAATATGAAACCCTGGTCCTTGTTTGTGTGTGTGTATATCTATCTATATCTATATCTATATCTATATCTATATCTACATCTACATCTACATCTACACCTACACCTACACCTACACCTACACCTACGTCTGTGTCTACATCTGTGTCTACGTCTGTGTCTACGTCTGTGTCTACGTCTATGTCTATGTCTATGTCTATGTCTATGTCTATGTCTATGTCTATGTTTATGTCTATATTATATCTTTATCTACCTATCTATCTATAATTCTTAGTCCCAGGTTGTCTATTTGGCATTATTGTATTTCCAATGTCAAACACCTAGTGGTTTAGACCTTTAAATCTGTTTTTTCTTCCTTTTTTATTTTACCATTTCACTTTACTGTTTTACTTGTAGCATGCTTTAGACTATTATATTTAACCATAATCTTTTTCAAATGACCTCTGTATTACTCTTATTTTTTATTCTTCTGAGAGTAAAGTGATTCACAGCCATACAAAATCTTTAGGAGAGTATTGTTCTTAAAATGATCAACCAGTGTGGCAGGGAATAGTTTGTGATCACTGTACAAGTTGGAATAAAAAGGGGGTGAAACCCTTTTAAATCTAAAATGTAGAAAAATCTCAATTATGATAATATATGTATATATTATATGAAAATAGTTTTTTACAAATTAGAATGACAAATTGTACATACCATTAAAATTAAAACCCAAGTGTTGTTTTCCAGGAATTGACAGCCCCAGAAAATTGAATGCAACTTTGACATAAAAATGAGACTCATTAGAGAAACCAAGTAGAATATAAGAACATGAGTATATACTAGTAATCTTGAATGATTAATTGCTTTGAGGTCCTGATGATGAATAAGAGCCACTAATCATAATTTTCAAGAATTTGTTGAAGTAGGACAAACATCTACTTCAATTACACGGGGTCTAGTCTGGAGGAGTTAAACAGCACAAGTTTGGTTCATCAAAAATCTATTAGAAAATTGTCAGGGGGCAGCTAAATGGAGTAGTGGTTAAAGCATTGACCCTGGATTCAGGAGTATCTGAGTTCAAATCCGGCCTCAGACATTTGACACTTACTAGCTGTGTGACCCTGGGCAAGTCACTTAACCTCCATTGCCTTGCAAAAATAAAAAAACATTTTTAAAAAGAAAATTGTCAGACTAATTACATTTGAAAACAGAAATAAATCACTCAATGGCATTACAAAACCATATGAAAGGTCTTCAGAAAGAGCACTGAACTAGATGAAAGTCTGGTGTTAGTGCAACTCTGTTATACTGTTCCTCATTCACTATATGACCCATTCCCTTAATCTCCCTCAACCTTCGATTTTCTCATCTGTGAAATGAAAGAATTTAGACTAAATGATCTCTAAGGTCTCTTCCACTGCTAATGTTGCATGATGATATTGTTCTACTTTTTCAGGTAATTGTTGGTAATTTTATTACATGTCAACATAAACATAACACAAAGGCATCCAGGAAGATGAGACCCCCAATGAGTTATGTGTGCATGTGTTTATGATAGTTTATTATATGTGACAATTGATCATATATAATATTTTAAACAACACACTGTTATATATCACTATCATATATGTAGATGTTTTTATATATGTATATATTCTATATTGTATCTTGACTATCAGTCTTTATCTGAGGTGATGAAATGCTTCATATTGGTCATTTGTTGTCATGTATGCTCATTGTTTCGATCAGAATTCTTGCAGCTTTCAAAGTTGTTTGACCTTACAGTGTTGTTATAACACTCCTCATTATTCTCATTTCATTTATCTGTTTATAAAAGTCTTCAAAATCATTTTTCCTAATAGCAATATTATAGCATATATTGTTCTCATTTTGCTTAATTCACTTCACATCAGTTCATACAAACTTTTCCATGTCTGAAATCATCTATTTCTCCATTTCCTGGAATATAATAGAATTTCATTATATTTCTATACCACAATTTGTTCAGCTTCTCAATTGATGGGCATCATCTTTGTTTCTATGGGGAATTTTTTGTCACCAGAAAAAGAGCTGTTATAAATATAGAGGATCTTTTCCTTTTTCTTTGATCTCTATTGCATATAAGCCTAGAAGTAATATAGGTGGGTGATCTTGGAAATAATTGGTATTTTCAAAAATGGACAATGAACATGATTACTTGCAAAGAATAGCTACTAAATCACAGAGGTTGCTATCTGCATCCTTACAGGATAAGACAAGATTAGATTAGATGAAGCATTTAGTAAAAACTTACTCTGCACCAGGCATGGTGCTTAGAGTTGGCAACACAAATATAATAAAATGAAAAAATATTTCTATTGTTAAAGAGCTTATATATTCTAATGGCTGAAGACACTGTATCAAAGGAAGCTGAGAAGTTGGCAGGGGTGGTGGTAGAAGGGGAGCAGGAGAGATAGGAAAACAGTTCAGAGAGTCAGGAACTAAGCTGAGTTAAATGTGAGCATGACTGGCAAGCATATGTCAAAATATGGATAAGCAAACTCTAAAAGAACTATGTATTACTTACAACTTTATTGTTGTGGTTGCTCTGTATTGTGGCTTATTATAGTTGAAAGAGCACTGGGCTAAGAATTAGAAGGCCTAGGTTAAGATTCTGGCTCTCAGGGGCAACTAGGTGGTGCAGTGGATGAAGCACCAGCCCTGGATTCAGGAGGACCTGAGTTCAAATCCAGCCTTAGACCCTGACACATACTAGCTGTGTGACCCTGGGAAAGTCACTTAACCCTCATTGCCCCGCCCCCCATCAGGATATTTAGGGAGCAGCTAGGTGGCACAGTAGATAAATCACTGGTCCTGGATTCAGGAGGATCTGAGTTCAAATTTGATCTCAGATACTTGACATGCACTAGCTGTGTGCTTGCTGGTTGATCTGCAATTTGATTTCCTTACCTGTCTGGTGGTAATAACGATACCTGCCCTACCTACCTGGCAAAGCTATTTTTTGGTCTAAGTTCGTTAATGCAAATAAATAACTCATCTACAATGTAGTCTTAGGGAACTGACCATGTCACTAATGGGTTAAATGTCTTGCCCAGGACCACATGGCCAGTATGTGGCAAAGACTGTATGTAACCCTAGGCCTTCCTGAATTTGAGGTTGACTTTCTATCCACCACAAACTACCATATCATGGTTATTATGAGGATGAAATGAATAGTACCTTGTTATTGTAAGGTGTGATTACATGTGTGTGCAAACACACATAAATATACATATACATGCATGAATACATACACATGTATATATTTTATGTATATCTACCCATTTTATCAGAGCTATTAGAATAGTTTCCATGACTATCAAATTTAGAAAGGAATAAGGCACTTGTAATTCTTCAACAGTAAAGAAATGAAAACCCAGTTAGCAAGAAAAATATTTAAAAGAGGAAGCTTCCAGATGGCTTGCTTGGATGAGTTCCTAGCCTAGCCTTTCCTTCACTGGGGTGAGCTCCTCACATGCCTTCTGTCCTTTCCCATACTGACATAGTCTCCTAAGCAGTGGTCTTGTGTCAATGATCCAAAGTTGCTGTTATTCCCTGGAGACCATTTTCTTCCAATGAACACAACTAAGAGCATTCTTTGTATCTCATCATGGCTTGTAGGGATTGCTTTGGGTACCAAAATTCCTAGTTACAACTCTATCAGTTATAATTATTATGGACTATGAACTGAGCATGTTGGTAATGAGCATTTTCCTAAGATTATAGATTGAACTCATAGGGGCCAGTTATATCAGCTCTGCTTCACCAACATCAAATAAGTGTTCATAATTGCCTTTAATCTCAGGCTGTCTGCATACTATTAATAACAGGCTTATTTGGGGCAAAATGTGAACCCCTCATAAAAAACTTCATACATTCCTTTCTCCCAGTAGTTTCCTTTAAAAAAAATCTGACAGAGAAGCTGGGAATAGAGTTTTTTTTTCTTTTTTTTTTTTTAGTGAGGCAATTGAGGTTAAGTGACTTGCCCAGGGTCACACAGCTAGTAAGTGTTAAGTGTCTAAGGCCGAATTTGAACTCAGGTACTCCTGACTCCAGGGCCGGTGCTCTATCCACTGCGCCACCTAGCTGCCCCGGGAATAGAGTTTTAAAGAAGATCATGCTTAATATTCTATAAAGAAAGTCAGTCCATGAGGGATATTGAAGTTTTAAGCATATTAGGAATGTATAAAGTAACAATTAGGGGGCAGCTAGGTGGCACAGTGGATAGAGCACCAGCCCTGGAGTCAGGAGGACCCCAGTTCAAATCCGGCCTCAGACACTTAACACTTACTAGCTGTGTAATCCTAGGCAAGTCACTTAACACCAATTGCCTCACACACACACAAAAGAAACAATTAGGACAAAAGGAATATAGGGGGAAATGTGAGTGCTAGAAAGACAAAATGTTTAAATAAAAGCTTATTTTAAAAAATGTGTTATCTTCCCATATAGGAGAACACTTGATCACCATCATTTAGAGATTACACATTCAATTACTCATCAACTTTACTGACTTGAAAGATGTCATCCAGTCCTTTACAGATTTTTTTCTTCTTCATCCCCTACAACAGATGTTGACATACCAGTTCTAATTGTTTTAGTGGTGATCATTTCACTCAAATTCACAACAAACATGACAAAGCAAGGACCAAGTATGACACATAATGGCGTTTCTTGTTGCTGTTGGACATAGATAGGTCTTTAAAAACAAGCAGTTAAGAAGAATGTGGGGGGCGGCTAGGTGGCGCAGTGGATAAAGCACCAGCCCTGGATTCAGGAGGACCTGAGTTCAAATCCGGCCTCGGACACATGACACTTACTAGCTGTGTGACCCTGGGCAAGTCACTTAACAAACAAACAAACAAACAAAAACAAAACAAAACAAAACAAAAAAACCCAAACAAAACAAAGAGGAATGTAATTGGATTGAAGAGGTTTCCTATTGTTAGAAGTATTGTACCTCCTTGATTAAAAAAGATCTCTACTTTATAAAGAATTGTATCACCATGGGTTTTAAGATCTGCCATAGAGATTAGGTGCAAAGAGTGCATTATATCCAGACCTCAGTGAGTGCATAGGAGAAAGGTAAAGAGAAAAGGAGAAGTTGGTAATTACATATGGCCTAACTACATATGCAATTAGGTAAAACATTACCATTTTAGTAATTTTATACAAAAATACTCAAGTAAAAAAAGAAAGCTCAAAACAGCATGTTTCAGTCTGTGTTCAATCAATATCAGTTCTTTCCCTGGAGGTGGATAGCATACTTCATCATTAGTCCTTTGGGATCTTTGTATTGCTGAGAGTAGTTAAGTCATTCACAATTATTCATGGAACAATATTGCTGTCACTGTGCACAATGTTCTCCTGGTTCTGCTCACTTCACTATACAACAATTCATAAGAGTCTTTCCAGGTTTTTCTGAAATCATCCTGCTTGTCATTTCTTATAGCACATTAATATCCCATTGCAATTATATACCACAGCTTGTTTAGTCATTCCCCAATTGATTTCCATTTCTTAGCCGCCACAAAGAGTTGTTCTAAGTATTTTTTGTACATTTTTTCCTTCTTTCTTTTTCACAGTTACTATTGTTAATGGTTTCCATCCATCCTATTCCCTTCCCCATGATATTTACTCCATTTTCTATCTTTTTTCACCCTATCCCTCCTCAAAAGGGATTTGCTTCTGACTCCCCTCTCCCCCAATCTGCCCTCCCCTTTTTCACCCCTCTCTCCTTATCCCTTTCCCCTCCTACTTTCCTGCAGGGTTAGATAGATTACTCCACCCAATTGAGTGTCTATGTTAAGCCCTCCTTGAGCCAACTATGATGAGATTAAGGTCTTTGAGCCATTTCTGATGAGTGTAAGGTTCATTCACTTCCCCACTCCTCCCCTATCTCTCCCCCCACTCCATAAACCCTTTCCTGTTTCTTTCATGTGGGATTTTACCCCCATTCTACCTATCCCATTCCCCCTTCCCCAGTGCAATCCTTTCACCCCTCAATTTTACCCCAAAGATGTCATAATGAGGCAGCTAAGTGACACAGTGGACAAAGCACCCAGCCTGGACCCAGGAGGACCCAAGCCCAAATCTGGCCCCAGACACAAAACATGCTCATCCACTGTTCAACCCACAACTCTGAACACCCCACATATACACAAAAAAAAGATAAACAAAAAATAAATGCTTTACAGATATCATCCCTTCATAATCAATTCCCACTGGTGTCCTCTATCTAAATTTATTTCTATCATCTTCCCTAATACTGAGAAATTTCTTATGAGTTAGACATATTATCTTCCCAACACAGGACCTAACTAGACTAGAAGAGAAATAAAATATATACTCAGGTTTCCCAGTAAATCTCTTGAGCTCTTTTTATTTTAGGAACTCTCTGAATTCATGCTTTCCTTCTAGTAAACAAGAATAAGTAGTGTTTGCTTCTCAAAATTTTACTCTTATTTGGGTTTGGGTTGAAGCTAAGAAGTTTATATGGTATTGGATCAAAGTAAATCCAAATGACCCCAAGGAATGTAATCAAATATCAGCCTATTTATATGAATGCTTATATGTCAAAAACTGTTCTTATTTCCATATTGAATTTAGCCAGTTTAGGATCCTAGTTAGCTATATTTTAGCCTGGTAGTCTTGTTAGGCAAGGTTGTGTCACTCTCTCAAGTCATTTTTCCACCCTCCACTCACCAATGCCTTTAAATTGTTAAAGGCAGAAAAGTTGAGCATAAAATTTTTAAAAGTAGTACCTAAAATTCTATAAAAAGTCAGCCCAAGAAAAGTATGAAAATCTCAAGAACCAAATTCTAGCATCACAATAAAAAAAGTCTGATAAGGAAGAAATTGGAGAGTTGGTTAAGCAGAAATGTCTGAGTACATATGGAACTGATCAGCCAACTTGGACTGTTAAAAATTGTATATAAAATAAAAGTAAGAAAATAAAATGGAAAGATGAACTTTAAAAATAGCATGGTGCTACAAGAATTTTGTCAGGAGTGCTAAAGTTCAGGCCATGCTTAAGTTAGTGGTGAAAGTGATAAACACCAAAAGAAAAGGTTTACTCAGATATGTTGGTGTTAGGAAGAAGATCAAAAGAAAAAAAGTGACTGTAGCATAGAATGGATAAAATGATGATAGTGAAAAAAGTGAGAATAAAGCTAAAGTATTTATTTAGCTTCTGTTTTCTCTTTCAAGGGGAATGAACTTTCACCTGGGAAGGATAGCAAGAAATGTTAACAGGGATTTAAACGCATGCTTACTGTATCTAAGTCTCCAGGAAGTTTAAATCATCAAGTCTGTATGAACCACATCCCAGAATAATTAAACAATCAACAAGTATTTATTAAATTCTTACTGGTGTACCAGGCACTGTGTTAGAAACCAAGTCAAAAATCAAAACACATCATGCTCTCAACTTATATTCTATCAAGGATAATATATCTGTGTGTGTGCGCGCATGCATTTGTGTGTGTGTGTATATACACACATATATTATATGTATATACATTTACATACATGTATACCCATACATATACATATATACAAATATCTCTGTATATCTGTGCATATATTATAAACACAGACTATATGCGTATATGACATATACAAGACATCTAAGAACTAAATATAAGAACATTTGGGAGGGGGGTGGAGAGATCATAGCAGCTGGGACAATAAGGAAAGGTCTCATGTAGGAGGTGGCACTTCAGCTAAAGTGAAGGAATCTAGAGACTTTCAGAGCTTGATATGAGGAGGGAGCACAGTCTGGGAAAGAGGGTATGCCCCATGCAAAGACACAATCTAGGAGATGGAATGCTATAAAGAGCAACAAAAGGTCAATGTAGTTTTTATCATAGATTTATGAAGAGAATGAGACATAAAAAGTCTGCAAAGGTAGGCTGGAGCTAGAATGATGGAAGAAGTAGATGATGCCATGGCACCATAAGGGCTCTGAAAAAATTGTGGGGATTGAAAGACTTGGACTGGGAAAGATTTAAAGTGTCCTGATTTTTTTTTTTTGGCTGGGAAATGAGGGTTAAGTGACTTGCCCAGGGTCACACAGCTAGTGTCAAGTGTCTGAGGCTGGATTTGAACTCAGGTCCTCCTGAATCCAGCACAGATGCTTTATCCACTGTGCCACCTAACTGCCCCCCTGTCCTGATATTTTTTAAGGGGAAAGAGCAGTTTCCATACTACAAGACGGTAAGATTGAGTTGTATTCCTAGAAGTATTATCAACTTATTGTTAAGGGGAAGTCAAGCACTTTGACAGGGAATCCATGATTAAAAGGAACAGACATGGCTTTATCAAAAAGTAGATAATTCTAGGCTAACTTTCTTTTTTTTGGACAGGGTTATTAGACTAGTGGATGGGGTATGCTACATACTGAATATATTTAAATTTTAACAAAACATTTAACAAAGTATTTCGTGTAGATGGACAGATTTCACTGTGCTAAAAAGGAAATCTTTCTAATAGAGATGTTACAGAGAGGAAAAGGTTGCATTAGGCATAATTGTGCTCAATTTTTTGAAGAAATAGTTTGTAAGGGATTCTGTCAAGGGGATTCCTGGTCAGTTGTGAGTTGGATGGGATTATGTCTGAGGGGCCTTCCCCTTCTGAGATACTGTGATTCTAACAACATAGCATCATCAAATCTGTTCTCTTATTACATGAGATATTCAGGAATTAAAACTAAAAAACCCTAAAAAATAGAGTCAATGATGACATTTTTAGAGAACTGTAGGGACTACGCTTTTTGATGCTTTATTGTGTTATCTAAAGGATATCATCCACTTCCAGTTTTTGAAGCCATTTACATCTAAACTCCCAGTGCTGGGCTGAGGGGGTCCGTGCCTGCTTCTGGCATTGCATGGGAATAAGTCTGATCGTTCAATACAGAACCAATGC
The DNA here is from genome assembly GCF_019393635.1 of Dromiciops gliroides. Lineage (NCBI taxonomy): Eukaryota > Metazoa > Chordata > Mammalia > Microbiotheria > Microbiotheriidae > Dromiciops > Dromiciops gliroides. The sequence continues at coordinate 56,942,548 of NC_057866.1, forward strand.
CTCAGTCAATGGCTTCCTTGATCCCTTGGTGTTAACTGATGTCTCATACAATGATGAGCACTTTGGAAGGTTGTACAAGAACATTTCCTTTTATTCCCTCTCTGGAGGTGAAGGATCATTCACTAGAGATTTAGAGTTGCTAGGGATCAAATGGGCCATAGAAACCAGTCTTCCTATTTTACAGAAGAGAAATGTGAGGTTTATAGGGGTCAAGTGACTTGCAAAAGGTCACACAGCTAGCAAATGACAAAGTAGGAATTTGAACCCCATTCCTCTACCTCTAAATGCTACACAGTTTTGTTTCTGCCTTCAAAAAGAGATAGGTAACCTCTTGTCATATATTGTTTCCTAATAAGAGAATTCCTATTCAGGCACATATTGGATTAGTGAGACCTGCAAGGCCACTTTGAAATCTAAAATTCTGTGATTCCTTTAAAAAAAATGAGTATCAGTTTTCAGAGATCTTGGTATAGTATCCAGTGACTTTTAATCATTTTTGCCCCCTTTAAAAGTCTGATAGATCAGTGAGTGGAAAAGCTTTGGTACATACTAAGATACAGAAACATTATTATGGAAATTGCTACTCAAACTTTTCCACAAATGACTTTGTGAAATTTCCAATCTCAGCATGTAGTAAAATTGTATAATTAATACTTTTCTTTCTTGAAAGTCATGTCATATAACTGAATTTTTAAAATCTTAGTTTCTGAAAAATAATGCTAACAGCTGTAACCTGGTAAGTAAATAGTAATTCTTATTCACACCACTAGGTTGTTGGTAAGCTCAGAATTTTAATTTAAAAATTAGAATTCCAGAGTCTGAATACAGAATAATGGATTGGTTTTAACAATGAAAGCATGAAGAGAAATAACAAAGTAATCTAATAATAAATTCTTTAGAATAAATCATTCAAATCTTCTCCTTTCATCTTTGGCTTTGTCATAGGACACAGCCAAGACCATGGCAATACCAGTTCCTAGGTAGGAAAAATGAAAGGAACCATGAATATATTTAACAGGAGATCAATATCATTTTTCCTGTCCTCTTGTCTTGACTTTCCCATACTGTTCCTAGCAATAAGACTGATTTTTTAAAAACCATTGTGATGTATCCTTTCATCTTACAGTCTGGTCCCAGGGACTGGGTTTTCTCCTTTTTCCTGTATACCTCAGTTCCTTTAGAATTGGGGCATTACGTTGCTCTCACAGGCCCTCCTAGGAACTAGGAAGCTTTCTTTAAGCCCCAGTTTCTCTGATTGAATTCCTATTGCCTGTTATTAGATTTTGCAAATATAGTCAATACTAAATCCTTTACCTAGTATTAGAGGTCCCCCACAATATGATGCCACCCACCTTCTCAGCCTCATATCTCACCTATAAAACCAAAGTGGACTACTCTCTGTCCCCTTAGCAATCAGAGAACAAATATCTCAGTGCAATCTGCATATGGGCCATTGTTCAAGAACCTTGGGATACAAAATTAAAAATGAACCAGTGCCTTAATTCTAGGAACTCATATCCTAGGAGGGGAGATAATATATCCATTTATAATTATATGCAAAATATATACAAAATAAATAGGGTAGTCTTGGCAAAGAAGGCACGAGTAAATAGAGGCTGTGGGGATCAGACAAAAGGCTGATGCCTGAGCTGGGTCCTGAAAAAACAAAAAACAAAAGGTAGAGGTGAGAAGGGAAAGCATCCCATGAACAACAGGCAGAGAAAAGACACAAAGATAGGAGATGAAGTGTTTTCTATGGAGAAATAACTGGAGCCATAGAATGACCTTGAGTGGATGGTAGAGTTGGGAAGGGGAATGATGTATAATAAAGCTACACAGGTCAGCTGAGACCAAGTTGTGAGAGGCCTTCAGCACCCCGAAGAAAAGTTTCTATTTTATCCTAGAAGCAAGCAGTAGCTACTAAAGTTTATTGAGTAGAGGTGTGATATGGTCAGAGTTGGGCTTTGGGAGCACAATCACTTTGGGAGCTATGTGGAGAGTGGTCTGTAGTAGGGATGGGCTTGAGGCAGGGAGACCAATGAGCAGGTTATTGTAAAAGTTCAGGTGAGAGGCAATGAGGGCTTGTGAGTTGTGAGAAGGCTTAAATTGGCAAGATATTATGGATGTAGAAATGGCAAAAGGTGGCACTTATTAGATACATTCAGAAATGATAATAAGAAGAGAATGATGGCATCCAGGAGGCAAACCTGGGAGATGGAAAGAATGATGATGCTATCAACAAGTATGAGGAAGTTCCGAGAAAGGCAAATTATGTTTTGGACATTCATAGACTATTATTCATGTGCATGCCTTTTGTCAATCTCTTCCCTATTCAAGGAACATTTACCCTCACTCTCTTCTCCTAGTGAATTTACATTTCTTTTTAAAACCCAGCTAAAATCTCAAGACTTCCAATGAAGTCTTTTCCAATCTCTCTAATTGTTGAAAAAACCATTTTTCCCTTTTAAACTTTCCATAGTACTTTGTTTACACTTCCGTAGTGTACTTTTGTGTTATTTTGTATTGTAGCTATTTATTAGTCATGTCATCTTACTGAACTGTAAGGCAAAGTCCATACCATATGTAAATTTTTTATTTCTTCCAGAAGCTACCACTACAACTTCCATACAATGTGTTTAATAAATGTTTTTTTTTTAGTGTAATTCTCAAGCTACTGATCCTATTCCTTTCTAGACCTGTTATACAACAACCATAGTGCCTCATTCTGCTTGTCATCTGTGATACTTACCTGATTAACCATTGCAGGACTTCTCTGATACCTTCCACATCCCTGACGTATGCCCATTACTTGCTGCCATACTCACCTGCTATTGTATCCCCTTACACTGACTTCATTCTAGCATCCACTACTAGAATTTCAGATGCTCATCTCTCCCACACCAGCAGATCTGTTTAATCTCTAAACTCTGCCCTGCTTGTCTTTTTTCATTCATCATATACTGAGAAAAATTTCAGTTATCAATTATTAACATACACACATACATACATATAAATTACACAATTTTCTCATGTAACTTTAAAAATCACATACAGTCAGAGGAAGTATAAAAATAAAAAGTAAAAATTTGTAGTAAATCGCTGATCACAGTAACTGTCAACCATTAGATGCCTTGCTCTGAGTGATTCCCGTCAAACCTCATAGATCTTCTAGTTCATGTGATTATCTCATCTGTCATTAGAAATTTGGTTTCATTTTTTCCCCTTATAATTTCTTTTCCATTCTTCCTCTTTCAGCACTTGACAGTTACACCCACACTCAAGCTTCCTGTTATTTTGTCCAGTGTACTCTTCCTCCTCCTCTTCCCCTCAAGATCTATACTACTTTCACACAAACCAAGAAGAAGCTTAGCTCTACTTGTGATTCAGAAAACCTCTTCCAGCCAGAATCTGATTTTGCATCTCTCAGTATTGCTCACTACAATGTAGTTGGGTGGATGAGGGTTGAGGGGGATGTTACTTGCCTGCAAACCATAAACCCTAACCATGATAAACACTAAACAAACTCTCACACATGCCATAATGACTACACAGGGGAGGGAAATCCAAGAAAAGTGTGAGAATATTGCCACTTTTCCCACACTGACTCACTGCCTTCTCATTGAAATACAAAGCTCACCATGACCACTCATTCTTCTATCACTACCATCCTTCCCATCTGGACTGGATTCATATTTTCCCCTCCCCCCACATACAATAGTAGTCTAACTACTTCCTGATATCTATAAACATCTTTCATGGAACTGAAATACATCACTTTACTCTCTAAACACCCACAGCATCAATAGCAATGAAGGCAGTCTTTCAACACCTGCGTTGTTCTCTCCCTCCTAGACTTGGAGTCTCTCCCCTTCCATCCCTGGCATTTTAGAACTCCAACGATCTCCTAACTGTCTATGTTCTTGTATCTTCTTTTTATATATCTCTAAGCTTCATTTATGCCCTATGTGTAGAATGGGAGTTCTTGAGTTTGTAGGTGTCATAAAACACAACACTTGGAAAGAAATGCTACATCTCAATTAGACATTTTCATAGATCTCCTGACATTTATCGCTGGACATCTTGGGAGGTTTGTGAACCCTGGGTTAACATTCCCTGGTACAAAGCATATCTTCTAAACTCTTAGAATAAAAAAATCCTGATATTTATATTTCATAAAAATTTCACAGATTAGGGTTTCCAACATGTGGATTCTTCCTTGGATTAGATAAGGAGACATGTCAAGCTTATTTTCTGACTGGAAACTAATGCCTTACCTTTAGATTCCTTATACCAAAGGCACCAAAATGATCTACTTCCAAAAACATGTGTTAACTCAATTTAACAAGTAGGTATTGTGTTGTTTAAAATCTAAATTGTGGGTTCTAATCTGCCCCCGCGCAGTCTTGGGGGGAAGCTGGCTAAAATAACTGATAAATTCAACAAGAGTTTAGGCTTTTAAGTATTAATTAAGGAGCATAAGAATTTGGTGAGGAGAGAGAAAGAGACCAAAGTTCCTTTATCTATCTATCTAAGGGAGCCAGCATCTCTGCTCCAGCCAAGCCGAGGTCCTGGGTGAGAAGAGAGAGCCCCTTGCTCTTTCCTTTTCCCAGAAACCTCTCTTGAAACAGGAAAAAGGGCCATCCACACACACACAGCTCCAAGCTAATTAGGTGATAGCTTTGATCAATAGTACCCACGAGCAAATGTCACTTCCTGATGCCAAGGCCACATGGCTGTGTCCTTAGGCCAGAGCTCACAAAATGTTTCTCCCAGCTGGGTCATTGTTCCAACTCTCACAGTATCATGCACCTATTTTGTATAAGAAAGTATGCTAAATCTAAGAATAAAAATATGGACATTACACAAGCCCTGACTGTTCTCAAGGAGTTTGTGATTTAATGGGGAGGGAGAGAAGAAACTTGCAAAACTATGGGATCATGGGATTATAATTTTAGAGCTAGAAGGACCTCTAGAGTCTATTGGGTCCACCCCAATTCCCCACATGTGATAGATGAGGAAACTTAGGGACAAAGACATTAAGTAATTTGCTCAGGATCTCAAAGCTAGGAATGTCTGCGGCTGCTGTCAAATTAAGATTTTCTTGATTCTGAAGTCCAGCACTCTGCCCATGATACCATGTAGCTACCTCTAAATAAAGAGATTTAAATAATAAAGAGGTTTAGAGCTGGAAGGGATCTTGTAAGCCATTTATTCCAACCTTTCATTTCATAGTTGAAGAACTGAGGCCACAAAATGGTTAGTGACTTTACCCAACTGCCACAATTTAGAAAGGAACAGAGAAGAAATTTGAATGTTAGCCTTCTTGTTTCAAATCCATTTCTCCTATCTCCCTTTGGCTAGTGTGGGGTACAAGGAATGAAATACAGAAATGCACAGATGACAGTATACAATCATTGCTTCCTATCGATTGGGTTTGTATCACAGACCTGGAGCATTCCAGTGCTCAGAGTATTCTAATGGTCTATGGATTTAAGGCCACTAATTTGGCTAGTAATATAGTAAGCATTATGGTCAGTTAAACCTGGCAACTTCAGTTAGCTGGAGTTAGCAGTAGAAATGTTGGCTCAGGAATTCAAGAGGTTTCCATTTGGTGGTACCCAGCCCAGGCTGGAATAAGGTTTGATGTTTCCTGGGATGATGAAATTGGCAACCTCAGCACTGAATTTGCTAGAACCATAAGATCTGAGGAACAATACTTTGACTTCTGCATTTCTGTCAAATGTGTTGTCAGTGTTTGTACCAATAACATAAAAAGGGAGAAGTTAAGTAGCAGATTGTTTATTAAGATGAAAAGAAAAGAGGTTGAGGTAATGTATATGAAAGTACTTTGAAGAAAGTATTTGGTTCTGTGGGGATGGAACATTGTTTGTCATGTGCAAAAATTTCCAAAAGAGAAGTGAAAGGAGGAAGAACAATGTTCTAAGAGAGAGTTTAAAGTTCTACAACTGTTCCCTCGAGCAAAATCAATTTAAAATAATAGATTCTTGAAAATGAAGCAGGAGGTAATTGAAACTATCGTCAAAGAAGCACCCTCTGTAGTTTAACAAAGACCAATGAATCACAATAGAACCCAGGGATGATAGCTTCTAAATCCATAAGCAGTCTTTACACATGTCTTCATACACATTTTTTAGCACTATTGACCCTAAGGCCTCTCTTGAACTGCCAAAATGTCTGGTGGTTACTTTTAGACTACAGCAGAGAGAGCTGGAAGCTGCTTTAAAAAAACTAATATCTCACTCCAATCAATTTGCAATACCCAGAAATAATTTCAAAGTAGTTATGAAGAAATACTCCCCTGAGATGAGGGATTTTCCGAGCCTGGGGACATGTACACAGATCTTTTCTCTAGGCATTCTCTTATATTCAACACATTTGATGAGTGACCTATGTGAGGTTCTGGAGAGAAGATAAACCATCACTGAAGAGCAGCTACAGCTTCCGAGACTATTCAGATGGGACAGTGATTTCTCATGCCCATAAGAGAAAGTAATTAGGTCCTAATCACTGTTGGCTCAATTGTGATAACCCCCTCAGTATCCAGACTAGTTATTGAATCATGATGCCTAACATTTGTATAATACTGCAAGCTTTCCAATATATTCTGCACATTTTAACTGATGCTCACAGCCACCTTGTGTGATGGGTAATATTATTTATCCCCATTTTGCAGATGAAGAAGCTGAGGTGCTAAAGGCTGGTCCAGGATCTCACAGATACTGTGTTGGATGTAAGCTTGGGACCCAAATTCTCTAGTCTCTAAATCCAACCATCTTTCTACTGTGTCACTATATATACATATGCCTGTATATATACACATACAAAATATATATGTATCTGTATTCATAAATACATATTATATATAAATATAACATGATACATACAGATGTGTGCATGTATATATACATAAGTATTATAGATAGACAGATGGATGGATGGATGGATGGATGCTACATTGGAAAATGCCTAAGGTTTGGAGTAATAAGATCAACTCTGCTATTTAATACCTATATGACCTTAGATCAGTCACTTAATATTTTTGAGATTTACTTTCCTCATCAATAAAATCAGGTGGTTAGACTACATGGTCTCTAAGATCTTGTCAAGCTCAAAATTAATATGATCATGATTTGATGCTACAAACCAACTGACCTTCAACATTTTTGATGTACAATCCAGGTTATTGAGAAAGAACTATCAATTAAGCAAGGTTAAATAATAAAAATCATTTGGAGCGGGCAATTTCTGTTATACAGAACAATTAAGTAGTTCTCATTCCTCATACCTAACAATGCTTAATGCTTTGTCATCATGACAAAATCAAGTTGGGATGATTTATTGGCTCTCTGTCCATTTCATCTCTTTTCTTTTGGAGCTTAAAGCAATGTGGCATCTTATATCATTACCAAAATGCATAAGGATAGATCTCCCAATTTAAGGGCAAGATGGGAAATGAGGTAGAGGAAATGAAACTGAATTTTCATTCTGGCCTCTGTAGTTCTATGAGACCTAGGCAAAGATTTAAATAAATTTTTATTGTCAACAATAACTATAAGACAGCAACCCGTAATAGAAGTAACAAGGTTATATTTAGCATAGGACAAAAAACAAAAAAAGAAAACATTTTCTAATACTGCCTGGACAAATAACACCAATTTCAGTTATTCTTCAAGCACAGATTGCAAAATGAGATATTCAGCCAGTTTCTCTGGCTTATAATGGACTCTGAAGGAATAAATTAGACACTTGAGAAGAGACTTTAACCCTCTCAGATCATGAAAGCTCACATTTTCACAAGTCATTGCTGCAGCCAGTTAAGTTGTGTGTCTTAGTGAGCTAGAAATGATTTCTGTTACTTTAATGAGCATTTGTGCCTATCAGGCAGTTGGTATCATATTCAGTACTGATAGAAGCCCTAGATAGTGAAGATAAGTAGCAAAGAGCAGTGGAAAAGGACAAAGAAAGTGCAAGCCAGAAAAAAATCACAGTGGGACCTACCTGGGACCAAGAGTGACATCTAAATGTCAGTTGTATGGGAACCATTTCAGTTTCTTAGGAAGGATTTGTAACACTAGAGGCACCACAATCCTGGCATTTGATAACAAAATAAAACAAACAAAAATGAAAACAAACCAAGCTTTAGAATTCCCAATCTCCTAAGAATGTTTGAAATTTAAATCCCCTGATTGACCTGCCAGCCCTTTATTTTTCTCAAACTCTGGATCTTAGGGATCTTCTGAAATCCTAGTAAATGACCCAAGCTGGCTTTTCATGATGTGTGTATATATACACATGTATATGTGTATGCACACATGTGTACATATGTATAGGTGTGTCATTTGCATGCATTGTGTATGTATTAACATACCATATGCATTATATACACCACATACCACACATATATACATATGCATGCATATATATATATATATATATATAAAGAGGGAGAGGGAGGGAGTAAGGGAGGGGGAGAGAGAGAGAGAGAGAGAGAGAGAGAGAGAGAGAGAGAGAGAGAGAGAGATTAGATATAGTTATGCTTTTATCCCAATTATGGTCCTTGTCTCTTTTGTTCCATGGGTTTTCCTAATTATTGGCAAGTGTAAACTCTGTGTGATGTGAAGTAACTCCAATCTGTAAGATAAATTCTACTGCAAAAATTATATGGGCCCTTGATATTGCCATGAAATGAAACTTGTGATCCAACTAGCTCTGTGCCTTACTCAGATGGGTTTGAGTACCGGGGGCAATTCTTTCTTTTTAAAATTACTCTTTCCTGGGGCAGCTAGTTTATCCATACAGTGGATAAAACACTGGCCTTGGATTCAGGAGGACCTGAGTTCAAATCCAGCATCAGACACTTGACACTTACTAGCTGTGTGACCCTGGGCAAGTCACTTAACCCTCATTGCCCTGAAAAAAAAATTACTCTTTACTTCCCCCCTACATTCAACAATAAAACTTTTTTTAAAAATTCTCATAGGAAATATAAATACTTTACAAAAAATTCCCACCATGATCAATGGGTAATGTCCAAATTGATCTCTTTGATTGGAAATGGGTAACATGCTCATTCTAAGTGCCCTACAATCAACATTTGTTGTAATTGATCAGAATTTTAGTCTTTCAATTTTTTTTCTTTTCAGTTTCATTGCTGTATAGATTGTTTTCCTAGCTCTGCCTACATCACTTTGTTTCAGTTTGTATAAATCTGTCCAGTTTTCCTGAAACTGCCCATTTAATTACTTCTTATGGCATAATAACATTTCATCATAATCATGTGCCAGAATTTATTTATGGTATACTCCCCAGTAGGAAGGTTAATAGGTTCCTCCTTAGTTTCATTTAATCAGTAAACATTTATTAAGCACCCATTATGTGCTAGTCACTGCACTAAACTCTTTGCTAATATGATGTTTTGCTAGACACACACACACACACACAAGATTTTTTTTCCTTTTTTTCTTTGATCTCTTTGGGGTATAGAACTGGTAATCGTATTCCTGAATCAAACAATAAAAATTTATTAACTTTTAGGGGATAGTTCCAAATAGTTTTTCTGAATGGTTGTATCAATTTATAACTTCACCAATACTGCATCTACATGCCTGTTTCCCCACACTCCTTCCAACATTTATCACTTTCCTTTTTTGTCAGCTTTGCTAATTATAATACTTATCCACGTAAGGTAGGACCTTAGAATTACTTCGATTGAGTTTCTCTAATTATTAGTGCTTTGGAGCATCTAAAAAACTCATCTTTCTTGGTTTTCTTCCTTTGAAAATGACCAGTTCATATTATCCTTTGACCATTTGTCAATTGGAAAATAGCTCTTATTTTTATGAATTTGAATCTCTCCCTTATAAATCTTAGAAATGAGAACTTTAGCAAATAAATTTGCTGCAAAGTCATCTTTGAATATTTTTCACAATCCCCTTCTTCATTTAAAAAGAATAATCTTTTGATTCTACATTCCCAAATTTCCCGATCATTCCTCCCTTTCCCCCACCAAAAGAGCTACCCCTTTAAACACAGACTAGAAAATGATAAGGAAAAAATTATCAGCAAAGCAAACCAAAAAGATTGTGACATTACATGTCATATTCCACACCCCATGATGTAGCACCTCTGCAAATAAGGGAATCACTCCAGCTATTACAGCTAGCTAATTTTATCAATTTTACTTTTGTAGTATTTCATATTTGTTTCCTTCCATGAACTCGTATGGCCACTATCCTAGTTCTGGTCTTCATTAATCCTCAGACTGGAGTATTACTATAACCTCCTAATTAGATCCCCTTCCTCTAGCCTCTTGCTTCTCTAATCCATGATCAAAATGAATATCAATATATCTTCCTAAAGTACAAATCTGACCCTATTACTTTCCTGTTCAAGAACCTTCAAATGGGTCCCTATTGCTTCTGGGATAAACTATACCTTGACATTCAAGGTCCTTCACAATATCTCTCCAGTCTAACTTCCCAGACTTATTTCATATTACTTCCCTTCATGCACATCTATATTCCAAATAAACTTATCTTGTCAAGCATGCATTTACCTGACATTTAATACACTACCTGCATCTTTATTTTCTCCCATGCTTTCTCTGAAAAAAAGAAAATCCCATAATAGATAATGCTTATTGCATATATTCTGGTACAGTAGGAGTTGCAAAAAGGGGAAGGTCGATTCTCCTCTACCCCAACCCCTCACCTTATATATAGCTAAACTGCAAACACACCCCGATTCCCTACCTGGCCTTCACTCTCTTGCCTACAGAAACTAAATTTTGTCAGCTAGTGCCCTGTGGTAATCAGAAGGAGATTGAATAGGAGGTCCAAGAAGAGGACATTGCCACTATTTCTTCAAGTATTTAAGTTTTCCATAACCATTTAACATCTATAAAACAACTCCCATCTTTATTGGGTTCCTGTTTCATGTATCACTGATGAAGTTTTTGAGTTTTGTGCTTCTAACTCCATTCTCCCCGTAAGTTTTAGGAAAACGTACATCTTATAGTAGAACTGACTTTACATAGCTATTTGCTTATTGTCTTTCCTATTACAATGTGATCACCTTGAGGGCAGGGATCCTGTTCTTGCCTTATTTTGTTTCCTCAGGGATTAACATAGTTCCTGAAATATAGTCAGTGCTAAAAAAATACTCAATCTAATAACAGTAGTAAAAACAGGGCATTTATGGTCGAGATTATTCATTACATTCACAATTAACAATATAAGCAAAAACACCATTTCAAGTTATTCAGAAATTTGTGCAATAAAGTGAATTAATATTATCACTATAAATTACATTCCTATTGTTATAACTGAATAAAAGGAACTTCTGATTCATTTAGAAGAATCCTTTTTATTTATTTATTTTTATTTTCATGTGAAACTTTGTAAGCTAAATGAGAAGTGAGTTATATGCATTTATTTTTGTAAAAGTGACAAGGATTCTGAAGCAAACATGCAAGAGGATATATATATAAAGGATAATAACTCAACATATTATCTGACTCTATAGTTTACTTTTACATGGAAGAAATAGTCATTTTCATATAAAAGCTGCACTTTCCCAAAGCAACACTGTAATCATATATACATATGTATGTATATACATATACCTACATATATACACATGTATACGTATGTATATACATATACATATATACATTCCCCATTTCTTTGTGGCTTGACACCTTTTTTCTCTGAACTCTACTACTTGGTTAACTACTGTTTCCCCCACACATGTGTCTTGATGAGCCCTGTCTCAAATATTGACTATATTACTCTGATTCAGAATAATTCTCATCACTCCCCTCACTTGATAGAACTCCATCCATATTTTCTATTCTTTTCTTCTCATGAATTTCTCGTTTTCTGTCAGCTGCCTCCCTTCTTGAAAGATTCCCTGGTTCAGTCCCAAAGGACCACTTAGCCAGAATAATATCAAAGAAGATGCAGTGAAAACTTCTAATATCCTTCTTTCTTTGGGGGGGGGGGAGGCAGGGCAATGGGGGTTAAGTGACTTGCCCAGGGTCACACAGCTAGTGTCAAGTGTCTGAGGCTGGATTTGAACTAAGTACTCCTGAATCCAGGGCTGGTGCTTTATCCACTGTGCCACCTAGCTACCCCTCTAATATCTTTCTTACTTAATATAGGTAGCCCTGTGAGGAGGGGATCATTCTGCCCTTCTCCCTTTTAAATTTTTTTTTTAATAATCCCAAAATGTTTTAAGAACTCACCATAATTGACCTGGATTTCCATGGAAGACAGAAACACAAATGAAGTGTTTCTCTTAATGTCAAGACTCAGAAGAGGGTGCTTTGTGTGAGTTTCAATTGCATTGTCTCAGTGGTGTGGGATAAAGAATTTGGACAGAATTAACTCACCTTAAACCTATATGGGGGTTATTATTCTTGTTTGCTCATAGCCCGCTAAATATTCACTATTCCTATGCCTGTCATCTTTGCTCAATGGGAAGAGAAATTTCAGAATTTTTTAATTTGTATTTTTACAGTTAGTGATTTGGAGTCATCTTTCCTATGGATTTTCATGATTTTCACATTGTCTTTTGAGATCTATTTGTTCATATCCTTTGGCCACTTATCGATTGAATAATGCTAGCTTCTAATTTAAGCTTGTCTGTATTTTTATATTTTAAATACAATAAATTGTTGAGTTTTATTATTTAACTCATTTATAATACTTACATTTTATGGGTGGTTTTAGTCTAGTAATACAATCATTTTTTTTTTCTCAAACCAATCCAGTAGTATTATCTTTTAATAATAATAATAATCAGGGGCAGCTAGGTGGTGCAGTGGATAAAGAACCAGCCCTGGATTCAGGAGGACCTGAGTTCAAATCCGGCCTCAGACACTTGACACTTACCAGCTGTGTGACCCTGGGCAAGTCACTTAACCCTCATTGCCCTGCAAAAACAAAAACAAAAATAATAATAATTAAAGAATACTGGTACACAATGCTGCGTACTTTCATCTTGGTTTCTGAAACAATATGATCTCACTCTGTACCCTCTCCCATACACTGTTCTATCCCCCTTCTCCAGATCAGACGCAGAACTGTCTTCTGGACATCTCCATCTCTATTCACCATAGGGATCTCAATCTTAATAAATACAAAATGTACGTAATTATAATCTCCTCCAAATCCCCATCACTTCTCAAAATATCATTATTTATGTTGAGACCAGAACCACCCTTGAAATTCACCATTGTTAGCAATGTTCAAGTTTTCCTTTCCTCTTCCCTATCCCAAATTCTTTCATATCTAATCAGCTGCCAAGTCTGCTTAATTTGATGTCCCAACATCCCTTCTAACCATACTCTACTCTCTAGTCACATTACTGCTAACCTACTTCAAGCCTTCATTACCTTTTGCATGGGTTTAATCATAGCCTTCGGACTGGTTTCCCTTATTCCTGCCTTTCCCTTCTTCAATTCACCTTCTAATCACCTGCCAAACTGATATTCCCCAAAGACAGCTCTTAATATAGCACCTCCCCATTCAAATGAAATCATGTACATAAAACATAAAATGCTATATAAATGAGATTTATAATTTCAATCTGCTCCTAACCACTAGATATTTTTCAATTACATAGAAGGGATAAATTTAAAAATATTTAAAAGCAATAATTGTGGGGCATATTAAATGAGTTAAACTTTAATTTTTATAAACAACCTTCTGCAAAGGGTCTAAAATCAATAATATAAGTCAAAGATGAGGCAGGCATGGCAAAACATGTTCACATGAACATGATTTGCAAACAACATGAAACAGTGGTGTAACTTGGCAATAAAAAAATTTAATTCAATCTTAGGTTTCATTGAGAGACCTAATGTCCAGCACTTTGGAGATGCTAGTCTTTTTGTCCTCTTTCTTGTATAATACATTCCAAAATTGTGTGTTTAATCATGTTTGCCATAATTTTGAAAAAGCCATTTCCACTTTGAAAGGTGTCCAGGGGAGAGCTGCTAGAATGATGCAGCCAGTTAAAAGAAATTTTTATTTAATATGGATAAGGAAGACTTAAGTATGTCTGTGATTGCTCTTTCTAGATATCTATTTTTAAAAAAATGAAATTCCTGACCCCTGAAGGTAACCAATCCCCCTTCACAACAAAGGCTCGCGCAAAGCTAAATAACAATACTTAAAGGATGTTGTAAGGTAGATGTTGAATTATATTGCATCTAAAATCTTTTCTAGGGTGCCCCAGCCTAGAGTCAGAAACAGTCATATTTGTGAGTTCAAATCTGGCTTTAGATACTTACTAGTTGTATGATCCTGTGCAAGTCACTTAATCCTTTTGCCTCCATTTTCTCATCTGTAAAATAAACTGAAGAAGGAAATGGCAAACCGCTCTGGTATCTTTGCCAAGAAAACCCCAAATGAGGTCACAAAGAGTTGAACATGACTGAAAAACAACTGAATAACAACAACAACAACAACCTATAAGGATAGACTATATGAAAAATTCTAGAATTTTTGCTTCCATCTTCAGAAAGTAAAATGGTGGTAACTTCATGTCTAATATAATATGAAAGTTGAAAACTTTTCTCAAAATTAATTGCATGGTGTATTAGTCATCAAGTATTAAGCACTTTGAAAAAGACAGGTAAGCATGATTATAAGTCAATAGTACAGTCTTTTTGAGATCGGAAATAGGACCAAATCATCTTTTTAATCACCAACATCTTCCAAGCTGAGCACTGGATTCTAACTACATCTGAGGACTAATTCATCTTTCAGTTGTTTATTTAATTTAAATTTTCTGAAATAGCAGGCCAACATTTTTATTATTGCACAATAGCATCTTAGTTCATTCACAGTTTATACTCAACTCATTCTTATCTAATATTGTTATGTGCTATATGTACACAGATCAACTCTAAGTTGAGATGTATGGTCCCTGCCTTCAAGGAGCTTTTGAAGTCAACCATATTTAACTTTCCTATTCGTATTCACCATGGAAGAAGTATTTCTCAACTTTAATTAGATACTTTCAGCAATGAGTATTATGAATCTCCTTCTCTTTCCACACAGGGATTTTTTTCCCAGACTTATTTTACTATTTTCTAGGAAGACAATTCTAAATGCTATCTGAGCTTATTTAATGACAAGGGCAGAGTAGTGTTCTCTCTCACTCAGGAATGTTATGAGGAGATAAAAGTGGAAATGGGATGACAAAGTAAATGAGCCAGAAAATAGAACTACGGGACAATTAAAATTCACTGCCTGGCCCAAACAAGTGAGAATCTTTTACTTGACTTGTTTGAATGCAGTTTATTTTAGCCATAAAATAAAACAATTTCTGAAACTTCACAGTTGCCACGAGCAGCAGCAAAACCTCTAAGCAGAATGTCATCATGAACCTGGAAACCAAATTCATTTCCTTCATGCCTGGATACCCAAAACTTGGCCAGCTACTAAGCAGGCAGGATTTCAGCAATACCCAGCTGCTATCCTCTGGGTCATACACACTATGACTTTTCTCTGACATTTGCCTCTGGATGGAGATCAAGTTTCCCTCTGAAGTCTTCCAATTTCAGGCCCTATTTCTATGTTGCAAACTTCTAGGTCTCCCTGTATGATAATATCTCAAGGGTTTCTGGTCTTGATATAAGAACTAAAGACGATTCCTGAACAGGCTTACACCAATCCTTAGGCAATGGATTGATTCTACTTTGAGTATTTATGAGCCTGGCCACAAGAACTGGAAGGCAGCCCAGTGTCATGTTCTATAGGGATCCTGCAACTACAGGAGGCTGACCTGTGCAGAAAACTGTGTCTTCTGGGGAAGTCCCACCTGTGAAGTTATTATAGTATTGAAAATGTCAGGGGCAGCTAGATGGCGCAGTGGTTAAGGCACTCACCCTGGATTCAGGAGGACCTGAGTTCAAATCCGGCCTCAGACACTTAACACTTACTAGCTGTGTGACCCTGGGCAAGTCACTTAACCCCAATTGCCCTGCAAAAAAAAAAAAAAATGTCATATAATAAAGCTAAAGTGTAGCTCGGCTAACAGTAAATCCTAGTAACCAGAATATGTAAGTTCAAGTGACTATTAACCCTTCACCCTGAGGTTACTTTAAATAACTGACCTTTATGTAACTTGTTTGGCTGGGTTTTTAAAAACTTTTAATTGCCAATTCCTTTTAAAAATTGGTTTGTTTTTAAAGTTGTCTTCTTGTATTTTTGCTGCTGTGTATTATTTTGTTGCTATGAATAGGCAGCAATTTTGATCTCTCTGGAGTTCTCAAATAATCCCCAAAGGGTGATAGCACAATTTCTGACAATAGCCTCATCATCCTGGGTTGTCCCAGAATAGCCTAATTATTATAGACTTGCTTGTTCCTGAAAACTGACCCTCTGCCACTGAGAATAATGTATAATATTGTCATAGCACATAAAACACCCCAGAGATGACCTTCCACTCATGTTGTATGTATTTTGCAGGTACCTAGGTCTTTACAGGTTGTATCCCAATTTAGCTCCTTGAGGGCAGAGACTGTATTTTCTGCCATATTTTGTCTCTATGGTACTTAGAACAATTCCTAGTTCATAGTAAGTACTTAATAAATGCTTGTTGTCTCAATGACTAGCCATAAAAACACATCCCTCTTGAGTGAAATAATTTTGGTCAGCCCAAGGATCTGGTGGCAGCAGTTACAGCCCCTTGCTTCTTAAATATTGCTGTTCCTTACTGCCCCCACTCCATAGCAATGGCAGAAGTAACAGAACCAAGCTCTGCTGCCCTCTCTACTCCCGGTGCTAAGACAGTATTGTAGTGCTAGGTACCCAGTAGGTGCTCAATCAATACTTTGGGGAATTAATTAAATATACAATCACAGTACAGCAGCTAATTTCTCATAATGAAATAACCCATTTCTCCCCCCAATTTCCCAGCAGTTTTAGGGAGATGGGGAAGCTAGGTCAACTTTTAGTTAAAATGATTGTCTTATTACCCTGGCAACTGCAAGTAACTAGAGTAGATAGTTTTCTTTATGTTATTGTGTTTCTCTTTAGGCCAATGAAGTGAAGAAAGAGTCTTTTCAGAGAACTTTATATTTAAGAAGTTAATTACTGGCTCAATCACAGGAATCTATAGTGTTATTATTGTCCTTCATTCTTAAAGAGAACCAAAAATGACATCACCATATTGGGGTCAAGGTACAGTGTGTCCAACTGTGGCTATGGCTGATCAGACCAATATGAGTTCAGTAGGCTCTATCACAGATCAGGTACAAATAGTCCATATGAATGTTTAGAGTAGAGATGTCTCTAAATTTGTACATCTCATGTTTCTTTTGAGCTGCTGCAATTCTGCTTTCCTCATAGAGTACAGCACTTTATTTAATTCAGACATACCATGCTGGATAACCCAAAGTTCTTCAGAGAGACAAGCATTTTTGTATCACTTCTTCTGGTGTCCATGGGAGCACTTGCCTTGTGTGAGTTCTTTATAAAATAGTCTTTTGGACAAACAGATTTTTGGCATTTGAACAGTGTGGCCAGCCCATTGGAGTTGTGTTCTCTGCAGTAGAGTTGGAGTACTTGGCAGTTCAGTTCAAGAAAGGACCTCAGTGTCTGGTACCTTCTCATTCCAGGTGTCGTCAGAAGCTTCTTCCCAAGAAAATTCAAATGGAAGAAATTTAATTTCTTGGCATGGACCTATTAGGCTGCCCAGGTTTCACAGACATACAACAATGAGGTCAACACAACAGATATCCCTGGAAAGTGTACTGCCAAGGTAAGTGAACTTATGCACAGCATTCAAAATTTCTAAATTTGCTGTAACTGATGGTTCTATATATGGATGTTGTGGTGCTGGCTGATAGAAAACCTCCATTTTCTTGGTGTTGATTGTTAAGCCAAAATTAGCACAAGCAGCAGCGAATGGATTCACACTTTGTTGCATCTCAGCTTCAGAGGCTGCATTGAATTCATAGTCATCTGTGAACAAAAAGTCATGCACCAACTCCCTGTACTGTAGTGCAAATGGTCAATAGTAGTAGTATTGGTAGCAGCAGAAGCAGAAGCAATAGCAATGATTAATTGTGAAAGACTTCACATTTTTTGCAAAAACTTTTTCCACACATAATAACTCTATTCCAATGCAAACACGTGTTTGTTCTATGTAGGGTGTATTGAGCTTAAATTTTGTCTCAAAGGTTCTCTGTCTTTCATGTAACTCTAGTTATGAAATAACTGCACCATGATGAGAAAATAGCTGGATTTGAAAGTTAAAGGGATTTAAAATTAAAATCACTCCAAAGATACTAATGCTTTACTAATCTCAAAATCCAGCTTTTAAAACAGACCAAAACCTTTGTGGAATGGGGAGGGTGGTGTGTAATACTCTTAGAAAAATTAAAACAAATACTAGAAATAACAATAACAAACATTTACATAGAGCTTCATAAAAACTTTGTATACTATTTTATCTGACCCTTACAAAAATCTTGTGAAATAAGTGCTATTATTATTCACATTTATATATATAAGGAAACTGAGGCTGAGAGAGGTCATTTGACTTGCCCAGGGTCTTACAGGTAATAAGTATATAATGCAAGATTTGAACAGATAATCTTGGACTCCAAGTCGAATGCTCTGTTCAGTACATCTACCTGCCTAATGGAAAGAATATGACCAAGGGGTTAAAAGATGTAGGTTTTCATTCAGAGTCTGCCACTATAGTTCTATGACCTTGAACACATAATTTATCTCTCTAACTTCAGTTTTCTCATATGAAAAATGAAGGAATTGGATGAGATATTCCATAAGGTTCTTTTTAGCTCTGAAGTTCTAAAATTCTTCCCTTGTCTTGAAGCTATCTATATCAGGGTTAGGATGTTAAGTTTCAAGAGGAGTCTAGGTAATATAGGATTTCTAGTCCTTCCTCATTTTATGATTACTAGATTATATGATCATCTTCTCTGTAAACATAATATTTTTTTTGCAGGGCAGTTGGGGTTAAGTGACTTGCCCAGGGTCACACAGCTAGTAAGTGATAAGTGTCTGAGGTCGGATTTGAACTCAGGTCCTCCTGAATCCAGGGCCAGTGCTCTATCCACTACGCCAACTAGCTGCCCTAAACATCATATTTGAAATGACTTGGTTCAAGGATTGTTATTTTCTTTTTGGCACCTTCCTAGGGAAAGGTTATAAAATGAGGGCACAAGTGTGTGCAGCACACTTCATTTCTGTATGCATCTAGTGAATTTTTCATTAAGGAAACTCGCAAAGGACATTATGTTTATTCATCAAACTAAAGCCACAAAACATGAACTAAAAGTTTTTCAATTAATAACTTAATTTTCCTTAAGAAATCTAAACTTTACAAAGAGAGAGAGAGAGAGACATAAAATGCCATCTTTTGGCCACAGTATTTTAACCAGGCACAGAGGAAGATGACGTTGATTGTCACAATCTTTATCTTTAACCTAATAATGAGCTAACTAAATTAACTAAAATAGATTTAAGCTTTCTTCATTTTCTTGGCCCAGAGACCTCACTCACCATGCATTACAGACTAAAATACCTCAATCACATCATTATAATTAAGTGATTAAGCCAGTTCTTATTCAGTGTGCAAAATCCTGAGTGAATTGAGACATTGTTCATACACATGCATGTACATATATGTATGTATGTATGCATGTGTATACATGTATATAAATGTATAATGATGTGGTAGTGCTAGCCAACCTGGCAGCTTGAGTCATCAAATCACCCACTAGGCTAATAGTATGTCAAACTTTTCTCCTTCCTTCTTCAGGGGTGAGGAGTAGGAGAATAGTATGTTTTCACAATTGCATTACAAATGTCTACAGCCAGAGAGAAGGGAAAATAAAGACCATGCCTGGGATGTTCTTCCTCAGTAACTTGGGGATCTTTACTACCAGGCCATATCCCAAGAATAACCTGTCTCCAAATATTGTTTCTCTTTCTACTTCTACTGTACTGCACCATACTATTAAAAATGTGGCTTGATGGAGGCAGCTGTTTGCATGGACAAATCCAAATTTCGGTTTAAAAAAATAAAATATCTGCTTCCCCTCTTAGTGTCCTGCTCCCTCTATTCCCAAACTCACTGCCATCATTTAACTGAGAATTAGTTTGGAATTAAAGAGCTATCTAGATTTTAATACATTTCCATGTATATCCTGAGTAAATGCTTAAAATAATTCTCTATATTTTTGTTTTTGTTTTGTGGGTCAATGAGGGTTAAGTGACTTGCCCACGGTCACAGAGCTAGTAAGTGTCAAGTGTCTGAGGCCGTATTTGAACTCAGGTCCTCCTGAATCCAGGGCCAGTGCTTTATCCACTGTGCCACCTAGCTGCCCCACAAAAAATACTCTATGAAGAAAGCAGTTTTTAAAAGTGGTTGCCACAGTTTGTAACCACCAGATGGGGAAGGGGGAATAAAGTCACTAGTCTCTGTATCCAAGTCAAACCAGAACATCAGCATGGGCGTGCCCCAGGCATACTTTGTATGTGCATGTGTGTGTGTGTGTGTGTGTGTGTGTTTTGTCCTCAATTTACTGGCTCAGTACTCTCCACATTTCTCCTCATCTCACATCTGTTCACCTTCACACCAACTTTCTCTTCCTCCCTGCTTGCTTCTTTGCTCAGCTTTGCTTCTGTCTCTCTTACTCACATACCCTTATCACTAAGGTCAGAGTCAATGCACTCTAGGAATTTAGAAAACACTGTAACTGGAACTTTACAGCTCTGTAAAGGGAACCCTCCACCAGTAGGCAGCTCCGCCCCCATTTCCTCTTGTCCTATTTCTAAGCCTTTAGGCAGAACTCCCATGGTTTTTAAAAAAATAGACTTTTATAGATCTATTAAATGTTTCACAATTAATTTTTTTAAATTTAACATTAATTTAAAAAAATTTTGAATTCTAAATTCTCTCCCTCCCACCACTTGAGAAGATGAGCAAAATATTGATTACATATCTGAAGTCATGCAAAACATGTCCATTTTATCCAACATGTAGTTTTGAAGAGGCCTTTACAAGGGAACAGCTTATAACAGGTAAGAATATAAAACATTAAAAAGATTTGTGGGGGGTGGGGCAGCTAGGTCGTGCATTGGATAAAGCACCAGCCCTGGATTCAGGAAGACCTGAGTTCAAATTCAGCCTCAGACACTTGACACTTACTAGCTGTGTGACCCTGGGCAAGTCACTTAACCCCCATTGCCCTGGAAATAAAAAAACAAACAAACAAATTAATTAATTAATAAAATAAAATAAAAAGATTTGTGAAAAGCATAGAATACGGAAGACCAATCTGGTTCCTTTAGCTAAACAATCTGATTTCTCGACATATTTATAGTACAACCCATATAAACATAGTTGTCAGAACCCTGAAGCAATCAGAATTTGGCGTCCAGCTCAACCAAGGACATTTTAAATTTGTTGGCTATGCTGCTCATATTGTCTCTGACAACATCTAAACTTAGCAGGTTTCCCATTGTAGTAACACTTTTATAAGTCTCCTGTCAAAATATCCTTTGTGAAAGTTGGTGTCAAAATCGCTAGTCTGTCCTGGAAATTGTTAAGTCTAAGCTTTGGGTAAAGTGAAATTATCCTCTCTTCCTACTCCTTTGAATTAGTCATGCTGGGACTTTGATTGGACTTTGTTCTCATCTTAACTAGCATAATCTACCTATCATTTTCTGTACATGTTTTCATACTGCCATAGACAATACAGTGAAAATATCCTGGGCCCTTTGTCAGAGTTAGGCAAGCTATTCACCTTTCTCTGCAGTAAGTTAATATGTGTGTGTTGAAGAATATTACTCCCTTTTACCATCATTTAGAGAAAAAGGTAGGTCATGTTAAGGACAGAGATGAACTTGGATTGATTCGGAGATAGATAAAGATCCTTGATTTTGAACACCAGGCCGGCAAATTGTTTTATCTTTTGTTACTTATGTACAATTATGGAGTTTTTGTTTTTATGAGTAGTTATTGTTTTAGCTCCATATGCCCAGACAATGGCTTTAAAGTCTTCAACTGGAATAACTACTTACTATTAAATGGTATCCATTATTTTCTGTCCAAGAGGCGTCCCCTACACAAAGACAAAAAACATCTGAATAGCAGCATGCAATCAAAGAGAGTTGTTTTGTTCACTTTTACATGTTTCTACTTACAATGAAGTTCAAATGTAGCATGTAACTATACATAGAGCTTTTTTTCTTTATTTTTTAAGTTCATAGTATATCCAGATATACTAGTCCATCCTTTATATTGCTCCCAAAATATTTTTCCTTAAGTACAAGTCTGACCATGTGGCTCCTTTTCTTGATAAATTTCAGTGGTTTTGCCTCTAGGATAAAATATAAACTTCTGTTTAGCCTTTGAAGCCCTATATAATCTGCCTCCAATCTATCTTTCCAGCCTCATTGAATAAAACTCCCCCACCCACACTCTGTGATCCAGTAAAAACCACTCATCTTTCAACTCCGGCCTCAGACACTTGATACATATTAGCTGTGTTACCCTGGGCAAGTAACTTAACTCCAATTGCCTCACAAAAAAACAAACAAACAAAAAGAAAGCTCTTCCCTAATGAATGTCTACTTCTCTCCAGTCCTTAATACTGGCAATTCCTCATTCCTTCATTTTTCTACTTCATGGAAACCCTCTGGTCCTTTAAGATGCACCTGCTATCATGTTCTGCAGAAAGCTTTTACAGATTTCAATTACTCATGTACTTTCTCATAAACTAGTTTGTGTTATAGATGTATGTATATGCAATATATGTACACTTTACATGCACTTCTCTGCCCCATTGGACTGTAAGATCATTGCAAGTATAGCAATCCTTATCTCAGACAAAGCAAAGGCAAAAATAGCTCTAATTAAAAGAGATAAGGGGGGCAGCTAGGTGGCGCAGTGGATAGAGCACCGGCCCTGGAGTCAGGAGTACCTGAGTTCAAATCCGGCCTCAGACACTTAACACTTACTATCTGTGTGACCCTGGGCAAGTCACTTAACCCCAATTGCCTCACTAAAAAAAAAAAAAAAAAAAAAGAGAGAGAGATAAGGAAGGAAACTACATCTTGCTAAAAGGTACCATAGATAATGACGTAATATCAATACTAAATATGTATGCACCAAGTGGCATAGCATCCAGATTCTTAGAGGAGAAGTTAAATGAGCTACAAGAGGAAATAGACAGCAAAATTATACTAGTGGGGGATCTGAGTCCTCCCCTCTCACAATTCGATATGACTGTGATGGAATATGTTTGTGCTGTAAGAAACGATGAGCAGGAGGAGTTCAGAGAAACCTGGAAGGACTTGCATGAACTGATGATGGAGTGAGATGAGCAGACCTAGGAGAATATTGTACGCAGTATCATCAACATTATGTGTCGATCAATTGTGATAGATTTGATTCTTCTCAGCAATACAATGGTATAAGATAGTTCCAAAGGAGTCATCATGGAAAATACTCTCCAAATCCAGAGAAAAACACTGTAGAATATGGATGCAGATTGAACCATACTATTTCTTTTGTTTCTGGTGCTGTTTTTGTGGTTTTTCCTTTTTGCACTGATTCTCCTTTCACAGCAAGACCAATGCAGAAATTCGTTTGATGTAATTGTGTGTGTGTGTGTGTGTGTGTGTGTGTGTATATATATATGTATATGTATATATGTATATATATGTATGTATGTATGTATAACCTATATCAGATTACTTGCTGACTTGGGGAGGGGGAAGGGGGAGATGGAGAAAAATTTGAAACTAGAAATCTTATAAAAACAAATGTTGAAAACTATCTTTACATGTAACTAGAAAATAATAAAATACTTTTATAATTTAAAAAATACCATTGCAAATAGTAATTACATGAGTCTTTGTACTTGTGTCCCATGTATTTCCTCAGTGCCTGGTAGGTGTTTGACAAATATTTGTTCATTGTTTGGTTGCCATAAAAACAGACGCTGAATA
Source organism: Dromiciops gliroides (assembly GCF_019393635.1). Taxonomy (NCBI): domain Eukaryota; kingdom Metazoa; phylum Chordata; class Mammalia; order Microbiotheria; family Microbiotheriidae; genus Dromiciops; species Dromiciops gliroides. The sequence continues at coordinate 56,966,571 of NC_057866.1, forward strand.
TCCATCAGTTTTAAGTGTCAAACATGTCATTTAGCTGGTCAAAAAAAAAAAAAGACAGCCTCAATTTTTAGTATACTATGGACAAATATTATGGTATTGTTTTTCATTGTGAAAATACCATACCACAATGGACATCTGTCCCCAGTCAATAGTGTCATCTGCAATTGAGTCTATTTTTTAATTTAGTGACACAATCTGTTTTGACATACCATTGTGAGTCTCTGACATAATTATTTTGAAAACAATGATTCAGGTTGAATTTGAGGAGAATTTTGTGCATGTTTTGCAATCATGGAATTATATTTTGGAGCATATTCACAAAATTTAAAAATAAACCTTTATCAATATTGTCTGCTTTTTCATTGTGGCATTTAAATGCTATCCTTTTTGCCAAACACAGACCACTGTGAATCAATAACCCTATTACATGTTCATTATGGTATCATTCTTCTTTAGACAGATAAGACTGCTTAAACTCATCCAACAATACATCAATAAGTTTTCCTTTATTAAAACCTGACCATGAAAAGCAATTTAACACAAGATTTTGGCAGCTGGTGTTTTTTAAAATATCCATTAGCCTTTTGCCAATTTTTTGATCCATTGTTAGTAAATACTAAATCACTGTGAACTTTGCTGCATTATTAGAAGTGGATAAAAGCCTATAAAAACAAATTATTACATCCCTTGATGAACTATATTCTAAACACCTTTACCTCTCATACTATTCAGAAAAAAACGTTCTTTGCTTAATTTACATGTAGGCTACTAACCACTGTAAAATTGAGACTGATATCCTAATCTATTTTTAGAAAATCAAAACCTGAGTCATCTAATGTTTGAGGACTTTAACTAGTAATTGACCTGAACTAAGCGACAGTTGTTTCTTTTTTGACATTATTCAGGTTTTTGCATGTATTGGAAGTGGTGGTGGCATTATTTCTTCTTTCTTTCTTTCTTTTTTTAAATTTTTCTTGTGGGGCAATGAGGGTTAAGTGACTTGCCCAGGGTCACACAGCTAGTAGGTGTGAAATGTCTGAGGCCGCATTTGAACTCAGGTCCTCCTGAATCCAGGGCCAGTGCTTTATCCACTGTGCCACCTAGCTGCCCCCAGTGGCATTATTTTTCATAAAAGTTTTTAACTAGTGAGTATTTTACTATGATCAGCCCATTTATTATATTGCAGTTTTTCTGCTCCTTGTCTTATCAATGAACTGATCCATATTTTTAAATTAAAAGAGATATCATAAGTTTGAATTAAAATGTAAAAGCAAAGGATTACAGAGTAAATGTGAAAAAACATTAACAATATATTGACACAGAGTACACCTGACACAACTGCTTTTTCTGGAAGTGTAGTTGAAAGGGGACTAGCAATGGTGATGCTGCACCACAGTGGTGTAATGAGTGTTGCAAGTGAATACAGGCTTTCTATACTTTTTTCTGCAATATTCCTATAATAGGCGATAAAGTAGCTGTGATAAAACACAATAATCCATACTTTAAAACTAAAGAAAAGTGTATCACAAAATTAAAATACAAAGCCACTTTGGGCAAACATCAGAGTATACATGCCCATCAGAAATGATATCTAAAAATGCTCATAGCAATCCTTCTGCATTTATGTGTATTGGAAATTTAAACAATATAACAAGTAGAGAACAATTTTAATCTGTAGAGAAGTTAGCAATACTAGAGACTAGGTGATTTACATCTGTATCTGAAGCATTATATCAATCATCTGGGTATCTTTGGGAAAATTGTCCAATCCTATCCAACAGATCATTTCAATTAGCCCATGTAGTTGATATAACACCTACCCAGTCCTTCCCCAAAAGACTCATGGGATTAGAGAGACAAATGAAATGAAATTGAGGTGATTGTACAAGTTTTTTACATCAGGAAAAGTTTCAATTTGGGTAGGAAACATATTGCCCATAAGCCGAAAGGACAACAAGCTGTCTGACCTAAATTGGTATTGATGATGGAGACTAGTTTAGATGTTATAAAAGTGCTGTGTGATTTGAGGAAAGAGGTTGGTAGTAACTATAATGTAATGTTTTAAAGTGGAAGTGTACCCTACTGGATGTGTAGGAACTTTAATGCCAACCCAACTGGAAAACTCTGAAATACTCCTTTCATATTCATATGGGGACAAAAACGATTTTCCTCTGGGAAAAAGATCTATCTTTTCCTGACTGCCACTAGCTGGAAGCTATGAACAACACAAAAGAGAAATACAGTGCCAAATGATCAAGGAATTGTAGGAGGAATCAAGAAAAAAGAGAGTGTTATGGCATCATCTGCAGAAAGCTAGAAGAGGGATCAGATGACAGGTGGCACCAACTTTGAGTTTCAGGGGGTTGGGGACTCCAAGAGGAGTGTTATACTCAGGAACTACAAATTATCACATGTGCTTGTGTGCACCCACACTTTTAAAGTTTGATCTGCAATATTAACACTTTTTAAGTCTAGACAATCAACCAGCAATAAATCAGGCCTCAGTTTGTAGTGATTGTTGAATTGTGAGGTATAAATGCTTATACTGAAAATTTCACAGACATTTGTGTATCTACCCCAGTGCTAAACACATCATGAAGTGCCAATAAAATGCTGGTTCATTTCAATTGGATTAGATCTGCACTAGCATAATTCATAGGAAACAGCATTTTTTCAATTTAATGCCACAAAAGGAGGTGAATATGGTTAATGACTTCTCTTTGAAGGCTACAAAAGGTTTATTAGTCAAAAACAGACTATGAGACATGAACAATGACCTCACCTGTTCTATGATAAAGCATCTAATTTGGACTTTTCAGCTTGGTAGATACATCTGGCAATAAATTAAATCTAACCCTTCTATGGCATATGCACAGTAACTGGTTGCTGAATTGGTTCATCAGCTTGGCCCCACTTTAACCAAATGTTACATTCAGAGTCAAAGGCAGATTTATTACACTCATCATGTTTTACTGGAAACATAATTTCTCCTTTAAATTTTTTGTCAGCAATTCTGAGTTTCATATCTTTTTTTTTTTTGTGGGGCAATGGGGGTTAAGTGATTTGCCCAGAGTCACACAGCTAGTAGGTGTCAAGTGTCTGAGGCCGGATTTGAACTCAGGTACTCCTGAATCCAGGGCCGGTGCTTTATCCACTGCACCACCTACCCACCCCCAGTTTCATATCTTCTTAACAAAATGAGAAGTTTGGTTTCAGAATTCATATTGGGGGGCAGGATGGAAGCTTTCTTTTATATTATTTCTCCTGGAAGGTACAGGAACCAATAATCTAAAGACCACTACAATGCACACTCCCTAGAGCTATTAGAAGTGTGATATAATGGTTTCTCCAAATATTTTTCAGGGAAAATCCATGTTTGGGTACACAAAATGGAAGCAATTTCATGTCTACTACTGCTCTATTGTTGAACACATCTTTAAGGGATTCCTCACAAATCCATATTCTCATTGCCTCTTGAAACAACACTCACCAGTTTTCTCATTTGTAAGATGATGGGTTTGGACTAAATGATCATTAAGATTCCTTCTAATACTAAAGTGCTTTAATTATATCTCTGCCTAGCATGTCTGTTTTGGGGTTTCACCTGATTCTTAAGCAGTTAAACAGGACTATTTAATGATTCTGTTGACAGTTGTAAAGACAACCTCAGCTGAATACAGCAGGAAAGTTCCCAAGGAAGTAAAATAAAATGCCCATTACCAATTATATTCCCTACCTTTACTTATAAAAAGAAAAAGGGAGGTTGTCTATTTTCTGTATTCTATTTTCATTCTCTTTGATGTAATATTGAGAAAATACTGTGATTATCCTATGCATGAATAGTAAGTATTACACTAACTGTCTTAGGATAATAGAAGAAAACAAAGACTATTGTAATTGCTTTTAGACTGTTTGTATCTGTTGTTCAGAAGTTATTCAGTGATTTTTCAAGAGCAGGAACTGTGATGTTCACATAAAGAAAGTATACTAAATAACAAGTCAGAACTAGATCGTTGTCCTTGATTTGGCTCTAGCTGTGCAACATTGAACTTTAGTTTCTTTGTCTTTAGAATGATAGAACTGAACCAGATGGTCTCCTTATAACCCCCTTCCAGGTCAATCAATAATAATGCAATGATCCATTCTGTGTTTGGAAAATTTGTTCACTTGAAGAATAAAGGGGTCAGTCATTTATGCTTTCCTAAGCAGAGGAGTTACTAAATGTTTTCTTTGGGTAATAACACCACTCACTTAGGAAAAGAGAGCACATAGAAAGTAGAAGGACTATGGCAAGTCACATTATTTTATGTTCCATTTTCTTTTCAAAAAATATACTTAACATTCTCTTTTTACTTTGAGTTCCAAATTGTTCCCTTCTTCCAGTACCTCCCCCACACACTAAAAAGGTAAACAACATATCAATTTTATGTGTGAAATTAGGCAAAACATATTTCCATATTAGTTATGTCACAAAAAAACCCAATAAAAATAAAGTTTAAAATTACTTCAATTTGTACTTAGTTCATCAGTTCTCTGGAGGGGAACAGGATTTTTCATCATGAGTCCTTGGGTATTGCCTTGGATCATTGTATTAATCAGAGTAACCAAGTATCACGGTTGATCATCATTCCAGTATTACTGCTACTGTGTATAATGAGCTGGTTCTGTTCACTTCACATCAGTTCATGTAAGTCTTCCCAGATTTCGTGTTTCATTTTCATTGACTAGGCAGGAAACAATCAGAGGACTAAGAGGGAATGGGATCAATTACTTCTGTTCTTTGTACTCAAGGAAAGGATACTCAGATTGTAACCAGCCACAAAAGGAAAGTTTCTTTAATAAACTGTCTGTGGGCACAATGTAAAGTTAGAGCTATGTTAAAGGTATGTTCTTTACCACACATCAAAATAATTGAAACAGTACTGTGTAAAGAATTAATTGTGATTTGAGGTTTCTCTCACCCCATCTTTGGCTAAAATTAGAAGCCCCAGCACATCCGAGCTGTCTCAGGTGCTGTCCCCTCCACTTTGGCAAGGTGCTCCATCCATGGCACTGCAGCTCACATCATCAGCTTGCACTGATGCCTATGTGGGCCTGGCCAAATTATAATTGGGAGCCAGGTGAGTGCAGTCAGTTGACCCTGGCATCTGCAAACTGGGGTGACTGTTGTTTGTACAGCCGCCTGTTGATTCTGTCAATCAGGGCAGCCAGCCAATTAGCTTGGGGCTGTGTATATGTGGACCCTGTTTCCTGCAGAAGAGGGGCCTTTTGGGATAGAGAGAAGGGAGGAGTCAGTTCATTCTGGCAGGCATGAGGGATAGGGTTAGATGTGGTACAGCTGAGTCCAGTTGGTGTGATTTCAGGTCGTATTATTTTCCTTCCCCTATTCCCTTTTTCCTTTGTCCCTAGTTCTACCCTTCTTACTTGTGTTTTAAATTTGCTCCTGTTAATAAACCCTGTTTTGTTTTTTAAAAGAGGCTGTTAATCTCCTTCCTTACCCCAATATTATGGCGAACCATCTAATTAACACTCCACAATTAAAATTTAGCCCTTACAACTAGAAGTGTAAAAATAAAATCTTATGAGAGAACTGTTGAGTTAAGAAAATCTAGGGGGCAGCTAGGTGGTGTAGTGGATAAAGTATGGACCCTGGATTCAGGAGGACCTGAGTTCAAATCTGACCCCAGACATTTGACACTTACTAGCTGTGTGACCCTGGGCAAGTCACTTAAAGCTCACTGCTCCACAAAACAAAACAAAACAAAACAAAAAATGAACCATAATATTAAAAGAAAGAATATAACATAACATTAAGGAAATAGGAAAAAAACATAGGATATGCACCATTTGCACATTGAATGCTTCTTTTATCCACTGTTTCCAAAGGGGAATTTTTAAAAGTTCCTTTTAGATTATGAATTCTATAGTGCCTTCTAGAGTTTGCACAAAATTGTTAAAGATTAGACATAAGCTTCATACATTACTCTTGGTGGTAACCAATTAGTGAGGTGGTGCAGTAGATAGAGAGCCCAGACTTCAGTCAGGAAGATCTGAGTTCAAATCTAGCCTCAGACAATTACTATGTGGCCCTGGGCAAATCACTTGACCTCTATTTCCCTCAGTTTCCTCATATGTAAAATGGGAATAAAATACATTATGAGAATCAAATGAGTTTATAATTGTAAAATACTTAGCACAGTACCTGGCAGAAACTAAATGTTATATAAATGTTATTGTTGTTATAATTATTTATGGGGAAAATAAATTATTAATCACCAAACAAAAACAAGAATAAAATGTGCCCAAAAGGAACAAGAGGGCCATCAACTGATCATAAATTTAGAGCTGCCAGGGTCTAGTCCAACTCTATCCTTTTAGATGAGAGAGCTATGGGGCGGCTAGGTGGCGCAGTGGATAGAGCACTGGCCCTGGATTCAGGAGGACCTGAGTTCAAATCCGGCCTCAGACACTTAACACTTACTAGCTGTGTGACCTTGGGCAAGTCACTTACCCCCAATTGCCTCACTAAAAAAAAAAATTAATTAAAAAAGATGAGAGAGCTAGGGCACTGAGAGGGTAAGTGACTTGCTAGTAGTATTTGAACTGCAATCCTCTGACTTCAACACTAACACACATTTCATTGTACCCTACTACCTCTCCAGTGACACACTAAAAGTTCAGGGACATGGTCCATGGAGTACAATAAGCTTATAAGGGGATGTACCAACATGGTATCCACAGCTACCAATGCCACTGAGTTGATGCCAATTATTATAGAAGAAAATAAACTTTTTTGTCTCAATCTTATCCCTGTGAAGTATATTTACTTTTGTTGGCAGTGTATATACTATCCTAAATGAATGCAAATATAAACTATTTTAAAACTAGTGGGAAAGGAGGTCATATCTAGAAAGCTCCAAAGTTGCAGCTGTGAAGTATTTTCAAACCTACTATTTTAGATTTATATGGAAGCTTCAAAATACAACTTAGTAACATACTATATATTATTTTACCTTTATTTCCTAAGGCAGAGATATCTGTGGCTATCTGTCACTGCCATTGGTCTCTCACTGATGGGCTTTTTCTTTGTCAACATTTTGAATGATATCCCACACCCATGAAGGGCTGCTTAAGAATGTTTTAAAGGACATTTCAAGAAGAAGGAGAGTAGTAGAGTGGAATCTATTACTACTGTTAATAGCTATCTGGAGCTATATTTCCAAAAAGGAAATCAGTTATTGAAAGAAACTACATAGGGGCAGCTAGGTGGCTCAGTGGATGAAGCACTGGCCTTCCATTTAGGAGGGCCTGAGTTCAAATTAGGCCTCAGACACTTGACACTAGCTGTATGACTCTGGACAAGTCACTTAACCCTCATTGCCCTGCCAAAAAGAAAGGAAGGAAGGAAGGGAGGGAGGGAGGGAGAGAGAGAAAAAGAAAGAAAGAAAGAAAGAAAGAAAGAAAGAAAGAAAGAAAGAAAGAAAGAAAGAAAGAAAGAAAGAAAGAAAGAAAGAAGAAAGGAAATACATGTCATTTGGGATCAGCTACTTTCCCCAAATCATTTAGCTAAAGTAATGTTGGGAAGTAAATCATTGGCATAAGTCTGTGGTTCTAGGGGCCTTGAGCTCACCAGCCTTTAGATTGCATAAACTTCTTTCCAGAATGAGTCAAGTTATGACACTGAGATAACATAGTGATTCTTTCCATTTAATCTTAAATATTGCATAATTGACCCATTTTTTAATATCAGTGCAAGGCTGTGTTTTAAGGAGACCCAAAGCCCTTACGAAAGCAGTTCTGGAGGAATAATGGAAGTGGAATACTAGCCTCTGAACTTTTCAATCTCTTGGCCTTAATGGGCTTCCCTGACTTCTCTAATAAAAAGGCAGCTCTCTCTACTAATCAGTTTGCCTTACATCCTTCACACTAGCATATGCCTGTCTAAACTCATTTTCAAATCCACCTTATCTCCCCAATAGAACAAGAGATGCTGAGGCTTTACTTTACTTCTGAAAGCAGTGTTCACACTCCTCCACATCTGGGGGCTTAAGACGCAATTCATATCTCATTAATGAGCATTTTCTCTTGTTGCCAGGTTACAGTTATCCCAAGGGTGCTGACTCAGTAGTTAGCTAACCTCTCCCCTAATTGGATACTGGTAGCAGGCAAAACAGTGAAGTAGGTGGAATTTGTCTTCTGTATCACCTCTGCAACTTTTCATCTTTGCTTTGTTTCCCCTTTTAGGGCTTCCCACCAGCCTGGCACCCCATTTGTATGTAACTCACCTCATGCTTCCCTCCAGTCCCCAGAGCTTCAGACTGAATGGGATGAAGGGTCCACCTGGACATGTATTTGTTAAGTAGCATTCTAGGCCCTAAAATTATTATTCCCCTGTCCAAATTGTAATTCCTATTTTTCCATGTTATTCTCACCTGGCTGTCACAAAAGAAATGACCTTGCAAACTAATGCACAGTAAGGTTTTGAAACTGATGCAAGCTTAACAGACTTTACATTTTGAATAATGACTGAAGAAGAAAAGTAATGTTTAACCCATAGAAATGAATTGTTAAGGAAGGGAGAAATTTTAATTATCAGGCCAATGAGAAAGATATTTTCTGTTCATCTTTCTAGTTCAACATCCCCAAGCTATGCCTCATAGAAAACCTCCTTCAAATTCACCCCTTCCCTCACACTTTCCATTATTCCCTTCAAATAATACATCACTCAACACTTGTTAAATATCTCCAATTGACATTTTGATGCTAATCATCATTATCAGCTCCTTAAAATATTATATAAAATCTCTTTCAATGGATACTCTCCTCTACCAAATAATTTTCATCCTTGGTTATCGAAGTTTCCCCATGGAATCTAATTGTCTGGTGAGAAAAGGGCAAGTGTTCTTGCCAGACCTGAGTTAGGAAACTCATATTTATCCAGTGGGGATATCTATTTGTTAAAAACCTCTGCCTCCAACTAAACTAATGATAACAGTACATGCTTTCTTCCAACCTCCTATACTTCTCTCCATAAGAGATTTTTGCACTGTTTCTTTATAATGATGGAACCATTCTCAGGAGTTATATTACACAATTCCGAAACAGCTTCAAGAACTTGCATGATCATTGTCAGCATGATGAAAGCATCGCACCTTCAACAGCACGGTCAATGGGCCTTTTTAATGAGTTATATAGTTCTGAGAAAGCCATTTAACTTCATTTTCCTCATCTGTAAAAATGAGAGACTTGGAATGAATTTCTTTAAGGACACTTTTGGTTCTAACAACTCATACCATAGTACCCCTCACTGCTCCTGCTTCAGTGAATTGACAGAGAACTTCATACCTTTTCATGGATGGCATAAAAGTTCAAAGATTGAAAGCTTAACAAAAGGAGTTAACATCCTGGCGAAAGCAATCCTGCATATATTAGAGAGCTTTGCCATCTGTCTCAGTATGAGGATTTTGAGTTCTTAAGTAGTATGTTTGGAAATAAGCTTCCATGTGGAGTTTGAAAATCAGCCCTCCAATGGTGTCTATTGATGAAAAGAAATAAACATTTGCTAGGGTGCAAAACAAGGCCCTATCCAGTGAGACTGGATTGTTACATGTACCAGAAATTAAGAGAGGCTTGTAACATCAATATTATACAAAAAGCAGAGAAGAGAGCTTTTGCTGAAAGAAATAGCAGGGGGAATGGATGCCCCTTCATATCCACAAATCATTTAGAGAAATAACTGCTCAGTAATACCCAAACTCTGAAAATTTAAGGATACAAAGTAATGGATTCTTTAACTAAAAGCACTGTCTGTAAAGAATATATGCCAGATCATATCCATTCACTACAGATTATATCTAATGATACTAATTATTTACATTCAGTCAGTCACCAGAAATGTAGCCTATTCAAAGAATCAGTGGCAAAGGGTCTTGAGCTATTGCAATTTTTATAATGAAAAACAAGATGGAAGTCTACTGCAGTTTGATGTATTCTTGATCAGCAATTAGACTTCCTATACTATTTTCTCACAAAATGCATTGTCAAGAGAGAGAGCATTAACTAGTGTTTAGGGAGTTGACTTTGGAGTCAGGAAGACATATGTTCAAGTCTTTCCTTTGAGTCAGACTAGCTGTATGACATTAATCACTTGAACTTTGAATTTCCTAGAAAATTCTATAATACTATGATTTTAAAATGTATTTAATTTTATTCCTAATTTAAGAAATAAAACAAGCATTTCCATACCTTAGTAGAATAGGAAAGATGATTGCACATAAAATGGCAACTCTATTATATACAACTTGCTTTCCTTTTAAATATATAAAAAAAGTGATCATGTAACTCTTTTTTTTCTCCCTTCCCCCCTCTTCTCTAGAAAGGGCTACCATTAGACACAAATGCGTGTATGTATATACATATACATACATATATATATATATATATATATATATGCATAAATCCATTCTATACATAGTACTATTCATCAGTTATTTCTCTGGATATAGATAGTGTCTTCCTTCATAGGTCCTTTGTAGTTAATCTGGGTATTAAAAATAGTCAAAATGACTTAGTCACTGAAAGTTCTTCTTAAAACAATTATTATTGTTACTGTATATAAAATTCCCTTGGTTCTGTTCATTATGCTCTTCCTTTCTTCATGCAAATCTTTCTATATTTTTCTAAAACCATTGTTCTTGCAGACAGTTTTCTGATAAAGAAATCAAAACACAATAAATTACAGAAGAAATCACCAAACTTTATTGTTAGAGTTTCACTTGGAGTTCCCTACATCAATGAAGTTTCATATCTAGGGGAAAAAATCTACTACCCAAACTGATGAAACCACCACTTATATTTGCTGACCAAGCTTATGTTAATGATCCCATTAATGATGCATTGCATTTATGTAGTAATTTAAGATTTGCAAAGCACTTTACATATGCTATATTCACAACAACCCTGGGAAGTAGAACTTATTATTATTCCTATTTTATAGAAAGATTGTGCCTTGAGTCACACAGCTAATGTGTCTGAAACAAGATTTGAACTTAAGATTTCCTGATTCTAAGTTCAGCACTACATGCACTGTGCCACCTAATTGCCAGTGTTGGAAGCTATTTTGTGACTATACAGTGTGGGGAATAGATAGAATACACACACCAGTGTCTACATGCTATTAGTAGACTTTAATTGTGTGAGCATGGACAAGTCAATTAATTATTCTCTGCTTCAATTTCCTTATCTGTGAAATGATGAAGACAATAATGATTATGATGACAATGATGATAACGTTAACAAATACCCACTTCACAGGGTTGTAATGAGGATCAAATACATTAGAGTGTGCCTGCAAAATTTAATGTGTTGCTATTGATTAGAGAAGTGCAAATTAAAACAACTCTTAGGTTCCCCCTCACACATATCAGATTGGCTAAAATGACAAAAAAGGAAAATAAATGTTGGAGAAGCTGTGGAAAAGTTGGTGGAGTTGTGAACTGATCCAACCATTCTAGAGAGCAATTTGGAACTATGTCCAAAAGGCTATGAGACTGTGCATATTTTTACCCAGTAATACCAATACTAGGTCTGTATCCCAAAGAGATCATAGAAAAGGGAAAAGGACCCACATGTATAAAAATATTTATACCCACTCTCTTTGTGGTGGCAAAGAGTTGGAAATTGAGGGAATGTGCATCAATTAGGGAATGGCTGAACAAGTTGTGGTATATGAATGTAATGGAATATACTGTTGTGCTATAAGAAATTATGAGCCGGCAGATTTTAGATAAACCTGGAAAATCTTAGATGGACTGATGCTGAGTGAAGTGAGTAGAACCAGGAGAACATTGTACACAATAACAGGAACACTGTGTGATGATCAACTGTGAGAGACTTGGCCCTTCTCAACAGTGCAACGATAGAAAACAATTTCAAAGAACTCGTGATAGAAAATGTTCTCCATATCCAGAAAAAAGAACTGTGGAATCTGAATGCAGATTGAATGTACTACAGATACTCTTTCTACTTTTTGGCTGTTTTTATTTTCTTTTTTGAGGTTTTTCCCTTGTGTTCTGCTTCTTCTTTCACAATATGACTAATGCAGAAATATGTTTAATGTTGTGACGAGTAAAACTAAATGTATGGTCATCTTATTCCTGTCCCCAGCATAGGGAAAACAAGCTAGGGTTTAACTTAAAAATTAGAAGATTTAGCACCAGTTTTGGGACAGAAAGCATTTATTAAAGAGTAAATAGAGAACACATGGAGTTCATAAAGTTGAGAAACCTATCTACCCTAGAGGAGAGATAAGAGTTCAGCCTGACTTGGTTCTTCTCCCAAGTCTTCTGCCACCAACCCTGTTTGAATGACCCAAACTGTGTGTCCAAGCCCCTTCCTGCAGCCCCAGAAGGGGCAGTTCTTACACACTGCTTCAAGCTAATTGGCTAGCGTCACCCAAATCCATTGGTTCACTGGACTTGAGGGTGACTTCATGTTGAGGTGAGCTGAGAACAATACCCTCTTCATAGGCAGGTGTGGCTTCAATTGAATTAATTTGAACGGGATTAATCGGAAAAGTCAATCACTCTCAGTAAATTTAATCAGTCCAAATCAATGTCAAAAAGTCCATTAATTCTTACAATTTGATTGTGCATATATAACCTATATCAGATTTCTTTTTGTATTGGGTAGGGAGAAGGGAAAGGAGGGTGGGAGAAAGAATTGGAACTAAAAATCCTATGAAAACAAATGTAACATGTAACTGGAAAATAATAAAATACATTTATGATAAGTAAAAAAATAAGGTGGTACTTGCTGTTGTTTTTAATTTTTTGTTTTAGTCTTAAGATAGGAAGAAAAATATTTAGATGTATAACCTTCTATGAAATTAAAATCACAGCTTCTAGAAAATGTTGGAATAGCAAGTTCTCAATAAAACCATTTCCATGTACTCCTATCACAGAAAGTAAGAAATTCTTAAAAGAAGTGAATTTATAGTACTCAAAAGAAATTTCCATAAGCTTGTTATTTGTCCCTTGTTTTCAAAGAAGACCAATAACATCATGGAGTGATTTATTGACTTGCACCTGAATTGGATTGAAGTGAGGCAGAGTTGCATAAAGTCAGCAGCATCACTCTTTCTTCCAGAGTCATCAAATACAGTGTTAAGACAAAAGATAATATGACTAGCTATGGCCTGGGATGCAGTGTATGACCTTGGCAACTTTGATGTCTGACCAAGCTCTAACTGCCCCACAGCACCTGCTTCTACTACCTTCATGGCTGTTGGAACAAACTCTCTTCCTCTGTCCATTCTGCTGGGGGAAGTCCTTACATGCTTGGGGTGGACAGCTCTCTAACTCACTGATGGGTATGAGAGGTGTCAGCTGCCCTCAACTTTGTTTAGCCTGTCTGCCAAGACAGTTTTACAGTGTGTGGCCACTGCACATATTTCTTGGAGCAACAGGTGAGAGTTAGGTGACAGGTACACACGAAAGGTATATGAGAAGCCCAGAAATGGGCTTAGCTAGTCTTCATATCAGAAGTCCTCCCTGAACACCCTATTTATCCCTCTTCATAAGGTAATCTCCACAGAGAGAGGGAAAGACCCAGGGCAGACCATACTATTGTTTCCATACTCCAAATTTCTCACTTCCGTCTCAGAATTTATTGCAAGCACCAGCCCCATACTCTGCCACCCCTTTTTTGAGGTTTTTCCCTTGTGTTCTGATTCTTCTTTCACAACATGACTAATGAAGAAATATATCTAATGTGATTGTACATATATAACCTATATCAGATTTCTGTCTGTCTTGGGAGGGAGAAAGGAAAGGAGGGTGAGAGAAAAATTTGGAACTAAAAATCTTATGAAAACAAATGTTGAAAACTATATTTACATGTAACTGGAAAATAATAAAATACTTTTATGATTAAAAAAATGTACTGTATAGATTTGAACAGTCCTGACTAGAACTGGTAAAATGAATAGACCAATGGACTTTGAGTTAGGAAAATTTAGGTTCAAATCTATCCTTAGGCACTTACTGGTTATGTGACCGAGGGACAGTAATTTGAGTCTCATTTATTTTATCTGTAAAATGAGACAGTCAGACTTGGTGGCACCGTAAGGTTCCTTCCAGAACCATATACCACTATTCAACACTGTGCATCAAAATCTATAGGCTGTACTAATTCTTCCAGCACTAAAGCCCATTGATAAGATTATACTGTTAAGGTACTATAAGTACACTATGAATAAGAAAATTATTTATAGACCCTGAATTAAAAGTTTTCATTGGTATTCTTGAAGAACTGTCTTTTTGAGACTTGAACTTGACCATGTTTGTCAACTCATTATTTTAAACAGATTTAATAAAAGCATTAAATTCACATGTGGATTTCCAGGAGTTATATATTAATTTCAATACATTAGGAATCTGAAAGGAAACAGAAAGGGAAATCTTAATTTAAAATTCCCCCAGTGTCAAAGATATGTACTAATTTTGCTAGATTATACCAGGTGGAGAATTTTGGTAGAATCTTTCTAAGCATGATTCAACATGCTGTTAGTTATATGTCAAATATCTATTGCAACAATCTGAGATCAGTGTCACTTATTTATGACACATAAATTGCCAGACAGCATGGTTCATTGAGTGATTGATGAGACTTGATGACTGATTGGATGCAAAAGATTAGGGAGGAGAAAGATTCCAGAAAGACTATGGTTGTAAACGAGTGTAACTGGGAGGGCATTCCATACTGGAGTAAGAGCCAATGGTCCAAGTAGTCTCTCTCTTTTAAAAATTTTTAACTTATTTACCTTCTTGAAAATTTCAAGTTCAAAATTCTCTCCATTCCTCCCATCCCTTCCACACACTTTGAGAAGGCAAACAATATATCAGTGATACATGCAAAGTAATGAAACATACATTTCCATATTATCCATGTTGCAAGAAAAAGCAAGTTAAAAATATCCTTCAATCTGCACTTGGGGTTCATTTCATCATGGGTCTGTTGTCTAGGAAGACTGTTTTGATCAGAGTAGCTAAGTCTTTCACAGTTGATCATCCATACAATACTACTGCTACTGTGTACAATATTCTGGTTCTACTCACTTCACTTTACATCAATTCATATACATCTTCCTAGATTTTTCTGAAACCATCCTGGTCATCATTTCTTTTCTTTTTTTTTTTTTTTTTTTTTTGGTGAGGCAATTGGGGTTTTAAGTGACTTGCCCAGGGTCACACAGCTAGTAATTGTTAAGTGTCTGGGGCTGGATTTGAACTCAGGTCCTCCTGAATCCAGGGCCAGTGCTCTATCCACTGTGCCACCTAACTGCCCCTATGGTCATCATTTCTTATCATACATTCAAACTCCATCAGAATCACATACCAGAACTTTTTTTTTAACCATTCCCCAGTTTATAGGCATTCTCTAAGTTTCCAATTCTTTGCCAACACAAAAAGAACTGCTTTATAGCAGTTCATATTCTTGTTCATATAGGTCTTTTTTCCTTTACTTTCATCTCTTTAAGACACAGACATGGTAGTATTATTGCTTGGTAAAAGGTTATGCACAGTTTTATAGCCCTTTGGGCATAGTTCCTCAAAATGATTGTGGTCCAACAAGTATTGACAGCTCTTCTGCATTATCTAAGATTTGGATAATTCTCAGTAGATGGAAAATGGATATCTCCTCTCCTAGGAGGAACTTTTCTTAGAACTTAGAGTTTACATGATTTGTAATACTCAGTTTGTCCAAACACACAGACAAGGACATTTTTAGACTGTGTTCTCATTAGGATTTCAGAGCAAAAGACTATTGCAAAATAACAGATTGGATTCTTTCTTACCTTGGCCAGGAAGGTGTATTACTTAACTGTCAATATCTCTGTGGTTTCTGTTGAATAGATGGGTTCAATACATTAGATTCTATTTGAATATAAATGCAAATTAGAGGGGCTTTTTTATCCACTTAAAGCTAGCTAGTTTGTCAGAACTATTAGCAGCTCTAATTGTGAGGTTAATGTGAAAGGGTTGCTGATATATGCTGTGAATGTAAATGTTTGAATTGTTAATTAGCACTATAGAGATGCCCTTTTATTTTGCTTTCCATTTGGGCCTTATTAAAAACCCCAATATCAAAGACATGATGATTTTTTAATCTTCCAATTTTTAATCAGTTTTTAGAATTTTGATCATGTTGGTCTTTTCTCTATTTTCTCTAATACATTTATTTGTAGTGAGCTTTAAGATAGCTCCCTGGAGATTTCAGAACAGATTAAAAGACTTCCCAAAACTCATTATAATTATACAAATCAGGGAAGGCAGAGGCATTTTCTATGCTGGAAAAAATACATTATGAAGCCCTTGTTTATATGAAAATCAGATGGATTAGGAGTGTTCAATTCAGTTGTTTACATTTTCAGCCTTACCATTCTTCTTCAGTACTTCAAGCATCTGTTATTTCATGTGTGCATTTCCCCTCCATTGATATAGATTGCAACCCCTCTATAACTTGATAAATTATCTTCAACAGGTTCTGTGGTTGAAACTTCACCACTTGGTCATCTTGTAAGCTTCTTAGAAGCTTATCACTCACTTAATTTGAAGGATTTCCAGCTTGATTGAATTGGCCACTGTCTTTCCTGGGTTAGTATAGCCTTTCATATTCTGATTAGACAACAGAATAGGACTTCAGCATAAGTGTCATAGTTCCATTTAATATAATTCTTTCTAATTTTATCTAAGATATATGTTAATCTACTTCTAGTGAAATACTCCTATTCAGAGATAGGTAGGCTTTTAAAAGCAGTGTTCCTTCTTTCTCTTGCATGCTTGTGTGCATGTGTATGTGTGCGTGTATGCGTGTGTGTGTGTGTGTGTGTGTGTGTGTGTGTGTGTATGTATGGGTGGGGTGGGGTTTGAAGGTATTGGAGTCAGGTAATTATTAAAAACCAGATTCTAGCTCATTAGTACTTGCCCTACATACTAGAGATACAAAGACAAAAAAAAACAACAACAACGTACTCTCAAGGAGTTCATATTTTATAAATGAAGATAATAGAAAAGAAAGAGAGAGGGCACTAACATCTTGGGTATCAGGAAAGGTAATATGTAGAAAGTAGTGTTTGAGCTACATGTCATAGGAAGTTAGGGATTCTATGAGACAGAAGTGAGTAAGTAGTGCATTCCAGTGATGGGGAACCTCCAAATACAAAAACACAGAAATGAGAGGTGGAGTACCATTGGTGAAAAAACATTAAGACCTATTTGGCTTGACTGTAGAGTTATGGAAAGGGAACAATCTATATTGAGGTTGGGAAAATAGCCCAAGGCCTAGTTGAAAGGGGTTTTTAAAACCAAAAATTAGATATGATAGATCTCTGGAGAAAATTGAATGGTAATAGAAAGGAGTATGCTTTCTTTTCACCAGTACATGGGACTTACACAAAAATTGACCATGTATTAAAGCATAAAAATCTAACAAACAAATGAAGAAAAGCAGAAACAATAAACACATCCTTTTCAGATCATAATGCAATAAAAAATACATTCAATAATGAATAATTGAAAACAAGATTAAAAACCAATTGGAAATTAAATAATATGTAAAACGTTATTGGGGCAGCTAGATAGCGCAGTGGATAGAGCACCAGCCCTGGATTCAGGAGGACCTGAGTTCAAATCTGGCCTCAGACACTTAACACTTACTAGCTGTGTGACCCTGGGCAAGTCACTTAACCCCCATTGCCTCACCAAAAAACAAGAAAACAACAAAACAACAACGACAAAAGTTATTAACTATATCTAATCTGAAAAATTTATAACTGTACTTATGAAAAATTATAACTATAAGAAAAATTATAACTTTAGAAAAATTATAATTGGGCTGTAAGACCTGCCACTGTCGCCATTCAAATGTCAAAATATTTTAACTTACTTGGGGCCTAATCTGTGGACTTTTGCCTGGCTGGCTATCTGACTGCTATTAATTGCCTAAGCCAGTCTGTTAGGGCCAAAATCCCCACACTGCTCCTCCCAAATTGATAAGCAAATGTATCTTTTAATTAAATAATCAAAGCAGGGTTTATTTATAAAAATAAATGTAAGAGATAAGGGTAAAGAAATGCAAAGCTATATGACTTGACTGCTTTTAATATAATAAGGACTGTTGCAGCCTCTCGCATGAGGGTATGCTGGCAGTTGCCACTCCAGCCTGTTGGACTGCCTTGCTTGGACCTATTCACCTTTAGTCCTCTCCAACCTTCTCAGTCCTTTCCCTTTCACTGTTTAACATCTTTCACTCCAGCTCCCCTCTGCTTCTTCTCTCACCAACCTCTCAGTGTCTCTACTTTCTTGCTAGCTCTCCTCCATCCCTTTCTGTCAGCCCCCCTCAGCATCTCTAGTGTCTCTTTTTACTAACCTCCTCTCTCAAGTGAAACTCAGGCTCACCACATACACACACCAAGCTAATAGGCTGGCCACGCTAGCGCTGCAGCTGGGGGCTAGAGTGAGCTGTGTGTATCACACCCAGGGCTCAAGGGGCCCATGCCCCCTGCTGCGAGCAACACAGGTTGCGCTATGCCATGTCCTGGGCTTTTCCCCCACACTGCTTAGCCTGGCTCAGAGGCCCCCCACAGCTGAAATGGAGGGGGAGGAGCAGCTCTGCTCGGGGAGCTTGAGGCTAATTTTAATGCCTACAAATCTGATCCTAAAAAATAAGTGGGTCAAAGAACAAATCATAGAAACAATTGATGATTTCATTAAAGAAAATGACAATGATAAGACAACATATCAAAATTTATATTTTACACACCTAGAAAAAATAATAACAGAATTCATCTGGAAAAACAAAAGTTCAAGGATATCATGGGAATCAGTGAAAAGATACAAAAGAAGGTGATCTAGCAGTACCAGATCTCAAACTGTACTATAAAGTGGTAATTATCAAAACTACCTGGCACTGGCTAAGAAATAGAGAGGTAGATCAGAGGTAGAAAAGAATAGATAGAAACAACACTATAGTAAATTATTATAGTAGTCTAGTATATGATAAAGTCAAAGATCCAAGCTTTTGGAACAAAAACTCATTATTTAACAAAAACTGCTGGAAAAACTGGAAAACAGTATGGCAGAAATTAGGTATAGACCAACTTCTCACACCATATACTAAAACAAGATTAAAATGAGTACATGATTTACAAATAAAAAATGATATCATCAGAAAAATTGCAGGAGTATAGAATTGTCTATCTGTCAGATTTATGGATAAGGGAAGAATTTAGGACCTAAGAAGATATGGAGAATAAAATAGATCATTTTGATTACAATTAAAAAGCTTTTACAAAAACAAAACTAATGTAACCAAGATTACAAGACAAGTAGAAAACTGGGAAAGAATTTTTGAAACAAATACCTCTGATAAAGGCCTCGTTTCTCAAATAAATAAAGAACTGTGTCAAATTTTTAAAAATACAAGTCATTCCCCAATTGATAAATGGTCAAAGGATTTGAACAGGCAGTTTTCAGAAAAAGAAATTAAAGTGATCAATAATCATATGAAAAAACACTCATTATAATTATAATGTGTGATGTATAAAATCTAAATGTGTGACTAAAATCTAATTTGTGGTCATGTTAAATTAGAAACTCATAGCACCAGTCTTTGGGGCATTAAGCATTTATTAAAGTATAATAGAGGTTAGTCAAAGAGAAAATGTGGAGTTCAGAAGGAAAGACCCTAGCTCCTTGCACCTGTAGCTGCCCCTACTGCAACCTCCAACAGAAAGGAGGACAGATGCTCTTTCTCTCCAGTGGAAGCTCTCTGCAGGCCTGCCCAGGCACAGTCTCTACACACAGCTCCAAGCTAATTGGCTGGTAGCATTGATTGACATGACTTACGGGCATTTCTATGAATAGATGTAACAGTTCTATGAATACATGTAACTTTCAGATGCTAGTCACATGCTTTCTCCTCAGGGTGGAGCTGCCCTGGTTCTCATAATATCTTTCTCAGCAGGGTGATGGTGCTCTGATTCTCACAAATGATTAATGATCCTTATTGATCAGAGGAATGCAAATTAAAGCAACTCTGAGATATTACCTTAAACCTATTAGAATGGCAAATATAACAAGAATGGAAAATATTGGTTGTTGGAAGGATTGTGGGAAAACTGGGATGCTAATCCACTGTTGGTGGAGTTATAAAAAGATTCAACCATTCTGGAGAGCAATTTAGAACTATGTCCAGAGGCCAAGAACTGTGCATACCCTTTGATCCAGCAATACTACTACTTGGCTTATATCCCAAAGATATTCCCCCAAAGAGAAAAAGACCTATTTGTACAAAAATATTTATAGCAGCTCTTTTTGTGGTGGCTAAAAATTGGAAATCAAAGGAATGCCCATCAGCTAGTGAATGGCTAAACAAACTGTGGTATATGATGGGCATGGAATATTACTGTGCAATAAGAAATTACAAACAGGATGACTTTAAGAAAGCTTGGAAAGACATGTATGAAATGATGTATTGGGAAGTGAGCAGAACCAACAGAACACTGAATACAGAGACAGCAATATTATTCGATGAAGAAATATGAATGACTTGACTATTCTCAACAATACAATGATCCAAGACAATCCCAAAAGAATATTGATGAAACATACTATCTACCTTCAAAGAAAGAACTGATCAATTGATGGAACAGACTGAAGCATGCTATTTTTCATATTCTTTCATTAAGTGACAAATATGGTGATGTTTTGCATGATCATATATGTATAACACATATCAGATTGTTTGCCACCTCGGGAAGGGGGGAGCAGGAAAAGGGAAGGAGGAATAGATAATTGGAACAGAAAAATATAAATAAAAATGTTTAACCTGAAAAAAAAAAAAGAGGGTGGGGGACAGTTGTGCTGGGAAGGGTAAAGGATGTCTATATGTATCTATATACACACATAAATATATATATATACATATTGCATATATGAATTATTTAGGTATTATTTATATAGTAATTATATTTAAGCAAATTTGTTATATATTTTATCTATATAAATTAATATGTATTCATTATTTATAAAACACTTATTTACCTATATAAAAAACTGCCTGTTTATAAAAAAAGGAAGAGGAAGGATTTAAAATACTAAGTTATATGTACTAGAATATATCTAGTTATATCTAAATGTAATAACATAGAAAATATATATCATATATGTAAAAAAAAACAAATGGGAGAGTTTATGTTTATCCTAGAATTGAAGGGGGAGACACTGGAGTTTGAGTAGAGAGTTGTCATGGTCAGAACTGCACTTATGGAAAGTAGGTAGAGAATTGGGGATGGGAGAAAAATTGGGAAATTATTGCTCATTTGGGATAAGATGAAGGTCTGACCTAAGATGGTTCACTGAGAGAAAACGTGCACTAGAAATGTAGAGGTAGAAATGGCAAAAATTTGGAAATTAGATATGAGAAGAGTGAGGATTCAAGAATGGCAACATGGTTATGAACTTGGGGGACTAGAAGAATGGTGGTGACCTTTGACAGAACAGGAATGTTTGGTAAAGAGGTAGATTTGTGGGAGGGGTAACAAAGAATGAAATCTGCTTCAGATATGTCTCTAGGACATCTGGTTTGAAATATCCAACAGGAAATTAATTTTAGTCACTATAGATTGAAGGGAAAAGAATTATTATTGTAGTAAAAAACTGGGAGGCTTTACTCTTGCTAAATAACCATCTTTGCTCTATCACAGTTGCATGCTTAGAATAAGACTACCATTTGTCTTATGCCACCAACACAGTCTAAATGGTGTAAGCCCCTTTACCCTTTTCTTGTTCAGTAGAGTCCGCAGCAAACCAAGGTACTCGTCTCAGTTGGAGGACAGTTTGCCTTTTTAACAGAATGTCAACTAGCATGAGTCACTCTGAGGACTGATTCAGGATTTCCTGCTGCCAAGTAGCCATTGCTAATGCAATCATCTAAATCCTCGTGCCTGTGGAACACTGCATAAGACAAATTTGTCCTTGTTATTGTGAAGCCAAAGAGCTCTTTTCAAAGAGCACAAAATAAAATGAAAGCACAGGCAGTTTAAAGGTAGGGTTCAGGGACCAAGAGACTCACTTAATCTGATGACTTGATTTTTAGCTCAAATAGCGCAGATTTGTACAGATGGGGTGATCATGATTTAGGATGGTGTTAGTTAAGTAAGTTTTAAAATGGATGATTCATCCATATTACTGACTACAGCATGGGCCAGTGGAAAGGACACTGGGCTAGGAATGCAGAAAGTTATGTTCTAGTCCCAACACTGCCCCTAAATACCCTGTGACCTGAAGCTAGGGATTTCAACTTCTTACGCTTCCAATTTGTCATCAAATAAGGAGGTTACCTTAAATCTATTATAATATGCTTTTTAGCTCCAGTAATCTATGATGCAGTGATTAAAAGTTTTAATGTGTTGTATGTACTACGCTACCCCTACATTCTAATTTTGGAGAGCTTTCAAGAAAAATAAAATCAGAGGATTGTCTCTGTAAGGCATTAAAATCCATAGCCAACATAAGTACTGCAAGGGGCCATTCACATGTAGAAATTGGCTATAATTATGCAACTTCTTTAAATCATGTATTATTTTTGCTTTATTGAAAATTATTTAAATCGTCTAAGTTTTTATTCTGTTTTTCAACAGATTTTTTCCATTTTTAAATAGCATGGATTTGGAAGACAGTCTGCTTTACAGAAATGTAGTCATTCACCAAATGTCTGCTAAATTCTCAAGTCTCCCATATTTAGAACAACATGTAAATTTCAATCTGTAGGATTCTTGGGACAAAATGTTTTGTATTCAAATTTTGTGTTCCTCTTACACCTTTGTTCCATCATCCCATGTACCTCAGGTGAAAATCTTCCAAAAGAGGGGAATGTACCATTCTGGTCAATGTGTTATTAAGGATCAGAGTTCAATTCAATTCAATTCAATTCAATTTATTAATTGTCTACTTTGTGCAGGGCACTATGCTAAACAGTGGGGATAGAAAAAGAGGCAAAAGAAAATCCCTTCCCTCAAGGAATGGGAGAAACAATGTGCAAACAAATATATATATATATATATATATATATATATATATATGAAAAAAGATATACATATATATAATATTAATTAATTAATCAATTAATCAATTAATTAATTAAGAGAGGAAAAGCACTGGAATTAAGAGGTGCTAGGGTAATTGGGATAACCAGAATTTAGAGAATGCCAGGGAGGGAACTGGGCCAAGGAATATGTCAATACACTTGCTGCTACCAACAGTGTATCAATGTGCCTAACACAAATATTTCAAAGGCACAACAAAAGAAAAATCAAATAGGCCTTCACAGCCTTGGCCATTCAGATCTTTTGAACTAATACAAAGAACCTTAAGTTAACAACCCTTAATTTGTCAAAAAAAAAGACACTCCCCTATTGCACAAATCCTACAAATCCCATAGCAATTCTTAAGCAATCCATTTCCAACTAATTCCTAACAGTTCAGAGTATGGCATTCTAATGTATTAAAAACCAATATCTGAAAGTCTTCTTTTTCATTAAAGTCCCATTTTTTTCTGCTGAAAGATTATGTTCAGTTTTGCTGGGTAGGTGATTCTTGGTTGTAATCCCATTTCCTTTGCCCTCTGGAATATCATATTCTATGCCCTCCGGTCCTTTAATGTAGAAGCTGCTAGATCTTGTGCTATCTTGACTGGGGCTCCACAGTACTTGAATTCTTTCTTTTTGGCAGCTTGCAATATTTTCTCCTTGACCTTTGAGCTCTGGAATTTGGCTATAATATTTCTAGGAGTTTTCCTTTTGGGATCTCTTTCTGGAGGCGATCGGTGGATTCTTTCAATTTCTGTTTTAGCTTCTGCTTCTAGAATTTCAGGGCAATTTCCCCTGAGAATATCTTGGAAGATGATGTCTAAGCTCTTTCCTTGATCATGGTTTTCAGGTAGACCAATAATTTTCAAATGATCTCTCCTGGACCTATTTTCCAGGTCAGCAGTTTTCCCCAGAAGATATTTCACATCGCCCTCTATTTTTTTATTCATTTGGATTTGCTTTATTGTGTCTTGGTTTCTCATAAAGTCACTGGCTTCTACTTGTTCAATCCTCATTCTTAGGCAATTATTTTCATCAGAGAGCTTTTGTACCTCCTTTTCCATTTGGCCAATTTGACTTTTCAAGCTGTTGACTTTTTTCTCATGTCTTTCCTGCATCACCTTCATTTCTCTTTCCATTTTTTCCTCTACCTCTCTAACTTAATCTTCAAAGTCCTTTTTGAGCACCTCTATGGCCTGAGACCAATTCATATTTTTCTTGGAAGCTTTAGATATAGGGGCCCTGATGTTGACATCTTCCTCTGAGGGTACACCTTGGCCTTCTTTGTTACCGAAGAAACTTTCTATGGTCCTCACCTTTCTCTGTCTGCTCATCTTGCCTTTCTTTTACTTGCCTTTTAGCTCCTTAAAGTGGGGCACTGTTTCCAGGCTGCAGTATCCCAAGCTTAAGAAGTCCCAGGTGGTATGATTTAAGGAGGATCAGGCTCTTCACTTGCCTGGCCTGTTCCCTGGTCCTTAGATGACCCCAGACCAACTTGCTAATCAACCAGTTTTGTGTGTTGTGGTTATTAGCTCTGATGAGCCTGTGCCCCTCCCCGACCTGGGTCACTGCTACTTGAGCCTATCTCCTGGTTCTCAGCAGGGGTGTAAAATCCAAGTTCTGCCATAGCTCCAGCATAGACCCCTGTAGTCTCCCCCCTGCCCAGGGCTCAGTCCACTTACCAGACTGTGAGCTTAGTTCCAGATGACACTGGCATTTCAGCTGATTCAGAGGCTCTGGGGGGGTTTCCTCTGGTGAGGCCTTCCTGGGACTGGATCTGTATCAGGGTGACTGTGGGGTTGGGCTTGACTCCTGGATCAGCACAGCAGCTCCCTCCTTCTGACCTTCCAAGCTGTTCTTGGTTAGAAGATGATTTCAGCACATTCTTCTGTGAGTTTTGCTGCTCTGGGCATTTGCCTATGGCATTATTTGGATGTTTTTTTGGAGTGATTGTGTATACTAGAAAGTCATATTGGGAACACAAAGGAATCACAAATGTGTACCTTATTCACAGTCACATTAATATAAAATTGTATAATGCTTCTTTCATATCCATCCCTCATGCTTTAGAGAGATAAAGAGTATGATGGATAGAAAATGGTGTTAGAAAGACTTGAGGAATCTGGCCTCAGATACTTATTAGCTTTATGACCTGGACAAGTCACTTAACCTCTTTTAACTTCCACCCACCCATCTATAAAATAAGTATAATAATAATAACCCTAACTCAGAGATTTTATTGTAAGCAACAAATGAGATAATATGTGTAAAGGGATTTGCAAAACTTAAAGTTCCATATCAATTTTTGCTATTATCATTATTTTTTGGATTTAGAGAGTTTCTCCAATGCTGTAGATGACAGAAAGGGTATCACCCTGCTTTGGTTCCTTAGCTGGGAATTCACTATACCGATGAAATCACATGGGTTCAGTCTCTGTATTACTACTACTAATAATAATGTTGATGAGGGTGACAATGATGATGATGACATATATGAGCAGGTCCGATGTCCTAGGTAAGTAGTCATTTCCTCCTAATCTCATTCTATCCCCTCATAGCTTCACTCAACATTTTCAAAAGATCATTCTACCCTCAAGACAAAATTGGATTTCATAATATATTTTGGAATGTTTGGTGTATAGGGATTTATTAATTATGCAGAAACCCTCAAGGATATGTTTTTGCTCAAATTAAAGCCAAGGGTCAAAAATATAGGGACAAAGCATTACGAAAGGAATGGTTTCAGAGAAATCTTCAAAATCTTGTATGAACAGATACAGAGTGAAGCGAATGGAACCAAGACAAAAAGGTATACAAATCACCGACATATTATAAATCCAAACACATTTGAAACACTTAATAACTCTGAAAATTCAATGAGTAATCATAACTTCAAAAAACTGGTGACGAAGCATGCTTCCCACCTCTTGATGGAAGTTGTGGACTACAGGTGCAAAATGAGACTCACATTTTCAGGTTTGTTCTATTTGGGAATTTGTTTTGCTTGTCAATACTTGTTATAAGAGAGAGCTGTCATTTGGTGAGGGGAGGAGGGAGAAGTCATGATACTGATGCCCCCCACACCAACAAAAAGAAAATAAAAAAGAAGAAAAGAAAAGAAGATTGATGAAAAAAAATAAATACTACTCATCAGAAGAAAGTTCAGAAGGGAACACCAGCAAGCAAATCAATATGTACACTACCATGATGTACTTAATTTACAATGGAAAACTAGCTTTATATAGTGGATAGAGATTCATGTTCTCTTGTGCAGTTATCTCTGTTCTTCTCTATGTATAGAAATGTTTGAGTTTGTTGATGTCTTCCAAGTTCATAACACATTTTAAAAAGAAAAATAAATGAAAGGCAAGAAGATGCTCAACTTGTCAACATTCTCCATCATAGTTAGAATAAGGCCTCCGCAACACCATTTGAAATAGGGAGATTATCAAATATGTTTCATGTCACATAATTATATTAGGTAATGACTAAAGCGTGATGTAGCAAGTTTCCATTTACTAATCCTTACTCAACAAAAGGTGCCCCAAACCACTGTGAATTCTACTTGAATAAAAAAATATATATGAGGAACATAAAAATCATAGGAAGAAATTATTTTTGCTTATTGAAAACAGAATTATTCCTAGACAGGTAAAAAGAGATATTTTTTTTTATTTTTAGAAATGCTTATTTGAAAAAAATTGAATCCCAGAAAAGGGCGGTTATTATTTTTTTTTACATTTTCTCTTATTTTTTCACTCTCTTTCTTCATAGCTACCCTTTCTAGTGTTTATACAAAAGCATTTAGTTTTTATTCATTGAATAAATTATTTAGTAGAGGAGGCAAACATTAGACCAGTACTGGAAGATGAGTTTGGCATGGAAAAACAATGGCAATGTTTCTAGAATAGGATGGAATTATTGTCAGAGCAAGCATAGGAATGAGAAAGAACATGGCTGGGGGCAAGGTATGGGGTAGAATGGTGGAAAGGAAAAAAGAAAATTGACTTAGTAGGTATTTATTTAAAATCTACACAAGACTTATTCTGGATGGTTTGGAGGACTTAGCAGAAATTTTGGTCAGTATTTCTGCCTCTAAGCCTCTTGAACTAATAGTGGCAGAAATGTAATGAAGCGAAGTACCTAGTAACTTGCTTTGACCTTTTACCAGCTTCTATTGGGTTGCTGTTATTTTCTACCAATTTCCCTGTTATTTTCAAACCTCACCTAAAAGAAAGGTGACATATCTCATCACTTTGCCTCGGATGAGAATGTGCTTACCAAACTTCATCATGGATCAACAAGTTATTTCTCTGCTAACAACAGAGATATCCCACCCTGCCCCTCTGGGGTTATTAATGACATTATTGAAAGCTTTTCCCCTATTCCTACCCCCAGCCTCACAGGCAACAAGGTTCACATAATAAGACCTTGAACTGTAAGGGACACTGTGTTAAAAGGTTGAGGATTCAGGATGAAAATAAAAACACCTTTGCTTTGATTCAAATGACCTTTCCTGTAGAAGTGATTCTTGAAAGTCACTTCTTTTCTATGGGTCTCAATTTCCTCATCTGAAAAATGATGGGAATGGGCTACATTACCTTAAAGATCCTTTCTAGGGGCAGCTAGATGGTGCAGTGGTTAAAGCGCTGGCCCTGGATTCAGGAGTACCTGAGTTCAAATCTGGCCTCGGACACTTGACACTTATTAGCTGTGTGACCCTGGGCAAGTCACTTAACCCCCATTGCCCCGCAAAACAACAACAACAACAAAAGATCCTTTCTAGCTTCAACTGCTTTGATTTCATGAATATGTAAATAATAAAAACCACAAGTATCAAAAATACACTTCCCAAAGCAAAGATTTGCATGGCTACTTTTTAGGCCATAGCCTCAACCAATGGTTTGAACTAATATGAATACCTTTAAGAAATGGCATAAAGCAGGTGGCTAGGTAGCACAGTAGATAAAGCACCGGCCCTGGATTCAGGAGTACCTGAGTTCAAATCTGGCCTCAGACACTTGACGTTTACTAGCTGTGTGACCCTGGGCAAGTCACTTAACCCCCATTGCCTTGCCAAAAAAAAAAAAGAAATGGCATAAAAGATATCACATGGTAGGAGCAAAGGAGTGGCAAATAGAGAGCCCAGATGTTCTGCTAGTATTTGTTAAATAATCAAAGACTCAGGACAGTTTTGTGAAAGTACATGGGCAAGTAACACACAGTATGAGAGAATGTGGATGGGATAGAATATTTAACCAATGGAATTAGTATTCACACTGATGATCTGAGATCCATCCAATTACTGAAGTCATTTTTAATATTAAATATGAACCCACCCAAAAGTATTTGAGTGAATTATTTTTACTGAACATTAGTGAATACTAATTGATACTTTGAGCTACACTTAAAAATAAGCAAATACCAGATTATCATTTGCTACTAGAATTCAGTGTGATGGTATTCAAAGGTAGGAAGGTGGTAGTGGATGGGAGAAATGAAGAGTTTCCATAGGGCTTATGTTAATCAAGTTTTCTGTAGAATCGACCCAGGAAAAGTAGGATTCGTGAGGAGTTTGGTAGAGAAATCATTTTGACAACACAAAAGAAGCTTAGTTATGTTTAACTAGATTGCACTTGTCCAAATCTAGTGAACTAATTGGTAAAGTAACCTGTTTTATAATGATAAAAAACAAACTTGCATGAATATATGAGAAGTTGTAAGAAAGTAACACATAAGATTGATATTTCTTAATCAATAAACATTGATTAAGTACAAAGGTACAAATACTGATACAAACTAAACATATAAAATGTAAGCATGGTAACCTTGGTTAAGAAGCATTTATAACTGGGAAGACAGAAAAGGCTTCATACAGTCTTGACTGAAACCCCCACCCCCAATCCAGAAGGGGAGCTGGGCATAGTGCCATCTACAAAAAGAAATATCTGGTGGATCTTACCATCTATAAGATACCTCACTTTCATTTAGAGTATGCACTGACAGGGATAAATGCTGTTAGCAAGCATACTTCCCCATGAAAGAAAGATTTCTTTTTAACAACATTCACTTGGTGATATTGGAAATCATGGATAATCATAGTTGCTGAAGAATTTAAATTTAACCAAAGGACAATGGAGAGGCAAATAATGGGCATAATAAGTAGACTACAACATGTTGTCAATCAAGAATCATGGTTAAAGGATCAGAATAAGTATGGACTGGGAAGCTAGGTGGCACAATGGATGGAGTGCCAGGCCTGGATTTAGGGAGACTCATCTTCTTGAGTTCAAATCTGGCTTTAGATATTTACTGGCTGAGTGACCCTAGACAAGTCACTGTTAGCCTCAGTTTCCTCATGTAATGAGCTAGAGAAGGAAATAACAAACTACTCTAGTATCTTTGCTAAGAAAACCCCAGTGGGGTCACAAAGAGTCAGACGCAACTTAAATGACTCAACAATCAGTATGGACAGAAAAAATGGGTCAATCACATGGTAACAGTAGGTAGTCATGTATATCTAGATCCTTTGGCATCTATGCAGTACTAGAGAAGGCGTCAATAATGTTGAAAGGATATTCTATGAAGGATTTGTGAGAATATATGTGCAAGAATCATGTAGGATGACAGGATATGGTTGTGTTTCTATCTATATCATTGGAAAGAATATTCTAATCCATGAGATCTCAGGTATATCAACATAAAGATTTTATTTTGGTAAAATTTTTAGTAGAATATTTTTTGTAAACTTTGTTAAATTAATTTTAGCAAAGAGGATTATTTTATAGTATCTACTAGATTATTATTAGATGATTAGGATTTTTCAGTTCAAGTCTAAAATAAATAGGAAATGGAGAGAAGTGGAAGATTTAGGGCTGGCTTTCAAATTAAATCTTTTACTTGAAAGTGAACTAAATTCAATAGTTTCATTGTCAGTATTATAAAGAAAGTATTTGTGTTTTTCTGAATTTTAGACCCAGAAAAGTGAATTAGACTTATAATCTAACTAAACCAACAAATAACACTGATAGATGACAGATATAAAGGGCATGCAGATAAGTGAATACTTATTGAACTAAATCAATATCAAAATAATGCTTGATACTATTTTGGAACAGGATATGTGCATTTCCTTGACATCAAAATTCGATTGAATTAATCAAAAGTGACAAGATGTATAAAAATATACAAAATTCTCCTACCGGAGAGTTTGTACAATTAGTAGGTTCTATGTCATGGCTTAGGCATAATGAACGATGTGAAAAGGGTGGGCTTTACCATAAGCTACCAGTTGTCAATATAGGTCAGTTATTGTTCTCCTCATGGTGATGGTTGCATAAATTTCTTTCACCTCTCCAAGAGGACAGCTACTAGATAACTGAACTAAAAAAGAACATTACTACTTCTCCTTCCCTGAGGATTTTTTTTATCAAATGAGCTTTTGAGAGAAAGAAGAAATCCTTCTCTAGGATTTATTAGGTTAAGTCCAGATTAGTTCTACTTTTGGCCTATAGGGATTTTTAGAGTTCTGTATCTAGGGATAAAAACGAGATGAGAAGCTGAGTGAAATGTCAAAGGAGGAAGACAAGCTATCCCTCTAGTTAATAGATAAACATATGAATAATGATGATGAGTAACAGGTATATTAAGATATTTATATTTCAGACTGGGAGAAGCAAAACAGTAAAATTTACATGTTAAAGACCATGCCATTTTCTCCTACAAAACATTGATAATGAATCTATTTGATATTAATTAACTAATAATAATAATTGACATTCATATAGCACTTTAAGTTTTAGCATCTGAGCATTGAAAGAAACCTGTAAGGTAATTATTGCCGACATGATTATCCCTATTATATAAATGAGAAAGCTGAGACTGAAAAAGATTAAGTGACTTATCTAAGATCACACAGCCTGGAAGGGTCAAAGGTGATATCTGAATTGAGGTGTCCCTGTTCTCTAAGTATAGCACTTAATTTTCTTTTCCATGTTGCTTCCCCAACTAAATTCTGTGTCCTCTTTTTTTGTTTTTTGTTTTTGTTTGTTTGTTTGTTTTGGCTGGGCAAGGAGGGTTAAGTGACTTGCGCAGGATCACACAGCCAGTAATTGTCAAGTGTCTGAGGCTGGATTTTGAACTCTGGTCCTCCTGAATCCAAAGCTGGTGCTTTATCCACTGCGCCACCTAGCTGCCCCCTGTGTCCTCTTTTTGTAACCAAGTTCAAGAAACCTTGAAGAATGACTCCACTTTAGCAAGAACACCTACTTTAGCTCTATTTTTTTCCAGTGTCTACACCCTTGTACTGAATATTTAAGGAAGGATATCATGTCTCAAACTCTTAGGACACTAATTAATAGAGTTCTTTGTAAAGTCCAGAATTGAATCCAGGTCCCCTGACTCCCAGCTCAGTAATCTTCGCACTGCACCACAGCTCAGATATTTGAAACCACAATAAACAGCTTCCTTCATGCTGACATAATTGGCAGATTTCACTCAGGAAGAGAAGATTAAAATAGTGTGAAGATCCAGGAGCCAGTCTTGGCCAGTGAAGCCTTGTGTATACAGGCTATGTCAGCATAATGCCAAAACAATTCACTCAATCCAGTGGGGAAAAAATCAGTCATTCGGATGTTGTCCTTTCCTTATGGCAAATATTGATCTGGACTCAATTTTTCATTAAATTGACTCATTGTTTTTCATTGAATTGACCAGATATTTTGGTACTGCATAGACCCAACCATAAGCTAGTACATATTGCATTGATATCTGGGCAAATTTAGAATACCCCTCACTTCTCAGAGAGCTAAAATTAACTGTTGAGACATCATAAATTATCATTAATAATCATCTACAGTGACTCAGTAATAGGAACTGACAAAATCTTTTTGCATATTATCGTTTCTTTCTGAAATATCAATCTGCCCTAAGTGCCAAACAGGAAGCATTATAACCTAGGCAGAATAAACCACATCCATCCCTTTGACCTTCATCTTTTCTGAAACCCATTTTAGGTGGAAATAGCAGAGGGCTCTTTGCCAAAGAGCACCAGGAAAAGCAGTGGTTCCCAAACCACAAGTTCTTCTTCTAGACCTTCCCTGTAGCCATCATTCAGGATAGCAGCCATGTAGATAAGGGATGCTACAATGCCTGTCACCACTGGCACTGTCACCTCTAAGCAAAGAGGTCCAGGAGCCCTTGGAATAACAGGGTAGATCATAAGTCGATTTTTCTCTTGCAGATCTTTCAGTCCCTGCTTCACTAGCAATGATAGCTATGGAATACCAAGAAAGAAAAGGTCTTGCTTACAAAGTCCTTGGGACCACTAAGTAGCTCAACATCAGAAACAAATATGGCTTTATTAAGCAAAATGATAATAAAAAAGTTATGTTTGTTACCATCTACTTTCCTACTGACTCCTAAGGATCCTTGAGCTTTTGCATCTAATTTGTGGCTGAAACTTCCCATATGTATTGGTTCAAGTGTGTTATGGTAAATGTTTAACAACCAGTTTTCAAAAAATAATACTTATTTATTTAATGTTTTTTTTTAAAGTGAGGCAATTGGGGTTAAGTGACTTGCCCAAGGTCACACAGCTAGTAAGTGTTAAGTGTCTGAGGCCGGATTTGAACCCAGGTACTCCTGACTCCAGGGCTGGTGCTCTATCCACTGCACCACCTAGCCACCCCTCAAAAATAATACTTATTCGTGACATAGTTTTAAGTTTAATTCTTAATCTGCATTATTGACATTTTATCCATCACTTTCTTAAATATAGAAATCAACATAATAATCAAACCCTCATTTCTAGCATTTGCTGATTTCCAAGGTGTAATTGCTTTCATTGAAAATTTAATAATTGGTCCTCACAAACTGTTTCAAGGTGTCTCCCACACCTTGTTGGCTCCTTGTATTGGAAAGTGAACTCCCTGAGATTTTGGACTATCTTTGTTTGTTTTTTGTGGGGCAATGAGGGGTTAAGTGACTTGCTCAGGGTCACACAGCTAATAAGTGTCAAGTGTCTGAGACGGGATTTGAACTCAGGTCCTCCTGAAAACAGGTCCAGTGCCTTATCCACTGTGCCACTTAGCTGCCCCCAGTTTTTTGTACTCCTAACATTTAACCTAGTGCCTGGAACATATTAAAAGCTTAATTGATGTTTCCTGACTTGACTTAACTTGAATTCATTGTCTCTTGCACATCATATCTTTGCAACCCTAGATAAGATATTTAGCATCTCAGCACACTGACCAAATATCTCAGACTAGGAGCTTCAGAGAAGGTTCTGATCCATAATGATAAAAGAAGTATTCACCAGTTACTCTCAAAATTGATGAAATCATAGGTTCAATAATATAGGTTATATATACATACCAATGTGTGTATATTATGTAATGTGTATATATATTTATGTATGCTTGAGTTTATATAATATACATTTATATATATACACATAGAGAGTTTTATGCATATATATGTATATATATATATGCATGCTTGTGTGTACAAAGGAGGGAAAACTAGAAACCAGGTTTTTGTGACCCTTGTTAACATAGGCTCTGTAATCACTATAATATATGTTAGAACTTCCCAAGGAGAGCAATGGAATTATACAACAACCAGCCAATTATGAGGATTTCTGAGGCTCAGAGCTACTTGACATAACATGTGATCCTTTTCAAGTGAACTCTAGCCAAATTTTGACAGCCTGTAGCTGCCAGAACCCATAGAACCAGCCTTTATCAGCTCAAGGGCAACCTTGAGCAGAAGATGCAAACTCTAGACCTTGCTCTGGAGTCTCTAAACATCCTGCTGTCTGGTTTATTGTGTCTACAGATGTCCCCCTTCCCTTAGCCCCCCACTCCCTGCTTGAAAGCCTTGAGAAACTATTAATATCTCACCTTTTTGACATCTTCTTTAAGCAGTTGAGAATTCTCTCCACCTTTGCTCCCTTTTAAATTCTCTCCCTCACAAGTTCTTTTTCTCAGACAATAAATGCTTCTGTAATCTGTGATCATACTCTTTCATTTCAGGTTCTTTAGGGACCTGGGGGGTCTTTTGTTAACACCCTGAAACCAGCTATCTCTCAAATATGTTGAATTGACTTATGGGAAGAAGGAATTAATGCAAAAGCATATTATGTACTCACTCTATGTGTAAAACATCAGGGATACAAATAGAAAAGTAAGATAGTTCCTGAGTATAAGTGTATTTACATACACATGTATGCACACACACATACACATATGCAGACATTTCTCTTGGTGTATATATACACATGTGTATGCAAATATGTATGTGTACATATACACATCACAGACATACATATATGCATATGCAGACATATACATATGCAAATACACATGCATATACATATATTTTCTCCAGTGGAATTTAAAATGGAGACAGATTACTTTGCAACTGTTCATTTTGGATTTGGTATCACCCCATTTTGTTTTGTTACTATATAAACATTTGTGCTCCCCAGACCAAATCATGACCTCTGACACATTTTTAACTAAAAGTAGTAAAAATCTGAGGACATTATCAGAGGTTCAAAGATTTCATCCTGGAGGGCATAAACCTCTGTGCTGTCATGTCACATATGAAGAAACTGATCCAGGGAGGTTGAGAGTGACAAAGGTCTATGCTCACATGACAGAATACAAATTCAGACCCAGGTCCTCTGATTCCAAATCGAAACTCTTTCTTCTGTGTCCTGCTTGTCTTATCTACTAAAACCAAACAGAAATATAACACTGGTCTAATGATTTTCTTTTTTAATTAAATAATCAAGAAATCTATGTATTAGATACCCACTGTGGTAAAATATGAAAGTTTTTAACAGTCGGTTAGGATACTGAAAGACACCAGTTTTTCAAGGACCACCCTTTTGGGGAGGAGATGAACAGTCCACCTGCTGCGCATGTCAGACTGCCTGCCGGGTACAGTCCGCCTGCTGCGCATGTCAGACTGCCTGCCGGGTTTTTTGACTTCCGGGGTGGAGAGAACGAGAGTAGGCCTTTTTGCCTGCTTGGCGGGACTCCTGGCGGCGCGGCACAGACGGTCTCCCTCACTCCAAAGGTGGCCTTTTTGGTTTGGTGAGTTTTTATAAGGAATATAGACTAAGCCTAGATTTAAGACGATTTGTACTGTATTTCTATTTTCCTATCCTTCTAATCAACAACACCTTATATACAATAAAGGCTCTATCTAGAAAACCAGAAGCTTCTTCCATTTACTAGTCTGGGAGATAAATTAAGGGAAAAGTTAAGTAGGGGAGATTTATGATCTAATATCCAATTTTAATCTCACACCACCATGTGCCTGACACACTGATTGTGTGGAAATTTATTTTGATTTGGGGACCCTACCTTTGGGCTGAGATTAGAAAGCCTGGAGCAGCTAGGTGGCGCAGTGGATAGAGCACCAGCCCTGGATTCAGGAGTACCTGAGTTCAAATCTGGCCTCAGACACTTAACACTTACTAGCTGTGTGACCCTGGGCAAGTCACTTAACCCCAATTGCCTCACTTAAAAAAAAAAATTAAAAAAAAAAAAAAGAAAGAAAGCCTTAGGCCCTCAGGGTCTCTTCTGTGTGGGCGGTGCTGGTTCCCCTCCCCCTCTGCTTCAGCTGAGACAAAAAGCCCCGTGGGCTGTATGAGATGCCAGGTCAGGCAGCTGTGGGGAAAAAGCCCCCAGCTCCCTCCAACCTGAGCGGATCTATCCCAGAGATCCTGGGCTTGTCCAGGATGGGCTCTGGTGTAGCCTGTGCAGAGGCACATGATGCTCAAGCATCTCCCCCAGCCCCAGCCGCAGCTTTGGCTGGCGGATTAGATTTCTTGGGGGGGGGGGGCGCAAAAAGCCCTGAGATTGGAGTGGAGAAAAGGGAAATATATATATAGACCTGAGAATTAGACTCAGGGAGGCCAAAGAACAAGATAGGGGGGCCTGCAGAGGACAAGATTAAAGGAGGCTGACAAGATTAGAAGAACAGAGAAGAGGGGTGGCAAAGGAGGCCGAAGGACAAGACTGACGGAGCAGACAGACAGACAGAACAGGAGGCAGTGGAGAGCACAGAAGAGGTCAGCACAGGGTACAGGTTGGAGAAAGTGAAGATTAAGAGAACAGTAAGGAGAGGAAAGTTAGAAGCAGGGGGATAGACAAAGTGAAAGGGGCTCAGTTAGAATAAAGGACCTGAGTAGTGAAAGTGGAACATACCCTAAGGCAAGAGGTGGCAAAGGCCCTTATTGTATTAAAAAAGTTCCAGGCACAAAAGGTGGGAAGAGACTGCAGGAAAGCAGTCAGGTTGTACATTTTATTTCCCTGTATTTTCATGTTTAAATTTTATCTCATAAATAAACTCTTTGATTATTTAGTTAGGCTTCATAATCTTTTGCTTATCAATTTTGGGAGTGGAGCAGTGTGGTGGAACTTTATAAACGGCCCATGTTAAATTAATAGCAGTTAGATAGCCCTAGTTAGTCAGCAGTCCCAGATTAAGTACCCCAGTCAGATTAGCCTCCAAATTAGCCTTAGTCATTTAAAATATTTTTACATTTGAATGGTGACCACAAAGGGATTTACAGCCCAATTATAATTTCTCTAAATTTATAAGTTTTCATATGATCATAATTTTTCATAAATCCAATTATATAATTTTCCCAGATTAGATTAAATAGCTAAATTTTTTTTTTACACTTGGCTTTGGGGATATAAAGACAATAGCAATACAGTGCCCACATTCCAGGATCTTATATTCAAATGTGCAAACAATATGTACATATGAAAAATCTGACATTTTATCATATGCTGTTTCATTTTCTAATTTTTCATGGTATAATGTCTTCACTCCCCTTCAAATCTCTAAGCACCTTGAAGGTAGAGACTATGCCTTATAGTCCTTTATCCCCAACAATGACTTGGACCAAGTGAGATAATAGAAATAAAGATCATTTGCAATAATAACATGTTTATATATGTGTGTGTGTGTGTGTGTTTACTATTATTGTTCTCTTCCCTTTTTTTTATAATGATATTATTACTAGTACTGTTTTTATCATCCTTGTCATTACTAACGTTATTATAATACTAGTAGGGATAACAAGAGATGAACACCAGATTTAGAGTCAAGAGATCTGGGTTTGTATTATGCCTGCCAGTTATAAAGTATATCATCTTGGATGCCATGGATAAGAACTGCACAGCTTAATAAGTCATGGGTATGTTGTGATTCACACTGTTGGATAAAATAACCACATGGACGAGATGGGTCATCTAGGTGGCACAGTGGTTACAGTGCTAAGCCTGGAGTCAGGAAGACTCATTTTTTCTGAGTTCAAATCTGGCCTCAGACACTTACTAATTGTGTGATCCTGGGCAAGTTATTTAAACCTGTCTGCCTCAGTTTCCTCATCTGAAAAATTAACTGAAGAAGGAAATGGCAAAGTACTCCAGTATCTTTGTTAAGAAAATCCCAGGGCAGCTAGGTGGCACAGTGGATAGAGCACCAGCCCTGCAGTCAGGAGTACCTGACTTCAAATCGGGCCGCAGACACTTAATACTTACTAGCTGTGTGACCCTGAGCAAGTCACTTAACCCCAATTGCCTCACTAAAAAACAAAAAACAAACAAACAAAAAAATCCCAAATGGAATCATGAAGACTGACATGACTAAAAACAATTAAAGAATCATTACAAATGTTTCATGAATACTGAGTTCTTTTATAGCACTGTTTCTCAGTACTCAGTGACAACCACCAGTCTAGAATATTAGAAGTTACAGTGCCTTAAGCATATATGTATGTTTCTAAGAGAATAAGAAGCTAAATTGATATTGACAGATATATAAAAATGATTTACTATTTTACTCAATTGGATGGGAGAAGATTGATATTTCAGTTTGGATAGTGATTTTTTAACCTTTAACTATTTTAAAGCCTTTAACTTTAACTCCTTGTAGAAAATGGAGAAAAATTCTCATTCTCATTCTGAGTGAGACCTAAGCAAAATCGATTTACTTGATCCTCTAAGCATAGGGCATCATAGTGATGATACTTAACTGATTATTTCTCAAAATAGTGTAGCCAACTTTCTCCAAAGTGCTCTAAGGCCCCTGAGCTGTTACTTTTGCAGTATGGTTTTATCACTTCAAAAAACAGCAGTCCCTGGCTTTGTATTAAGTCTCATCCCCTGCCCTCTCACCAATTCCAACTCTATACATGTTTTCTATGTTTAAAATGAATAAATTATTCAGCTTTTAAGCATTTTCTTGATTTTCTTTTCATCCTGATTCTCATTAAATCTGTTTTAATATATTAGGTAATTCAGGCCACTTAG
This sequence comes from Dromiciops gliroides, assembly GCF_019393635.1. NCBI lineage: Eukaryota > Metazoa > Chordata > Mammalia > Microbiotheria > Microbiotheriidae > Dromiciops > Dromiciops gliroides. Next base: position 57,005,058 of record NC_057866.1, read on the forward strand.
GCATTTACAAATAATTGTTATCTATAAAAGATGCTTCTGTTATCATAGGCTACATCTATACAAACATAGTGAAGGACATTATTTCAAACTTTCAGCTATCCAGTATTGACTGAATACCTTTTATATCCTTAGCATTATGCTCAGATGTATGGTAAATGCAAAAGTACCACACAGTTAGTTGGTGGGGGTGGGTAGTAGGAGGAGGTAGATTTATACATATGAAACAAGAATAATATGAATTTTCTTGGAGGGGTGTTTTGCATCAAATATTCTTTTGGATACCCATTTTTTTTCTTTTCAGTGAGGCAATTGGGGTTAAGTGACTTGCCCAGGGTCACACAGCTAGCAAGTGTTAAGTGTCTGAGGCCAGATTTGAACCCAGGTCCTCCTGAATCCAGGGCCAGTGCTCTATCCACTGCGCCACCTAGTTGCCCCTGCATCAACTATTCTTAAAGTATCATCTCGGTAAATTTTCCCTTCTAAAATATTTTTTTTTTTTTAGTGAGGCAATTGGGGTTAAGTGACTTGCCCAGGGTCACACAGCTAGTAAATGTTAAGTGTCTGAGGCCGGATTTGAACTCAGGTACTCCTGACTCTAGGGCCGGTGATCTATCCACTGCGCCACCTAGCTGTCCCCTAAAATATTTTTAAAAGGAAAAGCAGTAGAAAAAATAAAATCTTCAATGGCTAATAGCCAAACTTCCAGAATCTATGCACATATTCCTGAAGAAGATTTGTAATGAGACTGGACTTTGTCTTCCTGTGACTGGATCTCAGAATGTGTCTGGCTACATCTCCACATCAAGGTGCTACATGTACACCTCAGGATGGGCAATTAGGTTCTTCAAATGTAATTGGTTCAAGCCTCCATCCTGGTGTGCTCTCCCGAGTGTCAATTACCCAGAACCTGCCACAAACCAGGGACACATTCTCTGCAGTACCACCTCAGTACTTGGGGATAGTGGGTTCAAACTTAAATAGACTACTACAAACATTCTTCTCATCACCAGGTTTACCTTTGGATTCAATATAGCCAAGGGTACCAGTCACCCCTTTGCTACTCAGGCAAGAAACGTCAGTTGCCTTGTATATCTATTGAGGACTAAGTCAAGTAAGTAGATCCTCAGGGCTACTGGAAAACTCTGATACATCTTCTGACTTTACAAATTCACAAGATCATTTTGCCTTCAATCTTCCTTTGTGTAAAAATGAAGAAAAGTGAGCACAATAGGAACAGGAGTAATATAGGCATCAATGTTTTATGGACCATATGGAGCCCAAGCATGAGATTCTTAAGGTTCCAACCGGGAGGACCAAATAAATTTAGTCAGTTAATGCCTAACCAGCCATTAAATCAGTTACTAATCAGCCATTTAAAAGTCTTTTCTTTTCTGTTCAGTACTACAAAGTGGAAAGCTATGTCACTTTGGGGGCTGATAGGTGGCACTATAGATAAGTAACTAGGCCTGAAGTCAGGAAGACCTGAGTTCACATGTAGCCTCAGACACATAAGAACTATGTGACCCTGGGCAAGTCACTTGACTTCTGCCTGCTTCAATTTCCTCAACTATAAAATGGAAATCATAACAGTATCTGTAAAGGGCCTAACATAATGCCAGGCACATAGAATGACCTTAATAAATGCTTATTCCTTCCCACTCCCTCCATTACATACCATCATATATCTCTAAAAGCAAACTCACCAAATATATACGTCGGTTGGCAGCAAGAAAAAGTGCCTTGTATGTGCTCTGAGAACTAGGGTCACATTGTCCGATTCCCCACACCCTTACAATATTAATCACCTTTAGAAATTCCTTCCTGGTTATCTTGGTAGATGATTGAGTGAGTGCAAATTTACCTAGCTCACCATCTGTGACCTGTCCTGGACTAGACCAGTGCATGTTTCACATCTCATCTAGCCATTTGCCTTGTGACTGCATGATTTCCCAACCACTTGCTTCAACCCCTGCTACCACTACCCTTTTCAATCTGTTGCTCAGGCAGAATGATCTAATCAATAGTACCACTGATTTGGGGGATGCTTTGTTAATTGATTGACCCATGAATCAACTTGCCATACTTGTGTTTGACTTTTTATATTTGTATCCCCAGTGCTTATACAGTACTCACCACATAGTACTTAATTGGTGCTCATTCATTCATTCATTCATTCCCAACAGATATTCTCTGGCATTACACCATTTATGCAAAGATAAATTTTGTTTTAGTTTTTCTTTACCTCCACATCAGTACCAATATTGCCAGGTTCCTATTCATAGACACTTTCTAGCATGGAGATTATGGAGCTTAGGACTATGACTTTTCATGTGTCTCACATCTGACAGGGCTAGTCACAACATTCCCCAGATACATGAAATGTTCCATGGGAATTGACATTAGTTTGTGCTCAATCGCAGGACACAAAGTCCAAAATAGTCTCCTCATAAGTTCAGTGCCAGGGCAGCTAGGTGGCACAGTGGATAGAGCACCAGCCTTGGAGTCAGGAGTACCTGAGTTCAAATCCGGCCTCTGACACTTAACACTTACTAGCTGTGTGACCCTGGGCAAGTCACTTAACCCCCAATTGCCTCACTAAAAAAAAAACAAAACAAAAAATAAGTTCAGTGCCCTCCATATTCCAGGCTTTCCAGGGATCCATGCCTATAGTCTCACCCTCATGTTTTCAGAGATCTACACTAGAAGGCACACTCTGTCATACTTACAAATCAAGCAAACAAAGATCTGTTAAACATCTACTATGTGCACTATGCAAAGTGTTACAGATACAAAGAAAGGCAAAAACAGTACCTGCCCTCAAGGAGCTTACCATCTATTAAAGGAGCTCACAATCTAATAGACCTATCACCTTATAACACTTCCTTTCCTCCTACATAGTCACATTACTCAAGCCAACACTAACTCTTTATCCTCTGTACCTCCAAACTCTTTTCTCTTCATCACAATCACCCAAAAGCTGGCTAGCTAACATGGCAGTTACTAGGCAGGAGAACATCAGTTGAACAGGATAGATCATTCACAGCTAAGGCTGCCAGCCCTTGAGTTTGCCAATTGGATTAGAAAGTCCCAGTTAACCTTAAAGCCAAGTCAGCAAAGGGTTATTGGGCTGTTACTTTCTTCAAAAGAAACAGATGGCTAATTGGAAAAGAACAAGAAGGCATGTTTCTGGAGACCCTTACATAAAGTTACAGATGACTGGATGTCATCTACAGATGATTTATTTAAAGATAAACTTTTATATTTTATCTTAATGAAGTTAAAATGTGTGTTTGTCTTGAAATGGCACATTTATAGAAAAAAATACCTCTGAGTAACTGCTGGACATGGACATAAAATCTTTTTTTCAAGTCAGTATAATGTGATTTGCCCTAAAGATTATCATACTTATGTCCCCCACTGCCCCTCTTAGATACTCACAAAGCTTTTTTTATTACAAAACAAAACAAAACAAAGACCTATGGGAAAGCACCTAAAAGTGAGATCTTTTTCATACAAACTTAATTCTAGTTCTTTTCCAAAGAAACATTTTAAAAATGACAAATGGTAAATTCATCCAAGTGAGTTGGTCCACGTACCTCAAGGGAACAGTTTGTTCCAAGTTCCATGAAACCTGATATTTCCTTCTACAAAAATTCTCCCACAGAGAGCAATATTGCACGAGTCCTACATATTTCAGGCAACCAGAAAGTATTTTTTAAAGATGAAGTACTTTTATACTTTAAAAAGTAGCCAATTCAATGAGAAGCGTTACCGTTGGAAATTTAAACTGGAAAATAAAATGGAAAGTGAATTTCAACTTCACCCACTACAAATGTGGAAGCTGTTACATCACAATAATTCACCTAAAAATGTCTCAGTGTTTTAGTGGTCTGCAAACTTGAAATAAATTAATAATGAAATGTGACAGCAAAAAATAAAACCTAACACTATCTTAGGTTGCATCAAGAGAGATAAAATGGCTAAGATTAGGCAAGTGATAGTATCACTGTTCTCTTCCCTGGTCAGACCACTCTGCAGTATTTTGTTCAGTTCTGAGGGCCATATCTTTGCAAGGGCTTGTACAATATATAGAGTGTTCAGAAGGGGTTAACCAAAATAGTTGGGTCATATGAGTTCATATATATATACAGATATTTAGCCTAGGGAAGACTAAAGGTAACTGTCTTTAAGTATCTGAAAGGTTGTCACATGGAAGAAGTCAATTTAATATGTTTGGTTCCAAATGGCAGAACTGGGAACATTGAGTGGAAATTACAAAATAGCAAATTTAGGCTTGGATTAAAGAAAAAAACAAACCCCAAACTTTTTAGTAGAGCTATCTAACGTGAAATGAGATGCATTGGGCAGTAGTAGGCTTCCCTTCACCCATGGTATTCAAGAAAAGATTGGATATCACTTATTGGTATGTGGTAGGGGAAAATATTTTCTAGATACAGATTGGATTGGATGGCTTTCCACTTCTGCAATTTTGAGACTCTATAAAGTCATGGGACACAAGATTATCATACCAAAGGCAATGGAAGATGCATGGTGTCAACAAGCACATTTCTAAGGATAACGTGTATGTATGTGAATGGGAAAGACATAAGATTGGGAGGGAGAGAGAAAGAGAAACAGAAACAGATAAGTAGGATATAGGATATCATTAAGGTATTATGTGATAGGAAAATAAAGTCTAGTCATGGAACCAAAATAGGAAACAACACAGGAAAAAAACAGAAGGAAGCTCTTTGGGACAATGGGTAATCTGTGGAAGAGTCACGGGAAAATACAAATAGTAATCTCACAACATAAAAAGGTGTGAGGGATTTGTAACATGCTTAGATAAAGAGAATAGCACAGTACTGAAATTATGGGTACATTAAAATACTAATGCACCAAATTTCAGTAGAACAAATAATTTTCAGTAATGGTTATTTTTCCTGCTTTGAAGAAAAATAACTTACATATGATTTTGTGAACTATCAACAAATATCCATATCAAATGAACTAAGATTTGTAAAAGTGTTTAACACAGTTCCTCACACATAGTGTTATATAAAGGTTTATTCCCTTTCCCTTTCCTTTCCCTCATATATAAAACTGGAAAAATTTCTAGGAATCAGTCTAGAATGAGATGAACTCTAAGGTCCCTTTCAGATCTAAATCTATGCTCCTCTGATCCTATATATAATATTTCAGCCTTTCCCCATCTCTCTTTTCTTCTCTTCCTCCCTCCTATCTATGTGTTGCCATACATGACTGAATTACTGTGTATAACTGACTTATAACACAATATATTATTTGTGAGCCCTATGCAAAATTCTCTTCTTCCTCTACAATTAGTTCTTTAAATATATGAGAAACGCAATGCATATTTGGAGTGGTCAACCACACCATAATACCACATACTTCTCACACAGTATATAGATACCAATTTTCTCTGGGCTGATTTATTTACTCCAGTATGGAAGGTATAGATTCCTAGACAGTGACCAAAATTTGGATAAACTTCAAATTTAGGTTCTTAAAGGTAATCCTGTTGAAAAGGAATATAGTCCATTAACTTAATACTTGAATTCTTATTCCTCCCCCAGTGTATTTCCATCTATGTAATCTAACTACTCACAATGATGATACTCTTAGATATTAAACTTAACCATTTATTTTAACAATAAGGCAAAAAAGCTAATACCTCTCTCTCTATCCCTTACTTCTGAGCTATATGAGTCAATAGTCCTACCTAATCTCCTCTCTTTCCCTGTGGCCTGACAGAAAAGGCATATCCCTATACTCTTCTTTGTGGTCCCTGTAGCCACCTACTGGAAAGCTACCAGTTAGAGGGGAAAGAACATTGACTTAGGAGTCAGATGACTTTGGTTCTAATCCCATGCCTACCATTTGTATCTTGTGGAACATTGGAAAAGTTATGGAACCACACCAAGCCTCAATTTCCTCATCTATAAAATCAGGGGTTTGGACTAGATGAGGTCTCCTGTAGCTCAAAATTATTATCCCATAATTCTCTGCACTTTGATTTTTGTTATGTGCCACTTCCATTCCCACTACACATATTAAAAATTATTATAATTCCCACAATTCTTACTCTTAATTTTCTAGTTTTAAATTAGACAGTTTTTTTTTTCTTTCCTACTGTCTCACAGGTAGTTTCCGCATATTAAAATGTTGGTTCATTTTATTGGTCTGTTTATTTACCCAGTCATGACTCATCACAGTGATTAGATGGGCCATAGTGAGAAGTCCTGTATTCTGTTCTGAGTTGCTTTGGATGTCCTTATTGATAATAATAATTTTAAAAAATTGCTTTTTCTTGGCCTTTTGGCTAAGATCAAGATATATATATATATATATATATGTGTGTGTGTGTGTGTGTGTGTGTGTGTGTGTGTATGTATGCATATATATTAAAGAGAGTGAAATATTTATTTCTTTAAAGAATAAAGAACATTTTTACCTCTTAGGCAAGTTATTCAAAGGGACAAATAACTAGAATGTTCTGAATTTCATAAAAATTTGAAGTTAATTGAAGCTCATTTTAAATTAAAATTTCTATTAAAATATTCCATTTCTTGGCTTTTTTTTCATATCATCAAAAAATGAAGACCTAAATTTGTACTTTATTAAACACTTGTTGAACTGAGCCTCAGGATTTATTGCTTCTTCATTGCTTCCTTTCACATTTTCATTTCTTTCCTGGAAATACCATCTTAATTGGTTGGAATCTTTCCCCCCACATAATACCTTTATCCTTTGCTGACTTAACAAATAGGTTCCAAATAATCTATATTTCTTTACTTCATAATGAAATTCCAAATTCATTTCAGTCATTTGAAAGGTTATTGAAAATATGTAATACCCGTGTTAATATGAATATATAGATCACCTGAATTTGATGGAGGTGACTTATTATCCAAAAATATTTTTTATGAACCTTGGGTTAATAGGAGCAAAATGTCCTTCAATTGAACTCCAAACTTAACCCAGATAGCTAGCAGATAAAAGTCCCTACCTGATGACTTCTTTCCTCAGGATAGTAAGTCCCTATCTTATGGGCACATCTCGGTGTCCTCATCCATGCCAAACTCCTTTTTGGAATCTTATAATCTTATTATGGTGCTTCTATATTTCCTCGATACTTGTTATAACTGAAATTGTTAAAACTGCTTTGCATTGCATCCATTCTTGTTATCGCATTTGCTTTTGGAATTCATTTGTAGCATGCTAATGAAACTGACAATACCCTGTAACCAGTGAACAAAGAAAACCTTATATATCCTCAGAAAGAGGGAGTCCTTGAGCTCCTTCTTCAGAAAGGGTCCCCACATGACTCATGCTGTTTCCTCTTGGGACAAATAAACTGGTACTATATTTTTCCTGTCTGTCTCTGATCTGGGTTTTCTTGTAGGACATTACCTTCTCAGATCTGTTTTTTGGTTTTTTGGTAGGAGGACAGGTATGGAAACAAATTGTAAGAGATATTATAAAATTAATTTCTCTGATCTGTATATTATTTTTCGTAGGAGACGAGCAAATAAAAACTATATTTAATTTTTGACATGTTGAACTAAGCCTCAGGATTTATTGCTTCTTCATTGCTTCCTTTCACATTTTCACTTATTTCCTGGAAATGCCATATTGATTGGCTGGAATCTTTCCCCCCACATAATCCCTTTATCCTTTGCTGCTGATTAAACAAGTAGGTTCCAAATAATCTATACTTCTTCATAAAGAAATTGCAAATTCATTTCAATCACTTGAAAAGTTGTTGAAATTGTATAATATCAGTTATAGCATAAACATTATAGTGAAGTATAACACTTGGAAGAAAATTGATAAGCATATAGTCCAAGTGCCTAATTTTGTGAATGAGGAAACTGAGATTGAAAAAAAAATTAGGTGACTTGCCCACAAGACGAGAACACAAGTCTCCAACTCTAGAATTCTTTCTACTACATCACTGAATTCTGATTCTTGTTTGCACAGTTGACAGAAAAATTTGTTTTCCATGAAGAAAATGCATTGTGTTTTGATTTGGGCCTAATTCAAGGCTTGAAGGTTTCGCACTGGATGACAATTTGAGCTTTTTCTAACTCTGAACTTTTTATGATTCTTTGATTCTACTACCTAATGTAAATATACTGTAAAATGCAGGTATCCTAAGCCCAGTGCTGTTATCTAGTGGATTTCATTTTCCAAAGAATACCATCTAGCCATATGAAATTATTGGGGAGGGAAAGGCTTTTTCTAGAAAATATATATGATATTTGTATGCAACTTAGAATCAATCAATTAATCCATCAGCATTTATTAAGAACCTTCAAAATTCCCCTATCACTGTTGAGGGTACCACTATCATCCTAGTTAAAAAAGGCTTTAAACCCTCATGTTAAACATCCTAGGTTTTTCCAATTCTCTCACCCTCACATTTCCAATCTATTGTGAAGTCTTATCAATTTTGCCTTTGTGACATGTTTCATATAAGCCCCCTTCTCTCCCATGACACTGTGACCACCCTGATACAGGCCTCTATTACTTCTCATCTGGACTATGACAATAGTCTGCTGATTGGGTCTTCCTTTCACAAAGACATCACAGTTCCCCACTCCAGTCCGTCCTCTACTCAACTGTCAAATTAATCTTCCTAAGCCACAGATGTGACAATGTCACATTCTTATTTAATAAACTCGGTTGGTCCTAACACTTCCAGAATCAAATATAAAATTCTCTTTTTGGCATTCACAACCTGGTCTCCTATCTCTTCAGTCTTTTTACACCATACTCTACCCCTATTCCACCCATCTACTTTGAGATGGATGATATTGGCCTCCTCCCTCTTAGTAAAAAAAAAAAAAAAGACTCCATCTCCGACCTCAAGGCATTTTCACTAACTGTTCCCCATGCCTGCAATATTTCCCTCCTCTCTACCTCTTGGCTTCCCTGGCTTTCTTCAAGTCTCAGCTACAATTCTATGTACTATAGGAAACCATTCCTGATTCCCCTTATGCTAGTATCTTCCCATTATTGATTATCTCAAATTAATCCTGTATATGTCTTGTTTATACATGATTATTTTCATATTTTCTCTTTCATTATACTGTGCATTCCTTAAGAGTAGGGACTGTCTGGGCAGCTAGGTGGCACAGTGAATAAAGCACCCTGAAGCTGAGTTCAAATCCGGCATCAGACACTGGACACTAGCTGTGTGACCCTGGACAAGTCATTTAACCCTCATTGCCCTGAACCAAAAAAAAAAAAAGAGAGAGAGAAAGAAAGAGAAAGATAAGAAAGATAAGAAAGATAAGAAAGGAAGGAAGGAAGGAAGAAAGAGAGAGAAAGAGAGAGAGAGAGAGAGAAAGAAAGAAACAAAGAAACAAAGAAAGAAAGAAAAGAGTAGGGACTGTCTCTTGCCTTTCTTTGCACTTAACACAGAACCTGGCATATAGTAGGCACCTACTGGTGTGAGGTGTTAGACCCTAGGGATCCACATACAAAAAAAAAAATTAAATAATTTCTACTCTTAAGCAGTTTGCACACCATTGGAGAGATAATAATTCTCTTTACACACATACCCATTTACATATATGTGTGTGCATATGTATATATACATACATATTCATGTATATGTATATATGTATGTATATACATATACCTTCATATACACATACATATATATAACATATGTACAGATTTGTGCAAATATATACATTTAATAAAATGTATGGAATAAACACAAAATCTAGAATATTCATATAATCTAGAATATATAGAAAATAAATACAAGGTAGAGAAGATACTAGTATTGGTGGGGGTGGGTAATCAGGAAGCTGTGTTATAGAAGTGACATGACCTGAGGCATGAAAGAAGAGGGGGATTCTATGAGGTAGAGGTGAGCATGGAGTCCATTTGAGGCATGAGGGGTGGCTAGTGCATTGACAAAAGAATAGGAGTGTAAGGAATAGAGAGAAGGCCAGTTTGGCTGCTGTGTAGAATGAGAGAAGGGGAGTGATGTCTAACTAGACTAGAACATATAATGAGACACCTAATCTCTTGAAGACCCCACTGAATAGGGAAGCCACTAGCTCAGGAGGCAGCCTATTACTCTTTGGGACAATTCTAACTGCTAGAAATTTGTAGGGTTTTTCTTTTCTTTTCCTTTTTTTCTCTTGTTCTCGTTGAGTCCTTTTACTACTATCCAACTCTTCATGACTTGATTTGTAGTTTTCTTGGCAAATATGCTGGAGCGGTTTGACATTTCCTTCTCTAGTTCATTTTACAAATGAGGAAACTGGGGCAAACAGGATTAAGTGACCTACCCAGGGTCACACAGCTATTAAGTGTCTGAGGCTGGATTTGAAGGCAAGTCTTCCTGACTCCAAGCACAGCACTCAGCTGCCCCTTTCTTTTCTTCACATCAAGCTCAAATATGCTTCTTTGTGGCTTCCCCTTATCGTTCCTAGTTTTGCCCTCTGGGGCCAAACAGATCAAGTCTGATCCATATTTCACATGATTTGCTCACATTCTCAAAGGGAGGAGGTAACCAAGGCTGGACTAGAACCCAGGGCTTCTGCTTTCAAATCCAAGATTTTGTTATTGTTGTTCTTATTCTTCCATGACTCCTTGACTTCTTGTAGTGATGTTCTTGAACTGATCCACATGTTCTCATTTAGTGCACAGTGTTTCTTTATTTTTTAATAATAAATATTTTTATTTATAGTTTGGGGTTCCAATTTTTATCCCTCTTTCCCTCCCCCCAATGGCAAACCATCATATATGAGATATACATGTATGATTATGTAAAACATTACCACATTAGTAATTCCATACATAAAAACTTGATTAAAAGAAAAAAATGAAAGTGAAAAATAGAATCCTCCAGTCTGTTCCAACAATATCAGTTCTTTCTTTGGAGTTGGATAGTATGTTTCATCAAGAGTCCTTTGGGATCATCTTGTATCATTGTATTGTTGTGAATAAATAAGTCTTTCACAGTTCTTCATCAAACAATATTGCTGTCTCTGTGCACAATGTTCTCTTGGTTCTGCTCCCTTCACAATACATCATTTCATACATGTCTTTCCAGGCCTTTCTGAAATCATCCTGCTTGTCATTTCTTATAGCACAATAATATTTCATCACCATCATACACCACAGCTTGTTTAGCCATTCCTCAATTGCTGAGTATTCCTTTGATTTCCAATTCTTAACCACTACAAAAAGAGCTGCTATAAATATTTTTGTACAAACAGGTCTTTTTCTCTTTTGGGGGATGTCTTTGGGATATAAACCTAGCAGTGGCATTGCTGAATCAGAGGGTATACACAGTTCTATAGCCCTTTGGGCATAGTTACAAATTGCTCTACAGAATGGTTGGATCTTTTCACAACTCCACCAACAGTGGATTAGCACCTCAGCTTTCCCACATCCCCTCCAACACCCAATATTTTCCTTTTTTGTTATATTTGCCACTCTGATGGGTGTGAGGTGATACCTCAAAATAGTGAAATGTTTCTAATGGCATGAGAAGGATGTGGGCAAAAAGGGCTTCCTATGGTGAAGGGGTGGTGCTTTAAGGGGGAGGAGAAAATTTGGCAAATCCACAAGGGAGCCCTCCTTGCCCTTTTTTTTTTTTTTTTTTTTTTTTTTTAGTGAGGCAATTGGGGTTAAGTGACTTGCCCAGGGTCACACAGCTAGTAAGTGTTAAGTGTCTGAGGCCGGATTTGAACTCAGGTACTCCTGACTCCAGGGCCGGTACTCTATCCACTGCGCCACCTAGCTGCCCCAACTCCAGGGCCGGTACTCTATCCACTGCGCCCTTGCCCTTCTTCTTAAGCCATTGGAAAGATAGGAGAAAATGAGAATAGGTGAATGATCCCTATTTATCCATCCCCACTAAAGACCACACCATGGTGTCATGGGAAAAAGAATGCACCACAGAACTGGATTTGAAGTGAGGAGGCCTGAATTTGAGTCCAGACTTACTCCCTGTGTGACTAAGGACAAATCATGTGAAAAGGGTGAAATCTGATGTGCTTGGCCCCAGAAGGCAGAACTAGGATTAATATTAGTGGAAACCATACAGAGACATAATCAGGCCTGATGTAAAGAAAACCTTTTCAACATTTAGAATTGTCCCAAAGAAAAACAGGCTGCCCCCAGAGGTAGTAGCTCTCCTCCCCTCAAAGGGCATCTCTGTGCAGAGTGATTCTGTTGCAAAGGTGGTAAAAATTATGACCACACATGATGACCTAAAGAAATATGATTAATATTGTTTTCTAATAATGACAAACTAAGTGATATGGAAAATATCAGCAAGACTTCTTATGTGTATATTTTTATGCTGGAAGTGTGTGTGTGTGTGTGTGTGTGTGTTTGGGCAGAGTGATTCTGTAGCTATGCAAAGGTGGTAATAATTATGACCACATGTAATGATCTAAAGAAATATGATTAATATTGATTTCTAATGATGACAAACTAAGTGATATGGAAAATATCTGTGTGCAGTGATCCTGGAGCAATCTAAAAGCAGTAATAATTGTGATCAAATATTATGATCTAAAGAAATATAATTAATGTAGAATTATAATTGACAATCTAAGTGATATAGAAAATGTCAGTAAATATTCTTGTGTGGTATTTTTCATGCTGGAAATATATACATATATATATATATATATATATATATATATATATATATATATATATATATATATATATATATATATATATATATAAAAGTATATGTACTGTGAGAAAATAATTGTTAATAATTGATTTCTTGGGGACTCAGGGATCAGTCCTTTCCCCCCACCCTCATTTTGGAAAGTCAGTTCTCCTTGAGAAACTTCATCAAATCTCATCTGGGACAAATCCAAGGGAACAAAAGGAATAGAGATAGACTCTTTTGTCTAGATTGTTGAAGGACTAATGGGTTTAAACCACACCTACATAATGGACTTTGCTTTCAGTAACTTGACTAAGGGGTTTTTGCATTTCTTTCCCTGATGTCATCTCTAGAGTTCGTTATTTTCTTTTACAAGTTTTGGTTGCTTATGTTTTATTTTTTTTAAATAATAAACATTTTTATTTAAAGTTTTGAGTTCCAAATTTTATCCCTCCTTCCCTCTCTCCCTTCCACCTTCCCTGAGGTGCTAAGCAATCTGATATAGTTTATACATGTGCAATTATGTAAAACATTACCAAATTGCATGTTCCACTCTGTCTTCAATCAATACCAGTTCTTTCTTTGGAGGTGGATAGTATGCTTTATCATTAGTCCTTTGGGATTGTGTTGGATCATTGTATTGATAAGAATAGTTATCATAATTGATGAACATAGTTGTCATGCACAGTTCTTCATCAAACAGTATTGCTGTCACTGTGCACAACGTTGTCCTGGTTCTGCTCACTTCACTATACATTAATTCATAAAAATCTTCCCAGGTCTTTCTGAAATGATCCTGCTTGTCATTTCTTATAGCACAAGAATAACCCATCACAATCATATACCACAGCTTGTTTAGCCATTACCCAATTGATGAGCATTCCTTTGATTTCCAGTTCTAGAGTTCATTTTAATATAGCTCATCTTCAAGTCATGTCAACCATAGATTTGAATACGTTAATATGAATATATGGATCACCTGGATTTGATGGAGGTACCTTATTATCCAAAAGTATTTTTTTATGAAACCCTGGGTTAATAGGAGCAAAATGCCCTTCAAATGAACTCGACAGCTTCTTTTCCTTCAGGATAATAAGTCCTTATCTTATGTTGACATCTCTGCATCCTCATCCTTGCCAAACCCTTTAGTGGAATCCTCTAATCTTTTCATGATGCCTCTGTTACATCCGTTCTTCTTATACTATTTGATTTTGGGTTGATCTGTAACTAGCAACATCCTATAACCCATGGACAAAGAAACCTTAAAAACCCTTAGAAAAAAGGAGTTTCTGAGTTCTCTTCTTAGAAGGGGAGTTTCCACATGATCATGTGTTATATTTCTTCTTGGGACAAAATATTGAATTGATATTATGTTTTTTCTGTCTGTCTCTGATCTGGTTTGTCTTGTAGGAGAAAGGTGTATCAGTGCATAAAAAAATTCCTATTAGGAGGTGCAATTATTATTGTCTCCTCATATTACTGGTTATAAGTTACTTAATGTCATGAGAAGTTTCAAATGCTTATCTATTATTTTGCTTTTAGTTGGGGCCTGAGTTTTTTTTTCCTCAAATGTCCTTCCTGAAATTACTGAACAAGATCATTTTTTTTTCAAATAATGATGACTTAAATGCCCAACTACAAAATGTAAGTTGGTATGATCTCTTTGGTGTTCCGTGAATAAGCCCTGTTCATTCTCACCTCTACTCATGCTGTTTCCCAGCCTGAAAATGTCATTCCCTATCTTAATCTCTCATCCAAATCCCACCTATCCTTAAAGGATCACATGTCATTTCATTCTATCCAAGAAACTTTCCATAATTATCCAGGTCAACATGAAGTTCTTCCCTTAATGAACTCCTAAGGTTGTTGCTGCATTGTCCCCAGGACACATTTTAAAACTTAAACAGTTAATTATTTTGGTCCTCAATATTATCATTCTCTCTCTCTCTCTCTCACACACACACACACACACACACACACACACACACACACACACACACACACCCCTCACAAATTGCTTTTTATTTACTCTTTTTTTTTTAGGCAGTTCGGGTTAAGTGACTTGCCCAGGGTCACACAGCTAGTAAGTTTTAAGTGTCTGAGGTCGGATTTGAACTCAGGTCCTACTGACACCAGGGCCAGTGGTCTATCCACTGTGCCACCTAGCTGCCTCTTTATTCTTTATGTATTGTACTTTCAATTTGCTTATTATCTGTGTGTATACATCCACCCTCCCCCACAGTAGAATGAAGCTCGTTTCAAGGACTGTTCATTTTTGTCTTTGTGTCGCCAGTACTGAACAGAGCTCCTGGCACAAAGGGGTGGTTTGTCCTACATTTTCAAAGATGACCAATGCCATCATTGAGGTCATGTCTTGACTTGGATGATTTTGATTTGTGAGGCAGAGCTGCACAAAGTCATCAACAGCCTTACTCTCTGTTCCAGAGTTAGAAAAGTCCAATGGCAAGACAAAAGTCAAGATGATTGGCAATGGTCCAGGATGCAGTGAATAACCTTGGCATTTTCTATGTCTGACCAAGATCTAAGCATTCCCTGAACACTCCATACACACCCCCCTGGCATTTAGTAGTCATCTAATAAATGCTTGTTGAATTGAATTGTCTGAAGTCCCACTGAAATTTTAAACTACTTGTGATCAGAGACTAATCTATATTTCTTTGGGCCTCCATCTATTTAGCAAATGAGTAGGATAGGTTCCATGTAATGCCAAATGCACTGCCCTTCCCTCATTTGATAGAGCTGACAATACACAATTTCCCTGTGCCTTCTCACTTGGTTCTAGGAAATGATTACTGATGATCAATCAGCACAACTGACAAAATCCTACGTTAAGTTTAATGTGGAGATGTTATTTTGCCACATGAGGTGTTCCTGCCAAAAGTCTTAAAATTTCTTGTCATGAGTTAAAATGCACTAGAAAAGTCTGAAAACCGAGGCCCCCTTCTATGCTAGCTGCTGATGGAAAAGCATCACATTTCCTTGTGTCCCAAAGTCTTATGGGACATAAAGCTTCTATCACACCTCACCTTGTCCCATTAAAAACAAAGGATGGTAGGAAGCCGGAAGAGAACTCCAAGGATCTCTAGTCCAACCTTCCCCCAATGATTTTATAGATGAGGAAATGGATACCCAAGGAAGTTGAATGGTCTGCCTAAAATCACAAATATAGTGGGAATAAGAAGTATTTGACCTGAGTCCCTATGACTTAACGGATAAACTTTCTACTATACCATGTAGACAGCAAGAACAACATACAAGTAATAGACTACTAGGTAAGAAAAAAAAGGTAAATCTTGCTCTTTGTTTATTTTTAAGTAAGAGGAAGGGAAGGGAATAAGCATGTATATAATAGTCTGTGCCAGACATTATGCTAAATGCTTTACAAATATCATCTTATTTCATCCTCACAACAACCCTTCAGAGTAGGTGCTGTTATTACCATCATTTTATGGTAGGGGAAACTGAGGAAAACAGAGATTAAATGACATGTTCAGGCCCCCACAGCTAATATGTGTCTGAGACCAGATTTGAACTCAGGTCTTCCTCACTCCAGGCCTAGCACTTTATCTACTATACCACCTAACTGGTATTTATTAGCCCTAAATAAAGTATTAATAATCTGACTTGAAGTGTTTTCATACCTTGGGAATTCCAGAACTATTTCTGAGAAATTTGGCTCAAGGAAAAAAATATACACACATATGTGTGTTTAACATATACACATGCATCTACACACAAACGCACATGTATGTTCTAAGGTTTGTGAAGCACATTCTATTTCATATTCCATGAATATTATTTTGTCCATTGTATAGATGAGAAAACTGAAGCTTGGGGAAGATTGGTGGCATAATAAGCATTTAGAAAAAGTTTGTGGACAGACTGAGGATTGATTGACTTGCCCAGAGTCAGACAGCTAGGAGGAAGGTGAAGTGGGGTTTGACCTCAGATGTTCCTGAAGTCTAGTGCTCAAGCCAGAATGTCTAGCTCTGTAGCACAGTGTCTGGAACATAGTAGGTAATTAATGAATGCTTGCTGAATTAAATTGAATTGTTGAATCCTAAGTAGATTTAGCTTGTTTTCAAAGTTTACTGTCTCAAAGGAAATTGAGTCACTGCAAGAGAAAAAGTCACCCATAAAATGAAATTGCTGAAAGGAAGAAAGGAATTTCAAAGCAGATTTTCACAGATAGACCACCCACCATAATGAAGGTAGGATTTTAGTACACTAACTACTGCAAGGGTCTTAGAAAGTCAGATGATCAAGACCTAGCTTCCACCTACATGCTAGGTGACCATTTGCATTTCAATTCATTTTCTTTTATATGTTCATTGAAATGGAACAGATGACTACACACACACACACACACACACACACACACACACATATCTGTCTCATATCTATCAATGAACCAGTAATTAATAGATTGTGCCCAGGTAGTGAGTGTCTGGCTTTACTAAAGCTTTCCATAAAAATAAAAATAATAGTTATTTTGGAGATCATAACTTTTGCTCTCTTTTTCTCTGGTTCTAGCACTGTAGAATTGCCATACTGATGGTGGAACTACTTCTCTTATTTCATCATGTTGCCAGTTTCATATATATATATATATGTATATATATATATGTATATATATATATGTATATGTATATACACATACCTACACACATATGTGTGTGTATATATACATATATCTTTCTAACAGCCCTAGTTTAGTTTTGAGCTATTGAAGGTTAATTTTTTAAAAATTTAATTTAAACTATTGAAGCTTAAAGATACACTAAAATTTTGGGAAACCATGAATTTTTTTAGAGTTTTCAAAGCCTGAAAAAAAAATCAGGTAAAATAAGTACCATAGACATTATTATCTCCATTTTATAGAATAGAATACTGATCCTTAGACAGATTAATTCACTTGCCAATCATCACACAGTGAGTGTCAAAGGAAAGATTTGAATTCAGGCTTTCCTTAATCCAAATCCAATATTCTTATCTACCACACTAAACTGTTTTTCCTTTCTAGCATATGCACCACTTGTTAAGTGTCTTTATTTGAAAATATCTCATATTTTATTCAAAGAGATTTCATAAACAAAAATGTTTCCATTCTGTCCATGTCACATTACAGACTAGATTTTAAATATAGTTTTTAAATGCCAACACACATAATACACATCTGATCAAAGAAGAGAAAAAATATACAAATTCAAAATTGCAAAGGTAGGCACATATTTTCCAACATTCATATTTTTAGTCATTCCCATAAAATACTTACTAACAATAACTTCTGAGAACTGCAAACTGGATTGGCTTATAAAACTAAAGGAATGTCTTCTTAATGAAGATAGCCCCAAGGATTAGACCCTGCTGAGACTTCAGCTGTTCCCTTCAGCCATTTTGACTATCAACAGACTCTAAGTTATATTCAGTGATGGGGGAAATCCTTGTCATTTTAAGTCATTCCTGAGGACATGTGGTGCTGATTGCATGACATGCAACTTCTAAGCTAGGGAAATTAGAATGTAAAAGCATTCTACTATATCACAAGAGTTATTGTTTTCATTTGATATTATACTTCATTTTAAATATGTGGATAGCTACTTACACAAAGGTCACACATGTATACACTGTATCTCAATCAAGAAGTATTTATTAAGAACCTATTTTGTCCTTAGCACTGTGGATACAAAAAGAAAGACACAATACTTACTCTCAAGGAGTTTGCATTCTAACAGTCAGAATATCTGATGAATCAATATTTAATATGTTAATGTTTAATATTTGATTGCTAACCCCTTGAATTGAGGGTCTTGGTCTTATTTTATTTCTTTATCTCCACATGTAACAGGACCATGAACATAAGTGCTCAAAAACTTTTAATTGAAATAATATGACAATATTATAACCAGAAAGGACTATATTTTCTTTTTAAAATATTTTGTTACTTATTATTGCTCTACTGAGTCAAATACTATATTGATGGGTGAATGTATGGATAGATAGATGGATGGAAAGATGCATGGATGGATGGACAGATAAACAGATGGATGGACAGATGGATGGATGGATGAATGGATGGATAGATGGGTGGATGGATGGATGGATGGATGGATGGATGGATGGATGGATGGATGGATGGATGGATGGATGGATGGATGGATGGATAAATGCATGGATGCAAAGATGCATGGATGGATGGACAGTGTAATGATTGGAATGACGCCATCTACTGGAGACTTGCTGTGGGAAAGCTCCACCATGAGGAAAATGCCTCAGAGGCATTGTGGCTTTTCCTTGGTGTCAGGAAATGATGTTTGCTCATGGGTGCTGTCTATCAAGGCTACCAGCCAATCAACTTGAGGAGCCTCCTATGGTCTGGGAGGAGACAGGAAGGAGGAAAGGGAGCCTGCGCAGAGAGCGCTGGGTTTTTTGGCTTCCTGACTTGATGGTGGTGACGGCAGAGGACTTCACAGGAAATTTGAGGAAAGATAGGAATGCCAGGCTGTTAGAATTCTGTTCTCAATCTTTTTCTTTCTATTTTCCAATAAACCCTTAAAAACCTGAACTCGTTTTATCAGTAATTTTTAGTCAGTTTCCCCCAAACTGGGGGAACAGATTAGAATCCACATTTAGAATCTTAAATTATACAACAGATAGATGGAGAGATATTGACAGATTATAGCTCTCTCTCGTATGTATATATACATATGTAGGTAAAATTTTATTATAAAAATAGATATTTCTCTACAAATTCTCTTAAAATTGTTTTCCCTAAAAACAATATTATTGTCAAAGGTAAAGAACACATCCTTTCTTTTAATGCTTGATAAATGAATGCCAATTTTTTTGTTCTATTTCTTCCTCCACTCTTCCTCATCCAAATCCTCTCTGCTATGTTTTTCCAACTCTGCTTCCTAGATTTCTATACATGAATCTATAATTTTTTAAAATATAAAATGCTACTTCATCTTCTTCCAATCCACCTACTTGGCACTGAATGTACCTAACAAGGACCAGTATTTAAAGTATACTTTAAAAAAATATGTGGAAAATCAATAATAGTCCATAAGCTTGTTGCATCTTGCAAATCTTATCAAAAAGGATTTAAACTAAAATGCAGAGGAGAGAGAAAAGTCCTAATGTATATACACCAAGCTAAAATACACAGTGGCATTCTGTAAATTAACAGAGCATTAAGGACAACAGTTGATAACTGCTTTATAACTATAACTATAACTATTATAACTATCAGGATAATAATGACAACTATAACTAAAGTATAACTATATATATAGTTATATAATTGCTATACAACAATAACTTTCTACGTTAAAATACATGCTATAATTTTGCTAGTATAAAATCAAGATCACTGGCCCATGTTTTCAGGTTCCCTTCTCTTCCCTTAAAAAAAAAATAATGACCACATTTGTCCTTCTACAGTACTGTGTTATGTTACCCATTCCCTGTGACATTTCAGAAATTGTTAACAATGATGTAGTAATCAGATTTGCTAGTTCTTTCAGTACTCAAGGTAACATCATGGAGCCAGGTGACTTAACTCATTAATATCAACTAGTTCCTCCTCTTATTATATCCTTTTGGGATTATTAACTCCTTATTTGCCATTTTCGCTTCCACAATTCTACATCCATTTACTAAGAAGAGAATCCAGTTGACTAGGGGATGGCTAAATAAACTGGCATATAAGCACAATAGCATCCTATTGCCCTTTAAGAAGCAAGAATCATAAGAGTTCAGAGAAAACTGGGAAGATTCAGAATTCTTTCTGTAGAATGAAGTAGAACCAGGAGAATATAGAAATGATTATAATAATGTAAATTAAAACAACCTCAAAAAGCATCCAAAAGATTGAGTACAGTGATCAGTGTTGGTCTCAGAGTACAGATGCTAAAATTGTTTTCTCTCTTTTTAGTAAATGGATGTGGAATTGTGGAAGCAAATGTTGAATATGCAATCAGATGTTATCATTTTGTTGCTTGACTGTTTTTATTATAAGGGAAGGTTCAGTGGGAAAGGGTTACTTGTGTATTCTCTGACTTGGTATTTTAAAAAAGGCAACAGTAAACCTTTATAAAATTTGTACAAAATATTAGATAATTACCTTTGAAGTTGGGGGTGGGTTGTTTAACATGATCTCTTTAGTAAAGTAAATGAACTTATTTAGTAAAGCATGTGAATTACTACATAGACTTTTGAACACCTGTTTAAGCTGCTTGATGAGATTTTTTTCAATCTTAATAGTATTTTATTTTTTCCAGTTACATGTAAAGATAACTTTCAACATTTGTTTTTATAAGATTTTGAGTTCCAAATTTTTCTCCTTCCCTCCCTTCCCTGCCTCCTCCCCAAGATGGCAAGCAATCTGATATAGGTTATATCTGTACAATCACATTAAACACATTTCCACATTAGTCATGTGAAAGAAGAACCAGAACAAAAGGGGGAAACCTTAAGAAAGAAAAAAATAGTAAAACAGTATGATTCAATCTGCATTCAGATTCAAGTTCTTTTTTTCTGGATGCAGAGAGCATTTCCCATCATGAGTACTTTGGAATTGTCTTTAATCATTGTATTGCTGAGGAAAGCAGTCTATCACAGCTGATCAACACACAATGTTGCTGTTACTGTGTGCAATGTTCTCCTGATTCCTCTCCCTTCACTCACCATCAGTACCCTTAAATCTTTCCAGGTTTTTCTGAAATGTGCCTGCTCAACATTTCTTATAGCACAATGGTATTGCATTACATTTGTACACCACAACTTGTTCAGCTATTCCCCAATTGATGGGCATTCCCATAATCTCCAATTCTTTGCCACCACAAAGAGAGCTGCAATAAATATTTTTGTACCTATGGGTCCTTTCCCTTTTTTTATTATCTCTTTGGGATATAGATCTAATAGTGGTACTACTGGGTCAAAGGGTATACACAGCCCCATAGCCCTTTGAGCATAGTTTGATGAGAATTTTTTGCTTGCTTCCTGGTTTCTTGAGGTTGCTGGATAAGCACCCACAATGAAATGAAGTGTCTATGATCTTAGAAAATAATGTGTCATTATTTTAAGCAATCAAAACTTCTTCCTATAGCATTCTGTATGGGGCTTTTGGTGAGTTCTCCATCCCAAAGTAATGACTAATTTTTGCTATAATTTATTGTTGCTAGCTCATGATGGCAGCAATTAGTATGCATTGATTCACATTAATATCCTATGACTTTAAAGGACAGAGCCTTTCTTAGTATCGTCTGCTTCTATTTCAACATATTGTTTACGATTTCTCTTTGTGCTGCTTTATCTCTATTTTCTAAGAGTTGATTCATTTATAATCTTTGCATCTTGGAAGGAACTTTAAAAATATCATGATTTCTCCTTATTTCTACAAATATGTCAACCTGGGCTAGAGTTGTTTTCTGAATTTAACACTAAAGCAAGTTGGATTGACAGCGATGCTCTTGCTTAGGCCTGACATACAAGAAATCATGCATAATCCTTGTTGTGATCAACTTTATTTATGCAGAGAGGATAATAACTGGGTGCGTGCCCATTGAGGTAAAATTGTTGTCTTACTTTACCTATGAAAGGGGTAATTTTCCAGTTGACAAAGTGTTTTCAACCTGCCACAAATCTTCTGTTTTCCAAAAAATGTTAAACTATGCAGAAAATTAAGTTAATAAATTCATAATTTCAGGAAATCATTCTGCTTGAGCAGTCTTTTCAACATTAGCCAATGCTACCTCCAACCAGGCAGACTGCCAGAGCAGCCTTCTTATGGGAACCATTCCAGAAAAGTAATACCTATCAACCCAAACCTACAAAAGTTTTCAGGAGAAGACTCTCAGAAGAACGCTGACATAGAATACCACAAAACTCAAGTAATACTTCAAAGAAAGAGATAATACCAATACTAATGGGCACTAACTAAATCGTTGAACCAAAAATAATGAAAGCCCTAAGATGGGAGGCAATATGGGAAAACAAACAAACAAACAAATCCACCAAAAACCTGCTTCTCCTGGACCTCAGTTCAAATTTTTCTCTACTGCTTACTACATGTGTATCTTTAAGATCTTTGGATCTTAACTTCCTCATCATTGAAATGAAGGGTTGGTAGTAGAAGACCTCATAAGTTCTCTTCTAGCTCTAAACCTGTGATATTATGATTTCTTTAAAAAACATTTTTTGGTGGGGGAAGTTAAAAAAGTTTTTAACCAAAATCTTTTCAAAAATTAAATTTTATTTCTGGAAATTCAATTTTTTCATATATTTAAATGTTAGACTCTTAAAAGAAATTGTCTTTTATCAGACCAATTAATGTGATGAAGATACCAAATTTAATGGAGAAAACTATATTCTTATTATTTATTCACTTCCTGGCCATGCAACACTTAATGCCATGGAGGCTGATTCTATTTCTTAAATATATCTCCATTCTTTGGTTTATTTGTTTTATTTTTTGTTTATTTGTTGCTCTGCCAGACCTTAAGAGTGATCAGGAGACTTTATTGCAAAATTGATGTGGGCTGAATTTAAGGTGATCAAATTGATCATGAATCATCCCAAAAGAATTACAAGACTTAGTGACTCAGTTTCCCAAGTTTTATTGCACTGGGAGAGAACCAGAATAGTGGGATGGTATCTCTTGAATAGTGAAAGGAAAGACAGTTATACTCATAGTATAGATAAATTGATTATTAGTCTCATTATAATAATCTCCACTTTAGGGAGGTACAGGGGAGGGCCTATCCTAATTTAGAGTTCCTGGGGTCCTAAGCCAACCCCCAGGGCAGGTACCTGTTTCCGTGGAGGTGTGTTTTTGGAGTTTCCATAAGGTGAATCTGGGGACAAATTTGGCCTTTTCTGCACTTGTCTCTTTCTGGTTCCCATGGCTAGTTTCAAAACATCTTCATTTATTGTTTATTCCTAGTTTGAGTTTCTATTGCCTGTCAACATATCATTGTTATAGTCTTAGGCCTTCATGGCCAAGCTCCCTCTGTTCCCATTATGGGTACTGATTTCTGTGGGTAAGAGAACTTAGCATCCTGACTTGTAAGTTATCCATTAGCTGGGATCTAAATCCCTCTTAGAGCTCACATCTGAATTACAGCTTGGGTCTTAGGTTTTTCTATTAACCCTTTTTTTGCCTCCTACATCAAAACAATAAGGACTCTGCTAACAATATTTAAGGGAGCAGATAGGCATAATTCTAGTCTAATACTCCCTTCCAGAGGGGTGGGCAAAATCCCAGATGTGTGTGTGTGTGTATATATATATATATATATATATGTATATATATATATATGTATATATATATATATGTATATATATATATAATCTATTTATCCTATATATCTATCTATCAACATTTACCATAGCCACATTGAGATATCCATAACCAGCACAGGAAAACACATACCTCCCAGTAGTTCAAACATTTCAGTCATAATAAAAATATGATAATGATAAATATAACAATAATAATACGCATTTCCATAGTTTTTCAGTTTACATTATACTTTCCTTAAAACCCTTTGAGGTAGATAATTATTTGCATTTTACAAATGAGGAAACTGAGACTCAGAAAGTGACGTAACCATGATCATTCAGTTAATAACTATATAATCAAACACAAATCTTTTGACTCCAAGTCCAGCATTCTTTTCGCTATAGTGAACTCAAGTAGTTTTATTAGTCCAATCTTACATATTCATATAGCATTGTAAGAGAAATGATTTATTATATTGTTCAAAAAATATATTGTTTAAATCAAACCCTGTATGATTAAAGATTGTCTCTACTTAATATATGCTGTGACCCCAGTAACTCTCCAGCTATGCTGGAGATGGCCACAAGATATTCAGCTTTCCTCCTCCAGGTCCTGGATCCACCCAAAGCACTCTTGTTTTGGGTTACCACATCCAGGACTTGTTTTGGGTCCACCCAAGCTTGTGTTATGAGTTCTCTTGTGTTTTAGCTTCACTCAAATTTTATCAAATATCTATCTCACTCTACTGGGCTTTCAAATTACCCTTTAGGCAGAATTGCTTAACTGTACTGGTTCCTGCGCAGGCACCTTTGTCTAAATCCTATATAATACCAACCTTTAAGAGCCTGGAGAAGAGGGAGCCACACATCCTTTCTGGCTAGCTCTCCCTCCCAAATGACTTAATATATTTCTTTCTAAAATGATTTCAGATTTGGGGGTTTGTTCTCATGAACAAAAGAACTTTTTTTTGCTGCTGTTCGGTCATTTAGTCATGTTCTTATAAGGTAGGTGTTAGAAGTATAAATATCACATTTTATGGATGAGGAAAATGAGTCTTGGGATTCACAAAAGTTCACATAGTTGGGGCAGCTAGGTGGCACAGTGGATAAAGCACCGGCCCTGAATTCAGGAGTACCTGAGTTCAAATCCGACCTCAGACACTTGACACTCACTAGCTGCGTGACCCTGGGCAAGTCACTTAACCCCCCATTGCTCTGCAAAAAAACCAAAAAACATTCACATAGTAATAGTCAGAACTGTCTAGTGAATAGAAATATTGTCTTGTTTGTTCTGTTTTTACCCCATCCCTACCCTGCTTCCCCCTAGGTTCTCCTGATTTTTTCAGTTCATTGAGGGTAGGGACATTATGTGGCATTGGCTGAAACGTTATTTCTCAAAGAAAGGCCATAAATGGAAATTTCCTATCATAGGAAGTTGGGGGAATAGAATTATGGGATTGTTATGAAAATTTATATTAGGATCCAAGCTAAAAGCAGAAGGTAGTGCTTGTATCAGAAGTGGGGTTTAACACTAGGATGGGACCTAGCCTGGGAAATGAAGGAAATGCTATAGTTTGGGGCAGGTTGAAAGATTTGATTTGTGTATAACTAAGAGGTTCTTAGATCTTCAAAGAGTTCACATAATCTGTAGCCCCATTTGTGTGGATGTATTTGTGTATATTTATGGCCTGTTGTATACGTTCAGTTCTTCTTCCCACTTTCCTCTAAATTGGCAGCATCTAAAAGGCTCCTTGCCACCACTAGACACATTACTAAGGGAATAGCCTGTGCTAGGCTTTTAAAAGATATACAGGTAGCTCTTTTTCCATTACAGCATGTTTTAGGCCCAATTCAATTCATCTCCATTATTTGAAGATAGGGTTGGGAAGAGCAATTCAAAGCCCTGTGGCCACAATTAGGAAAGCAGAGCAATTGATTGGTGGGCCACAAATGCTATAGCCAATTGCCAATAACCCTGATGAGGGGGTGAGAAGTCCCTCTGGCCTTCTGAAGCTGCTTGCCAGCAGGCTCTAAAAGCCAAATCAGCCCAGGACTCTGCCAGCATTTTTATTCTAGTTCTTATGTTGTCTGTGATGTGGGAGAGCAGATCCAGGGGAGAGCTCCCTGTGGCACAATATACAAGCTTTGGGGAGCCTGATTACCTGAATGGCCTTCCCTGTGTGATTCTGCATCCCTGTATGTGGCCTGAATCCCTGGGGAAGAGTCTCATGTAATTGGCAAAACTGCAACCTGGTCTTAAGACATAGCCTATGACTAAGGGCTAGAACAGTGAAGATGCTGGACCACAAGGTCTGTGGCAGCTTTGCTCTTGACAACTTTTCTAAGCCATCCCTTACTTTCTCAGGCATGCCTGTGTCACAGGCTGTAAGACCCTGTTAGTAAGAGGTCATAGGACCCTGGAAAGTATGTGTTGTGGAATCAGTAACATTATTTACATACAGATATGCAGTTTTATTTTATGGAAGACAAATATTTCCAAATTGAATGTTTTATCAAAAAAATATTGTTTTCCTCTTTTTTTATAGTTTGCAAATGAAACTAGGGTACTATTAACCTTTTAATTACTTGCTAATTCCTAGCATATACTAGGACTAAGTTAGAATTTAGGGGTAATCTGATACAGACTCACTGATAGCCATTCAGGAAACTTTTGTCTATAAAACATCTCAAAGGACATGTTTTGAAACAGAGGTAGTAATGAAAGAATGGATAAAAGTAGCATTTAGACTTTAGATGCTGCTGTTCTCAGTGCAATATATTGACCTTTGTTTCTCCATAGATACAGTTCTTCCCTAAGATAAAAAATGAAGTGATATTAAATAAATGCATGTTGAATTTAATTCTCTTCCATTTTATGTGCGTTGTTACTTTTAAAATTTTATTGATATCTTTTGGTTTCGCATCTCAATTTCCAAATGTTCCTCTCATTATATAACTTTTTCATTATATAAAATTTAAAAGTTTTTGCACAAACAAAATGAATGTAGCCAAGATTACAAGAGAAGCAGAAAACTAGGAAAAAATTTTTGAAGCAAATGTCTCTGATAAAGGCCTCATTTCTCAAATATATAGAGAAATAAATCAAATTTATAAAAATGCAAGTCATTCCCCAATTGATAAATGGTCAAAGGATAATGAACAGGCAGTTTTCAGACAAAGAAATCAAAGCTGTTTATAATCATGTGAAAAAGTGCTCTTGATCTCTATTGATCAGAGAAATGCAAATTAAAGTGACTCTGATGCATCACCTCATACCTATCAGAGTGGCAAATATAACAAAAAAGGAAAATATTGGATGTTGCAGGGGATGTGGGAAGGCTGGGATGCTAATCCATTGTTGGTAGAGTTGTGAAAAGATCCAACCATTCTGGAACTATATCCCAAGAGCTATAGAACTGTGCATATCCTTTGATCCAGCAATACCACTGCTGGGTTTATATCCCAAAGATATCCCCCCAAAGAGAAAAAGACCTATTTGTACAAAAATATTTATAGCAGCTCTTTTTGTGGTGGCTAAGAATTGGAAATCAAAGGAATGCCCATCAATTGGGAAAGGGCTAAACAAGCTGTGGCATATGATGGTGATGGAATATTATTATGCTATAAGAAATGACAAGCAGGATGATTTCAGAAAGACCCAACTTGTATGAACTAATGTATAGTAAAGGGATCAGAAGCAAGAGAACATTGTACACAGAGACAGCAATATTGTTTGATGAAGGACTGTGAAAGACTTAACTATTCTTAACAATACGATGATCCAAGACAATCCCCAAGGACTATGGATGAAACATACTACCCACCTCCAAAGAAAGAACTAATATTGATGGAACACAGACTGTTTTTCACTTTCTTTCATTTTTTCTTTTATTCAAGTTTTCATGTACAAAATGACTAATATGGTAACATTTTACATAATCGTACATGTATAATCCATATCTGATTGCTTACTGCCTCAGGGAAAGGGGAAGGGAGGAAGGGAAAGAGGGATAAAAATTGGAACTCAAAACTATAAATAAAAATGTTTATTACTTTAAAAAACAAAAACAAATATTGCTCTCATTCTTTCTACTGATCATTTTCAGTGTAAAAAAAAAAGGGAAAACAATTCAATAAAACTAACAAATACATCCACTGAGTTTGATAATATGTTTCATGTACTTCCTGTACTTCAAAGTACTGTCATCTCTGCATCATCTCTTCTTTAGGCCCAAGTTCCCTCATTGTTAATGACACATACTTAAGTTCTTGTCATAGTGGTTTTCTCCATTTATGTTTAGCCTTTGTTTAGTTTGTTTGCCTGCATCTAATTCACTTTGAACCAGTTCTCATAAATTATCTGATGCTGCTCTTTATTCTTCCTATTCATCATCTCAAATGCTAGAGTAAGATTTCATCATATTCATATACCACAAATTGTTTAGACATTCACCAATCAATGGGCATTGACTTTGCTTCCAGTATTTGTTGTTATAGAAAATCTATGCATTTTTTCTTAAAGACCTCTTCTCCCCAAATCTACTACATGAGTTACATGGACAGGACACAGAGGTTTTAGACCACACACAGACACAGACACACACACACACACACACAGACACAGACACACACACGGTGTACAATGAAATGAACAATCATTGATCTTCCCCAATTCACTTGTTTTTGTTTTCCCCCAGCTTGATAATCCTTACTCTAATATACACAATTCTGCTGTTGAGCAAATGTCAACAAAAAGAAACAATAATTTACATTTTTTTTATACTTAGAGCCAATGCAGTATCTCTCTTTACTGATTTAGATGACATTTAAAATTTTATCTTTGGCAACTTTTCTATTAAAAGATGGGTATAATGGAGATTCTTATATATGTAAAGGATTCCCAAGAAATATATAAAATCAGATATTTAACTTCCCTTGAGTTGCTACTATTGGAAAATCTGGCTTCACATAGAGCAAAATCTATGAAACACAAATCATCACACACACAAAAGCATGATGCGAGACATGGATTTCAGAAGAAGTTACACTTTGCTTGTGTTGCTATTTTGTGGGTAAATTTATTCTGATTTTTCATTTCAGATCTCCCATCTTTCATGCTCTTACAGTGCTTCTGAGGTGCCTGAAGAAGTAGACAAACATTCTGTAACAGCTTTACTTACTCGTCAGCCCCCATAGCCAACCCCTTCCTCAAATACTATTTAACATGCACCTGATCACAGCCCTAAGGACTAGCTCCCAAACATTCTAACCACATTGCAAAATGTTCACCCAACCCCCACAAGGGGCCTTTCAGGAGACTCAGTCAAGGTCTGACACTTAGGATTTCTTTGCTTGCTTTTTCCTAATAAATTGAATTAGCCTGAATGTAATTTATATTTGGTTCTCCTGTAACATGAAAGCAATTTCTCATTCTGACTCTGCAGCTCAACTCTGGCTTGGCCGGAATCAGTCATGGAGGCTATTTGAAATAGCCCTTTGGAAGTTGCTTTCCAGGAGGACCTGAGTTCAAATCTGACCTTAGACACTTGACACCTACTTGTTGTGTGACCCTGGGCAAATCACTTAACCCTCATTACCCCACATAAAAAAAAGAGGAAGTTGCTTTCCTTCCCAAATTCCTTTGAATTTGGTTTTGTCTCTGGTCCCAAATGCTTTGGCTTAATTTGTGTTGTTATTATTGTTTGTTGTGATTGTAGTTATGATTATTTTTCTTTCTATTGTTTATGTGCCTTACCTCATTCTCATGGGGAAAAAAAATCCCTCCCACCTACTACCCATTTATTTCCTCAAAACTCTTTCAAGATACACCTTTCTGGTGCATTTGGTCTAGTACTTTAGAAGGGAAACCTTGCTTCAGCTGGATGCCTTCATTTACTCATTTTTCCTCATCCCCATCTCCTTATTCTCTCTCCACCCTCCCATTTTATTGGTTTGATTTTGCTCTGATTTTTTAGAAATTCCCCTATGGGATGAGGACCATTCTTTATTGGACCTTTAACTTTTTGTCATTTATGCTCTGTTTTCTTGAATTATCTAGGGCTGCCCATCTTTGGGGTCTCCAGTGGGTGCTTGGCTGGCTTTTTCCTCTACTCTGGCGATATTGTGCTGTATTAGTTATTAGATACTTCAGTTCCTGTAGCCCACTTGTATCTAACTTGTTTTTATTCTCATCCCACATTCTTCATCTGTCCAGTAACAAACAGCATAATTTGAAAGGTGAGGCAAGTCACCTAACAAAAAAATAATCCTTGTCATTTATCCTAGCAATCTTCCTCCATGTGTCAGCTGTTAATAAGAGCTATGACCTTTCCTTTCTAATTGAATCTTTCAGGCATTTTTTTTTGCATGCTGTCTCTCTAGTGTATCCCCACTAGCAACTGTTAACTGGACAGATTGGGGAGTGGGGGTGAATTACCTATTGCCCTCCTCCCCAACTATGCAAAGAGCCAGCTTGTCCATTTCTATCCTGCTTTTAATACTCCATAGAGTATCTTTGCCCTCAGAAACACACCTCACTTGCAGCTTGTTGCAGATAATAAATTATATTTATATTACTTGTAAAGGAAAAGTCCTTCATGTTAATTGTAATGAACATATCAGATACATTTAAAAATAACTATTTTAAAGTTAGAGACTCGCCTCTTTTTAAAAAGAAAAAGAGCTGCTGCTTTTGTAATGATGTCTTATTTTTGAGTATTTATTTCATGCACCTGATCTATTTCAAGTGTTTTAATTGTGCTCTTAACTATATTCCTAAGTGTTATGCATAAGATATGTTCATTTGCTTTCAGAGTAGAGTCATAGTTTTGGAAGGGGAAGAGTCTCCTACAGATAACTTCAATCCCTCATCTTATAGAGGAAGAAAGTGAGCCAGAAGAGGGAAGATGAGATGACAACAATTTAACTCAACAAATCTTTTAAGTATTGACTGGACAAGGCACTATGATAAGTGTTAGGGATATATACATGCATGTGTGTCTGTCTGTCTGTGTGTGTGTCAGTGTGCATGGACTACTCATGATTTCATTGGTATAAGTAACTCAAGATGAAGAAACTCTACCAATGCAGATCCACAATCACTCTGCAACTTGTAGACTTAAAAAAATTGCAGGGGACACTAGAGGTAAGGAACTAGCCTTGGGTCTCCAGCCATTATATGTCAGATGCAATATTTGAAAGCAGGTCTTTCTGACTCCAAGTCTGACTCTTCTGACTATAACACGATGCTTTTCACATTGTTGGCAATGTAAAAAGCTGAATGGGAGTGAAGGAGAGTTATGCCCCATCCTCAAAGAACTTAATATCTATGGGGTTGGGAGGAAGGGAAGTGGGAGGGATATAAATAAGTGATACAAAATACAGTAAAGAAAATATCTAGACAAAATGCTTAAAGAATATCTGAATATCAACAGATCACTTTCTCTCAGGGAAAGCAGGCTTGGTTTAACTGAAGAATTGTTTCCTGGGCTGTGCCTTGAATGAAAAGAAAGATTTCAGATAGCACGATTCAGTAGTACGTGAAGTACCTCCTTGCATTCTAGGCATGGGGAATATATACAAACAGCCACACATATGCTTTGGAGCAACTTGTATAGATATAAAAATTAAAGATGAGGGAGTGAATGAGATTGGGGAAGAATTTTTGTTGTTCAGATGTTTTCAGTCATGTCCAACTCTATGACCCCATTTTGGGATTTTCATGGCGAGAATACTGGTGTGGTTTTCCATTTCCTTCTCTAGTTCATTTTACAGACAAGGAAACTGAAGCATACAGGGTTAAGAGATTTGCCCAGGGTCACACAGTTGGTGTATGAGGCCAGATTTGAACTAAGGAAGAAAAGTCTTCCTGAGTCTAGGCTTAATACTCTATCCACTGTCCCACCTAGCTTCCCCAAAGTGAAAGATAGCAAGCAGATAAAATAGAGGAGACTGTCCTCTGAAACCTGAAATGCACCCTTTGCTTACCTACCCTTAACATAATACTTAGTTTTCTCCAAGGCTCAACTCCAGTGCCATCTCCTAAAGAGACCAATCATGATTCCTCCCTAACCTCAACTTATTTTGTATGTCATTTTTGTCCTTATTTATGGAGTACCCATTGTTTTCCTCCAATAGAATATATTAGAGAACGTTCTGCTCTTTGAGGACAAGGACTGTTGGGTTTTTGTCTTTGAATCCTAGGCATTAGTACATAGCAGGAACTTAGCAAATGCATGTCAGATTAATTGGTACAAAGGATCCAGGAACACCCTCACTTAGGAAGCAAGAAAAGGTAAGTTAATGAGCAAAGCACAATAAGAAGGAACAATCAAAATTAGGAGAGAGACAGTCAGACAGACTCAGAGACAGAGATAAAGATGGGGGTGGATGGAGAGAGAAAGATAGAAAAACAGAAACGGAAAGAAATGAAAAGAGAGAGAGACAGAATAAAGAGAGAGAGGGAGGGAGAGAGAAATGAAGGAATAAAGAGAGAATGCAACGATAATAACGATTCTCTTTTTTGCTCTAAGACATAGCGTTATGTTCCTCCTGATGTCAACTTTGAATACATTCCTTGCAGGCCATAAAACTGGTTTTGCTTCATAGTATCTAACAGTCCTTCAATGAGGAAAACCCAACAACTTCATAATACTTGTTATTTAAGTTTCCATCTTACACTCCTTCATCCTCCAACCTCCAGACACAGGTTAGGCTTGCCATCTTCCCTTCAGCTTCTTTGTTTCCTCCTCGAAGTTTTTCTTCCTTTCTTTTAAGGAAGAACTTGTTATTTACAAAAATCTGAAGAATGAAGATGCATTCCTCCAGCCCTCTCACTTTTTCTTCCGGAATGGAGACCAACCATTTCTTTGTTCATAAATAACTATTACTTGCATTGGACAGGAATACAAATAGGGAACATTACAGTTTATTGTTTGATGGAAGTGATAGCCTTAGTGTTTTGGTCATTCATGTATAGTGCTCATGACTGACCTTTGTAAGTACCTGTCTATCCACTATACCTATTGTTTTAATTGGAGTCAGAGGAGCAAGGAATACCCCACATAACATACCATGCCATAGGAGGAGTTAGGATTTAACATCTATCCCTCATTAACCACTGACAGTGGCAATAGTGAGGGAGTGGAGGGATCAAAAAAGGTCTTAAGTAGAAAGTAGTACTTGGGATGAGCATTAATGGAAACTGTGGACTTAACAAGTGGAGGTAAAGAGGTAATGCATTTCAGGCATGGAGAACTGACTGTCTGTGCACAAGCATGGTAAAAGGAGGAGAAAAACCATAAACTTGCTTTGTTTCTTTTCTTGGTACCAAAGTTTAGCTGGTCCTTCAGTTTCCCTGGATGTTGCATTCTGGTTTAGCTGAGAGCAAGTCTTTCCTTTTCTTTTGGAATCTCTTTGATGTAGCTCACAAATTTCTTCCTGTTAGCCTTTCCAATTTTATAATCTTCAGGATGGACTTCTCTTTGTTTGGTCAAGTTCAATTATCATTCTGGACTTCATCTTGGATTTCATACGAATATAAGGGGAAAACATCTTTGTTTCCCTAAAAAGTAAAGGACCAAGAGAATTGATAGTACAGATCTAATTCTGACCAGTGATGAAGAACATGTTACTAAAGCAGAAATGATGATAACCTTGGGAGAAAATGACTACTCTTTATATTAGAGTTCATGATAGAAGAAAGAAAAGACAGATATAATGGTATTTCCACACCAAATTTTTAAGATACACATTTTAAAGTCTTAAAAAAAAAGAGGGGTAGGGTTAGATTTTTTAAAAATTTCTACAGGGGAAATATGTATAAGGGAGGCTTAGAAGCTCTCAGGACTGAAACTCCAAGGAGATAAACAATTCTAAGTGATAAGATAAGGAGAAACTATCTAAAGAGTACTTTGTAGATTCATAGTGGTCTGGTCAATTGGTGGAAATATTTAAAAGACAAGATGAAAACAAGGAAAGGTAACTGAGGATGTGTATTAGGCATGGTTGCTAGGTGGTGGAAATACAAAGAGAAAAATTAAATAGCCCCTGTCTTCAAAAGAATGGCGGGAACCTGAAAGCATATTGCTAATGATAAAGTTAAAATTGAGATGAGGCAGGCAATGAATGATAATAACACAAAAAGGCTGTTTTAGCTATATTGAATACAAAGTAAAATCAGATAAGGGACAGGTCCTCTGATTGGTACATATAAGATAATAATGGAAAACACCAGAAAAATACCTAACTTTTGTTTTTCTTGTTTTCTCTGCTAAGAAGAATGATATTTGGACTAGGAGAGATTATATAGAAGTGGTTAATAGAGAGTTAAAAATGAACAATGTAAGAGAGCATTGAGCTATCTTTGGTGAGTTCAAGCAACTAGACTCAGACAAACTGCTTCCCAAGATACAAATCTGTTGAATATAATTCTTGAGCCATCAACAATGATTTTTATGAAATTGTGGAAAATAAGAGAAATACCACAGGACTGGAAGTAGATAAGTGTGAAAACTTTCAGAAAGGCCAATATATATATATATATATATATATATATATATATATATATATATATATAGAGAGAGAGAGAGAGAGAGAGAGAGAGAGAGATGGAATTTTAAGGTTATGAGCTTGACTTGGATTTCTGCCCAAATTATATATGTATTTTTCTAAAACTTCATCATTTTGCATCACCTATATGTCTCAATATATTCTTACCCTTCTTCCCAGAGAGCCAAACTTTAATACAAAAAATAAGAAAGTGAAGGAAAATCAGATTAGTAAAACTAACCAAAAAAAATTTTTTAAGTATGCCCTTATATGTAAAATTATACACACTTATTCCTCTACTTCTGCAAAAAAGGCAAGGAACACTTTTTCATATCTCTTCTTTCAGTCCAAGCTTTATAATTATAATTTCATAGCATTTAATTTCAATTCTAAGTTGTGGTTTTTGATTATGGTGTTTTCCTGGTTCTGTCTACTTCGACTTTATTTCTCTGTAACCTTCATATTCATTATTTCTTCCTACTTATGTCATTTCCAGTTCTCTAATACAGAAAGCTTTGTTCTGACTATTTTAAAATATATCATGTTGGGGCAGCTAGATGGTGCAATGGATAGAGCACCGGCCCTGGAGTCAGGGTACCTGAGTTCAAATCCGGCCTCAGACACTTAACACTTACTAGCTGTGTGACCCTGGGCAAGTCACTTAACCCCAATTGCCTCACTAAAAACAAAAACAAAAACAAAACAAAACAAAAATATATCATGTCTCTCTTCTTTGATATCTTACCTAGAACCCTAGCAGTGGGAACTCTTGGTCAAAGGGTATGGACATTTTAATAGCATTTGAGCTAACTCATAACTGTGCAAATTTTGAATTAGTGTGCCCACCTTCCCACAAGTTCTCTAAATAAAGAGATGATTTATGACACTTAGGATCCATGATTGTTTCATTAAGAACAGGTCATAACCGACATAATTTCCCTTTTTCTTATATTTTCAAGATTGGCTGATCAGAAAAAAGCTGAATATGTTGTAATATGAAATTGAACAAAGAATTTGGTAGTCTCACATGATCTTCTTTTGGACAAGATGAAAAGATGTGGCCCAAATGACATCAGTTAAGTAAGTTTAGAATTGGTCGAATGAACAGACATAATAGTAATTAATAAAGTCAGCATAAAGAAGCTACTATTAGAGATTTACAGAGATTCTCCTTGGCCTTATGCTTTATGCTGCTTGTCCTTATGCTTAATTAGCGAATTGTGTAGCATGCTTATACAATTTACAAATTATGGGAAGCTGAAAGAGACAACATGTTGGATGAGGGGTTCAGGATCCAAAAGGATTTTGAGAGGTTAGAATGATGGATTTAATATAATGAGAAGAAATTGAATAAGAAAAGGTATATTCTAGGAGTTTAAAAATCAACTGTAAAAAAAAAAAAAACTATGATATGGAGAGCCATGGATAGAATGTCGTTCATAGGAAAAGGCATGGATTATTTTGGATTTCAAGCTTTATTATTCATCAACAATATTATATCTAAAACAAAGCTAAGCCTGTCTAAGCTTTCTTAAGGGAAGTATACTGTCTAAAACAAGGGAGATGACAAGTGGGTAAATGACATTTTGAGATGAATTAATGGGAATGGGGATTGAGCATGGAAAAAAGAAGACATAAAGGTGCGTATGGTCATTTTCTTTAAGTATTTAAAGACCTATAACATAGAAGATGGAGTAGATTTGTTCTTCTTGACCCTAGAGAGAAGAAGAGGAAGGAAAGCATAAAAGTTATAAAGAGACAGATTTTAGAATATTGTATGGAAAAACATCCTTTTAGTTATCACTGTATACAAATAGAATGGGTTGCCTTGGAAGCAATTAGTTTCTTCCTCACTGAAGGTTTCCAAAAAGATAAGGAATGAGTACTTACCAGGGATGCTATAGAGAAATTTTCAGTTAAGAGATTGGTTGTAATAGATAACTTCTGAGAAATATTTTTCAACTGAGATTCTATGATTATTCCCTTATAGTGCTTTGGATACTAAAGTATTAGAGTTCAAATGTAGAGATTCTACCATTGTTACTGAAAAGAATAGATTGTCTTAGAAACCTTGGCAACCTCTCTTATTTCACATCTGTTTTTTCTTCCTTCTAGTTTCATTTATATATGCTTTCAAGATGATTTTGCTTTCTCTAATCTCACATGAAACTGTCTGCAAGATTGTTTTCCACTTGACATTTTTTTTTGCTATTTTGGGAGATACATTTCTTTACATGATTTTTTAAAAAATTAAATGAAATTTAAAAAATGTAAATGCAATTTAAATGACTCTTTGTTAAAGGAACATACAAAACCAAGGAAGTAAGAATACAAACTTCTAAAATTTATGTTTAGCAACAGACTTTTAAAATAGAAAATTATGCATGAAATATATTTATAGTACTTTGAAATGTTACCTATCTGAAAACTGAATTATTTCTGAATTAATTATGTGATACTATGATAAAAACTATATGTACATGTGTGTGTATATATATATAATATACATATATATACTCACATATATATATGCATGCCATGCTATAGGTATACATATGTAATATGTGCATATGTACATTGAGGGCCCCAAAGAAATTTTGAAGTCAGTGAGGTTCAAGCTGACCTAGCAAAATGAGAATCAAAGCCTGGAAGACTAAAAAATGAATGGCAGTACTTATTTCCTAGAAAGGCAAGCTCTAAGCATATTTTCCATCAGAAATTCATGTAGATCTGTATACAAACAAATCAAATTTATTGCTACCACTATAGAGTGATGTTAAAGAACAACAATAAATAGTCTTGCATTTACTATAAATAGAAAGAAAACAATAACTATTTATAGATAAAACTGGAAGAACAAATACACACACATATATATATATATATATATATATATATGAAATGGAATCAGTTGGCCAGTGTTTCTATGACAATATTATCAGTGATGATAATGAATCATTGCATTTGAACTCCCTCACCATAGGACTCAATGAACCATATGAATAGGAGATAAGTCCCTATACCTGCTAACATGTTATACTTTTGGCCCCATCTTGTACCTTTGTCCCCAATCCTTTCATTACTCAGTCACTTTCTTCCTATTCCCTTTCCTTTGTACCCAATCTTCTTAAATCATTAAGAAATTTCCCTTATTCTCTATCTCTCTTCAAATACATTCCATCTTTTTGTGCTTGTAGACATTTCTCTGGAACATACTATATCCCTGGCTACCCTCCATAGCACTAATTGTCCTGATACACTGGTGAAGGAGAAGTAATTGATTTTTCTTTTTTCTTTCTTTCTTTCTTTTTTTTTTTAGTGAGGCAATTGGGGTTAAGTGACTTGCCCAGGGTCACACAGCCAGTAAGTGTTAAGTGTCTTAGGCTGGATTTGAACTCAGGTACTCCTGACTCAAGGGCCGGTGCTCTATCCACTGCGCTGCCTACCTGCCCCGAAGTAATTGATTTTTGTCTTGCTCCTCAGTGCAAAGTCCAATTCTTCCCACCAATCACCTCTCACTCAGTAACAATGCTTCTTTGGGGCTCACTGTATCCACACACTAGGCAACTAAGTGGTATAGCTGATAGAGCACTGTGCCTGGAATCAGGAAGACCCATCTTCCCAAGTTCAAATTTGACATCAGGTACTTATTACCTGTGTGACCCTGAGCAAGTCACTTAACCTTGTTTGTCTCAATAGCTCATCTATAAAACAACAGCTGGAGAAGGAAATGGCAAACCACTCCAGTATCTTTCCCTAAATGGGGTCACAAAGAGTCATACATGACTGAAACAACTGAATAACAACAAATAATTATCTATATTGTGCTGTCCAAACTCTTGTTTCCATGATCTACTAAATCCTAGTTTCTTTTCTTTTCTTTCTCAAAGAGTACCTAAATCATTCTTTATCCCAAACCCTACCCTGCCCACATAGTGGGGAACTTCAATATATGTAGTAATATGTCCTCAATCACAAGCTTCCCAATTATTTAAACTTCTTGTCCACTCACAAAGAAGGCTGTAGTCCAGATATCACACATATTACTATTTCCATGATTATGAACTCTGAAATTTTCTTCTCTCCTTATAATCTCCTGTCCTTCCATATTTCCCTCCGCCTAACATCCCCAAACCTAATTTCTGTTTTCACCATGACCTCTAGTTCCTCCATTCCTTCCTATCTCTTCAGTAGTCAAACATCCATAACTTAGCCTCACTATCTTCCCGTCACAGTCTTGACTATATATCTAATAAATTTAATTAGACATTGTGCTCCTCCTTTGGCTTCCTTGTCACATTCTGCTGCTGTTGATAGCTTTCCAATCTTGAATTCTGGATACATTTTACTGTTTCCATTCTCGAGCTGGTGAATCTTTCTGGAGTAAATAACAGCATGGCAACAATTGGATAAAATACAAATTTATGTTGTCCACCCTTGATTGGTTCTACATGCATTCCTAGTAAAATAATTTTATTATTTTATTTTTTAAAAATTAATATTCAACAAGTTTACTTTTGCTTAGGAAATAGCTTTACTGTATTTCAATGAGAAAATCAAGGCCATTTTCCATGAGCTCTCTTTTTCTCCTTTATTCTCAGTCCCTTTACATTATCCACCCTATCCTTTATTTTTGTCTCTAAGAAAGATGTGACCCTTCTAATTGACAACAATAATAATGCTGATGGTAATAATGATAATGCATTGATATAGTGCTTTCTATATGCCAGGCATTATCCTTAAACACTACAATTATTATCTTGTTTTATCCATATAACAACCTTGGGAGGTAAGTGTTATTATTATCACCATTTTACAGGTAAGAAAACTGAGTCAAACAGAGATTAAGTGACTTGTCCAGGGTCACAAAGCTAGTGTCTGAAACTGGATTTGAACTTAGGTCTTCCTGATTCTAGCCCAAGTGCTCTATCCACCTAGATGCCTAAGACAAGGACAAACCCTCTACCTCTACTCTGAATTCTGAGTATAGTGTGCTGGATAGAATGCTTGACTTGAAGCTAGAAAGATCTGTGTTTCAAGCCCTGTCTCTGATACAACTGGCTGTGTAACCCTGGGCAAGCCACTAAACCTCACAAAGCTCTAACCAACTTTCTAAGACAATAAATTACAGAAAAAATGAACTATCTACATTAGTAGGAAGGATTCCCATACTCCCGAGTTTCCTATACCAATTCAAGAATTAGAGTTCTCCTCCTAATCTGTCTGACCAATTGTTTGTATCTTCCTTTGTTGGATCATCATCCATCTCCTACCTTGTTAGTGTGGGTATTATCTATGACTTTGTGGTAGATCAGGTTCTCTTGTCTCTATAACAAAAGTTCTTTGAATGAGATTCATGGATAGATTTTAGAAGGTATATGGATTTGCATGAGGAAGAAATACATCTTTATTTTCACTATCCTTTAAGTAAAAAATGAGTAATTGCTTCAATTATTTAAAAAAACATTATAATGTGGACTCCATAGGTTTCAACAGAATGTCAAAAAGGTCCATGACTCGGGGCAGCTAGGTGGTGCACTAGATAAAGCACTGGCCTTGGATTCAGGAAGACCTGAGTTCAAATCCAGCCTCACATCCTTGACACTTACTAGCTGTGTGACCCTGAGCAGGTCACTTAACTCCAATTGCCTCACAAAAAAAAAAAAAAGGTCCACGGCACAAAAAAAGATTAAGAACCCCTCCTCCATAGTCTCTCATGATTTCACTAGCTCACAAGGGCTCATGTAATGTCTATAAGTCTCCTAAATCCATAAATTTGTCCTTCATTTCTCACCAGAACATCAGTCATATGTTGTCAACTGCCTACTGAATGCCTAATTTTGGGTATCCAGTAGACACATTGGCTATGATACTTATATCACAAGATTATAGAGTGAACCAAATTATTAAATACATATAAAGAATTTTTTCAAAATCTAAAGGGCAATATACCAGTCATCATCAACATCAACAATTTTATCCATCCATACTTCCATTGTACTCCTTTAATCTATCACTTCTCCAGATTTTACCATTTATGTTGAGGATACCACTTCCCACTTAACCGAGGACTGAAACCTCAAAATCATACTTGTTGGATCTCTATCCCCCTCACATCTATATCTAATCAGTTGCCAAATATTGTCAATTCTACCTGCATAATATGTCCCAAATCTGTCCCCTCTCAGTCACATGACCACCAATCTAATGAATTTCCCATATATTACTATAATAGTCCTCTCATTCTACCTATAGACATCTACCTACTCATGTCCTCCTGTTTTAGTCTCTCCCCTTTATAGGTAATTTTCTATACCATTGTCAAATGAACCTTTGTAAGGCATAGTTCTCAGCATGTCACTTCCTGATCAAAAGTCTTCAATAACTTTCCATTGGCTATAAAATGCAAATTCCTTAGCCTCACATTTCTAACTGAATGCAATATGACTCCCACTTGTGTCATTTCAGTCTTATTTTATGTTAATATGCTTATGTACTCATGAAGCTTCAATTCCTGGCACATACTCAGTGCTTGATAAATGCTTATCATTCATTTGTTATTAAATCCAATCATTCCAGGCAAATTAGACTAACAACTGTCCAACTCAATGCTTCATCTTCTTCCTCTTCTTTCACACAAAACTTCCTCTATGTTTGGAATATGCTTCCCCATTATTTCATCTCTCAGAACCTTTCTTTTCTTGAAAGACTCAGTTCAAGTGATACTATGTAAACAAAAACTTCACTAATCTGAGGAAGAGTCAAGAACATAGATATGGGTTAGACAACTGAACTCTCCCAATATACCCCTCCAAGAAACTTTAAATTAATGCTTCAAATCAAATTTTGGAGCAACAGAGTCAACAAATGT
Source organism: Dromiciops gliroides (assembly GCF_019393635.1). Taxonomy (NCBI): domain Eukaryota; kingdom Metazoa; phylum Chordata; class Mammalia; order Microbiotheria; family Microbiotheriidae; genus Dromiciops; species Dromiciops gliroides. The sequence continues at coordinate 57,046,463 of NC_057866.1, forward strand.
TTGGGGTGAGACTTTTTGGGCCTAAGAAAATTTAAGAGGTCCTCAGGAGAGCTCTATGACAATAGGGAGAAGTTTGTTGGGAGCCCACAAATGCTTAAGTATCAATAGTGGCTACAGCAGTAGCTTCAGGAATTCTCAGCCCAGAGATGGTAAGGAAGTCAGATGACTAGTCACAAAGAGTTTACAGGGGATTCTTTGCCGACACTGGGTCCAGATGGTGCTGATTGCAACTCTATTGTCAATATGCAGTTCTGGGTTAGAGTTTCGGGGCAGAGGGGAGTGCTGGTGGTCAATCACAAGGGAGCAAAGACTCTTAGGCATAGTTCCAAAGCATACAGAAATGCTATCTCTTATGGCTGCAGGGTAACAGGAACCCTGGGTAAAGTCCAAGAGAGTAGTGACTAGACCTCATCCAGGATCACACCACTTTGGAAGCACCAAAAATTTACAGATACCCAGAACTAACACTGAAAACAGCAACACAAAAAAGCCTAAAGCTTGGTACAGTGCCTCCCCAACCTCAGATAAGCAGAGTCCAACTTTAACATAAAGTTCAAAGTCAATAAATAGGTTTTAAAAAATGAGCAGAAAAATAAAACTTTTTTTAAAAAGAATTTGACCATAAAAAGTGGTGGCAGGTATGTTGTTTAAAATCTAAATTGTGGGTTCTAATCTGCCCCCCTCCAGTCTTGGGGGGAAGCTGGCTAAAATCACTGATAAATTCAGCAAGAGTTTAGACTTTAAAGATTTATTAAAATATATATTATAAATTAGTGAAGAAAGAGAGATTGAGAACACATTCCTTATAGCATGGAAATCCTAGCTCAGATGTAATTTGGTATAGCCAGAGAGAAAGAAAGCAATTTCCTTTCTTATCAGCCCATGTGAAATCACTCACCACCACCACCAAGCCAGTGTCCAAACAACTAAGAGGTTTCCCCCTCCCCCAAAGGAATGATCTTCCGCAGCTTCTCCTAGAAACTCTCTGTGAAACAGGAAGCAGGGCCATCCACACACAGCTCCAAGCTAATTGGCTGGTAGCTTTGATTGACATGACTACAGGAGGTTCTATAGATGTAACTTCCAGATGCCAAGTCACATGCTTTCTCCTCAGGGTGGAGCTCTGATTCTCACACAGGGAAGACCAAGACATAAACTCAGAAGATACCAACGTGAAAACAGCTTCAATAAAAGTCTCAGGAAAATTCTAATTGAAGCCAAACCCAACAATAATTCATGGAAAAATTAAAGAAAGAGATGAGAGGTAGAGGAAAATTGGGGAAATAAGTGAAAGTAATACAAGAAAATTAAGAAAAGAGAATTAACAGCTTGGTAAAGAGGCACAAAAATTTCCTGAAGAAAACTTCTTAAAAAACAGAATTGGCCAAAAGGAAAAAAGATGTACAAAAGTTCACTGAAGAAAATAATTTTTAAAAAATTAGAACTAGATGAGTAGAAGCTAGTGATTCCATCAGACATTGAGAAACAATAAAACAAAATCAAAAGAAAGAAAAAAGGAAAATATGAAATACCTCATTGGAAAAACAACTGACCTGGAAAATAGATTGAAGAGAGATCATTTAAAAATTACTGGACTACCTGAATGCCATGATCAAAGGAAGAACCTTAATATCATATTTCAAGAAATTATTAGGGAAAACTGTCCTCATATCTTAGATTCAGAAGATAAAAATACAGATTGAAAGAATTCACTGATAACCTCCTGAAATGGATACTAAAATGAAAATTCCTAGGAATAATAAAATCAAATTCCAGGGCTTCAAAATCAAAAAGAAAGAACCTTAAGCAGCCAGAAATATACCATTCAGATTTCTTAGAGCCCCAGTGAGGAGCATATAAGATTTAGCAGCTTCCCCATGAGAAGGACAAAGAGCTTAGAATATGGTATTTTGGAAGGCAAAGGAGCCAGGATTACAACCAAGAAGCACCTACAGAGAAGAATTGAGTATGTGGGCAGCTAGGTGGTGCAGTGGATAAAGCACTGGCCCTGAATTCAGGAGGACCAGAGTTCAAAGCCAGTCTCAGGCACTTGACACTTACTAGCTGTGTGACCTTGGGCAAGTCACTTAACCCTCATTGCCCCCCCCACACACATACACAAATAAGAACTGAGAGTAATCCTTCATGTAGAAAATACAAATTTAATAAAATATGGACTTTCAAGCATTTGTTTTTGGTGAGGCAATGGGGGTTAAGTGACTTGCCCAGGGTCACACAGCCAGTAAGTGTTAAGTGTCTGAGGCCGGATTTGAACTCAGGTCCTCCTGACTCCAGGGCTGGTACTCTATCCACTGCACGATCTAGGTGCCCCCCAAGCATTCTTAATGAAAAAAAAATAACTATAGCTGAATAAAAAAATTTACATGCAAACACAAGACTCAAGAGAAGCATAAAAAGGTAAATGTGAAAGTGTAATCATAAGAGACTCAATAAAGTACAATTTTTACATTCCTATGTAGGAAGATGAATGTAATTCCCCAAGAATTTTAGCATTATTAAGCCAAGTAAAAGGAGTTTACATAGACAGAGGGCATGGGCATGAGTCAATTACGTTAAAATGATCTCCAAAAGAAATGAAGGGGTGAGAAGGAAGGATGCACTAGGAGAAGGGAGAGGTAGAATTGAAAACATTTTCTCACACAAAAGAGTCATGCAAGGAAGAGCTTTTACAATGGAGGGTAAAACTGTGGCTATGGGGGGGGGGGAGGTTGATATGCAGTGTTTAAACTTTACTATCATCAGAACTGGTTCAAAGAGGGAAGAATATATACATATATGTGTGTGTGTTTACATATACATATATATATATATATATACACATTCAGTTGTGTATAAAAATGTAACTTACTAAATAGAGAAATAGGAGGGGAAGGGGATATGAGAAAGGGGGGATAATAAAAAAGAGATTAAGGAAGGCAGTGATTAGAAGTGAAATATACACTGAAGGATGGCCTGGAAGGAAGAAACAGAAAATGGGATAAAGGGAAATACACAGTAATCATAACTGTAAGTGTGAATGGGATGAACTCACCCATAAAATAGAATAGAACAATAGAATGGATTAGTAATGTGGAAATTTATTTTGATTTGGGGACCCTACCTTTAGGTTGAGGTTGGAAAGCCTTAGGCCCTCAGGGTCTCTTCTGTGTGGGAGGTGCTGGTGCCCCTCCCCCTCTGCTTCAGCTGAGCCAAAAAGCCCTGTGGGCTGTACAAGACACCAGGTCAGACAGCTGAGGGGAAAAAGCCCCCAGCTCCCTCCGATCTGAGCGGAGGTATCTGAGAGATCCTGGGCTTGTCCAGGCTGGACTCTGGTGTAGCATGTGAGACTCAAGCATCCCCTCCCCCCCCACCAGCTGCAGTCCTGGCTGGCAGATTAGCTTGGTCTGTGGGGGCACAGGAAGCCCCGAGATTTGAGTGGAGAAAAGAAAGATATATATAGACCTGGAGGTTAGACTCAGGAGGGGGGATAAGGAGAAGAGGACGGACAAGAAGACGAGAAAGGGCAGCAGACAAGATTAGAAAGGTTGGAGAAGACAGACAGTGCTACAAGGACGCAAGAGAAGATGAGAAGGACTAGGAGCAGAGAAAAGAGAGGCCAAAGGGCAGACTGACAGAGCAGACAGACAGAAGGTCGGTGAGAGAGAAACACAGGGGTTCAGTGGTGGCAGTAAGGAGAGGAAAGATAGAAACGGGGATTTACAAAGTGAAAGGGGTTAGGAGTTAGAATAAAGGACCTGAGTGTCCTGAGGCAAGAGGTGGCTAAGGCCCTTATTGTATTAAAGAAGTTCCGCGCAGCAGGTGGGAAAGAGACACACCGCAGGAAAGCAGTCAGGTTGAACATTTTATTTCCCTGTATTCTTAATTTTAAATAGTATCTCATAAATAAACTCTGCTTCGATTATTTGGTCAAGAGGCTTCTTAATCTTTAGCTTATCAATTTGGGAGCAGTGTGGTGGAACTTTATAAACGGCCCATATTAAATTAAACACAGTCAGATAGCCGGTTAGTCAACAGTCCCCAGATTAGTCCTACATAGATCAGTCCCCCCAAATTAGCCCTAGTTAATAAAATATTTTTACATTTGAATGGCCACCGTGAATGGACTTATGGCCCAATTATAATTTCTCTAAGCTTATAATTTTTCATATAATCATAATTTTTCATAAGTCCAAAATTATATAATTTTTCAGGTTAGATGTACTTATTAATAATTTTTTTGCAGTAACCAAAATCCAACATGTTGTTTACAAGAGACATACTTGAAACAGAAAAACACAGAAGGTTAAAATAAAGAGCTAGAACAGAATCTAATATACTTGAACTAAAGTAAAAAAGGCAGGGGTAGCAATCATGTTCTCAGACAGATTTTAAAAAACAGCCTAATTAAAAGAGATACTCAAGGTAATCACATTATACTAAAAGGTACCATAGACAATAAAGCAATATTTTTTTAAATTACAGCTAATTTCACTGATGGCCTCATTTCTCAAATATGTATGCAGAATAGAACTTAGTCAAATTTATAAAAATAAGAGTTATTACCCAGTTGATAAATGGTCAAAGGATATGAACAAGCACCTTTCAGAAGAAGAAATAAAAGCTATTTATACTTGTGATGTTGTTTAAAATCTAAATTGTGGTCTCCTTAAATTAGAAACTTTAGCACTAGTCCTTGGGCATTAAACATTTATTAAAGCATACAGATATTCCCATGGAATTCAGAAAGATAAGAAAAAAGCCTATTTAGCCTAGAGCTCCAGCCTGGTCTGGTTCTTCCTCAAGTCCTCTGCCACAAGCCTGCTTCAATCATGAACTCTCTCCAGCAAACTGATTGTGGAAGCTTTTTATAGGTCTGGAACAGAGGCGGTCCTTACACACTGCTTCAAGCTGTTTGGTTGGTGTCATCCAAATCCATTGGTACTGAAGGTGTTCTCAAGTTGTGATTACAATCCAGTTAACTTGAAGTAGGCTAATCAGCAGTTAATCACTCTCACTTGATTCAATCAGTCTAGATTAATCTCCAGATGGGTCTTTGAGTATCTGCTAAATCTCATTATTTTATTACATAGTCATATAAAATGTTCTATATCACCATTGATTAGAGAAATGCAAATTAAAATAATTCTCAGGTACCATCTTACACTTATCAGAAATGACCAATGCTGGAAAGAATGAGAGAAATATCAGTGCATTCATGAACTGTTGGTGGAGTAGTGAAGTGGTCCAAATATTCTGGACAACAATTTGGGACTATGTCCTAACTCTGCATACCCTTTGACCCAGCAATACCACTAGTAGGTCTATATCCTAAAAAGATCAAGAAAGGGGAAAATGACCTATATATACAAAAATGTTTATAGCAGCTCTTTTTGTGGTGGCAAAGAATTGGAAATCAAGGGGATGTTTATCTATTACCAAATGGCTGAACAAGTTGTGGTATATGATTGTGATGGAGTACCATTATACCATAAGAAATGGTGAGGGGGATGGTTTCAGAAAAAAAAATTGTCGAGACCTATAGAAAGTGATGCAAAGTGAAGTGTGAAGAACTAGGAGAACATTGTACACAGTAACACCAATGTAGCAATAATGACCAACTGAGAAAGTCTTGGCTACTCTGATCAATACAATGATCTAATTCCAAAGGACTTGATGAAAAAAAAAATGCTATCTCCAGAAAGAAATCTGGTGAACTCTGAGTGCCAATTGAAGTATAATCTTCTCACTATTTTTGTTTTCTTTGAAATATGGCTAATGTGGAAATATGTTTTCATGATTTCACATGCATAATGGATATAGGATTGCTTGCCTTCTTACTAAACTTCTGGTGATGATAGGGAGTGAGAAAAATTGGAACTCAAAATTTAAAAAGAAAAAAGTTTAAAATAAACAATAAATTAAAATGTTAAAAAAAGAAAGAAAAAAACCTTCCCTAATCCTAGAAGGTATTAGATTCTCTCCCTTCTCAATTTTACTTTTACTATTCTCCTTTGCCTATATGTTTTAACGTTATAGCCTGTGACAGTTAAAATAATTGTGAGAGACACAATTTTGAATAAACATTATCAATTTATCAATCTCCACCAATAAGAGACTGACAAAGTGGCTCCCTAAACTCTCATGATTCAAAAAAGGCTACATGTCTACTTTTTCAGGTTTTTATCCCTCTTGATAAGAGGCAGATCATTATACATTAATAGTATCTAATTGGTTCACTTAATTAAAGGTGGATTACATCAGGTCAGAAGGACTGAGAGTCTTTTTGATATAGATATGGTAATCAATCTGAAGAAATCCGACCCCACCCAAACTGAGCCAGCATGTTTGCTTCTATTTCGGGGTGGTCCTAAAAGGGACAAGAGTCTGGATTACAGCCTTTAATAAAAGGGGAAAATCTGAAGTTTCCCATGATATTGGTCATTAACAATTACTTCTCACAAGAAAAATGGGAGCTTCTTGAAGATATCAACTATTTCATTTGTGGCTTTGTATTCCCAGCACCTGGCATGGTACCTTGTACAGAGTATTTGCCCAGTCAGTGTTGGTTGTTATTTGTTCTCCATTTCATTAAAGATAGAACTAGAAGGATTGAATTAAAAAGGACATGGTAGGGGGGCAGCTAGGTGGCGCAGTGGATAAAGCACCAGCCCTGGAGTCAGGAGTACCTGAGTTCAAATCCAGCTTCAGACACTTTACACTTACTAGCTGTGTGACCCTGGGCAAGCCACTTAACCCCAATTGCCTCACTAAAAAAAAAAAAAAAAAAGGACATGGTAGGAGCAGCTAGGTGGTGAAGTGGATAAAGCACTGGCCCTGGATTCAGGAGGACCTGAGTTCAAATCCAGCCTCAGACACTTGACAATTACTAGCTGTGTGACCCTGGGCAAGTCACTTAACCCCCATTGCCCCACAAAAACAAAAAACAACAACACAAAAAGGAAGGCTGGTATAAAGTGGAGAAAACATTGAGTTCAATTTGGGTCATGCTGATTTGTAAGGTTGTGACAAATAATAATGGGTACTTTAAGCATCTTTCCAATAAGTGTTTACTATTGTTCCAGACATTTCTAGGCATTTTAAAATAGAAAGATAATACTCTAAACATTTGGTTCTTATTTTGTATCCAAATACTTATTTAATGTTTGTAGGCATACGAAAATGTGTTTTTCCCATACTTAAAATATTACTAGATACAAGATTTATGTCCTATACATGTATGTATTTACCATTCAGACTACAACATTACTGTATTCTAAAGCCCCATTAGCTGATAACTTATACATCATTTCTATACTTACTGTGTTGGCAAATTAAATGATGCTTTCATGTTATGTTAAATCATATTGTAAATCTTCTAGTGGAGTCACTCTTAATTCATATTTGTGGTTGATTCAGCAGTACAACTTAATATATTTTATATCACCCCAATTTTATGGGCTAAGTCTGCTCATAAATTTCAACCTCTATGACTTTTCTCTAGACTTAACAGCCTGTCTAGCTAGAAGGGATTCCTAGAGAATATGAAATGTATCATAGTGCTAATGCTTTGGTCCCTCGTGGCAATACAGCAAGCAAAATCTGCCAGAATAATTTAGGTTCTTTCTCTGACAAAATGCCAGTCCATTGTAAGCAAGGCAATAATTGTAATATATCTGTCCTTTAGTAAAGCTTTTGATTCCATCTCAACTAATCCTTATGTCAACAATCTAGGATGATCAATATTGATTACATTAACTAAGTGAATAACCAACTGACTTCAAGGACTATGATCCACAGTCAGATCAACTCCACCATTGTTCCTGTTGGAGAATGTTGATCTATTACTCTATCATCCCATTCAACAACTATATAAATTTCTAGACTAAAGTATACCTCCCTATCTACCAGTTCCATATGTCTTGTCTGCCCCATTAAAATTAAACTCCTTGAAGTCAGGGATGATCTTTGCTTTTGTATTAGCATCTCTAACACTTAGCATAATGTATTTGGTACATGGTGCTCAATAAATGCTTTTCATTCATTCATTTGAAGGGTCTACATTAATACCACCACAATCTAAAATAAATATACTGCGATGTCAGTGGGAGCCATATCAGCATCTGTTTCTATCGATTAGCTGTTTTTTCTACAGTTTGCAGAAGTTAAGACAGAATGTAGGGGGGCAGCTAGGTGGCGCAGTGGATAGAGCACCGGCCCTGGATTCAGGAGTACCTGAGTTTAAATCCAGCTTCAGACACTTCACACTTACTAGCTGTGTGACCCTGGGCAAGTCACTTAACCCCAATAGCCTCACCAAAAAAAAAGACAGAATGTAGGTTTCCATTGCTAGAACTCTATCCCCCCAATATTATAAAAAATAAACCACGTGTAAACAATTCACAATGGCTCTATTTATAATAGCAAATTAAAATGGAAATAGCCTCTATCTTCAGTAGTTGGATAATGAAAAAATTATGCTTTGTTAATTCAGTGGAATATTGTGGTACCATTTAAAACTATGTATCTGGAAATATAGAAAGACATAAGGGGATGCAAAGTGAAAGCAGAAGAAACTAGAATTGTATATACATTGATTGTGCTCTTTATTTGCTTACTTTCTCTTAAAATCATAAGCACAAGATAAAAGCATTTAAAAATGGTTATTCATTCATTTGGGTCTGTCTTGTTGAAGACAAAAAATGGTATAGTATATATCTACTTGGTTGTTCATTTTTGTTGATAGTTATACAATATACAATTTTAAAATATTTTTCATTTATTAAGGATTGAGACACCATGAACATAAAAAAAATGAACAAAAGATTAAGCAACCATCCTATTAAATTTGAGTGATATATTAAAGCCATGCTCTATGTGTACACATATCGTGGAATGATTTCAATAAAATCCTTCTACAATACCCAAGTGGAGCATGGAGGTAGCCTTGGGTACTCAAATGCCATGTTAGTAGAATAGGACTTCTGGTAGGTTTTTACCAAAATAGAAAACCTTCAGGTATATGAGCAGTAATAGATGGTATGTCTGTTGTTTGATATACAGGCTGGCTAAATTAGTAGACGATTATCACCAGGTGATGAATTTTTTAGCTTTAGTAATTCTCACAGATGGTCTATGATGCGCTTTGGTGCAAGGAGTAACCGGGATGATAAAATGACAATATTCTTGTTTGTTAAAGTAGTGAATAAAGCCAAAGAGCTTAAAGATCAGATATAAACCAATTCAGGTCCATGTGTGTCCAGTTCAGTGTTTAAACTGAGTAATACATGAGGTAAATTCTGGACCTCCAGCTATTTTGTATGGACTGAGCAAGGTGGAATTACTAACAAAGTGACTTTGAAGAATTAGACAAAAGCAGATAATGCTGCCTCTGTTTAATACCAGGACAACTAGGAGAAACAGTATGGGAAAGTGCTGCATTTGGAGTATAAGAGCTGGGATTCAGAACCTCGGTCTTCAGCTGTCTATGATTGTGACCTCAGGCCTCGGTGTTGATTGGCCAATGCAAAGGCAGAAAAATCACTTAAACCATGTACCAGTCAATCCAGTCAAATCTATGCCCCATGCCTCATAATGACAAAGCTTGTGACCTAATAAATCAACAAAAATACTCAGGAACAACTTACACCGGAAGAAGCTGCTAAGACAAAAGCACAACTTAAGAGGACCCATACTGAATTGTTGACCACCTGCAAGGTGAACTGGAAGTTAAGTATTTATTTTACTTTTATTGAAGTTCATTGATAGAGTAGGGCAGCCAGATGGATAGAGGGCCAGGCCTAGAGGCAGAATCATCTTTATGAGTACATATCTGGTCTCATACCCATGCTAATTGTGTGACCCTGGACAAGTCACTTAACCCCGTTTGCCTCAGTTTCCTCATCTATAAAATGAGCTGGAGAAGGAAATGGCAAACAATTTTCCAGTATCTTTGCCATGAAAACCCTAAACGGGGTCACAAAGAGTCAGACATGACTGAGAAATGTCTGAGCAACAATAACAATTGATACATTTGTCTCCCCCACAACAAAATAAGTATATTTTCTAAATTCATATTGTATAAATGACAGTTGATCTATTGGCAAGATAGAGTAGTACATCCTTTACCTTTGACAATATGGTCCTAACATAGACCATTATATTTAAAAGATCATTTTGCTTCTTTATGCTGTTTTTATTTGCATTGTTAAAATCATTGTGTATATCATTCTTTTGGTTCTGCTTTACTCACTCTGAAAAACTTCATGGAAGCTTCCCCATTTCTCTGAATCCTTCATATTTGTCATTACTTACAGCTTAGGAATATTCCACTAAGTTCGCATACCATAATTTATTCAGTTATTCCTCAATCATTGCACAAACATAACTTGTTTATAGCTTTGTTATTTCAAATGATGCTGCTAAGAATATTTCTGCATAAATGAACCCATTTTTGTTGTCAATAGTCTTATTGGTGTGTAGCTTCAGTAGTAGAATTTCTGGATCCAACAATATAAGTAATAGAGTAAATTTTGCATTATTCCAAATTATTTTCTAGAGTTGTTGAGCCAATTCACAGCTCCACCAGAAGTGAATTAACCTACTTTGTCTTCCCATATTCTCATCAAACTATGATTTTCATCATCTTTTAGTATCCTTGCTAGTTTGGCAGATGAGTGTTGATATCCTGGGTGGTTTTTAATTAACATTTCTCTTATTATTAGTGATTTTGAATATTTTAGGTATTTCACATTTCCTCTTTTGAAAATATGTTCCATATCCTTTGATCACTTGTTTCATTTGCTTTGGCAATGACTCTTTATCAAGGGGTTTTTTGATCAGTTACCTATAGGTCTTATAATAACATATTTTTTTCAAAACCATGTATTTTTCTGATTATAATTACTTTAACCTAGTTTATTTAAAAGCTCTCATTTAAGATAATAATGGTACATTTATCTTATTTGACCAAGTCTTTATCTGGTTAAAATTTTTCCCCATTCCAAAAACATGAAAAATATAAGGTTCCATATATCTCTAATCTTAAATTTATCTTTCTATATTTTGTTAATTTACCTAGTTGGGAGTTAGTGTGATGTAAGATACAAGACACTAATCAAAACTGCTTTATATTTTTCCAAGTAGTTTTTGTAAATTAGACAGTGTCATTAATTTGTTTTGGGTATTACTGAACAAGATACAGTTGTGCACATATTTTCTAGTCTATTTTCTACTAGTATATTTCACTGATCTGATTTTGTATGTTATTTAAAAAAGACAATTTTGATAATTCCTATACTAATAATTGCTGCATATAATTTTGTGGCAGTTTGAGATGTGGAAGCTCCAAAATGTATTCCTATTTTTTCATTATATCTCTCAATATTCTTGACTTTTAATTCCTCTAACTCAATTGTATTTTTTGTCTAACTGCATAAAGTATTTTTTCTTATTACACTAAATCTGCAAGGTGATTTGTGTAGTAATATAATTTTTTACTCTGTTGAAATGTCCTAGTCACAAAAAAAGAATTCTTTTCAATTACATGGTTCTACTTTTATTTAGGTAAAAAAATATCTTGTTGTTACATTGATTTGTCATGTAAGTTTGGGGTGTAGTAATCATGAAATACTTACTATAATGATTTTTAGATGGAATTTTATTCCTGTAGGTTTTTTTCAGGGTCATTTAGATTTTTTTTTTAGCTTTTTAAGCCAAGGTACTCATAAGTATTTATCATTTTCCTTGTAGATTAATTTATTTCAACTTATATTTAAATATAGTACTTTGTGCTAATTTCCTTTATTTTCTTCTCTATTTGTGGTCAGTCCTCCCTTCGTATTTTGGATTTTGTTAACTAGACTTTTATTCTCCCTCTCCCCAAAATAGATAATTGCTTTCAAACCAGCTGTTAGGTCTCCTTACTGGCTCAGTAATTTTTGTTTTCAATTTTATTCCTCTCTTTAATTGATATAAAGTAAAATCTTGGACTTTGGTTATTGTTAATTTTGTTGGAAATGTGCACAATTCCCTGTTTTTCTTTAGCATAAGTGTCTAGATTTTTTTTTCCACTAAGGACTGCTTTAACTCCATTCCAAAAATATTAGTAGATTTCTTTATCGTTATTATGAATGGGGACTTGACCTGTGATTTCATTGGTGTGGTGAATGAATGTTTTTTCCAGTGTAGGTGACCATCTTTTCTGCAACTCATCATCTTAAAAAGTCACTTTAGCAGGGAGTTTAAGTGACTTGCCCAGGGTCAGATAGCCAATTTGTATGAGATGTAAGCCTGGAATCCAGGCCTCCTTGGGTCTAAGGCAAGCTACATAATGGGGGAGATAAATATACATATAAGATCAATTTTTGTAAGCTCCTCATACATATATAAAAAAATTATCTTTAAGATTCCCATTCAGTAATTACTAATGGTCTATCATATCTAATTTTTCTGTCATTCTCCTTGGGTCCTTGCATTTCTTATTTATCTTTGTTATATTCTTCTAAAGATGAAAGACATATTGAAATAATCAAGAATTATTATTTTATTGCCTAAGGCAGCAATTCCTAACCTATGGTTCACAGAACTACAGTCCATGGATGAATTTTCATAAACTTGATTAGGAAAACATAATATTTTTATTTCAATATAATTAGTTTCCTTTTTATTCTTACACATTTTATTCATTTAAAAACATTATCCTGAAAAGTGATTTATGTTACAAAAAGGGCTAAGAATTTATGTCTTTCACCAATTCAGTTAACTTTTGCCTTAAATGTTTGGCTGTTCCATCATTGTTTGTGGTGTGTGTGTTTACGTGTGTTTGTGATGATAGATAGATATTAATATAGATATTAAGTAAGACCCTTTCCAATCACTTTTGAGTTGGTTTCTTGGTTGTGTCATAGTCAACACTAGCTCTCCCTTGGACTCAACCACTTCACAAGAGACTGAAAGCAGTTGACCACTTATATCCCAAAGAGTAAGCTTGACCAAGTTTCAAGTACCTTGAAACTTAATTACACTCTAGCATATGTAGGTAACTGACACAGTGGATAGAGTATTAGTCCCGGAGTCAGGAAGGCCTAAGTTCAGATACAGCTTCAGACACTTACTGGCTGTGTCACCCTGGGAAAATTACATAAGCCCTATTTGCTCCAGTTTCTTCATCTGTAAAATGAGGAAATTAATAGCATCTATGTCCCAGGGTTGTTGTGAGGATCAAATGAGATAATATTCAAAAAATGTTTAGCACTGTGCCTGGCACATAGCAGGCACTACATAAATGTTAGTTGTTATTATTAATTTGTTTATTTATGTCTCTATCTCTATAACCTATGGATCCATGAATCTATGTACTTAAGTCACATTTGGCTCTGGTTGGCTTTTTTTTTTAGTGAGGCATTTGGGGTTAAGTGACTTGCCCCAGGTCACACAACTAGTAAGTGTCAAGTGTCTGAGGCTAGATTTGAACTCACGTACTCCTGACTCCAGCACCACCTAGTTGCCCCACTTAAGTCACATTTGGAAGCCACATTAAGAATAGAAACCTTGGGTGACCATGTTGTCCCTTGGCTTCAGGCTATATTTTTGTTGGATATCCCAACATTGAGTTTCCCTTGAGGGAAAAGTGGTCAGTACACACTATCCATAGAAGTATTCTTCTAATTAATCGATAACTCTTCTAAAAATTAAGGTTTATTTAACTCCTCTAAAACATAATCAAGATTAAGATTTTAAGTGTATTTTAAATATTTTATAATATTCCTTAGTTTCTTTTCAAATGCCACAGCGTGGCAATAAAATGAAAAAAGAAAAGTGAATACTTAGATATTTACTTTGCACCATTCTTTCCATTCAAGTATGCCATATTATAAGAAAGACTCGACATTTTCACAAATGCTAATGAAATATATAAACAAGAAAAAAATTATGAAAAGGCAAAGGCAAAGGGAACATAGGGTTATTTTCCCCCTTAGATCTCAAATTTGACATGTTGTTTATATACCTAGTAGCTTAACATAGGATTTGGAGTTGACAATCACAGGAGTGTTTTTAAAGTTGCTAATAAGTTTTAGGTTCTTGTGAGGTATAAAGGAATTAGATAAAAAGGTGCTCAACAAAACCTCCACCAATTAGAATGATTAGGTAAAGCATATTCTGATTAATTGTTTTAGTTAACTGAAGTTTAACAAGAAAAGACATTTTATTTTCAATGATTCTTGTTATTGTTGGGGGAAAAAATCTGCTTTCATCAAGTCTTAGACCATTGATGAACTTGCTAAGAAGAGTGATCATCACTCAAAGCAATTTGGTCTGACTATCCTTCCAGAAAAGTCTAAGTCCATAAGAATACCATTTTTTCCAGACTGTGATATGCATATACACCCAACAGAGTTGACCCATTTGTATATAGATAGTGTACCAGTATTGTAAAGCAACAGTGCACTGGGTCCAGAGCTCAGTTGGAGGAGAATCAGTTGGGGTAATTTTGTGATATTGTGTAGGACTTTTAGTGACCCCTAAGCTTCTCCCTATACAACATAAAATATCATAGTTTCCTAAGAATGAGTCATGTCAACTAAATTTCAATGAGAACATGTATGGTAGGTGCAAGTAGACTGCAGTGTATCACCAAAACAGAATTGTGCAGAGGTGGCATAAAAGTATATTTTAAATGAAATGTATGACTTGAAAATATGATGATCTACTCAAGTATCAGGAAAGTCCACATGTTTCATTAGTACTCACATGGCATTAATAAATCTGGATTTATTAATTGGAAAATCCCCTGTGAAGGATTTATGGATGGACATGGACCAACATCATGAACTATTGAAAGTATCTACATATTATTATATGCACAATAGGAGAGAATTCCCATATCAATCAAGTTGTAGGTCCAACTAAGTATCTAAGTAAATACCAGGCACTTTGCTGGAGTCTGAGTATACAAATACAAAATTAGAATAATCTCTATCCTGAAGGAACTTTTAACATAATTATTGATTATTTTACAGAGCTATAGATACCAATGCCAAAAAGTATGGAAATTTGAGCTCATCTCTAGGATATACTCAATAATTTATTTTAATAATTAATCTACAATATTAGAAATTCTAATTTCTTCAGTATTAAATTTTTCATTTCTTTCTAAAGGAAAGTACCCAAAGGATTTAGATTATTTCAGTTTTCTGCTCAGATGAATTTGAGTTAAATCGACATTTCACTATTTATCCTTTGGATGAAATGATTATAGGCAATAAGACAGGCTTTCTTTCATTGGTGTGAGATTAATAGTAGGAAGAGTTAAAGGGATAAATCCCATACTGTCAATCCTCCATATTATGTCTTCTGTAGCTTACAGAGGCACAGATCATCAGAACCCCAGTGAAATGCTCCCCCTTTCATTCATTTGCCTTCATAAGAAAAATTCCAAAGGAGAGTTCTGACATTTCATACCCAAACACAGTTCGTGCTTCTGATAGACTTATAAACTAGATCAGGTTTGTCCACGGATGGCCTATGTTTAACTTAGCAGCTATTTGGAAGCTGCTTTGCCCCCAACACTATCAAATTTGCAGTCCAGAGAGGCATTTTGCTAATATTCTTTGAATGCCAAATTTTGGCATCATCCAAGAAGACAGTCAGTAGAAAATCTTTTGTTGAATTCTTCACTGGAGGATCCCTTAGTCTCTTTTGTACCCAGTTAGCTATCTTTGATTCTCTGTAATGATACAGGACCAAGGTGGCATGGATAATTCAGAGCTCCAGATAATACGTATGCTTTCTGTTAGCCAATAATTTCTGTCTCCTTTTCCAATTTAAATTTAGTAGATCTCTTAAAAATCAAGCAAAAATGATTTAAAAAAAACTTTTGTAGGTACAAAGGAGCATGAGAATGTCAGGAGGAGCATAAGAAATGAGATCTAGTCCCTAAATAAGTGATAGTTGAATATATTCAAGGACATGATAAACTCAAGAGAACATTCGATTCAGAGAATTGGCTTTTACAGTCAATCCCAGAAGCTCTCATTACAATAATGTAATGAGAAAAGGGAAACACTATAATAACTCAAAAGCAAATTGATTTCTCTTTTTAAGTCATCAATGGAACTTGGAAATGGGCATCATAGAATATATTCGTGGGGGCTAAATGTGTACTTTTTGATGCTTAAAAGCACAGCGTGATCTCTGTAGATCCTCAAATTCTATCAGCCCTCCCTTGAAACTTATTTCCCCTAATTACTTCTTCATATAAAGTAATTGGCAACATACTTTCATTGCTATTGAGTCAAAGTTTGAGAACATATTTTGCTCCATTCTCTGTGTACTTGAAAATTGTCAAAAATTGGGGGAGGTGGAATTTTTATGCCAAGTAGAAACATCAAAAGCCAGTTATTGCAAGTTTACAGCTGCCTAGTCAACAACATTCTTATTTCACTTACATAGTGCTATAAAAACTTTGGTCTAAAAACCAAGTTCTGGTTTAATTTGGCTCGCCTAATAAACACTTTTTTTCTGCTTTGGAGGGCAAAACTGGGGCTATCTTCCAACCAGTGAGAGCAAAAATAAGCCAGCTTCAAATGTTTCTTATTTCTTCCCTTGCTGGCCTTAATTTACAATCCAGTAGCTCTGTACTCTTAAGACTCTAACATAATCTCTTGCCAAACTTTTCTTCCAGCCCATCTGTCAACAGAAATCATATAAAGACAAAGAGCTACTCTACAGATAGTAGCTATGCTACTCGTATGTGGCTATATCAGTGGAATAGGAATAAGCATTAGGATTTAAACTCGGTGATCTTGCCAACGTGTTCCTGAAAGCCGCCGTTGTCCGTGTAATCTATATGTTCGTCTCTTTTCAGACCTTGTAGTCTATTGTTGTAAAAGCAACCTAATCCAGCATTTGATAGCCCTATGTTGGTGGTTGGGTTACAAGATAATGCTAATAAATGAAAATTAGAGGGATCCTACTGTAAAAGTCAGTTTTTCCATTACCAAAAATGCTATCACAGAAGGCCTAGTGGGGTTTAATCAGTCCAAAAACCAGACATGAGGGTGAACAAGTCCTTAATAATGTAATGTAATAATAGCTCAAAAGCAAATTGATTTCTCTTTTTAAGTCGTCCATGGAACTTGGAAATAGCATCATAGTATAGACTGAATAATTATATTACATGTAATGTTATATGTGAACAATGAATGAAGACAGATGATGCCACCACCATGCAAAATGACTTCATTGGTTGACTCAAGGAATCAGATTCACCTCTGCGTCTATATATTCTACAGCATCCTAGATGAAATCATTAATTCCAGCAGCCAGGCAGCTGAATTATGGCCAAGTCCCGTGGTGTTTTCATCCAGCAATAAAGTATGAGTAGGAATTGAGGAGTTAGGAGAGGGCATAGAGAAGGGATTTTTCTCTTTCCCCATTGATGGGAGCTCATGAGCAGCAATACTAGTGTAACGATTGGAATAACGCCACCTGCTGGAGACTTACTGTAGAAGAGTTCCACCCATGAAGCGAAGGTCTTTGAGGGCAAGAGCAGGAGTCTTTTCTTTGGCATCAGGAAGTGACGTGGGCGAGTGGGAGGAGGAAGAAAGAGACTGGCGCTCAGTCTCACTCTCTTTCCTTTGGACTCTGGTGGAGAGCGGAGCTAGAAATGTGCTTTCCCTTTAATAGATAGAAATCTAGGCCTTTCTCTCTCTCTTTACCAAATTCTTATTCTCCTTAATAAATTCTTAAAAGTCTAACTCTTGCTAAAGCTTATAATTTGTTGGCGACCACTCATTAGATATTTTAGACAGTTTAGCTAGAATTTTAGCCCTTAACACTAGAAACCCCAACCTATTAGGATTACCTCTGAGAGGAGCAGTTGTCATTGCTTTCTGGGTACCCAACCTGCTAGTCCTTATAGGAATTAAGAGTATAAGCCCAAAGCAGGGACTACACTATTTTCAAAGAACGTCTTTAAGTAACTAAACATACAAAGTAAAATGAGACAAAACATACACATCTTTCCCTAACCCTCTTTATCAGTTTTATGTTGAAACTAATTGACCTATAAATGACCAATCCTCTTTCTCCCTACACACCTAGAGTCCATAACTCAATTTAACAATCATTTGTTAAGATCTACTCTGTGTTAGACGCTGTGCGTGGCCAAAAACAAAAACAAAAAATCCGGAACCCACCATCAAAGGGCTTAAATGGTATGGAGAAACGTAATGTCAATCTATATGTAAGTTCAAGATAATTCCTGAAACAGAAAGTACTAAGAACTAGGAGGATTTGTTTAGTCTTTTGCTAGAGGAGTTGAGCCTTAAAAAGGAGCTAAGGATTCTAAGCAGCAGAGATGAGGAAATGCATTTATGTCATGAAGAACCGAAAATCAGAGAGGAAGGAAATGAAATGCCAAGTTTGGGGACTAGCTCATATGCCATTTTGGCTGGCTATTTATTAATGGGTTATAAATCTAGAAAAGCACCAGAACGTGAAGGCCTTTGTGTTCTAAGCTGAGAATATTGTATTTTATCCTAGAGAAAATAGGGAGCCATGGAACATTTTTTAGCATGAAAATGACATACAGAAGTTTATTTTGGCTGCTCTGGGGAAGATTGATATGAAATGTTAGGAATTAAACAATAATGAGAAGGTAGGACTGAAATAAAAACTGTTTTAAAGATTGCACATCACAAGCTGTAAGGAAATGATGAGTCGTCTAGGGGGGCTATTGTATAAGATAAAAATAAAGAAGGTGTGGGGGGAAAGTCTAGAAAAGCAAATAGGGACTGATCACCAAACACAACTGCCAACATCCAAAAGTGAAATCAAAGTGTATCTTTTTCAATTTGTCCTAATTAAGATCATTGGGTCTAGTGATAGAACAAAGCTGAGAGGCTATTTAGTCTAGCACCCCATTTTACAGATGAGGAAACAGAGGCCCAAAGAGGATGCCATCCCAGCTCATGCACATGCGATGTCATTGCCTATAAGCGACATGGTGGGAATATTTTAAATGATTTTTGCCATAGGCATCACTGAAAATTGTTAACACATAATCAGCAGAGATCACATTTAAGGGGAACTAGGTTAAGAGTAGGAAGCAAATTAGAGGCAGTCTAGACCATATGCAGGGGAAAATTCTGTACATTGTTACTCCTATTAGAGAACTACTAACACATATCCTTCCTTTTTGCACTACTAAATTTCTCCAACGACTTCTCTCTCTCCTCCCCACCCTCCTCAAACCTCAATCACTTCTAATAGGATCTCTGTCTTCCTGTTTCTACTGAAACTCCAAAATTCAACAATGACTTTAGTTTCATATCCAAAAGCTTTTGCTTAGTCTTCATTATCCTTGATTTGTTTTGCAAGATCTCAATTGACCAGCTTTTCCTTCTTCCTATCCTCTTCTCTTTAACTGATTCTAATAGTGTACTCATTATTTTTTGAGTATTTTCTTTATGACTTATTTGCTCATTTTTTCACGTTCCTTTTCCTTCTCCAAACCCATTAATTTATTTGTTCCTCTTGGATATTATCACTGATATTCTCTCTTCCCTTTGCAATCTTATATAGTTCTCAAACTTCATCTATATAGATCATCTTCAAATGAGTGTCTTCAACTCAACTTACTTTTTGATTCACACTTACTTACCGAAGAAGCTGGGCCCCATACTCATTATATCTAGAGCTGAATTCATCTTTTCCCCAAAAAGCTTACTCCCCTCCTAGCTCTTTTAAGAGCACTACCATTTCTCTAGTCATTTAAGCTAAGAACTTTGGAGGCATCTTTGATATATCTCTCCCTGTCTTATACCCATATACAATTAGTTGCCAAGTTCTGCTGGTTTTACCTCCAAGATCTTTCTCACATCTATTCTCTCATTTTTGTCGCAACTTTGTGCACCTTAGTTTTAATCCCCACCTTAATTGCCCCTTGCTTAGAGCCTTATCATAGCTACCTGCTGGGTGTCTCAATAGTGTAGAATACCTGTCACTTTCAAATTAATCTTCCCAATATGAAGATGGCAGGAGGTATAATATTTGGGCCTGAACACTTGATCCTAAAAGTAATAGAATATAAGCTGCTTGAAGACAAAGTCTGAAGTCAAGGCTAAGGGTTTAGGAAACGGCAGCCTAGTTCATTGCCGGCATATAACTCTTGACAAGTCTGGATTTTCACTTTTCTCACTTGTCTAATAAAATTAGTTACCCCCAATCAATTTCACTGACTACTTAGAAGTTATTAAATCTTTTTTCACAGATCTGATGAGGTGAGTCCTCTGCTAAAAACACTTCAGTAACGTACAATTTCCTCCATGTGGATTTCAAGACCCTACAAACTCTGATTCCATCCTCTTTTTTTCAAGGTTATACTATTTTCAAATATGCACTCTATCCATGACCCAGAGTGGACTACCAACTGTTTCATGTATACTGTCCCCTGATCTATAATGCCCCATCCCTCATCTTCACCTGTTGAAATCTTATGTATATTTGATGACCTAGGAACTTGAGAATGCAATTAGCTCCCTAAGATGTGGAAAAGCTCCGGGTGTAGACAGTATCGCAGCTGAATTGATCAAATGCTCTAAAAACGTCCTATTAAAGCCCCTGCATGAATTGTTGTGCCTGTGTTGGAAAGAAGGTGAAGTGCCACAGGATATGCATGATGCCCATATAGTTACTCTTTATAAGAACAGTGGAGACAGGAGTGACTGTAACAACTACAGAGGAATTTCACTTCTCAGTGTCGTTGGGAAAATGTTTGCCAAGGTCATCTTGCTAAGACTGCGTAAACTTGCTGACTGTGTTTACCCCAAATCGCAATGTGACTTTCAAGCCGGGAGGTCAACTATTGATATGATCTTCTCACTTTGCCAACTGCAAGAAAAGTGCAGAGAACAAAGAAAACTCCTTTTCATTGCCTTCATAGACCTGACCAAGGCGTTTGATATGGTTAATAGAGAAGGTCTTTTCGAAATTCTCTCGATAATTGGTTGCCCTCCTAAACTCCATAGCCTCATTTGCTCCTTTCATTGCAACATGCAGGGTGTTGTACAGTTCGAAGGCCACACCTCTGAAGCATTCAGTATAAACAGCGAGTCCAGCAAGGATGTGTGCTTGCTCCCACACTGTTTGGAATTTTCTTCTCCATGCTATTGCATCATGCTTTTGTTTCATCAACTGATGGCATCTATCTACAGGCCTGTTCAACGTTTCACGTTTGAGATCCAAAACCAGAGTGAGAGGTAGCACCCTTAGAGACCTGCTTTTCACCGAAGATGCCTCACTTGCCTGTCACTCAGAGCATGAATGGCAGACCTTGATGGATCGCTTCTCCCAAGCTTGCACAGACTTTGGCCTAACCATAAATCTTAAAAAGACAAAACTCATGTGTCAGAGTGCTGTGTCCCCCGCATTGATACACGTCGGTAGCTACCAGTTGGATGTCATAAACCAGTTCTCGTATCTTGGCTCTATTGTCAGTGACAATTTGTCACTTGACTCTGAGATCAATCAGAGGATTGGGAAAGCTACTTCAACCATGGCTTAGCTTGCCAAGCGTGTCTGGGCAAACAGTAAACTGACAAGATGAACCAAATTTGCCATCTATAGAGCATGCATCCTGAGTACCTTACTGTATGGCAGAAAACATGGACTACGTATACTAGACAAGAGAAGAAGCTTAACAGCTTCCATGTGCGCTGCCTTAGGTGCATCCTTGGCATATCTTGGTCAGATAGGATCACCAACACAGAAGTGCTCCAACCTGTACAACTTCCAAGCATCTACAAGCTACTGAAACAAAGACGGCTGTGCTGGCTCGGTCATGTGCACCGCATGCAAGACGGGCATATTCCTAAAGACCTACTCTATGGCGAGTTAGCCTCAGACCAAAGACCTGCTGGACACCCCCAGCTTCACTACAGAGATGTATGCAAGTGAGACTCGAGGGCTCTGGGAATAGACACCGGCAGCTTGGAGGAGATGGTCAAGGACTGCACCAGATGGAGTTCAGTACTCAGGAGCAGCTTGCATGCAGCTGAGATGGGCCTTCAAGCCTGGGAGGAAGAAAAACGAATGAGACCCAGGAACCGACGGGCAACAGAGAGCACAGTTTTCCGATGTCCTCCTTGTGGCAGGAGCTGCGGCTCCCTTATCAGACTGCACAGCCACACTGTGGCCTGTGGCTCTTCAAGGCACTGATCCATGGTCATCCGCGACTGGTGGAAGACTACTACTACTATTTGATGACCTAGACAAAATGTCATCAGCTTCATGAAGCTTTTTCTGATCTCTTACTGTGATATATTTTCTTTTCTTCCCTATACTTCACATGGCACCTTTTAAATAACTCATGTTTTTGTGTTATTCTAACTAGTTTTTGTGTTTGTGTTCTAACCTCCCTACTTGGTGGCAATGTGAATTGGAAGCAGTGTAATTTAGTAAAAATAGAAACAGTCTCAAAATAAGGAGATCCTTGGTTTGAATCCAACCTCTCACACTTGGAAGCTGCGTGACCATGGAAAAATCATTTAACTTCTCTGAATATCAGATTCTTTATCTCTTATGATAGCACCTAACTCACCATATTGTTCTGAGCACCAGACAAAATTAATATAAAGCACTCTGCAGACTTTACAATGTTAGCTATCTTGACTGGATAGTAATTTCCACAAAGATGGAAATCATTTGGTCCTCTCAGAAATCAACTCCTGTGGAGAAGGGATTAGTCTCTGAAAAACTCCTGCCACTTGTGGGACAGGCAAGCCATCCCAGCTGAAGGACAGAGGCCATCTGAGGGAGAGCCAGGAGGCAGTATGTGCCAGGGAAGTCAAACCACAGCCACTACCACCCCATCAATCCCTGATGAAAATAACTCAGGATATTGGGTGCCTGAGGCATCTCCCTGGATAGCAAATACTTTGGAGATGAGAGGTGACAATTGCTTCTGCCCATCCAGCAGTCATAGCCCCTGAAAAATCAGAATACCAAGTTCTTGCTCAGAAAGCCTTCTCACAGTCAAATGACAGCATCAAAAATGGGTATGATTTTATTAGTAAAAATGACATTTACAAAGATTCATCTCCATCAACTTAGCCTCTGAGCCTTAAGTACCATGGTGGCCTTTCTATCTGAAAAGTGAAACCTATATGCTGTCTCCCTTTATTAAAATGTGGGTTCCCTGAGAGTAGGGACCATCTTGCTTTTCTTTTTGTATACTTTTTTTTTTCAGGGCAATGAGGGTTAAGTGACTTGTCCAGGGTCACACAGCTAGTAAGTGTCAAGTGTCTGAGGATGGATTTGAACTCAGGTCCTCCTGAATTCGGGGCTGGTGCTTTTATCCACTGCGCCACCTAGCTACCCCCTGTATACTTAATTTAGAGAAATGCTTCTCATGTAATAAGCACTTAATGAAGATTTTTTTCATTAATTCATTCACTTCATTTATTTTTTCATCTCCCCCATTGTCTATCATGGAGACCTTTACCTAGTAGGCATTTAGAATTGAATTAGTAAAAAACAAAAAAGTATTTCAAAGAACCTGAGGCATGTACTTTGTGGCACAGTGGATAAAGCATCAGCCCTGGATTCAGGAATACCTGAGTTCAAATCCGGCCACAGACACTTGACACTTACTAGCTGTGTGAACCTGGGCAAGTCACTTAACCCTCATTGCCCTGCAAAAAAACAAACAAACAAAGCAAAAACAAAAAACAAAGCAAACCAAAAAATCCACACTAAACCAAAACTAGTGAATAGTCCTAAAATATCTAAAATAAAATGAAAATGAAAATAAAAACTAAAAATAAAATACCTAAAATAAGATGAATAAAACTGTCTCTTTAAAACCTAAGCCACTTTAGTCTTATGTTCCTAAATATGAAGCTGTAATCTGTGCTCTGTGTGATTGCTATGCCAACTGAGGAAGTGTTTATTGCTACCTGCTATGATCTACAGACTTCATTTTAAAGGCTTGGTAAAATCTAAATTCTATATAGTGCAGTTCAAAACACCTGCCATTTTCTGAGGGAGTTTCTCCTGAGTAAGTCCTCACAACCCTGATTGCAGATGTGTCCCATAGAAGAAAGGCAACTGCCTATTCTCACTCACACAATCAACCAGCTACAAGGATGAGGAAGAATATCTGAAAATCTGAAGATAATAAAAGGAAGTTAGGCTGAGTTCAATTCTACCACTGACTTAACATGCATCTTGGACAAGCCACTTTGAACTTTAATGATTTCACCAACTAGAAAATTAATATCACCACATACATAACTGCCTTACACAAGTTCAAAGATATACAAGGCATCCTAAAATCTTAGTGCATTTTTAAGCCTTAGTAGTTTAAGTATCTTTAGTAGTTTTAATGCTTAAGATTTGGGGACATCCTCTATGTCTTCCTTCACTTCTGTCTTGTACTGTATGATGATAATGAATCCCCTGACCAATTTCTCTTAGATGTATACATTAAATCCCTTCCCACAGCACTTAAAGTGGGTTTGTTGATACATGCATGTTATTTTTGTGCCCCTTTCCAGTTTTCTGACTGTATTCATATATATATATATATATATATATATATGAATGATGTCAATCTCAATAAGAAATGGATCCCTGCAGGTAGCATATTGACTTAGAAAAACACAAACTAATATTACCAATGTTTTATTGTATTTGGTTATTTTGTTATACATTTCACAATTACATTTTAATCTGGTTCTAGCCTCACTGTGCTGTGAGTTTGACTTCACTGTATTAATGATAGCTTATATTCGTGTAATTCTATGATGGTAGTGCTTTCAGATATTTTCTTGATCTTGACAATAATCCTGTAAAATAGGCAGTGAGAATATTTTCAAGCCCATTTTAAAAGTAAGAAAACTAAGGCCTAGAGAGGTTAAGAAAGTTATCCAATATTACACTGTCATACTGAGACTCAAACTCAGATCTGATTTCAAGTGCCACAGAACTTCTACTCTACCACAAAGCTTCTTTTTAAACACAGAAAAGCTAACAGTCCTTTTTTGTAGATTAAGTTTTAGACGTTGGTCACAGGCCATGGTTATAGTCATACTAGACAACCAATTAAAGATAGATGTTGTTCATATAAACCATACTTAAAAATTGCATACTGTATAGGATCTAAGTAATATTGATTCCAAACTCAATCATATCTTCTCTTTTTCTTTATTTTAAATAAATGCTACTTAGAAATTAAATAGCAAATTGGGGACAGTTGGGTAGAGCAGTAGATGAAGCACTGGCCTTGGATTCAGGAGGACATGAGTTCAAATCCAGACTTAGACACTTGACACTTACTAGCTATGTGGCCCTGGAAAAGTCACTTAACCCTCATTGCCCTGCAAAAAAAAAAAAATTAAATAACATCTTTCCTCTCAACAGATTCACAGGATCTGATTAATGAAGAATTTTAGCATCCATCACTTTTTTTCTTTAATTGAAAGGTCTCTAAAAACATATACTTTTAGTAATGGAGCCTTTGCTATAAAGAGAATAGAACCCAAAGAAATTAGAAATTGCCTTTCATTTCTCTTTAATTAGAGAACATACCCCTTTAATTAGAGAACAAAAGAACAAACCTTAATTTTCAGAATCTTCCTTTTGGAGAACAAAAGAACAAACCTTATTTTTTTAGACTCTTACTTTTTCCCTTTTAAGTGTTTTGTTCTTGTTTGGTGCTAATGACAATTTCATTGGAGAAAAATGTGAGTTCCTTTTCAGTTGACCTTCTGTACTATCATTGACATCTGTGATTAAAATACCCACTGCTAATTTAAAGCTCAGAGGATTGGCAACACATTTTTCTCTGAACGTGTTTAGACTAGAGCAATTCAGAACTTTGGTTATCAGATCTAAAATGACATGGAACTCACATCGTGGCATGTCCAGGCTCAAATTTTAAAATAGCCATATTTAGATTTTAAACTGTTGAGTCCATTAACTTCATTCCAAAATGCAATTAGAATGATCTTATTCCATGTACATGTACAAATTTCAAGAAAATAAATTTCTCTATTTTGTATTCGCAATAATGGTTCTTTTCCAAAAATCACATGGTTTAGCAGAATACTATAGAATATCAATATGTCTTAGAATGCTGTAGTTGCTGATAATCAAAGTTAAGGATCAGCTCAGGGGTAATGGTGAGATGCTTGGTGGGCATGAACAGCCTGTTCATGCCCACATTCCAAATAAGTATTACAGGAAAAGTGACATAAAGGATGTCATCACAAAGATGACCAGAATACTAGAAAAATGACTAGTCATGTAGCAAAAACAAATGATGACTAAGAGACAACTCTCGTATACATTTAGTATCCCTTGACTGAAAAGAGAAAGCTAACAGAATAGACTCACTGAAGAGAATTTCAGGAGTGACATAGACAAGAGTTGAACAGGTTGAAAAGGCATGAATGTGTTACATTCTACATGCTTCCCATAATATCTACCTCAAGGAGATCACAAGGAAATCAAGGCCCTCTGTCTCATTAAACTTCCTCTGTGACTACTGAAGACATCTGTATTCTGAGGTGACACTTGTTTCTTCCTTCCATTAGAATTTAAGTACCTAGGGGGAAAAAAAAGTACTTAATTATCATTTAACCCCTTCCAGTTGTTCAAATTTTAACCTTTCTAGGTTTTTCTTGGCTCCATTTCATATTGAACTTTCTATTCATTCATCAGGAAAACTTCAGTCATCCATTCTCTTAAAGGTCACTTTTTTGACAAAAGAATTAAACTCAGTGTTGTCAAGTAAGGTATTCTTGATTGTAGGCCTTTGTATTTCACCTTTAAAACATCATATTTCAAGAATTTCTCTGATTTATAGCAGTTTCTTCCTAGTCTTATGTGATACTGACTGTGGTCCCTTCATACATGAGCTTTTCTTTTGGGCTGCTTGTAATATGTATGTATGCATGCATGTTCACATTCACACGCACATATGCATGTGTGTGTTGGGTATATATTTACATGTATGTATATATATTTAACCTAGATACTCAATTTTAATTATGATTCTCCTGAAAATTTTCTTTTTGTAGCTTCTTTCAGGTCATATCTGGAAATTCTTTGTCTTTTCACTTTGCTCTCTGGTTCCAATAGAGGCACAAAGTTTTCACTAATGGCATCTCAAATCATGATTTGTGATGATTTTGGGTAATTATTTTAGGGAATAAGGTAATTATTAAACAATCTTTTCTTGACTTGTTTCCTTGGACAGTTGTTTTTTAATCGTAAAAACCTTAAATCTTCTTTAGTTTTCTCAGTATTTTAATTTTGATCTGATATCTCTTCTTGTCTCATTGATCTTGAGTTCTCTTTACTCCATTATAATTTTGAGAGAGAATACTACTTTTTTTTCTACCTTCTCTTCAGAGCTACTTATTTTCCTTTCAGTTCTTTTTTCCAACACTCTTATTTCACTTGAGATTTCATTTATAAAAACTGTTCCTTTATTTCTCCTAGGTAGTGCTATAATCCTGATTGTCAATCCATTTTTTTTTTGTTGTGAGGCAATTGGGGTTAAGTGACTTACCCAGGGTCACACAGCTAGTGAGTGTTAAGTGTCTGAGGCCAAATTTGAACTCAGGTCCTCCTGAATCCAGGGCCAGTGCTCTGCCACCTAGCTGCCCCAATCCATTTTTTTTAATCCAAGTCTCTTAACACAAACATTTTTTCCAATATTTGTCTCCTATTGGTATTATTCTTGCATCTACAACACATGATAAAATTTCATGACCATTTTAACACTTATCCAAGCATTAATTATTCTACCCACAACCTCCACAGAGTGATCTATTTCTTTGAAGATATATATATATATATATATATATATATATATATATATATATATCCTTTTCCATGGGCCAGAAATGGAAAGCATTGGACTCCAAAGAAGCCTGCTTAAGGTTTGGTTCTATATTTTAACTGACTTTAACACAAACTATGCTAGTCAGGTACTGTACTGTAGATTTCTAAGGAAGAGAACCACTACAGAGACATCTTTGATAGGATCAGTCATGGCTTCTTTTATATTTTATACAAATATGCCTTGAGAACATGTAGCCCCATCCTACAATGATTATATTATTATATACAATAGATAAATTCCTGAAAGATCATATGTAAATTCATTTAGGGAGAAAGAAAATCATATTTGGAGATTTCTAAATAATTATTAAAAGAGCCTTTGAGCAAATTCATTTGTAAAGCAAATAATCTTTGTCTATAAATAATCATAGAGTTTATTTGTTTTACAAATCTAAATTTTTACATAATTTCTTTAAATCATGGCAAACCTATAGTGTAGGACATTTTTTACTCCATAGAATACTTGTGTGTCAAAGGACTGTGAAGACTTCTCTTACACTCATTTTTTACCATGTAAGAGAAAGTACCTAATCTATTTTTCATTGTATGAAAAAAATTATCACCACACATACATATATACATATACATATATACATACACACACATACACATAGACACACACACAGATATATATATATATATATATATATATATATGTATATATGGACAATGAGGGTTAAGTGACTTGCCCAAGGTCACACAGCAAGTAAGTATCAAGTGTCTGAAGCCAGACCTGAACTCAGGTCCTCCTGAATCCAGGACTTGTGCCTTATCTACTGCACCACCTAGCTGCCTCCCACAATTATTTTTTAATGGGTTAATTTCTATGTACTTTTTTTAAAATAAGAATTTGGTGATGGAGATAAAAAGAAAGTTTCTTCTGTGGGAACTCTTGTGAAGGGTAAGGAAATGAGATTGGGTAGTGAAATAGAATTTAAAAGGAAAGGAATCAAAGATAACTCAGTTGTTTCTTCTTCTGGAAGAATGTGAAATGGCTATTAGAAACTGAGGCTTGAATACAGCAACAGTAAAATAAGATATCACTAATGTATTTCTAATTTAATTCCAGAAAAAATATGTATTGGCTCATTATTATAAAAGAAAAAAAGAAAGAAAACTCTCTCTTCACAAGCCCAGTTACTTTATTATCTTCTTCTTAATTCAAAATGTAATGAATACTGTACTTTGAACCACATACACTTCTCAAAGCTAGTGAGAGGGCCTAGTGTATATAAGAGGATAATTCATTCTACTTTATTACAACTACTAAAACATACCTGTTCATATGTGAAAAGTTAGAGTATGACTCGGAATTTTCTCTTCACCCTCATTTTGAAAAATGCCAGTTTGCAGGACTGTCAGTTAGAATTGAGTCCATTCCAAACACAAATATGCTTCAACCCTTGGGAGAAGGTGGTATTGAGTATTAAGGGAAGAACTGAGGCAGCAGATAAAAGATTGCCCTGAATAGACCCTTTAGTACTGATTGTGGAGAATCCAAAGTAAAAAAAAAGTATACTTAAGTGACAAAGTTCCCAGGTCCTACAAAATGTAAGCTCATTGAAGACAGGCAGCATTTTGGTTTTTCTTTGGTACCTACAAATCCTTGTCTACTGCCCCTCATGTAACAGAATTTTTATAAATACTTTCATGAATGAATTAATTCTACCTCTCCTATTTATGAAACCACTACCTATCCTTAGGATAATTTAAGTTTAAAACTGATTTTTAAATGCCACGGCATTTAAAGTATAGTATAGAAAAAAAGAATAGAAAGTATAGAATTTCCTCTTCTCATTGGGAAAAATTATTGACTATTTGTTGCCATTTTCAGTCCTTTAAAGTGTAAAGAAAAATCCCACAAATCTTTTACATAGTACAAAGGCAACACTTCTAATTAAAAAATAATAATAATAACAGGCACAAAGCCAGATGGAATATCAAGGGAACATATTTGTTTTCTTTGTCCAACAACATCATAATGAAAGGTACAAACTTATAATTACAATAGAAGCAATAGATTCTTGTTGGAAACTGATCTGATAAAAGTTGTGAGATGGCCAGGCTCACTTGTATTACCCATGGCTCTGAATTATTCATACATAGCAACAAAGAACATAACATCTCACTAATGTATTTCTAATTTAATTCCAAGAAAATCTATGTCACCTCTTTCTTATAAAAGAAAAAGAAAAACTTTTTTTTAATTTTGCATAAGCCCAGTTACTTTCTTATTTCCTCCTTATTTCAAAGTGTAATGAATATGAATCTCCAGTCTTTTACAGAATGTCACCAAATCAGCATAGTAGATTTTATACCGTGTGCATGATTTTATACAAAGCACAGAAAAATAATACTGGAAATGTGAAACTTTTTTTACAAGTTTACAAGTTTTGGCTCCAGTAGTGGACCTGAAGAAAGCATCCCCTTGCTTCTGGTATTAACAGACAAGGAAGTTCTTGATTTTAGTGAAAATCTACCCTAAATGTTCACAAAAAGTGGGTTATGATCAATTTCTCCTACATAGATTTGTTCTCAAACTACATCTCTAAAGTTGTGTATCTGAGTTCCTGTAGAATCCCTAAAGAATAAGAGAATACACAGGGAGAAACAAATGGACTCATAACAATGATTTGAATGGATCTGAAGGACAATACTTTTTTTGGGGGGGGAGGGCAGGGCAATAAGGGTTAAGTGACTTGCCCAGGGTCACACACCTAGTAAGTATCATGTGTCTGAAGCTGGATTTAAACTAAGGTCCTCCTGAATCCAGGGCTGGTGCTTTATCTACTGTGCCACCTAGCTGCCCCCAGGACAGTAGTTTTTAATGACATTTTCTTTTTTAGCATCAGAAGAATTGTGGCTAGATATTATTATATTTATGTATAAATATATGTTTTTGTCATCTATCTGTGAAGTTGCACTATTATTCTTTAACATTTGAAATGCCCTAATGTTCTAATATTAGACTTTTAGATAGGCACCTAGAATCTTATCTTTTTATTTATGTGTGTGTGTGGGGGGGCAATTGGGGTTAAGTGACTTGCCCAGGGTCACACAGCTAGTCAGTGTCAAGTGTCTGAGGTCAGCCTTGAACTCAGGTCCTCCTGAATCCAGGGCCAGTGGTCTAGTCACTGCGCCACCTAGCTGCCCCCAGAATCTTATTGTTTTGAAGCAAACAATTGATGTTTCTCTTATTTTGGAAGTTTATTCGAAGAATCAAAGAATACTTAAAATCAAATAAGGCATTTAATTTATTTACATAATTTTGCATTTGACTGTTACCAAAGCAGGTGACAGTAAAAAGGACAATTATGACTAAGGGGGTGCAAAATGCAGTAACTTCTCAAACAAGTTTCACCTTTCCAGTATTATTATTATTCTACACTTTGTTTCAAAAGCAAATGAGTTAGGAGAAATCAATTTTGCCATTGATTGTGAACTCAGGTCCATAATTTTATATTCCTGAGTTCTAATCTGATATATACAGCCATCAGATTGAGAATTGGAAGGGTCTCTAGGGCTCATCTAAGATAGCTCTATCCCTGATTGAACAGATAAGGAAATTTGACCAAGGTCATATTAGTAGCAAGTAATACTGTTGGGATTTGATTGTTGGTTGGTATTAGGGAGCCAGAATAGTGTCATATGACAGTACTCAGGGCAGTGGATTCCCAGGGATAGAGAATGAGTTTATTCAATCTATAATAGCCTCATTTTATGATGCTCTGAAATGCAGCCCACCTTGGCACAATTCTCTCCTTTTTAATGTAACTTCTATTCAGATGCAAAAGCAGGATTTCTTAACCTGGTGTCCATGAATTACTTTTTACTATGTTAATAACTATATTGTAATAGCCTTGGTTTTCTTTATTTTCCCATATATTTTGTTTTATGAATTTTAAAACTTTTTTTCTGAGAAGGAAGTCCATAAGCTTCACCAGACTACCATGGGGTTGTTGTTTGTCCTTCATTCTCAAAGAAGACCATGACATCAGGGTGAAGTCATGACTTGCAGTGAATTAATTTAAGTGAAGGAAGGCTGTGCAAGGTCACCAACCTCACTCTCTCCTCCAGAGCCATTTGGGTCCAGTGGACTGGATGACTGGAGATGGCCCTACATGTTTAAGGCAATTGGGGTTAAATGACTTGCCCAGGATCATACAGTTATTAAGTGTCTGAGGTGAGATACCTCACCCTAGCTCCCCCACCAAAGGAGTTTTACACACACACACACACACACACACACACACACACACACACACACACACACACACACACACACAAGAACCTCTCTGCCTTATAGTAACCCAATGATACAACTATAGATCACAGAGACGAAATGGAAAACACATAGTATTTGTGCTTCAGGCCGTCTCTCCCTGGAGATCAGTAACTGGCTGTTCAAACAAATGAAGAAGTAAAAGAGAAAATGCTCCAGGCCTCAGGCAATCACAAATACATCATTATTTGTTGTTCAGTCTTTTTCAGTTGTGTCTGACTCTTCCTGACCCTATTTGGGATTTTCTTGGCAAAGATACTGGAGTGGTTTGCCATTTCCTTCTCCAGCTCATTTTTACAGATGTGGAAACTGAGGCGAAGAGGGTTAAATAACTTACCCAGGGTCACACAGCTAAAAATTGGTTGAGGCTGGATTTAAAGATATCTTCTTTATTCTGGTGCTCTATCCACTTTGTCACCTTTCTGAGAAGGAAGTCCATAAGCTTTAACAGACTACCATGGGGTTGTTGTTTGTCCTTCATTCTCAAAGAAGACCATGCCATCAGGGTGAAGTCATGACTTGCCCAATCATTATACTACTCCCACAAATACCACCTGGTCTTTACCTGTCTCTGCTTTTTCTACAAAAAAGTCTCTCTCTATAGGGCATCTCATAGATATCAGTTGAATAGCTTACTGCTTACTTTCCATAATTTCCCCCATTTGAATCCTCTACTAGAGTCAGAAGTTTCTAAGGCTACCTGTAATTATCCCTAAGGATATGTGTCCCTGGAAGTAGCCAGGAGTGCTCAGTTTAGCTCCATACATATCCTGTGAACTGTGTTCTAGATGGAGCAGATAGAGGCATGTGCATATTTATATATTTATGTGCACATGTTTGTGTATACACATGTATGTGTGTACACATGTGTATATATTTATACATGTGTGTTTGTGTGTATGTGTATATACATGCACATATGCACATGTGCATATACATACACATATACACACCTACATGCACTCATACACACATACTCATATGCACTACCCATATACCCATATACATATATGCATATGCATGTACATATACTCATACACATATGCATACTCATACACACATGCATATGCATACACACATGCGTGCACACATATACAGACACAGAAATAGACACACAGATAAACACATAAAACATTTATTAAATATCTTTCACTAGGGAAGTATTTTTTTAGAAAATAGGCACAGCAGTCTGCCCTCATAGAGATTGTGCTTTTCGTAGAGAAATAAAACTTATAATATGAATACAAAATAGCTTAAAAGAAATATAAGGTTATATTTGAGGTCCAAGGAGGAAAGACCTTGCTAATCAAGTGTCCACAGGCTTTTCATATGATTCTTTCCCAGGGCTTATAGTAGGATCTGTGTACAGGCTACACTGTGCCCCTAGGTAGAAAAAAAGTAGGTCTACCTGACACAAATAGAGGCTTGCAGACAGAGGGAGATGGGGCAGGGGGAACAAGCAGTTCCTGACACTACCATATACTTATAGGAGCTTAGGAAGAATAGAAGCTATTATGAAAAATTCTCTCACCCACTGGAACCTTTTTAGACTCCAATTCTCATTACTAAATGGAAGTTAGGTGGCAATATTTAGGAATATATAGTTTTAAATTATTTTGAATATTTTAGGCCTGAAGGGAAATGCCACAGAAAATTGGACAGTGAATCAAAAGTCCATATAAGTAATGACAGAGTCATAGGCACCATCTGAAGACATAAATCAAGTCTGTGACAGATTCAATCCAATCCTTCCCTGAACAGAAGGAAGAATATTTTCTTGGCACAAGCAAAAGTAGGACTTTGCATTCTGTAATAGCGAGTAATGAGAATGGCAATTAATAATTAATGTCCAGGGACTAAATGCTCTTTCCTTTAACTTCTAAAAGTTTGATATGAGAAACCACCTGTTTTAATATCTTCACCTACTTACTATTGCTCACCTTTAGTTAGGGGCAGCAGTAATCTTTAAACCAAGTTCCCTTTACCTAATTGTCAATCATTTTCACTTGTATAAGCCTTTCTTTTTCTCCAGGTACCTGTCATACAAAAAAGTGTGATGTCATTTATTTGTATGTAGTTTTAGTCACTTGTTGAAAGACATATTAGAGCCAGAGGAGGTCAATTCAATTCAACAAACATTAATTAAGTGCCTATTGAGTGCAAGACATGCTGCTTGGTGCTGGAGATTCAGAGATGAAAACAGTTCTTATCTGTCATTAAGGAGTTTATGGTCTAGGGACTTCTGAAATGATTGAGAAAATGTAGACTAAGAAGGTCCTAGATGAGAACAGGCTAAAGAGATTGGGGTGGGGGTGGGGACAAGAAACCATTACAAAAGCACTATGAAGAGCACATTCCAGGATCTTGTTTAGCCAAGAGTTCAGAGGCAATGGATCCAGAGAGAAGACAAAGAAAGGAATGACAAAATTGAGTCTGAGAGCAAGAGGTTCTAACTCAGGGAGAGCTCTACATGGAACAAGGTCAAGCAAGCACACTGGAAGGAGAAAGCAAAAAAAACATTAGCAATTGTCAGCAAGTTTTACCATAAAAAAATGAGCTTGAGACAGCATGCCAGTCTTACTGTACCTCTCTTTCTGCCCCTCCCAATTTGCTCAGCTACATTAGGAGAGCTAAGGACCTAGACATAGGTCAGCTTACAGTTCTTCATACTCCAAGGGTTGATGCAGAATAAAAAAATATAGAAAGTTTTTTTAAAGGTTTAAGTTTGTTTTAGGTCTTATCCTAATTTGAAAGTCATAGTGATTCTAGCTTGTTTGGATATGTTGGGGGCTGGGGGAAAACCTAAACAACCGTACTCTTCTATGACATGTCTCATTCATTGTTTTCTCCAGTCTGGGCTAGTCACTCCTCCTAGCCCCCCATGGTTTTCTTCCTTTTCTAAAGCATGAATGGTCGTATCACAGCAGACAGGGTATCAACCTATGCTATTGATTAGGGAAATTAATAGGATAATATCTTCCTGGGAAAGGTAGCCCTGATTAGTTGGCAGGCAGGTGTAAATCAAAGACCAGTTAAGGCTGGAATTAGTGTTTCTTTATGTAGCCTCCCTGGAGAGAACCTGGAACTATATGTCTGCTCTTGAAGTAGGAAGAAAGAAGAAAAATCTTTCTCCTCAGCTCTCGTGGTAATTCCACCCCTCCTGCAAGCACACAGCAAATCATTCTTTCTACCCATGAGGAGTCTTCTGTAAATGCATCATTCTTGGACTCCCAAATTGGAATTTGAACACCAAGATTCAATAAGCTCAAACAGAAGAGGAAAGTCAGGCAAAGAAATGGAAGTTCAAGCTAGAAACTTCCATAGCAGAGCAGTAATCAAGATACCAGAAATAGTGGGGAGGTAGCTGCTTGTATCAGTTGCTCTGATTCCCCAAAGTGTTAGCCCTTCTTGACAGTGGCAAGAATGCCCATCCCCGCCTTGTTCTGGCATATTGGGATGGAGGAGAAGTTAATCTACCATATTATTCCATGATATTTAAGTCACAGACAGACATAGTGCTCTTAGGTTGTTAAAATTCTCCTATATAAGCAGAAATGAAAAGGGAGTGTTTGGGGCCATGCCTACCTTGGGTAAGTCTGATAATTTCAGGCTTAGAATGGCGATGAAAAGAGATG
Source organism: Dromiciops gliroides (assembly GCF_019393635.1). Classification (NCBI taxonomy): domain Eukaryota; kingdom Metazoa; phylum Chordata; class Mammalia; order Microbiotheria; family Microbiotheriidae; genus Dromiciops; species Dromiciops gliroides. The sequence continues at coordinate 57,082,292 of NC_057866.1, forward strand.
CTCATAGACCATACAACATTTAACAAAAGTTTACTTAGCATGAGCATAGAAAGGATTTTCAGCAAAGATACAACTTAGTTCAGCAGGACATATGACGGTCACCTCCATAATTGCCTGGTTAGAAGGGATTCCAAAAGGTTAGCATGGAGAGGAGTCAGTATAAAGTCATGGAGACTGGAGTTGGCTTGTTATTATTTTCTTTTGGCGCATTCATTTTCTTTTTGACTCATCTCCAGGAACTTGATTGTTTACCGCAGGTCTCTGGCCATCTTGGTTTTTTATGTTCTCTGATCCCCCAAAGAAAGCCTCCTTTCCTTGAAATTCTTTCTTACCTGGTATTTCAGTGCCAATGATCTGGTTATATTTGGAAGAAAAAAAATAAGGCTCATTTGGTTCAAACATTCTTTTCTAGACAATAATTATAACTTTATTTAAGAATTTAAAATGGGGTAGGCATCTTCTTGCCATTTTCTGCAGGTTTCCAAACATTTCTGACAGCAGAATTGAGCTTTTTTTCCTCTTTTTTTCTAGCTTCTTGTTGGCAGAGTGTGAATGCTAAGCAGGGATACAGAAAGAGCTCCTCACAATTATCCTGCTCAAAATTGTTACTGTGTTAAAGTTAACACTCTCTTCCTCTGTTCCACTAGCTAAACTACATATATATGTGTGTGTGTGTGTGTGTGTGTGTATATATGTATATATATATGTATATATATACATGTATACACACACACACACACATATATATGTATATGCATATATGTATTCCCCTGTGTTTTGTGCTGATAAAAGTAACTAAGGAAAAAAACCTATCACAAAAGAAAATATATGGTAGTAGAACACTCATGCAATAACTGGTAAACAATATAACAGTCGATTTTCTCAATCAGTGTTATGTCTTATGAGAAAGCAAAAAATACCCCTCAGTTTGATACATTTAGAATCTGAATGAGTACATGACAATGAGTACATGGGTCCAACCTAACACCATAAACTGAATTGCTCTTGGCCCTTGAAAAGGTAAAGTTCCTTACTCCTCAGGCCCACAGACAAATTAGATGGAATTGATTCCCATCTCAAGGTCCTTGTTCCCTTCACTATAGGCATGGGGGAACCCTTGGCATCCTAAACATTATAGAAGGGAATCTGACGGGTCATCTCACACATGAGGTTGTAGAGAGACAGAGTTTGTAGAATAAACTGAAGCAAAAGCTTCCACAAATGTGTGAAAATGTACCAGTATATGGGACCTTAAGTCTTGGGGAAAGCCAAACAAGCATGTTATGGCACAACAATGAATTAGGTTAGTCACTAATGACCAGCATCATCCCCTGTTTTAAATGACTTTCTCTTAAAGGGTAATATTAGAGAGTGATTGCAAGCAGATTTCACTTGTGACTGGTTGGCTGAGGATCTTCTTTGTGCCTTTATGTTTTTCCTTTTGATGAGCTTTTATCACTGTAGGATACTGCTCAATTCTGTCAAGCCATAATAGTTTTTCACCATGCATGGCAAGTAAAAATGGAAGCCCCCTCTGGATACCCTGAAGGAATTCTTTTTGTTCTTTTTATGTAAACTTCTGGAGTACCTCCTCTTCTATTTAACCCAAAGTTTCCCTGCATTTTATCCTCTACTTAGTGAGAATTTTGTTCCTATCTGGGTGAGCATTCCCTCTTTTCCTCCATTTTAGAAATAAGAATCCCTCTCTACCACCTCCCTCAAGTTGGAACACAATATTTACCAGTCTTTTCATACTCAGGGTAATTTAATTCATACCATCAAACATTTATTAGGCACTGTGTGCAAGGGACTGGGCTACTAAACACTGAAAATACAAAGACAAAAATAATACAGCTTTTACCCTGAAGGAGTTGATATTCTACTTGAGAGAGATAATGTGCAAACAAATAAAAAACGTAATTCAAAGCAAGAGAGAACATTAATAACAAAGAGCATTAGAGAAGGCTTCATAGACGGTGTTATATATAAGCTAAGCCTTGAAAGAAAATAAATATTCTGATAGAAATGAGGAAGAGGTGCATTTCAAGCATGAGTAAGGTACTGGCTTATGTACACATACAAGTGAAGATCTAAGATGTAGGCTAAAGGAACTGAGAAGCTTCATGAAGTGAGAGGCTAGGTGTTCAAGAGGACGAGATACATTGTGTGTGTGTGTGTGTGTGTGTGTGTATACACACATGCATATACATAATGTATACATACACATAATGTATATGTGTAACATATACATATACACATGTTTATGTATATGGTATATGTGCAAACATATATGTGTGTGGACAAACGTATCTATGCATATGTATGTACATCCACACACATATAAGGATACAATATCTTCTGGAGAAAAGTAGGTTCCAATGAATGTCAGAAGATGGAAAGAGTGTGAAATGATAAGATGTAGGATGGAAGGAAGCTTCATAATAATAGAACAGAAGTTCCAGAGGATGCATAGAACAGGAGGGAATGAGAGAATATGGATTGTGGATGGGGCAGGGCTGAGACAGAGAAGGATGACAGTATGGAGAGTGTAAGCAGAGGGAAATTGTCATCTCAGCCAAGAGTGGATCATAAGGAACAGGAGAGCAAGAAGTGGGAGTTTGCCCCCATAGAATGAAGAAAGTATCAGCTAATTGGGGCTAACTCCTTGAGTGATGATTATGGGGGTGGAGATTAGGGTTATCTCTCCAGACTTTGTGGAGATACAGAGCAGAAAAATGGAGTTCTCCTTGGGTGTTGGGGTCAAGAAATACCAGGTCATGAGGTCTCCAAGAATAGACTGAATTTATGTTTGGTGCCAGCTCTATCACACTCACCCATCATCTCAAATTAATGGAAAATGAAACATGATTAGAAGATACTCTACACATGGAAAAAGACTTCAACTCCCAATTTCTAGGCCCTGTAAAGGGGCAGGCATTTTCATACTTTTGGAACCCTGAAGATAAGATTCTTTGATGTAGCCATTTATGATTTCTTCTGAATAGGTGTCCCCTTCAGAAGAGGAATTTATTATCTCCACATCATCTCCAATAATATTTGTTCACATTCAGTGAAGATGCTCAGTTAAAATAGGATTTGATATTTTTCCTTGTCAGTCAATAAACATTTATTAAATACCTACCATGTGCCAGGGCCTGCGCTAAGTGCTGGGGATACAAAAAGAAGCAGAAGAGAGCCCTTGCCCTCAAGGAGCTCACAGTCTAATGGGGGAGACAACAAGCAACTATGTATAAACAAGCTATATACAGTATAAATAGTGTGATGGGTAAAACTAAATGTGTGTGGTCACTCATTCAGCAGGGGGCCCCTGATAATAATATTCTCACAATAGGAAATGATAAAAAGAAGGCAGGCACTAGAATTTAGGGGAATTGGGAAAGACTTCCTCTAAAAGGTGGGGGTTTAATTGGAAAGAAGCCAGAGAAATCAGTAGATGGAAATGAGGGAGGGGAGCATTCTGTTCTTCCCTCTGGAAACACAAGAGCTGAAGGAGATGGAAGGAAGGCATCAAAGGAATATTTCATTCCTCTTCTCACCTGAGGATGTAGGGTAGGCTAACACAGCAGGAGGAAGTTCTGAAGTGATTGACCATTCTGAGTGCCTCATCAAAAAGGACAGTCTAGATTCAGGCCAGTTTAGTAGTTCAGGCTTGAGAATGGAAAAAAATGAGACACTGAGATTATTTTAGTTAACAAAAGGAAGTTTACTTACCCATAACTTGAAAAGGATATTCAGAAAATATACATTCTTGGTTCAGTTGGGGACCTTTGTGATGGCCATGGTGTAGCTCCAATCAGAAGCCTGAGGGAGGAATTGGTAACTCCTCCCTGTGCTAGCTTTTTGTACTTAGGAGATCAGGACTAGCTAACACAGTAGTCCCCGAGCCAATTAAGTCTCCAGTATGGGAAAACTAGCTTGGCAGATAATTGCTTTTACCACAGAAACCCATGCCTATACAACCACAATTAGAAAAGGCAAGAGAAGGAAAGATCTGCACAATGATTCATCTACCTAGGCCATGACATCACTCAAACCAGACATGACTTACAATCCAGTTTTCATACAACTATTTCAAAATTGTAATACCTGAAGTTAGAAATCCATTTTTGTTTTGCTTTGTTTTTTGATGAGGCAGTTGGGCTTGTGACTTGCCCAGGGTCACACAGCTAGTAAGCGTCAAGTGTGTGAGGCCAGATTTGAACTCAGGTCCTCCTGAATCCAGGGCTGGTGCTCTATCCACTGTGCCACCTACCTGCCCCTAGAAATATATTTTTAAGGGACAGCTAATGGTGCAGTGGATAGAGCAGGTGCCCTGAAGTCAGGAGGACCTGAGTTCAAATCCAGCCTTAGATACTGACTAGCTGTGGTGACTCTGGGCAAGTAACAACCCCAATTGCCTACAAAATAAATGAAGAAAAGAAGCTTATGATTTATTTTCTTAATTCTTATGGTTGCTTTAGAAATTAAAAAGCTTTAATTTGCTTTTCTCCTATCACTTGTGCCATTTCAAAAGACCTTACCATCACACTTATAAGGAAATACATGAATGATCTCATGAGGGAATCAAAGAACAAAAATATGAGTCCATGCTATGCTTTCAAATAAAAAATGGTTCTCATGTTAAAAATCAAACAATGGAGATTCTCTGTCTCCCTGATAGTTCGAATTGTTCAGGAATAATTTGAGATAAAACACATAGTTGTAGAAATGATGAGAAATATTAGCTTTGTACTGTGATTAACAGATCCCAAAAAGTGTAGGTACTAACAACTGCATGAAGAAACTTTTAATGCCAGTACAAGGGATTATAAATCATACTTTGAAAGAACTGATTATAACCCCCAAGACCATTAACATTATCACCATGCCTTATATTGATATAACAGATGATCATTTTTAAAGTGCCTTCACTTATATGAAAAGATATGATATGGTGTAATGGATAGTGTTGAAATTGAAGTCAGAAACACCCAGTCACAAATGTCACCCCAACACTTACTAGATATGATTGAGGGCAAATTATTTCACCTCTCTAGGCCACAGCTTTGGCATGTATAAATGGAAAATGATTTAAGGTATCTCCAAAGTCAGTGTATTGTATTGGTGCTCAAGTACCACTAGTACCTATCTCTCTTGGTAGTGGTGAGCTCCAAGCAAGAGAACACATTTTAAGCAATTTGTGAACTTTGAAGTTCAGTTTAATCTTTTTTGTGTCATGGATGCCTTTGGTATGTTTGATGTAGTCTGTGGATGCTTCAGAATAGTGATTTTAAATACATAAGATAAAATGCAAAGAATCACAAAGGAAAGCAAAGGTTAGTGAAAATTATAATATATATGTGTGTGTATGTATATATGTGTGTGTGTGTGTGTGTATGTATATAATGTTTTTCCCATCCAATTTCACAGACCTCCTGAATCTATTCATTAACCCCTTGTAGGGGGAGGACTGTGGACTTCACATTAACATCTCCTGGTTTAGAGGGCAAGTCACAAGCCTAATAAGCAACAGAGGTGAGACAAGAATTCAAGTGTTCTGATTACTAGCCAAGTGATTTTTCAACTCAGTCAAATTTAAAGCTCAGAATGAACATTTATTAAGTATAAACTGCTGGGGTAGCTGGGTAGCACAGTGGATATAGTACCAATCCTGAGTCAGGAGCACCTGAGTTCAAACCCAACCTCAGACACTCACTAGGTGTCTGGCTCTGGGAAAGTCACTTAACCAAAATTGCCTCCACGTATGTGTGTGTGTGTATACACACACACACATATACATACACACATATACATATATACATACATATATACATACACACATATGTATACACATACACACACACACACACACACATATATATATATATATATATATATATATATATATATATACACACTGCTCTTGTCCTCAAGGAGCTTACATTCTACTGTTTACATTGAATTTTCATGATTAAAATCTCTGCTCTGTTTTTCCTTTTTTCACAAAGAGCTAAAAAATAAAATTAGAATTCCCTGGGTATTTAATATTCAGAGGTCACTAGAACTCTTCATTTATGTTGCTCTATAGAATAGATTTCATTTCTTTGGGAACTGAAAGGAACCCTCAAAGGTTCCTGTGAGGGTAATTGAATCAGCAAGTCTCTGGAAGCAAGATTGACTAAGCTTATATTTGGAACAGCGATGAAGCCAAGACAGAAAGTGGGAGACAGAGTGGGGATTGGAAAAGAAAGGCTTTGTGTGTGGTACACTCATCATCTGCTCCTTTTTTTTTTCCTTTTGTTTGGTTTTGTCCTTATGAGGACTCTTGGTCAGCTATGCTTTTATATGTGGTGAGATATTGTTTATTTTTTAATTTTATATTAAGGTGGGGAAATGAGGGTTAAGTGACTTGCCCAGGGTCACACGGCTAGTAAGTGTCAAGTGTCTGAGGCTGGATTTGAACTCAGGTCCTCCTGAATTCAGGGCCAGTGCTCTATCCACTGCACCACCTAGCTGCCCCCTGGGATATTGTTTATTGTAGAATATCTAAGTACTGGGACAGAAGACTTTATCAGCTGTGAATAGGACTGTTGGCAAGTACCATAAACTCTATTTGGGCAAGAGGAGCAATGGAAGGTGATTGAGCTCTATGGAGTGGCTTCCAAAAACCATCTTTTTCATTTTCCTTGTTCAATAAATCATGTGGACGTAGTGTGGCTTCTCTGTGCAATATAAAAATAGAAGATCATTTGTACTGAAAGAAAATGTCCATCAGTGAGTATATGGTAAAGGAATCAAACAAAGATTTACCTAGAATTTTCTACTAATTTAGAGCAATGTTCTGTTTTCATGCCCCTGGATCAATATTGAATGGAAATTTGTTGGTAAGTGGGGAAATAATCTGAATTTTCAGCCTAAGCACCATCTGGAAGGCAATGAGGATATAGCATCCTTTAAGAAGGATTATAATTATGCCCCAAAAGGGAGGCTCATGAAAATGCTACATTAGATAGACTTTGATGAAACCACTTTCATCATGGCTGGTGGCTTGAGTATTTTGCCATCTGGTGGAAAAAATGTGCATTACATATATCTACTGATTAATTTATTAAAGACCATTTTCTGAATGCTAATGGAAAGTTGGCTACCAGCCTGGCATGGGCTGCTTTTGCTGCTACAGCACCTAATGTCAGTGGAGACACCCAGCAAGGGCATACACAGCCTACACCTCTACCACCTGATAAAAGGATAACGTTGCTTAATGGGAAAAGATCTACATAGGAAGTAGGGGTGTTCTTTCATATTTCCTGGAGAATGGTTTAAGTGACTGTGGCTGTATTTTATAGGACTATAGGATAATGACCTGATTTCATACACATATGGAAATTTACTCATTGCCAGATAAAACCCTGCTTAGTTATTGAAGGAATTAATGAAAAAATGAAGTAGCTAATAAAATTTTTTATTAAAAAGAAAGCACAGAATAACAAGGAATAAAATGTAATGAGGTTATATGAGTTTCAGGAAGACTCAAAGATAACAGTTTATTGAATGACAAATGAATGTGAACTATAACATTGTCCATAATACTATGAAATCTGGGTGTGAATTAGGATTGTAAATGGAAATGGGCAGTACCCTTTTTTCCATGCTTAAATCGATATGGCAAATAGCCAACCAGTTATATCTTATTGGTAGATTTTTATGTGCATTTAATCTTTAGAGAAGCAATATTGTATAGTAGAAAGAGGACCATCTTTAATTCAACAAGACCCATATTCGAGTGCTGCCTTTGATACAAACAAGATGGGAATTATAAGTCACTGATTATTTCCAGAACTCTCTGAGGTTCTAAACTGGTTCTTGGTTCTTAATCTTCCTCTCCTTAATTTCTCTCTCTCTCTCTCTCTCTCTCTCTCTCTCTCTCTCTCTCTCTCTCTCTCTCTCTCTCTCTCTTCTAAACCCTATTTGCAGCCCGGCGAAACCTATGGACTTCTCAGAATAATGTTTTCAACACATAAAATGCATAATATTAAAAAAGAAACCAATTAATTTGAAAAAGTTATCAACCTAGTTTTCTCATCCAGGTTCCTGGATACCTCTTCCCCCTGCAATCTCTCCACTAACCCCTGTGTGACCATGGGCTCAGGGTTAAGAACCCCTGCCCTAAATTGTCTATGTTTTGCTGATCTGCATTAGTCGAGATTTTGTATGCTTTGATTTTTTAAAAAATTATGGAATAAAACATAGAACAATAAAAAGATGATTGTCCATAAAACTGCAAATCTACTATGCACAACTTGCTATTCCTTTCAAAAATACAACAAAATTATTATGTAGTTTTCTTTTTCTCTTTCTTCTTTCTCCCCGCTAAAAGGTAGACACAAATGCTAAAAAGTATTATATGCTCCGATTAAATATGATTATACCAACCCAAAGCAAGCAAACAAACCTTTAATGGTGATAGAGTGATGTTAGTTTTTTCCTTCTGTTTTTTGAATCCAAGAAAACTAAGTTTTCTCACCATCTGTTTTTAGTTCTCTCCAACTGAAAAAAGAAACTCCTACACCAAACTGTACATTGACCCAAATTAATGCTAAAAACTGAATTGACATTACATGATAGTTGTGTTTGCCCTGGAGCCAATTATTACACTAAAATAATCATAATGTCAATGGAATGAACTTTGTGACATATTTTAGAGCTGTATTTATGTGAAACCAAATATCTTGAAATGAAAACTGAAAAATGCATCCAAAAAGAAAATATTTCCAAACATTTACATACTTAAGCATGTGTAGGTCAACTATATAACTTTTGTCAAGTTCATTTAGATTTCTTAAAATGCTTATATCAATATAAGAATTTATCATTTGTCAAAATGAAGAATAGTAAGCTTTATTCTAGTGAAAAATGTCCTATTGAAAAGTATTTCATTTCAAAATTTGACATCTTAACCCTTTAAAATTTGAAAATAAAATCATTAAGGACCTTATCTGTAAGAAAATGTCAAGCAATGATAATATGGATCATTAAAGAGATAGTCAACATCTAGAAAAAGAAGTAAGGATTACAAAAATCCCAACATGACTTCTTCAATGACTGTTCTGAGGAATTAAGTTTATTTCATTTTTAAATGGGTTACTAAAATGATAGATGTGGGGAGTGTTTTTGATAAAGTTGACTTTTACTTAAACAAATAATTTGATAAAGGATATTATACTAGTTTGATAAAAATGGAGGTGTGGGCTATAATATAATAAAAATAGATGAATATGGAACTATTTGAAAACTAGGATGCAAAGAATAATTTTTAATAGTTAATAAATGCTTCTTGCTTGCTTAATTGGTTTGTTCAATGCTGACTTGGCATGGGTTGTCTAGCAGAGTCGCTAAGGATAGTCCTGTGCATTTAACATTTTTTGAGTGACTTGGATAAGGGTATAGTTGGCATATGTATCAGAATTGCAGACAGCAGACAGCTGGAAAGCATAGCTACTCACTAGATGACAGTATTCCAAAAAGGTCTTGACAGGCTAGAGCATTGGACTGAATCTCTTAAGACAAAGTTCAATAGTCTTATGCCTTGGTTCAAAAAATCAATTTCACAAGTACAAGATAGAAAAGGGATTGTTGGACAGCAGTTGTGCTGAGAAAGATCTAAGGGCTTTAGTGACTTTCCAGCTCAATGTGGGTCAGTAGTATAATGAGGGAGCAAAAGAAGCCAATGAGATCTTGGGCTATTTTATGAGTTATAGTGTCCAGATTTAAGGAGGTGAAAATTGTTTTGTGCTTTACTCTATTCAGGTCACATCTGGATTATTTTGCTCATTTCTGGGTGCCACAGTTTTAACAAGAATACCAGTAAACTGGAGATCATGCAAAGTTTGACAACAAGGACAAGAAAAGTCCTTGAGTCAATGTTGTATGATGATCAATTAATCAATTATGAGGAGATGTTCAGCCTGGGGAGAAGGAAGCTTAAGGGGGACATAAACCACCTCCCAGTGTCTGATGAACTGTCATATGGAAGCAGGATTAGATTTTTTTCTTTTGGCTCCAGAACATAGAAGGATAAAAGAGTAATGGATGGAAGGTTTTTTTTTTTAAAGGCAAAATTGGGTTTGATGTTAAGAAAAACTTTCTAACAATCAGAACTATCCAAAAGTAGAACAGACACCCCAAGAGATGGTGGCTTCCTCCCCAGTGGAGGTCTTCCAGAAGAGATAATTATTTGTCAAGTATGTTATAGCAGGTATTCCTTTTTGGGGGGTATGGGCTGAACTATCTTGCCACCAGGATACCTTCTAATTAATTGTGTTCATAGAATTCCTTGGTTTGTCTTGGCAGATAAATTCCCAAGTATTTTATATTTTCTACAGTTACTTTAAATGGCATTTCTCTTTCTAACTCTTGCTGTTGAGCTTTGTTGGTCATGTATAGAAATGCTGATGATTTATGTGGATTTATTTTATATCCTACAACTTTACTAAAGTTGTTAATTGTTAATTGTTCCAAGCAGTTTTTTAGTTGATTCTTTAGTATTCTCTAGGTATACCATCATATCATCTGCAAAGAGTGAAAGTTTTGTTTCCTCCTTGCCTATTCCAATTCTTTTAATTCCTTTTTCTTCTCTTATTGCTAAAACTAACATTTCTAGTACAATACTAAATAATTGAGGTGATAATGGACATCCCTATTTCACCCCTGATCTTATTGGGAAAGCCTCTAACTTATCTCTGTTACATATAATGTTTGCTGATGGTTTTAGGTAGATGCTGCTTATTATTTTAAGGAAAGCTCCACCTATTCCTATGCTCTCTAGTGTTTTCAATAGGAATGGATATTGTATTTTGTCAAATGCTTTCTCTGTATCTATTGAGGTAATCATATTATTTTGGTTAGTTTTGTTATTGATGTGGTTGATTATGTTGATAGTTTTCCTAATATTGAACCAGTCTTGTATTCCTGGTATAAATCCCACCTGGTCATAGTGTATTATGCTGGTGATCACTTACTGTAATCTTGCTAATATTTTATTTAAGATTTTTGCATTTATATTCATTAGGGAAATTGGTCTGTAATTTTCTTTCTCTGTTTTGGCTCTGCCTAGTTTAGGTATCAACACCATATTTGTGCCATAAAAGGAATTTGGTAGAACTCTTTACCTATTTTTCCAAATTATTTGTATAATATTGGAATTAATTGTTATTTAAATGTTTGGTAGAATTCACTTATAAACCCATCTGGCCCTGGAGATTTTTTCTTAGGGAGTTCATTGATGGCTTGTTCAATTTCTAATACGGGCTTATTTAAGGATTTTATTTCCTCTTTAATTAACCTGGGCAATTTGTATTTGGTACCTTCCAAATTTATATATATATATATATATATATATATATATATATATATATATATATATATATATACATAGATAGAGATAGAGATAGAGAGAGATATAGAGATAGAGATAGAGATATATATGAATCTGTGATTAAAAAGTCACACTGAATGCTCTCTTTCTCTCAGTTTGAGTTTTCTTCCACAAAATGACTAACATGGGAATTTTTTACATGACTGCACATGTTTAATTTCTATCAGATTGCTTACCATTTCAGAGAGGGGTCAGGGGAGGGAGAGATAGAATTAGGAACCCAAAACTTTTGAAAAAACACAATGAATGTTTAGAATTTTTTTTAGATGTAATTGGAGGAAAATAACATATTAAAAATAACATATTAAAAAAGAAGTCTGGGCATAGGTCTTACATCTTTTATTTGATGTGAGAAATTCATGTATCTTGAAACACATATTGGTTTTTAAATATGTAAATTGAGCATAATCAAATTAAATTCTCACCCAACACCCCACAGGAAGAAAGTATTTTTAATTAAAAGATATGCTGTTGGGAGAATTACTTAGGGACTAAATATTTGTTGAAGCCAATTGAATATTACCATCAGAAAGTCACTATATATAAGAATACAACATGAATAATGGAGAAGTTAATGAAAGCAATTAATTTTGAATTGTATTGAAAGTCAAACTGACCACCTTTAACTCCAAATATGCTATATGATTTACATTTTTTTCAGTCAACCTTCAAATCCACTTAGGTCATTAGCCAGACTTTATTTCTTGGGCAAGACCCTCTCTTCCAAAGTCATCAAGATCACACATATTTAACCTCCCCCTCCAAATGTTTTAGTGTATTTTTAAAATGGCATGTCAAATAGTAAGAGGATAGACATCATGGAAAAAATTAAGAGTAGCACAGAATTCTACCTTCAGGTCTTAAATCAAATGATGTCTTACTCTGTTCTTTAAAAAAAAAAATGCTTCTGGGAGAAGGGATGTAACTATAGCCATAAAATTCTCAGCTTGATTTTAGTAGGAAATTTCTCTCCCTTGACCCCTCCCCTTTCTGAAACCCTAACTCTCTATAGATGTTCATTAGCTAACAGGAAGTCATCTATTACTTCATTTTTTTATTATTACCCTATTCCATTTCATTTGGGATTTCATAATATTTCTCTTTGGCATTGTCAGCTCATCATACGTATAAAGAGATAATTAGATTGCATATCCCAGTGCACAGAATGGGGAAAAAGTGTTGCTCCAAGACACTGCTTCACTAAATTTGCTCTGATTTCAATAACCTCCTCTGAGCATAAGATCATAATTTGTCATTTGGGTCCATTAATCTCCACTGGTTTACTTTGGGGTCAAATGAAACCATATTGATTTAGTGGATTCCAAGATTTACCACAAAGTGTTCTCTACGGACAATGAGATAATGACAACCAAATTATTTCATATAAGCTTCTAAATCATTATCTCACAGAGAGGCTCAGCTTTGGCTGACGTACAAGACTGTATTTAAAATAACTCCTGTACCTCTACTCTATTATTATTTTTGGCAGGGCAATGAGGGTTAAGTGACTGGCCCAGAGTCACACAGCTAGTAAGTGTCAAGTGTTTGAGGCTGCATTTGAACTCAGGTCCTCCTGAATCCAAGGCCAGTGCTTCATCCACTGTGCCACCTAGCTGCCCCCTACTCCATTATTTTTTTATAAAGTAAAATGAATATTTTGAGTCTTATTGACTTTTGAGAGATGCTATGATAAAAGGTACCTTTTTAGTGGTTGTCACCAGCATTATACAAATAATTTAAATGATACAAAGCTGTGTTCATGCACAAACCAGGTTAGGAAAGGACGTAAAGTCAAGTAACTGGTGTCTTTTCAAAAGTACAGTAATTAAATCTCATCAAAAAATTAGTAGCTAACTGACTGCATACAAAATGAAGAATATCCTCTGTACTCTGGTATTTGAGGCCTTCATCAACCTTGTACCAACTTCTTTCTCCAAACTTGTTTCTCTCTACTCTTTACAAGTGCTTGGCTCCAGACAAATCCATCCATTCATTATTCTGTGATCCCACCATATGCATGTTTTGTATGAAATTCACATTCTTTGCCTAGAATACTCTCCCCTTTCATCAGTTTCTAAACTTTTCTTTAAGGCCTACATGGAACCCCAACATAGTGAAATTTCTGACCACACCAGGCAGACATGATTTTTCCCTTTGTCATGTTAATACTATGCATGTATTTTGTCTTAGATCAGTTAGTTCCTTCCTTCCTTTCCCCATACACTCAAATTATTTCTTTTTTTCCATAATTTTGTTTTATTTTCTTTTAATTTTGGGAGGTGAGGTCATTGGGGTTAAGTGACTTGCTCAGGGTCACACAGCTAGTAAGTATCAAGTGTCTGAGGCCAGATTTGAATTCAGGTCCTCCTGACTTCAGGGCAGGGGTTCTATCCACTGCATCACTTAGCTGCCCCTCAAGTTATTTCTCCTTAAAGGAAAATGAGAAACTCAGAAATCCATGATCGCAACCTATTTTTTTTTAAGATAAAATATGCCCTTATATGTTTTCATCACTGCTGTATCCATTATCTGCACTGCTGCATAATTGGAGCACTTGTATCTCAGTCATAGAAATACTCTTGGATAGATCTTAATACATAGTCAGGAGGCACTTGCCAATCTAGTGGATCTCCTTATATCCTCTTATACAATTGAATTATCCCATATATTTCAAAATCGAGTCTCCATCTCTCCTATAGGACCACCACCTCCCTCCAATCTTTCTTTCTTTTTCTTTTTCTTTTTTTTTTGGGGGGGGGGGGGTAAATGACTTTCCCAGGGTCACACAGCTAGTAAGTGTCAAGTGTCTAAGACCAGATTTGAACTCAAGTCCTCCTTAATCCAGGGCCAGTGATTTATCCACTGCACCACCTCCCTGCCCATCCCTCCAATATTTCAATGAATCCCTTCAGATAAAAAATCACTTCCTAATCACATTCTTCAAGCATATTCTACCATATATGCTAGCTCTCTGTATATACTCCCACAATCACCAATTATAGATCTGTCTCTAAACACCAATTGCAAACCTGAGGCTACTTCCCAAGTCATTCAAATTATCCTGGGCATTGAAGATTCCCTTTAACCTCTGCCTGCAGCTGCCCTTTTCCCTTTTGGCCTATCTTTTCCCATTCCCTGACACCTTCCTTAGAATTCTCCTAGCATTATTCTTTTTCTAGTGTTAGGTCATATCATTCAGTGGAAAGAGTACTGTCTGTGGACTCAGAGGACCAGTCCTCAAATCCCACCTACTATATGCACTTAACTCTACTATACTATAACTCATTTAACATCCCAGTGTCTCATAAATTTGGCTTCCTAGCTACAGTAGTAGATAGATAGCTGGGCCTAGGCTAAGATTAATAATACCTTACTACCTGTGTGATCCTGGACAAATCACTTAACCTCTGTCTGCCTCAGTTTCCTTATCTATGAAATGGGGATAATAATAGCACCTATTTCTCAGGGTTCTTGTGAAGATCGAATGGCAAAATATTTGTAAAGTGCTTAGTGCAATGCCTGACAGATAAGAAAGTACTTTTAAAATCCTTGTTTCTACCTCTAAATCTATTATCCTATTTCTCAGGACCACTTGTTTGGCATGTAGCATGTTCCCTGGGTGGGGTGACCCAATATTAGATCACTGTAACCTCCAATGCACTCCCTTCAACAGCCATAAGAAATAGGCGCCCTGTATAGTAAAAATGCTACTTGATGATACTGTTTCAGACACATTTATAAGTGAAAATCTTCCTGAAATAGAATTTCAGTTTTCAAAATCTATAAATATTTAAATTAATAACATTTTAGAGAGATTATTCTTTCACTAAGTGAAAGAAGAAACATAATCAGGTTAAGTGATGTTCACATTTAGCATTTTCTGAGAAATATTCACATAAATGATTTCTCAGGATTTCAGTTTTCTGAACTATTTTTTCTGAATTCATTTCTATCATCAAATGACATTCCTTATCACATAGCACATGTGACTTCTACCACTTGGCATGTGATTTAATGAGAGACCAGGTTGCAGAACCAGTAAATATTCTAGGGGGTGTCAATCATTTGTATTGACCATAGTTTATATATGGTTATCAGGGATTAACAATGATGAGAATAGTAAAATGTGATTCTAAGTGCAGCATATCTGAATCATAGATAGTTTAAATTACTTCTGTGTTTGTGTTTCCAAAGAAATTTACTAGGTGGCAATAGTTAACATGGCACAGAGATGTGAAGTGACTTTCTCACAGTCAATTAGTTTATAAGCAGTGAATCAAGAATTAGAACCCAGGTTTACTGATACCCAATCGCATTTTCTCTTTATTCTGCCTCTAGAAAGAAATGAGGAGGTAATTTATTTTTTTTCTTTTGTTTTTTTGTTTTGTTTTGTTTTGGTTTTTTTGCAGGCAATGAGGGTTAAGTGACTTGCTCAGGGTCACACAGCTAGTAAGTGTCAAGTGTCTGAGGTCAGATTTGAACTCAGGTACTCCTCAATCCAGGGTCGGTGCTTTAACCACTGCGCCATCTAGCTGCCCCCGGAGGTAATTTATAAAGAAAATGAAATGTAGTTTGCACCATCCCCTCTCAAAAACTATGTCCTCATGTTCAGAATGTCATGAATCCCAAGAAGAGTATGAAAAATCTACAAGACAACAAGTATCCAAGGTTATATTTCATCAGACTGAGATTTATATCTCCTCTTGTTTAAATTCGTATACCAATCAACCATTCTTAATTCTAGTGCCTTCCTTCCACTAATTATTTCCTGTTTTATGTAGTATACAGCACACATATTGTCTCCTCCATTAGATTGTTAACTGCCTCTGCCTTTTGCCTTGTTTTGTATCCCCAGCCCATAGCACGGTGCCTGGCACATAGTAGGGACTTAATAACTGTTTGTTGATTGATATTACAGCTAAGGAATTGTTACAAGCACTACAGCTTCTTTATAGCTCTTATTTAATAAGATAGAAAATGAAATCATTTCTAAAATATTGCCTTTGTTAGTATGTGACTTGGTCCATGTTATCATTAACACAAGCTTTAAAGGGGTAGTTGGTGGTGGGGTTGAGGGTTATCCCCTCATTCTCTTGATAAATTTCTCATTCCAGTTCTTGAATGTATTTGCATTGGCCATTTAAAAGATGAGATTACAGAGTTAGAAATATTAAATCATAATAACATTAGCCTCTTTAACTTTCAACCATATGCATCCTTACATTTACTTTTACTTTGCAAAGGGCAAAATTAAGGCACTACCAACACATGAACAGATCTGATGACTTATTTATGAAATGAATGAGAGAAGAGCTTGTTGTTCACCTGTCTAATAGGCATTATATCTCACAGAAACTCCAGACTAACAGGATATTCGTTACAGAAAAATAGAAAAACCACTCCTAAGTTTCAGTGAAAATATGGAAGTTATCAACATTCTTATGGAATTCTGTTGGTGATTTAGTTACTGCCTGTCAGCAATGTGGGCACTCAAGTGCTCTGAAACAGTAATCTACTAAATGGAACCCATATAGTCTAATAGCTCTTACAAATGATTGTTCTCCTCCAGTCCCCAAGAAAGGTCAGATTTATGCTGGTTAAAGAGGAAAGCATGCTAATTTCATTTACAATAAAAGCCATAATGGGAGAAAGCAGGGTGCCCATTACTCAAATACTCTAGGTACCTGAACATTTGCTACTTCCTGGAGTTTCTGCTCAACTTAGGCCTAGATATTTCAGTCCAAATCCTTGTCAGGAACAAGAAAGGGGATGGATCACTGGCCCTGTTTGTTTGAATTAAGCTGCCTAATTCCCTATGACCATCCCTGACATCCCTGGGCATTTGGTCCTTAACTTGTACTTAATCTTTAATATCCCTTCCAACTCTCTTTCTGCTTTCCACTCACTCACAATAACCTGGATTTATCATTCCAACATAAGCACTCTTATTTCACTGGTCCTGAATCTGGATGGGTGCTATGGACTGTGCTATTCAGGGCCGGAATTCAGACTCTATCTTTCAACTGTGAATTCCTCTTTTGAAGCAGCTCAGGAGGGAAGTGAGAAGGTAGATTGGAGGTTTGGCAGTCATCTGCATAGACATGATCATTCAAGCTGCAGAAAGAAAAGAGAAGTAGAACATATCCCTGAGGTATGCCCATGCCTAGGAGGTAGGACATGGGGCAGTGATTCAGTAAAGGAGATGGAAGGAATAGTTGGACATGAAGGAGAACTAAGAACTGCATTACAAAAAACCCCAAAAGATAAAATATGCGAGAAAAGAGCAATCAACCATGACAAATGCTACAGAGGTCACTAGAGAAGTCTGAGACAATGTAAGAGGTGAAGTAATAGATATAAGGTGCCAGATCATTGGTAACATTGGAGAGAGTACTTTCAGTTAAGTGTTGGTGTAAGAACATAGATTTCAGAGTGGGAGGTAAGGAAGTAGAGTCAATGAGTTGATGTGTTTTTATAGGAATTTGGTTGTAAAAGGACAGTGTCATGGGGTAATAGTTTGAGGATATGGCAGGTTCAAATGAAAGCTTCTTAAGAATAGGGGAGATCAGGGCAGCTAGGTGGTGCAGTGGATAAAGCACCAGCCCAGGATTCAGGAGGACCTGAGTTCAAATCCGGCCTCATACATTTGACACTTACTAGCTGTGTGACCCTGGGCAAGTCACTTAACCCCCTTTGCCCCATAAACCCCCCAAAAAAACAAAACAAAAAAGAACAGGGGAGATCTGAGAATATTAATAGTGGCAGAGAAATATCCAGTGGACAGAAATTAAATATTTGAGAGAGGGTGAGTCTGATCAAAAGAACAAGTTCCTGCAAGAAATAAGAGGGAATAGTATCAATGGCACAAAACCAAACTGGGGCACAAATAAATACTTCTCCTTAGTATGGAGAAGGGATACCACTTCATCTGAACCTGAAGGAAAGGAAGAGAGAATGGGGAATTACATTAAGAGAATTCAAGGTGGAAAGTTAGGGCAAACAAAGAGCTCATGACAGATGTAAAATATTAGGTGTGATTCCCCACTGAGCAGAGGTGGAAGGGTCAAGAAGTGATGTAGAGGGATTCGAGAGAAAGTTTTCAAGAGACACTGGGAGGAATCTGATAGAAAATCAATCAGAGAGGCACAAAAGGAATTATCACATAGCAGCATAGGAAACAATTGACAATAGATAGTACAGATTTGTCAACACAATTGTGTTTTTAGTATCTGTATAGAAAAAGAGAGGCTGTTTCTTTGGGCTAATTCATGGCTGGGGTTTGGAAAGCCATGAGAAGTGATAAGGGGCCAAGGCATTCACTGGTAAAGAAAGGTCAATGTCAACTTCAGCTGGTTACATATAGAATCAAATAAACTGATGGTTCAAGTTTGCCATTACAAAGATACTGTCAGGCAAGATGCAGCAATGGAACTTCTTGATGTCCAGGACAGGACTTTGTCCAGTAATACAAGTTAACCCTCTTGTAAGATATGATCCTGACTATCCAGAAGACCTATCATACTAGATACACTGAGCCCATCCGACCCCTTTCTGTCTAATTACAATGAAAGTATTTCATATTTTCATTGAAATTTTGAAGTAGTTTTTCTATTTTTCTATCATAAATACCCCGTTGGCCCAGAGTTTTGTGAGATATAGTGCCATAAAGAATTTCTCATTCTATCTCTCTCTCTCTCTCTCTCTGTTTCTGTGTCTCTCTCTGTCTCTCTATCTCTCTGTGTCTCGCTGTCTCTCTCTCTCTCTCTCTCTCTCTCTCTGTCTCTCTCTCTCGGCTGAGGTGAGATATCTCAGTTCTAGTGGGAGAGCTCATGTACTCTGCATATTGTCTGGTATATTCTCATTTTTATAACTTCTCTGATTCTGGTTTTGATTGAATGGGAATAAATAAGACACCATACCTAAACACTTTAAAATATACCATATAAATATTATTTATTATTACTAATATAGATCCTTTTTTGCCCTGTTGGTAACAATTGAAGAGAAACAAATGACACAAAGATTGGGGTTTACCCTGATCTCTTCTCCTCTGATATCTTTTCTCCAGGTGACCTTTATTAATATTTCCTAGGCCTTTCCAGGGAGCCTTAATTTCATAATGCTGTTCTTAGAGTTGTGCCTTTTCTACAAAGTAGTAAAACACTGAATTTGAGTCAGGATTTTGATTTCAAATCATTAAAAAAAAGCATCTCACCTTGGAGAACTTGGGTTTCCTCACCTGTAAAAATAAGTGTGATGTTCCTTATACTACCATGGGTTATCATAAGGGAAGCACCTTGAGGTTTTAAAGCCCAAGCTGAATGGGAATTGTTACTGAGAGAGCTAGGGGGTACAGTGGATAGAGCTCCAGGTGTGGAGTCAAGAAAACCTGATTTCCAATCTGATCTCAGATACTTGCTAGCTATGTGAACTTGAGCAAATCATTTAAAACATCTGCCTCAGTTTCTACATCTGTAAAATGTGAATAATATTACTGAACTCCCAGGGTTATTTTGAGGACAATATGAGTATAACACAAGTTTAATAAAGTGCTTTGCAAACCTTAAGGTGTTCCATATTAATGCTAACAATTTTTCCATTATGAAATACAGCATGGAAACAATGATAGATGGCTGGGCTTCTCAACAGGAAAGCAGCTCTGTGGTCACTAGAAAGTGAGTAAACCTTTCAAAGCCCAGTGTCATATAGTGAAAAGAACATTGTACTTGTAGACATTGGAGTTGAGCTTGAATTCCAGCTTTGCTGCTCACTTGAGAAAACCATTTAATCTCTCTTAGATACAGTTTCTTTATCTGTAAAATGAAGAGATTGGATTAAGGGCCCTTACAGCTCTAGATGTATGATTCTTCTCTCTAAATTTGTAAATTACAGATAAGTCAGTGACAGGTCTCACGGGGTCATAGGTTTGTAGATATATAGACAGAACATCAGATATCATCTGTGAAGGGAGTTTTCCACATTCAAAATTCTCCACACTGTTGAAAAAAAAGGCCCTGATATCTATCTCTACACTCCATCACACTTTACACACACCCACATGTGCTTGCACACACACATTCACACATACGCAGACATACACACTTGAGTCTGCGGGCAACCATCTTAAAACTAGATTTCCTAGAAGTATAAATGACTGACCTGACACAAGCAAGACGTAAAGGAAGGTTTATTTAGCTTGTAAGGCTACAGTTGTCATGCACAGGTCAAAGCTATATGTTTATAGTTCTGGTACATAACTGACCATTATCTCTCCTTCCTTCTTCAAAGACACAGACACATAATGATAGCCTTATAGCTTATAATGGCAATGGAGAATCTGTCACTCTGAAGAACCAACCCACCCTTGCCACTGATTCATAAATCCCCATATTAGATATTGCCATCTTGAAATTCAATCTTCTCCGCAGTGTTTGTCCTCTCCCTTGTAAGTTGTCTAGGTCGGACCATAGCCTACCACCATACTGTACCTGAGATGTCTTGACTGATGCTTGGATGGGACTAAAGCAAGATCCAGCTATTGAGGAGGATAGTGGCCATTGGAGTTGTTGTGAAAGTGATCTCAGTGAGTCTACAAGATATGAAGTTTTATCCTGATAATTTTATTCAACTACAATGATCAATCACTTTATCCACTGAACATCAAACATAAAAGAATGTAATAAGATAATGACTTGTCCCAGGAACATTTCTCTCTGATCTCTCTAGAACATAGGCAAAAGGAGAAGAATGAGAACAATAGTCATTATAATGAGACAGTAGAGGAAAAAGTTGATTGGTAGCTAAAGGAACTGAATTTAAATTCTGGCTTTGCCATTTATAGTCTATGCAACCATGGACAACTTCTCTGAGCTTTGGGGTGAATTCTCTGGGCCTCATCTTTAAAGCAAAAGGGTTGGACTTGAGTGCTAGGTTTCTTGTAGCTCTGTGATCACATGATTCTGATGAAAGATCATCATTTCAGAGCCAGGAGGAACCTTAGAGGCCAATCCCCTTGCTTCATAGATGAGGAAAAAGGTCACAATGTAGTAAATGATAGAGATGGGATTTGAACCCAGATCTCCTGCCTCCAAACTCAGCTCCCTTTGCACTGTGGCACAACAGTAATTACAGCAAATAAAACATTTTGTATATATTTAATTTGATCTCAAAATGAGCCTGTACATTAAGTGCTGGAGATATCATTATCTCCATTTTTTAGGTAAAACAAAACAAAACTGAGGTTCTATCATTGGAGAGTTACTTTAGGATTGTTTTTTTTCCCTAACCTAGTGACTTATTTGGAGTGTTACAAGCCACCCTAACAGATCGAGTGCTACTGATATATGAATTTTTTCTTGTAAAAGTGAGGTCAAGTGATACACTAAACTTGTATCATTACTGATACTGCCATTACTTTCATTATGGATATTAACTGTATATTGAAACTGCAAGCACATTCTATAGTTTGGAAGACTCTTTTCCTAAGTAAAAGAACATTATTTTTTGGCAGCTAGGTAGTACAATGGTTAGTACTCTGGCCCTGGAGTCAGAAAGACCTTATCAAATTTAGCCTCAGACACTGGTAAATTACTGTATGACCCTGGGCCAGTCACAAACTCTGCCTTAGTTTCCCCAACTGTAAAATGGAATAATAATAGCACTTACCTCCCAGTGGTGTTGTGAGGATTCAACAAGATTATATTTGTAAAGTACATAGCATAGTTCTAGGCACATAGTAGGCCCTTAATAAATACTTATTCCCTTCTTATTAAATATAGTTCAGTGTAATCCTTTTTGATTGAACATTGA
Organism: Dromiciops gliroides; assembly: GCF_019393635.1. Taxonomy (NCBI): domain Eukaryota; kingdom Metazoa; phylum Chordata; class Mammalia; order Microbiotheria; family Microbiotheriidae; genus Dromiciops; species Dromiciops gliroides. The sequence goes on from NC_057866.1 coordinate 57,104,535, forward strand.
GTGAAGGATTTGTTTTGGCTAAAACAAATCATGTAGCCTCCAAAATTTGCTTGCAAGAATGCAGCAGAATTTCCTTATTTTATCTCCTAACTTCATCAAAATATGGCCCCTTCAATCATACTAAGGTAACCACTTCCATCAAGGTTTTTCAGAAGATATTTATCAGTATGCATGCCATACAAACTGTGCATCCTAAAATAAGTACAATGGCTCTGGAGTAGGAGGAACTGGGTTCAAATCCTTCTCATGCTTACTATGTGACCTTGGGCATGTTACTTAACCTCTCATGGTCAATTTTTTCATGGGTATTTTGAGAAGATTTGACTGTATGGCCTCTGAGATCTCTTTCAGCTATGATTCAATGATTCAATGAGGTTAAGGCTAATTAGCACTCAGAAAAGATAGTCTAAGAGTTCAGTAGCTCAATAACTGGTATATTAGGGCTCTTGAATCTTCAAGGACCCTTGAAGAATGGGGGTTTTCCTGACAACGTTAGACATCTTAATCAGAGGTTTGTCATGATATAAGCAAGAGCAACACAATCCTAAACCACACTGCTGCCAAAAACTTAACCTGTGACTCTCATACAAATACTTGTACTTATACTAGCCTGAGAAGGATTGGGCTGGAGCAGAAGAAACTCTGTGGGTCCTGAGATGTGTGTCCTTCATCTGCTTAGAAGAACTCTTAGGTTGTTTTGTGTGTGTGTGTGTGTGTGTGTGTGTGTGTGTGATGGAGCCCTTGGGCAGTCTGGTGATGCCTATGAGCCCCTTCTCATAATAATGCTTTCAAATGAATTAAATTACAAAGGAAACCAATTATTCTGAAATAGTTATCCAGATATCATCATCCATGAGATCTAACTGGCTCTACAACATTTTTATCCATCAGTAAAAAATAAGTATTTATTATCCACCTTCTAAATGCCAGGCATTCTCCTGGCCCTGGAGATATAAGTACAGTAACTTTCCTCCATTGACTCAACTAAAATATATGTGACATATACATTTGACTTTGCTTTCACCTTTGAATGGTGCAGGTATAATGTTTGCCATGTAACTATTCATTCAGAGAACATTAACTGTTAACTGCTAGGGAACGGCAAGAGAGCATGAACTTTCTAGCCTTTGGAATTGGCCAGAAAAGTGTTGAAGGTGAGATTTGGACCCAAATGTCTCCTGACTCCCAATATACCACTCATGACCAAATAATGTTTCCTCCTTTTAAAATGAATTTATTATTTATTTTTAACATTCTTTCATTTTTGAGTTCCAAATTCTCTCCCTTCTTCCCACCTTTCTCCGACCCACTGTAAAATCATGTAAAACGTATTTCCATGTTAGCCATCCCCCCCCCAAAAAAGCAAAAAGAAATAAATAACATGAGAAAAATTATACTACAACAAGCACTCAGAGCTCATTAGTTCTCTCTCTGGAGATAGCACTTTTTTCATCATGTGTCCTTTGGAACAGCTTTGGATCATTGCATTGATCAGAGCAGCCAAGTCTTTCACAGTTGGTCATCATTATAACATTGCTGTTATTGTGTACAATGATCTCCTGGTTCTCACTTCACTTTGCATCAATTCATCTAGATCTCATTTAGGCTGTTTCTTAAGAGTCAGGGTCCAGGTCTCACTCTTCTCTTCAACCCCACTGAACCTAGTACAAAGCTTTGCACATATAAGGTTCTTGATAAATATGATTTAACTAAAATTAAACTTCTAATTGGTAAAGGGCTGGAAAACATGACTTTGGCTTTATCTTCTTGCCTATGTAATTCTTAATTCAAGGCAGGACATTGATTTCCAATAAGAAAACCATGAGCAGGCTATTTTATTCCCCATTTCCAAGGCCAAGCTACTGACTAGACAATATTAATGGCATTTCTAAAAGAAGGCAACTTGCTTTTAGGTGGAAACATCTTGCTGGCACTCTTATCACATTAAATTTGAAAATAAAAAAAGCCATTTTGAAAGCATTTGGATTAAAATAGATTGAGTAATAATCTTGTACACAGACACTATTGGTTTATGTTTATAATGAAAGAAGAAGCTCTAATGTAGTAAACTACATATCAAGAGATTGCTTCAGTCATTATCTTACCTGTGGTTATCTCAGAGTTAAGGAACTCTCTTGTTATCCTGTAAATCATGTTGAGGAATTGGAGGACATATCACCTTGAAAATGTTTTAAGATGTTTTCAAAACAAGATCCCAAAGTTAAGCTTTCTTAAAATTCAGTGTGCTATGGCAATTTGTGGCTGTTCCTAAAGATTTGCAACTCACTTTTTTCCCTCCTCAAATACAGAAAAATAAATACAATAACATAGGTTTTTTCACTTATGGACTAGTTGGCTATTCAGCAGGAGGTAGGCATCAACAATTTTAGTGAATACCTGCATGATTACTGAGTGTTAAATGCCATCCTTGGTTAAGTGTCTGAAATTTCATTTGCTTCAATCAGTAGATGTTTGTGTGTGCATATGTAGTGTAGCTTGAAAACCTACCCAAGTATAGAATAAATAAAATGACAAATAAGGCTTGTCAAAAAGGGTCAGGTAATTTGAGGGACACAAAATGTTGTCTACCTACTCAGAAATTCCTTGTGCATGGTCCTGAAATAGATCTGAATTTTCCAATATTAGAGCCATTTCTTTGTGTAAAGTATTATATCCATAAAATCTTTATTAAATGCATGCGATTCAGTTTTGTTTTTTAAAAAATCCTTTATTAAATACTTCCACATTATCCAACTGGCATGAATTAATTGACTTTTCATAGAAGAATTGAAAAAATTGAGAGCCTTGGGGAGAGATTTTTGGGGGTAGAGGTAAGAAAAGAGGACATGTTCTTTGCCTTTATGTATTTGAGAGACTATCATGTGTGCAACTATGTGTTCCAGTAATCCCAGAATGCCCACAAATGTGTGTTTTAGAACAGAGACTCTGGGGAAACTGTTTCTTGTGTGGCAGGGCTATACATGGAAGAGGGATTCAATTTATTCTTCTTGGTTCCAGAGTCTAGAGCTAGCCTCGATGGGTAGAAGTTTCAAGTAAGTGAATTTCTATTTCTGGTAAGGAAAGAATATTCAAGTCTTAATTGTTTCTCACCTAAACAATTGTGCAAGCCTTCTAATAAGTCTCTATATTTGCCCTCTTTCTTTTCCAATCTATTTTCCATACAGCAGCCAAATGAAGTTACTCTCTGCTTTGGGACTCATAATATAGAGTGGAGCACCTTGGTATAGTATAGCAAATATAGAGGACATTCCACACTTGCCTAGCTAATTATATGTGTATGTCCTTAGAGCAGCCTAGATTATGCCTCACAGCCAGGGATGTGCTAAATATTTAACAAATGGCTCTCTAAAAATAGATGTACAAGACATAAGTTTAATGTATTATTGATGTTTTCTCCATGACTTCATTAGGTCTAGGTAATCAACAGAGCAATAAATCAAGCCTTGATTTCTAGTGTTTGTCAATTTCCAAGGTATAAATGCTCACATTGAAAATTTAACAATCAGCTCTACAATGTTATCTGGGCTCCAGCACACCCATATAATCACAGCCATTTATCTACCCAAGTTATCTTGCCATCTGCCCTGATACCTTGGATATAATAATTGTGGTGATGGTGATATTTATGTTGTGTTTTAAGGTATACAAAACACTTTACAAATCTCTCATTTGATTCAAAACAACACTGGAAAATGAGTATTACTATTCCCATTTTACAAATGAGGAAACTGAGGAAGTCAGAGGTTAAGTGACTTGCCTAGGATAACACAGCTAGTAAGTAGCACGCTCGATTTGAGGTCACGTCTTCCTGACTCAAGGTCTAGTGTACTATCCACTGTGTCATCTAGCTGCCTATTATACCTATATACCTTTGCCCCACTTTGTACCTCTTGCTCTGGGCACAGTAACCTGAAAAATGTGACTGTTTTTAGAAAGGGCATGTCAAGTAACAGCCCTGTAGATCAAGTCACCATATACCCCCTTCTTTCCCCTGACACCACCCAGAGTAAGGTCCTCATTAACTCATTCTTGGACTGCTGCAGTAGCTTTATAGTAGGTGTCCCTGACTCAAGTCTCTCCTCAGTATAATCTAAGCTTCACTCAGCTATCAAAGTATTCTTCTTAAAGCACATGTCTGAATATGTTACACCCTCTTCCCCACTCCTCCATCACCCTGTTATTCAACAAACTCCTGTGATTGCCTATCACTTGTAGGATCAAATATGAAAGTCTCTGGCTTTTAGGGTCCTAAGTAACTTGGGCCTTTTCTACCTTTTCAGTTCTCTTACACTTTCCTGACCCTCTCCTTCCCATACCCAACATAATCTGTGATGTAATGACACACTGGCTTTCTTGCTCTTTACATGCAACACTTCATCTTTGGACTCTATATTTTTGCTAGCTATCTCTCATCCCTAAAATCATCTCCCTCCTCATATTGGTTCCTGGTTTCCTTGCCTTTCTTGATCTACCAGCTGACATCCCATCTTCTTCAAACAAACTTTTGTGAGCCAAGATGGCAGAGTAAAAGTAGCAACTCAGCCAAACTCTCCCAACATTCCCCTCCAAACAACTTTGAAATAATGCATGAAATAAAATTCTGGAGCAGCAGAGCCATCAAAAAGTCAAGGTGAGAAATTTTCCAGCCTAAGACAATTTAGGAGGTTGGCAGGAGAAGCCTGAAGTAATACAGCAGGAACACCAATTTGGTGGCAGGAGGTTGGAAGTAGCTGTGATAGTGAAAGAAGCAGCTTTTGGAGCTGGAAGGAGGGAATGAGGGTGGCCAACTGGTCCAAATTATACCTGAATTAAGAGCACAGGGTAACCAGGAAAGCAATGACCACATCTCTCTCAGGAAAGCCACCCTGGAAGCACTGGCAACATGCAGACCATCAGAACTATCTCTGAAGCTTAGTACAGTGCCTAACTACCACCAAAACAGCAGAGCACAACTTTATTTATTTTCATTTTTTTCTCCCATTAAGTTTTATTTTATCAAATTACATGTAAATAGAAATTTTGACATCAAATTTTTAAAAAAAACTTTGTGTTCCAAATTCTCTTCCTTCCTCCCTCCCCCACCCAGAAACTCAAGCAATTCAATATACGCTATACATGAATAGTCATGAAAAACATTTCCACATTAGCCAGGTTGTGAAAGAAAACAGACAAAGACAAAACTTCAGATAAAGGAACTAACAAACAAACAAACAAAAATTATGCTTCAACCTGTATTCAGACACAATCAGTCCTCTCTCTGTAGATGGACTGCATTTTTCATAGGACCTTCAGAGTTGTCTTGGATCATTGCATTGCTGAAAATAAGCAAATCAACCACAGCAGAGCATCTTACAGTATTGTTGTTATTTTGTATACAGTACATTTCATATCGCATCAGCTCATGTTGATCTTTCCATATTTTTCTGATAACATCCTGCCCATCATTTTTTATAGTAAACTACATTTATATAGTACTTTAAGGAGAGATTTCCTTACAATAAACCCATGAGGTTGATTCTTGTAACAATGGTAATAGATAACATTTATATAGTACCTTTTACCTGGCAAAGAATTTTCTTCACAATAGCCTAGCAAAGTAAGTACCATACATTTTATCATCATCATCAATCAGTTCCCATCATCATCATCAATCCATCCTCATTGTCATCAATCAATCCCTATCTTCATCCAAATAATCAATGATTGAATCACCATCATCTTACATTACTCTCGCCTGCAAGAGGCTAAAATTAGAAAGCCTTGCATGACTCCTTCCATGCCCCGGGGCCTGCAAGCCTTGGCGAGCCCCCCCCCCCCCACACACACACACACACACGAAAGTCTCAGGCCACAGGGCTCGGGCCTGGGGCCCAGCTGGCCTTAGGAACAGCCCCTGGGGGAGCCAGCAAATTAGCTTGGTGTGTGTGGATGGTCTGCCCCAGGTTTCTGAAAGAGAAGGGTTTTTTAAAAGCAGCAGGAGTAGTAAGAGGGGGAACGTAGGGTGAAGGGGGGACGGGTGACCAGGGAAGGAGATGGGTGGAAATAAGAAGAGAGTGACTGGGCACAGAGCAGAGGGGAGACAGGAGTGAAAGTGGTAGCAGCAGTGGCCAGCCACACCCACAGAGAGGGAGTGAACGAGAGTTCACGGCAGCAGGAAAGTTAAAAGAGAAGCAGATCAAGTTCACAGGTCGTATTTCTTGCTTTTCTTTGTCCTTATTTCTACATTTATTCACATCAATAAACCCTGTTTTTTGCTTTAATTGAAAGGAGGCTTTTTAATCTTGTCTCTTGTTAGTCTGGGAGAAGCAGTTGGGGAGGGGCAGGCCCTTACAAATTGGACCACAAAGGGCTTAACAAACCTGGGGGATCTTTTAAAATCCACCTTACAGATTGGAAGCTCCAGCCAGGAGTTTACAGATTGGTGAGGCAGCTACTAGCCTACAGATGACAAGCCAGTTATAGTTTTACATGCCTCTGCTTCCAAATTTATTTTTTCACAGTTACTATTGTTAACTGTTTCTATCTTATTCCCTTTCCCATAATATTTGCTCTATTTTCTATCTTCTTTAAGCCTATCCCTCCTCAAAAGTGATATGCTTCTGACAACCCCCTCCCCCAATCTGCCCTTCCTTCTTTCACCCCTTCCTCCTTATCCCCTTCCCCTCCTACTTTCCTACAGGGTTAGATAGATTACTCCACCCAATTGAGTGTGTATGTTATTCCATCCTTGATCCAACTCTGATGAGATGAAGGTCTTTGAGCCAATTCTGATGAGCGTAAGGCTCATTCACTGCTCTATTCCTCCCCCATCTCTCCCCCTACTCCATAAGCCCTTTCCTGTTTCTTTCATGTGGGATTTCACCCAATTCTACCTCTCCCCTTCCCCCCAGTGAATTCCTCTCACCCCTCAATTTCACCCTAAAGATATCATCATGGGGCACCTAGATGACACAGTGGCAAAGCACCCACCCTGGACCCAGGAGGACCCAAGCCCAAAGCTGGCCTCAGACACAAGACATTCATCCACTGCACAACCCCAAGTATGTCACCCAACTCCAACCACCCCACAAAAAATATAAACAAAAAATAAATGCTTTATAGATATCCTCCTTTCATAATCAATTCTCACCTGTGTCCTCTATCTAAATTTATTTCTATAATCTGCCCTAATACTGAGAAATTTCTTATGAGTTAGACATATCATCTTCCCATGTAGGAATGTAAAGAGTTTAACCTTTTAATATCCCTCTTAATTTCTTTTTCCTGTTTACCTTTTTATGCTTCTCTAGGGTCTTGTATCTGAAAGCCAAATTTTCTATTCAATTCAGGTCTTTTCATCATGAATACTTGAAACTTCTCTTTTTCATTGAAGTCCCATTTTTCCCCTGAAAGATGATACTCAGTTTTGCTGTGTAGGTGATTCTTGGTCGTAATCCCAATTCCTTTGCCCTTTGGAATCTGATCTTTTAATGTAGAAGCTGCTAGATCTTGTGCTATCCTTATTCTGGCTCCATTGTATTTGAATTGTTTCTTTTTGGCTGCTTACAATATTTTCTTCTTGACCTGAGAGCTCTGGAATTTGGCTATAATATTCCTGGGAGTTTTCATTTGGGGATCTCTTTCTGGAGGTGATTGGTGGATTCTTTCAATTTTTCTTTTCCCTTCTGCTTCTAGAATATCAGGGCAATTTTCCATGACAATTTCCTGGAAAATGATGTCGAAACTCTTTTTTTGGTCATGGTTTTCAAGTAGGCCAATAATTCTCAAATTAACTCTCCTGGATCTATTTTCCAGGTCAGCTGTTTTTCCAAGGAGATATTTTACATTGCCCTCTATTCTTTTATTCATTTGGATTTGCTTTTTTGTGTCTTGATTTCTCATAAAGTCATTAGCTTCTACTTGCTCAATCCTAATTTTTAAGCTATGATTTTCTTCAGAGAGCTTTTATACCTCCTTTTTCATTTGGCCAATTTGACTTTTCAAGCAGTTGATTTTTTCTCATGACCCTCCTGTATCATTCTCATTTCTCTTTCCATTTTCCCCTCTACTTCTCTTACTTTGTCTTCAAAGTCCTTTTTGAGTGCCTCTATGGCTTGAGACCAATTCATATTTTTCTTGGAAGTTTTGGATGTAGGAGCCCTGACATTGCTATCCTCTTCTGAGGGTGCACCTTAATCTTCCTTGTCACTAAAGAAACTTTCTTTGGTCCTCACCTTTCTCTTTCTGCTCATATTGCCTGTCTTTTACTTGAATTTTAATTCCTTCTTAAAGTGGGGCACTGTTTCCAGGCTGCACTGTCCCAAGCTTCAGGGGTTCCCAGGTGGTACAATTTAAGGAGGGGCAGGTTCTTCACTTGCTTGTCCTGTTCACTGGTCCAAAGATATCGCCAGGCCAACTTGCTAATTAACCAGGCAGCAAAACTTTGTGGGCTGTGATTGTTAACTTTGTTGAGCCTGTGACTGTCCCCCACCTGGGTCAATGCCACTTAAGTCTACTTCCTGGTTCCCATCAGAGATAAAACATCCAAGTTACACCTGTAATCTCCACACAGCCAACTGCTCAGCTCTCTCACCAGACTGTGAGCTTAGTTCCAGAAGACACTGGTGCTGCAGCTGTTTTAGAGACTCATGGGGTCTCTTTCTCTGGCAAGGTCTGCCTGAGACTGGATATCTCTCAGTGTGACCTCAGCGGTTGGACTCCACTCCTGTCCCAGCACAGCAGCCCCCTCCTGCTAACCTTCTAAGCCATCTTTCACTGGAAAATGATCTCAGCTCATTCTTTTGTGGGCTCTGCTGCTCCAGGAATTGTCCTAGGGCATTATTTGGAGGGTTTTTGGAGCAATTGTGTTTTGAATTCTGAGAGCTTACTGATTTTCCTCTGCCATTTTGGCTCCACCCAGAGCACAACTTTAACAAAATGTTCAAAGTTAAGGAATAGCCTGGGAAAACAAGTAAACAACAAAAGAAAAAAACCTTGACAATAAAAAAGCTACAATGTTGTCAGTGAAGATCAAGACACAAATGCAGAAGATAACAATGTAAAAACAACTATAAGCAAAGCCTCAAATATATTTTTTAAGTGAGGCAATTGGGGTTAGGTGACTTGCTCAGGGTCACACAGCTAGTAAGTGTTAAGTGTCTGAGGCCAGATTTGAACTGAGGTACTCCTGAATTCAGGGTGCCACCTAGCTGCCCCTTCAAATATTTTTAAAAACTTGAATTTGGTACAAGTCTAAGAATTTCTGAAAGAGTTAAAGAAAGGGATGAGTGGTAGAGGAAAAATTGGGAAAATAAATGAGAGTGATGTAAGAAAATTATGAAAACAGAATTAACAGCTTGGTAAAAAAAATACTGAATAAAATAATGCCTTAAGAAGCAGACTTGGTCAAATGATAAAAAAAAAACACAAAAATTCACTGAAGAAAAGAACTTTCAAATATAAGACTCAAGATAAAAAGATCAACATAAAAAAGAAATAAGGGATTTATTAAAATTAAATTGTTTACTATTTATGTTCCTATGTTGGAACATGTTACATGTAACTCTCATTATTAGGGCAGTTAGACTGAGTCCACACCGTCAGAGGGTTAATTGTGTTGGGATAATCGAGAAAAAAATAAAGTGAGAAAGAGCATTTGGGAAAAAGGAAAAGGGAGAGAAATACTGGGGGAAAGTATCTCACATAAAAGAGTCATGCAAAGAAGAACTTTTCTATTGGAGGTACAAAAGAAGGGTGTGGTGGGCAATTGTTTTCCCTAACTCTCATCAGAATTGGTTCAAAGAAAAAAAAACATATATACATACTCAGCTAGATATAGAAATTTATCTTACCCATGTGACATATGAAAAGTCTGAGAGACATAATTTCTGGAAAATTAACAATCATTCTCTTAATTATGGCTAGCAAATAATTAATAAAATATGGTCAGCGGCTTTCTCTCATAAACAAAAAATGTCTCCTGGAGAACATTTGATGCTTAAAAAGGCTTTGGAAAAGGTACTATACCTAAAGGAAGAAATCAACTCTGGTTGGTTAATAATAAATGAGGGATCATCCAACCATTCTGGAGAGCTATTTGGAATTATGCCCAAAGGGCTATAAAGCTGTGCATACCCAGCAATACCACTTTTGGGTCTTTTTCCCAAAGAGATCATGGAAAAGGGAAAAGGATCCACACGTACAAAAATATTTATAGCTCCTCTTTATGTGGTGGCAAGGAATTGGAAGTTGAGGGTATGCCCATCAATTGGGGAATGGCTGGACAAGTTGTGGTATATGAATGTAATGGAATACTATTGTGCTGTAAGAAACAATGAGCAAGAGGGGTTCAGAGAAACATGGAGGGTCTTTCATGGGCTGATGATGAGTGAGATGATCAGAACCAGAAGAACATTGTACACAGTATCATCAACACTGTGTGTTGATCTACTGTGATGGACTAGATTCTTCTCACCACTGCAATGGTACAGAAGAGTTCCAGAGGACTCATGATGGAAGAGGATCTCCAAATCCAGGGAAAAAAAGAAAGAACTGTGGAGTATAGATGCTGATGGAACCATACTATTTCTTTTATTTTTCTATTTTGAGGTTTTTCTTCATTGCTCTGATTTTTCTCTTAAAACATGACTAATGCAGAAATATATTTAACGCTATTATATATATATAACCTATATTGGATTGCCTGCTGTCTAGGGGAGGGGGGAGGGAGAAAAATCTGAAATTGGAAAGCTTTTATAAACAAAAGTTGAGAACTATCTTGACATGTAACTGGAAAAAAATAAAATACTTTTATCAGAAAAAAATAATCAATGAGGGAGTAGACATATTAATGAAGAGGTAAGCAAACAGTCTTCAGCTCCTTCTACTGAGACCATGACATGATCATGAGACTCAGCTGTCTTCTTCAGTATGTACAAAAGAATCCATCTCTACCTGGACAACTTTGGCTGGTTTTCTTCTTCATAAACTAGGTTAACCTAAATTCTAATGGAGGGTTCCAAGGATAGGGGCTTATTTCCCAAGGGCCAGATCTCACCTAGATTAGATTCTGTTTGTGAGGTTTTATAGTTGGTTTGGGGTCCCACCCAAGGTCAAAAAGCATGTACTCAGAGGATTTGGGAATCTAATTTATCAACAATGTCCTCCACGAGGACTGGGCTTTGAATGAGGAAATAGAAAAAGAAAAATCTTAATCCTAATTTAATAATTGATTACTAATTTAGGAAAGAAATAATAATTCCTCTCACCCAACAGGGAAATACTTGGGGAAGGAGTAAGAAGGAGAGGGAAGTGAGAAAAGGTAGGATGTAGTAAGAAAGGCAGTAGTCAGGACAGCTAGATGGCACAGAGGATAAAGCACTGGCCCTGGATTAAGGAGGACCTGAGTTCAAATCCGGACTCAGACACTTGACACTTACTGGCTTTGTGACCCTGGGCAAGTCTCTTAACCCCCATTGACCCTCAAAGAAAGAAAGAAAGAAAGAAAGAAAGAAAGAAAGAAAGAAAGAAAGAAAGAAAGAAAGAAAGAAAGAAAGAAAGAAAGAAAGAAAGAAAGAAAGGCAGTAGTCAAAAGCAAAACAGACTTGAGGAAGGACGGGGTTAAAAGAGAGGAAGAAGCAGAAGAAAATGGGGGTGGAGGGAAATACATAATTAATAATCATAACAGTGAATGTGAATGGGATGAATTCACCCACCCATAAAACAGAAATGAATAGCAGAATGGGTTAAACCCTGTGGGGGGAAAAAAAAAAAAAAACAATGTTATTTGCAAGACAGACACTTGAAACAGAAAAACACAGAGAGTTAAAGTAAAGGGTTGGAGCAGAATCTAATATGTTTGAGATGAGATTTTTTTTAAAAAAGCCATGTATAGTAATCATAATCTCAGAAAAAGTAAAAGTAAAATAAATAGACCTAATTAAAAGAGATAATCAAGGAAATTACATTTTGCTCAAAGGTACCACAGACAATAATGAGTATCAAAAAAATTTTACAGAAAGTTGCTCTGATAAAGGCCCGATATTTGTTCTCCAATTGATAAATAGTCAAAGGATATGAAGAGGAGTTTTATGAAAAAGAAAACAGTTATCTATGGTCACATGGAAAAGAGGCTCTAAATCACTATTGTTAAGGGAAGTACAAATTAAAACAACTCTAAGGTACTACCTCAAACCTATCAGATTGAATAACATGACAGAAAGGAAAAAGAAAAATGCTGGAGGGGACGTGGAAAAATTGGGACACTAATATACTGTTGGTAGAGTTATGAACTGGTCTAACCATTCTGGAGAAAAGGGCTATAAAACTATGCATACACTTTGACCCAAAAATATCACCTCCAGGTTTGTATCCCAAAGAGATCAAAGAAAGAGGAAAAGGATTCTATGTGCAATTTTTTTTTGTGGTAGCAAAGAATTGGAAATTAAGGACATGTCCATCAGTTGGGAAATGGCTAGAAAGTTGTGGCATATCATTGTGATGGAGTAATATGGTGCTATAAGCAATGATGAGGTGTATAATTTCCAGAAAAACTTGATGAAATCTAGATGAATTTATATAGTAAGCAAAATAAGCAGAACCAGATCATTGTACACAGTAAAATATTATAAGAATGATTAACTGTGAAAGACTAAGCTACTTTGTTCAATATAATGATCCAAGACAATTCCAAAGGACTCACAATGAAAAATGCTATCTATCTCCAGAGAGAGAAACTGATGAACTCTGAGTGAAAATTGAAGTATAAATTTTTTTCTTTAAAAAAAAAAAAGCCTTTCCTGAACTTAATGTTAGAACTCCAATTTGTTCTCTATTTATGTTGTTTGTACATAGTTTTCATGTTGTCTCCCACCAGCAGACTATGAGTTCCTTGACAGAAGGGACTGGATTATTTTGTTTGTTTTTGTTGGGACATGGAGGTTGGCTTTTTTGTATCTCTAGCACTTAGCAAAATGCCTGGCACATGGTAGGCTATTGGGGGTGGGGGGTGTCAATCAGGGTTAAGTGACTTGCCCAAGGTCACAAAGCTAGTATGTGTCTGACACCGGATTTGAATTCAAGTCCTTCTGACTCCAGGACCGGCAGCTAGCCTATTTAAAGGTTTAGTCATGATCTTCACCACTGTGTCACCTAGCTGACCCACATAGTAGACTCGTAAGAAATACTTAACTTAGCATGTACAATCTACCCCTATCATTTGGTGGGGCAATGGGAGTTGAGTGACTTGCCCAAGGTCACACAGCTAGTAAGTGTCAAGTGTCTGAGGCCAGATTTGAATTCAGGTCCTCCTGAATCCAGGGCTGGCGCTTTATCCACTGCGCCATCTAGCTGCCCCTATCATATAGATTCTTAAACAAAGGCTCATTATTTCAAAAGATTTGTAACTTAGATGGGGAAACAAATGACATTTTTATTTATACTAACTAATCTCTAGCTGAAATTTAATATTTCCTTCAATTATGTTAAAACATCATCCAGAGAAGAGATCCATAGGCTTCCCCAGATTACCAAAGGGGTCTATGACACAAACAAGGTTAATAAACGTGCCCTATTAGAATATAAGTTCCTTAAGGGTAGGGATTTTTAAAATTTGTGTTCTTAATATTATCAATGGAGGCATATGGTAAGTAATTAATATTTTATCCACTCCTTTATATTTTCCAAAACAAATTTGATTAAATTATTCCTCTGCTTAAAAAACCTCAGTGTCTCTCTATTGCATACATAATGACAGAAGAATGCCACTGGGTGACATTTAAAGTCCTTCATAATCTGATTGTGTCCTATCTGTCCAGGATGCTTACACATTGTTCCACCTCACACATTCTATTTCAGCTCAACTTCACCTACCTGCTCTTCCTCATACATGACATCTCTCTCCCTTTTCCATACCTTCACACAACATGTTCCCCATACCTAGAGTGCTTCCTGTACTTTCTGCCTTTTGGAGTCCTTTGATCCCTCCTGTGTTAAGTTCAATTGATACCTCTTTCAAAAGGTGGTGCCAGTGCTACTCTCCTGTTATTTTGTACTTATATTATGTATATTGTTGTCACTTCACCCCCCAATAGGACGCAAAATCCTTGAGAGAAAATAATATTTCATATTTTGAATTACAAATGTATAGTACAGTACTTGGCATATATATATTGGTACTTAATAAGTGTGTATTATACTGAATAAATTAATCACAATCATGGAGGTCTTTTTGAAGATGTTTATCATTAGTACTGCAATATAAAGTGTCAGAGTAACCCAAGAAATGATGCTTCTTGTTGCTTTTGCATGCACAATAAAATCAACTCTGCTATCTGTTATGTCTCTTCAGTGAAAGGTCTAGTACCTTGTAGAACTTGAGGTAAATAGATTCATTTGATTAGTATCGTCTTCCTCTGTTATTTGGTCTGTTGCTAAATTTTATTCTCAATTGCCTAATACTTTTTTTGTTTTTGTTTTTTGCAGGGCAATGTGGGTTAAGTGACTTGCCTAGGGTCACACAGCTAGTAAGCATCAAGTGTCTGAGGCCAGATTTGAACTCAGGTACTCCTGAATCCAGGGCCAGTGCTTTATCCACTGTGCCACCTAGCCACCCCTGCCTAATACTTTTAAACTTACAGTACATACATTCACACATCTTCAGTCATTACCAACAAATTCCTTCCTATCTCTTTACTCTTCCTGAGTCAGTATCCCAAATGAAGCAGAAGCACCAGAATGGGAACATAAATGATGTTATTCAATCCTGATAAAAATCAGGACCATGTCTCTGACATAGCTGAAATTCACTTTAGAAAGCAATGCCAAAGGAATGTGAGGAAATAAATATCTAAGGAATGAATAAGTCAGATATTTTGAAGGAAGATAAAGACATCAATCTTAACAAATGCTTGTTGATTCACTGATCAATTTATCTCCATTAGAGGGATTTGATAGAAGGAAGGATTGATGGATGTATATGTGTATAGGTAGAAGAAAAGAACCTAAGAACCAGAGCAAACAAAGTTTTAATCTCTGAGATTACAGACAACCTCTACAAGTGATCAGAAGCAATACTGCTATTTGACTAGCCAGGAAACAGACCCAGGAACTTCCTAATTGTTTTGCTTTTTAATCTTGTCTTGGACAAAAACCATGCCACCTCTAATTTATTCCTAATAAATCCAAGGATAAAAGTGGTAGTAACATTTTATCCTGAGATTACTTTAATATTACATTGAAGATAAAATTCAATTAATATATATAAAATAGGTCCATTGAAGTATATAAATACAACAGAAAACATTATGATGCTTATTCTTGAGTAGTTTACAATTCAGTCTGGGCAATAAGTCAGTAGCTCATCTTGTATTCAGCTTAATGGCTAAAGAGCAATTTCAAACAACCTCACAGGATCTCTTGTAGGATTTGGGTAGGAAATTATATTTTACTTCATATAACATATATCATAGTATTTTTAACTTTCAAACATGTCACAAAAATTTCTAAGTCCCACAAAGAAAAAGAAACAGTGAAGTCTTCAAGCTATGGAAAATAGGTTTATTGAGAGAGGGATCCTGTCTCACAATAAAGTCAGTCTCAGGTCTTGGACCTGAAAACCCTGAGCAGAGCCAGGAGATGGTATTTATACCCCACAGACTCCTCCCATTGTATCTTCTGAACATATTTCAAAATGATACCTAACATGACTCCAATGGTACAGATATGAAACATTGGGACATAGTCACCATCAAAGAAGTCATGTATCCACAGTCAAAATTGTCTGGCAGCTAGCCAATTTAGAGGTTTGGTCATGATCTTCACCTGATTCTCTCAAGGTCAAGCAATCTCTAATGCTGATTGGTTCTTTCATCTTAGAAGGTACTATTTTAGTACACCATTGACCATCCAAGCACATTGCAAATGGACTTGTTATGATGGTCAAGGAACAAGTGCACAGTACATAAAAACATATTACATATCATCTATTCCTATTTGTTGCATTACTAGTAATTTCAGCTACTAAAGACATAGGTAAAGCACATTAAATCACATTCTTTTAGTCAAAGAAATTGTTGTTTGAAGTTTAATCACATAACTTTAAGGGTTGGGGAAAATCTCATTCGCAGATATTGTTTTAACAACAATAATAATAAGTAGCATTTATGCAGGGCTTT
Source organism: Dromiciops gliroides (assembly GCF_019393635.1). Classification (NCBI taxonomy): domain Eukaryota; kingdom Metazoa; phylum Chordata; class Mammalia; order Microbiotheria; family Microbiotheriidae; genus Dromiciops; species Dromiciops gliroides. The sequence goes on from NC_057866.1 coordinate 57,120,707, forward strand.
AAGGTTTGCAAAATATTTTATGAATATTATCTCATTTATCCTAAAAAAAAAACAACTTGAAGGCAGGCTTGCATGACATTGTGGTATGAAATTTATGCAAATCTTGAGTAATTTCAGTAATTTCAAAATAAGACAGAATTTTCCCATGTGTAGGTCAGACCTCTGTGAGATACTGAGTGTATGGGGGAAGGAGGATAAATGAAGGCATTGTACTTGGATATTTTCTTGTCCAGCTACTAAATGAACAAATATACTTTTTTTTTCCAAAAAGAAAGTTAGAATCAAAATTACAAAGATGAGACCAATAAAGTGAATTAGTTCTAATATACGATTATACCTTTGTAATTCTAAAAAAGGTATTTAAAATAATATGTACAAAAGTGTCATATCTGAGTCAGTATGTGTCAAATTTTGATGCAGATATGAACTTTGACCATTAAAACCAGTTAGCATAGGAGCATAGACTCATGATACAAATGAGTTGTGCTGTTACCACATATGCTACAGCTAAGTGGCACAGTGGAGTCAAAAAGACCTGAGTTCAAAATCAGCCTCTGATTCTGTGTGACTTTGTAAGGCTAATGCAAGTCACTTAACCTCTCAGCCTCAGTTTCCTCATCTGTAAAGTGGGGATAATAATAGCACCTGCCTCCCAGGGTTTTTTGAGGATAAATGAGATAATATTTGTAGAGTATTTTGCAAAACTTAAAGTACTATATAAATGTTGGTTATATTTCACTTCCAGTGCTTGGCACAGTTCCAGGAACATAAGAAGTATTTAATAAATTCTTAATTGCAATTTCATTCATGCTCATTTGATTATCTATGCACAATATTGTTCAAATGGATGTTAGGAGACATTTGCTAAGTTTCAAGCCAAAAGAGAAATTTTCAAAATAATTGACATTTTTTATTAATGAGAGGTATAGAACATGGGAGCAGGACACTATTGGAGTGTGGTTGAATTCAAGATAAAATAGAAGTACACAAGCACTAGTTAAAATTGTGATGTCCCCAATCACAAAAGATAAAATAGACAAGTTTGGAATTTATGAAACTGAAAACATGCATAGACAAAATTAATGCACGTGGGATGAGTGGAAGAAGTCAAATGGAGGAAAATCTTTGAATCAAATTTCTCTAATGGCTTATCTTTCAAAATAAATAAATAATATATACACATTAGTATATAATATTATATAACATACATGTATATGTATATAGTGTGTGTGTGTAAAACTAAAAGTCATTCCCCAATAGATAAGTGGACAAAGAATATGAACAAACAATTCTCAAAAGAATTGCAAACTATTAACAACCACATGAATGAAAGAGCCAAATAACCAATAAGAGAAATACAAATTGGAACAGTCCTGAGGTTTTACCTCATAATCTGCAAATTGATAAAAATAACAAAAGATGGTGATAGTCAGGGAGGTTAGGATTAATGTAGGGAAAGATCTACATGAAGTGATGGAGAGTGAAATAAGCAGCCAAGAAAATAATATATGTAATGACTAAAGCAAGAAAAATAGAAAAAAAAGACTACATAAAAAACCAAATGAAACAAAGTGAATATTGAAAAATTATAAAGAATAATCATGGCTTGAAAGAAGAGGTATGAGAAGATACTCCCATTCTACTCCTTTGCAGAGATGGGAGGTCCACAAGTGTTATACATTAGATATATTTCTAGACTTTTTAAACATGTATTTATCAAAAATTTTCTTCCTTTCCTTTATCATCTTAATTTATTTTTTCTTCAATGGAATGCCTCTCCAGGAGGGGAAGAAGGAAGGGATAGTGGGGGAAGCTATCATAATGTACAAAACAAAATAAATTAATAAAAACTAATTTTAAAATAAAAATAATAAAATTTTGACCTCATTCAATTTGGAAATGGATGCTTCTCAGGCAATCATTTGAATCTAGAAATATGAATGAGGAGCTACATACACCTTTTAGAATTGTTAAAAGAGTAAACTTTATTAAAATCAACCCATTCAGGGGTGGCTAGGTGGCACAGTGGATAAAGCACTGGCCCTGGATTCAGGAGTACCTGAGTTCAAATCTGGCCTCAGACACTTGACACTTACTAGCTGTGTGACCCTGGGCAAGTCACTTAACCCCCATTGTCCCGCAAAAAAAAAAATCAACCCATTAAATAATTTGCAAAATTGTGTGGCAATATTCAATCAGAGCATGTCAGTTCTTTAGTATCATGAAATATACTGGTTTTCATCGTCAGAGTACTCTGGACAGTGACTGAGCTAAAAGAAAAAGAATTTTCATTCTTAGTGACAATAATAAAAATGAACTATATTCACTTTATAACAAAATCTTCCTCCTTAAACTTATACTTGATGGTGTAACAATTGGAATGATGCCACCTGCTGGAGACTTACTGTAGGAAAGCTCCACCATGAGGAGGTCTCTGAGGGCAAGGACATGTGGCTTTTCTTTGGCAGCAGGAAGTGACATTTGCTTGTATGAGGAAGAGGGGACGAGGCTGATGCTCTGGTGCTCTTTCGCCAGGACTCTCATGGAAAGTGGAGAAGAACTGTAGCTCTCTGAGATAGATAGATGAATCTAGGTCTTTCTCTCTCTCTTTACCAAATTCTTATTCTCCTTAATAAATGTTTAAGAATCTAAACTCTTGCTAAAGCTTATAATTTATTGGTGACCACTCATTAGATTTTAGATAGTATAGCTAGAATTTTAGCCCCTTACAGTGGGTTTCTTTAATAGAACACTAAAAAATTAAATGCAATATTTTCAAATTCATAGTTTGAAAATAAAATAACTACATTTATAAAAAATAACTCAATGACACATTTATAAAATCATACTTAATATTTCCAAATTTATGAAAAGAACCATGAATCATAAAGGAAGAAATCAAGGCCTACCTGTTAATCACTTGACCAGTCTACATACAGAAGCAATTTTCATTCTATTTTAAAGACCAGCCTATTTCTAAAGATGAAAATAGATGGGAAGACATTTGGTATGAACAAATATTATGCAAATAAAACAACAAAATTGTCCATACCTTTTGATTGAGAGAGTCCATTATTATTAGGCTTATTTGTATGCTAAGGAATCCCACCAATAAGAAAAAAAAGTCCCCATATTCTCTGAAATCCCAAACCCATTTCTTTATGGAGTTGGGAAGTCTATAGGTGTTATATAGTGTACATGTTTTTGGACTTTTTCCATGTGTGCAGATGTTTTTTCTCTAAATAACACTATTTATCATATTGTATGGTACTCTAGGAAGGAGAGCAAAAGGGATCCATGTCAGGGCAGCTAGGTGGCGCAGTGGATAAAGCACCAGCCTTGGATTCAAGAGGACCTCAGTTCAAATGCGGCCTCAGACACTTGAGGCTTACTAGCTGTGTGGCCCTGGGCAAGTCACTTAATCCTCATTCCCCTACCAAAACAAAACAAACAAACAAACAAAAAGGATCCATGTGATAATATGGTGTTATAGGAAACCAAAAATATCAATAAAAACTTACTGAAAAAATAATTGCGTGTTTAACATCTAAAAGAAGTGGTCAGAAGTGTAGCATTAGTGTCTGGCATATGTGAAATATTTTGTACTTGTTTCCTTATATTTGCTGAAATTGGTTTTGAATTGACTCATTTACTTAGTAACTCAATACAGAAGAAAGGGATGATACTAAAGGTAATAAAATAGTTGTCCATGTGGTATGATTAATGGAACTTTCTACCCAAAATTATCCTTTCCAGTGGCCTTGTCAGTGTGCCCAATTTCCCACCATTGACCATTACTTTTGGTAAAGGTACTGAAGACAGCTATTAAAATGCAAATATGCTCTCTGAAACAGGAAACACATTAGCCTATTACCACTCAGTCATTTAACAGCAGAGCAAAAAATAGCTCATCAAATTACCTCCAGTCACCTAGCAGGGCATTATTTAGTGAAGATAATGTGCTGCATTACAGGCTCATAGGCCCTTAGTCCTGAGTGGGACATCAGAGATCATTTGTTCCAATCCACTCATTTACAGATGAGGGAACTAAGGTTCACAGAATTAAAAGGATTCATTCAAACGTATGCAGACAGAAACTGGATCCCCCAATTCTTTCTATTATATGATATAACCTGTATTTAAATCATTTCAGTGGTTGTACAGGAAACAAAGGCAGACCCTTCAATGCAACTTTACTTTCATTCATTCACTGCTCCCTAAGTAGCCACATCTGTGACACTCTGAAGAAGTCTCTGACTACCTGTTCCCCTGTGGGGGGTAGGGGAAGACTTGTCATGCTTTCCAAAGGCAATAAAATGGATTGGAAATTTATTTTTGAAATCTAACTTAATCTTGCCAGAAATTAAAAGATTCATTTTAATTTTAAAAGATTAGCTACATGGGTTCACAGGTTTTATAAATGTGGAAATCACAGTAGGTGTTTCTGAAAGTAATTACACATCATTTATCAAGTAAAATACAGCTTTGTAGCACTGACATTTACCAAATCAGGGAGTATAAGATAATTATAAAATCACACTATCCCACTAAAACTGATGAAATGATAATGTACATGTGTTTTGCTTCATTTTAATGGAACAGATACTATCCAGAATGGTGTCAAGGAAATTTACAAGAAGCTGTTCATAAAAGGAAGCCACTTTCTGAAAGCCTATTTCTCATTCACAAACCCTGTTCAAAAATGGGGCAGGCAGATCAAGTCTTAGGATAGCTTTTTATTGAGGTTGGGATTTAGTCAGAGCTTCTTGCATTTGCCAAGAAAGGGCTCACATTTCCTGCATTCTCTTCAAATGTTCTATGATAACGGAAAAGCTCATGGCAGGAAGTCAAGCATATATATCACTGCCAATAAAACAGCCTTTCAACTGCCCTTCAGTGGCCCTGACACCCCTCTCCTCTGCTAGATTTACCTGTTTTAAATAATGGAAGAGCTAATAGACCAGAAGAAAGAATGGTAAAAAACTGTATTCCTTTATCTGGGTGTTTCATACAGTATCTATGATAGAGAACAAGAAAAAGAGATCCTTTTCAAAAGGGAGCAAATCTGAAAATGGGTATAAACATTAAGGGATGATTATTTTTCTTTTAAAATGAGTATTTTTTATTTTAAGAATTTGATCCAGCAATACAACTGCTAGGTTTATATCCCAAAGATATCCCCCAAAAGGGAAAAAATTACCTATCTGTACAAAAATATTTATAGCTGTTCTTTTTGTGGTGGCTAGGAATTGGAGATCAAAGGAATGCCTATCAATTGGGGAATGGATAAACAAACTATGATATATGATGGTGATGGAATATTATTTTGCTATAAGAAATGAGAAGCAGGATGACTTTGGAAAGGCCTGGAAAGACATGTATGAAATGATGTCCTGTGAAGTGAGCAGAACCAAGAGAACATTGTGCAAGGAGACAGCAATATTGTTTGATGAAGAACTATGACTTGAGTATTCTCAACAATACAGTGATTCAAGACAATCCCAAAGGACTATTGATGAAACATACTATCCACCTTCAAAGAAAGAACTGATATTGATGGAAAAGACTGAAGTATGCTATTTTTAACTTTCTTTCAATTTTTTTCATTTAATCAAGTTTGCTTGTACAAAATTACAGATTTGGTAATATTTTACAAAATCATACATGTATAACCCATATCTGATTGCCACCTCAGGGAGGGGAGAGGAGAGGGAGGAAAAGAGGGATAAAAATTGGAACCAAAAACTATAAATAAATAAAATTATTATTTAATAAAAAGAATACTGAAGAGGTAGATGCGTACATGTATACACACACACCCATACACACACACACAACTCACACGCATACCCCTTGCTGATAAAACCAGGTCATTTCTGCTACCAAATATTTCATTCAGTGCTAATAATATTTGGGGAATTCCTAGGACTTGGACTTTCTGAGTTTAAAAGTGCCACCATGTGGAAGTGAGCAAACATAACTATTCTGATATTTTTGCATAGGGAGCTTATTTCAGAACTGCTCTCTGAATATTAGATTAATTTTATCATTACCAGAAATCCTTTTAAACTATTTAATAGTGACAGAAAAATGGGATATTTGTCTTAATCTATGAACAGTATTCTTATCTTTCTAAACTGGCATTTCAGACTATTCAATGGGCATTTGTTGTAGCATAAAGTTCTCCAATGCAATCTCCACTTTGCCCAAATTCTCCAGAGAACAAGATATACCATTTCAGAATGAGAAAAAAAAATTGAGCTTTGGAGGCAGTTATTAGTACAGCAGATAAAGAACTGGACCTTAAATCTTGAAAACTTTAAGTTCAAATCCTACATTAGACATTTACTAGCTATATGGCCCTGGGCAAGTCACTTAACTGTTGTCTGCCTCAGTCTGCACATTTTTAAAATGTGGATAATAATAGCACCTATCTCAAAGGGTTGTTGTGAGGATAAAATAATATTTTAAGTGCTTTACAAACCCTAAAGGCTAGCAATAAACTATAAGTAAACAGGAGACATAATTGAATACAAGGTCAGTTCTAGGAATTTAATTAAGCAAATTCATTACAGTAAAAAAGCAACATGCTAATATTGTCTATTCCTAGTAATTCAATTGCAGAGGTACCTTAAAAGCTTTAAAAGTGGGAATGATGGATTCTTTCAACCAATCAACCGTATATCATGTTGTAAAAGAAAACACAGACTCTCTACCCCCCCCCAAAAAAAAAAACAAGAAAAATAAAGTTTTTAAAAGTATGCTTTGATCTGCATTCAGATTCTATCAGTTCTTTCTTTGGAGGTAAATTTTTCATCATGTCCTTCAGATTTTTCTTGGATCATTGTATTGCTGAGAATAGCTGTCATTCACAGCAATTCAGCATACAATATCGCTGTTACTGTGTACAATGTTCTCTTGGTTCTGATCACTTTACTTTGCGTTGATTCATGTAAATCTTTCTATGCTTTTCTGAAAGCATCATCATCTCTTATAGCACAATAGTATTCCATCATAATCATATACCACAACTTGCACAGCCATTCCCCAATTGATGGGGAATCCCCTTGATTACCAATTCTTTGCCCCCACAAAAAGAGCTGCTTTAAATACTTTCATATGTATAGATGATATAGTTTACTAGATTTCATCTACATTATTACATGTTTGCTTTCACTAGATCAGTGATTCAGCTGAATTTATATTTGCCATTAATCAATTTTTTTCTCACTACCAAACTCCCAAAATGTAAGGATACACATGAGTAACAAGCAATGCATTGAAATAGATAAGAAGCATGCATTGTATATTGTCTCTTTTTAGTTTCCTGTACACACCAAAAGGAAATAAAAGTAAAAATTTCCAATAGACTATTCCCCTTCTAAACCAAAAATATTTGTTCCATAGATATCAACCATATTTTAAAACATTGTTTAGAAATTTAATCACTATCAACAAAACCCAAAGGAAAAATATCTTACCCAAATCATCTAGACTTAAATAAGTTTGAACCAAAGTAACTAATGTATGACAAAGAAGAAAATAAAATGTTTTTGTTCCCATCCAGTTCTGTTTAAAATCTGGCCTTCTTTAAGCCTTTTTTCCTTCTTTTTTTTCCTTTTCTTCCTCCATTCCTCCCTCCCTCCCTCTCCTTTTCCCTTCCTTCTTTACTCCTTTCTATCCTTTCTTCTTTCATCCTCCCTTCTTTCCTTCCCCCTTCCATAATTTTCCCTCTCTCCTCTCTTTCTTCCTTTTCTTCTTCTTCTCCATACTTTCTTTTTTCTTCCCTCTCTCCCTCCTTCCTCTTTTGTTCCTTCTTTACTTTCTTCATTCCTCTCTTCCCCCTTTTTTTCCCTTACTTATGTCTATCTTTCCATTTTTGTCGATATGTATGATTTCACTCTGCTTCATCTCATATTGGCCTTTCCATGTTTCTTACATTTCATTTCATTATTTTATGGCATCATAATATTCCAGTATATTACCATTCCATAATTTATTCAGCCATTTGCCAATTGTGGGATATGTAGGTACTTTCTATTTTTCTATTACAAATAAAATCGCTATGAATATTTTTTGTACAAGTAGGTCCTTTTTATGATGTTTTTGGAATAGAATCCTAGCAATAGCATTGCTAAGTTGAAATGTATATTCATTTTTTAACTTCATTTGCATTTTTCCATATTGCTCTCCAAAATATATGCATAAGTCTGTAGTCCTATCAACAGTTCTTTAAAGCACCTATTTCCTCACAGCCCTAAAAAGAATAACCTTTGTATTTTCATATTTTTGCATAATGGATAGAGGGCTGGACCTGGAATCAGTAAGACCTGACCTAAATAGCTACGTGACCCAGGGCAAGTCCCAACCTCAATCTGCCCCAGTTTCCACATCTATAAAGTGGTATCGGTAATAATCTCTACCCCCTAAGGTTGTTGTGAGGATAGAATAAAATGATATTTTAAAACTCTTTGCAAACCTTAAAGCATTTTATAACTGCTAGTTGATGATGAAAATGATTATGATGATGCAGAAGAAAAAAAGAAGGAAAAAGAAAGAGAAAAAAAGAGAGAAAGAAAAAGAAAGAAAAAAGAAAAAGAAAGAAAGAAAGAAGAAGAACAAGGAAGAAAGAAAGAAAGAAAGAAAGAAAGAAAGAAAGAAAGAAAGAAAGAAAGAAAGAAAGAAAGAAAGAAAGAAAGAAAGAAAGAAAGAAAGAAAGAAAGAAAGAAAGAAAGTTATTTTTCTGTCTGGACCAAGAAGCTGGATATTACTTTTGTTGTCTTATTGATTTCCATACCTCAGGGTAAGACTTTCCAAAAGCTCATAGACAGGTTCAAACTAATGTTAATGTCCAATGAAGTGAAACAAAAAATATTTTTATACATGTGATTAATTCCCATTTCCAATAATACAGTTTGACTAGATAAAATCGCTTTTGAAGAAGAAAGCAGGGAGAAAGAAATATAAGACAATGTGGCTATTGCTACAAGCATGATCAAGTCATCCTTTAAAAACATTTCCGTGGAAATCTAAAGGTTTGCATACTGTATATAACTCAGGCAGTAAAATGGTTGGTATACATACCTTTTGTTACAGGACAATATGAACTATGCAAAGATTTCTTTATTGAAAATAGTTTGTGAAATAAAGTCAGGGAACGAAGTACAACAGTTGCCCTGATTAAAATGTATTTCATCACATCTTGAGACCTTCATAGAAGATTATTGATTTAGACCTGGAAGGGATCTTAGAGGTCATCTAGTTCAAAACCTTCATTTTTTAGAAAGAGAAAAGGAAACCCATAGAAATTAAGTAACTGGGGGCCTCTAGGTGGCATAGTGGATAAAGCACTGGCCCTGGATTCAGGAGGACCTGAGTTCAAATCCAGCCTCAGACATTTGACACTTAACTAGCTGTGTGACCCTGGGCAAGTCACTTAACCCTCATTGCCCTGCAAAAAACAAAAACAAAAACAAAAAAAAGAAATTAAGTAATTTACCCAAAGTCACATAGATAGTAAGTGGCAGATATGGAAATCCTATGACACCAAATCAATTGCTGTTGCCACTGTAATATGCTACCTTGAAATACTTCAGAAACACCAGATCATTTATAGCAAATGAATGTTTTATTCTACTTTTTGAATTGTCACCCCTTGGCCTTAAATATAGTGTAAAAATTACTATGAAGCTCAGGCAGTAGTGTCAAACTGAAGTAGAAATGGAGACCACTAATTTATAGATAAGGATGCCTTGCAGGCCCATATTGACTTAGTCTTAAAATGTAATAGCATTTTATAGTATTTCTATTTATTTTGTTAAATATTTCCCAGTGACATTTTCCTCTGGTTCCCCAGAACTGTTGAAGGCCCATGCAGCTCTGAGCAGTGTGTTTGTGACTTCTGTCACAGAGCACCATCATGCATCATTGCTAGACTGAACACAGTAGAGGAAACCCATTGTCCCAAGCACACAGTCTTTAACTCACTCCACATCCAATCACTAAGTCCTGTCAATTCTACCTTCAAAATCTGTTGCCTTATATCTTTCCTCTCCCTCTGCTACCATCATACTTCATGTTATTATTGTCTCATGTCTAAACCATTATTATAACTGCTAAATGGTTTCTCTGACCCTAGTCACTTTCTCTACCTTTTCTTATACTCCTGTAGTGTGCGCTAAAATTATTTTCCTTATAATCTGTTGAGAAATCATGTCATTCTCCTACATAAACTTTAAGTGCCAACATCTCTACCCCCCAATTAAGTACTAAATCTGTAGCCTGTAATTCACACCCATCCACAGTCTAGACTCAGACATTGCCTCTCTCATCTCCCTTTCTTTACCTCCTCCTGTATCTTGAAATTAGATTCAACAAAAAGAAAATACTTCTGGGAGTCAGCCCTATTCACAGTCTAGTGCTAGAATGGCGGAGGAGGATCTGAGAGAAAGACATTTAGAATAGGACATTAGGAAGGAAAGGAGTTATATTAGAGAACCTGAGGCCTGAGTAGGTTTTAGTCTAAGAAATCAGTTGGAGTAAGGGAGATATGAGAATTGGGGAAAGGAGGGATCCAGAAATCATCTGGGAAGCTCAGAGATAAAAGCAAGATGGGAGAAGATAAGGAAGTAAAGTAATGGAGGAATAAGGACAAAAATGTCAGAAAGGGGGGAAATAAGAAACCTCAACAGTCAACAGCAAATAGGATTTTTTGTGCACCTGCTGTGTGCCCTGTGCTAAACTCTGGGCATAGAAGGAAAAGCAAAACTAATCCCTGCTCTTAAGGAACTAATAATATAAAAGGGGATACAACATGTAATCAACTATGTACAAGCAAGATCTAGCCAAGATAAACTTGAGATAATCTCAGAGGGAAGGCTCTAGCCTTATGGAGGATAAGGAAAGCCTTCATGCAGAAGGAGAGATTTTGGCTAGGACTTGACAAAAGCCAAAAGGCAGAGATGAGGAAGGAGAGAATTTCAGGCATGTGGGGGCAGCCATTGAAAATACAGGGAGTCAGGGGCAGCTAAGTGGTGTGGTGGATAGAGCACTGGCCTTGGAGTCAGGAGGACCTGAGTTCAAATCCAGCCTCAGACACTTGACACTTACTAGCTGTGTGACCCTGAGCAAGTCACTTAACCCCAATTGCCTCACCAAAAAAAAAAAACCCGAAAAAAAAGAAAATACAGGGAGGATGTCTTGAGCGAATAATAGCAAGGAGGCTTCAGCATCACTACATTGAGAGCATAGTGAGAAGCAAGGTTTAAAAGGCTCAACCAGATTATAAATTACTTTGAAGGTCAAACAGAGGATTTTTTTGTTTATGATCCTGAAGGTAAATGGGAAACACTGGAATTTATTATTTGGAGGGTGGAAGATAGGGAGGATGACATGGTCAGACCCATTTAAGGAAGAAGCGTTTGATGACTGAGTGGAGGAACTGGAGTGTAGAGAGACCTACAGCAAGAAGATCAATCAGTAAGATATTGCAATAGTCAAAGCATGAAGTTAAAAGGGCCTGTACCAGGATGGTGGCATTTTGAAAGGAGAGAAGGAGACATTTAGGAAAGATGTCAATAGAAGTAGATTTGACAAAACTTGGAGGTTAGATGGGTATGGGGGCAGTGAGTTGAGAATGATGCCTAATTTGTGAACTCGAGTGACTGTAGTGCCTTTGACAGTATAGAGAAATTAAAAAGAAGAGTGGGTTGGGAGGAAAGTTGAAGATTTCAGTCTTGGACAAGCTGAGTTTGAAGCATCAATGGAGCACTTAATTATTGATGTCAAAAAGGTGATCGGTTATATGAGACTAGCATTCAAGAGAGAAGTTAGGGCTGGATAAATATGAAAAGCATCTGCACTGAGATCATTGAATTCATGGTATTTGATGACATCACCAAGCTAAATAGGATACAGAGAGAGAGGAAGAGAGAGCCCACAACAGAGTCTTGGGAATGCAAAAGGAAACTGATGAATCAACAAACAAGAGAACCAGAAGAGGACAGTTTCATGAAAGTCTAGGGAGTAGAAGTTATTGAGGAAGAGGCTTATTGACAACTTCAAAGGTGTTAGAGAAGTCAAGAAGGCTGGGGATGGAGAAAAGATAATTAGATTTAGCAGATAAGAAGTTATTATTAACTTTGGAGAGAGCAATTTCAGTTGAATGATGAGACCACAATCCAGGAAGTTTAGAGTTAAGAGAGTGAGGGGAAAGGAGGTGGAGGCACCGATTCTAGATGACCCTCTCAAAGAGTTTAGTCTTGAAAAGGAGAGAGAGAAGACAATGGCTAACAGGAATAGACAGATTGGAAGGGATTTTTGAACATAGAGGAGACATGAAGGGAGACAGATTGAAGATAAATCTGAAGGGGAATTAAAGGAGGTAATGTGCTGGAGAAGATGAGATGCAATGAATTCACTTCAGCATGTAGTGAGGTTTACCTTAGCAAAGAGAAGGGCCACCTTTCATGTGAGATAAGGGTGAAGGAAGAGAGTGGCAGTGGGGGGGGGGGTGGAGGAAGAGAGTGGAAGAAAGCAGCTGAGTTATATGAAATGCAGAGGAGAAGAGGGAGTTCTTGGTAATTTGTCTCAATTTTTCATGAAAATATGAGTCAGGGTTCTCAGCTGAGCAAGTGGGAAGAGGAAAAGCTATGTGAATTTTGAGAAAAAATGAAAAGCTTCTATGATGAGTGGGATAGTGAGTCAATCATGGGTGTGTAGACAGATTGCCTTGATGAAGTGAGGGCACATTGAGATTATGTAACATAGGGGCAGCTAGATGGCGCAATGGATAGAGCACCAGCCCTGGAGTCAGGAGTACCTGAGTTCAAATCTGGCCTCAGACACTTAACACTTACTAGCTGTGTGACCCTGGGAAAGTCACTTAACCCCAATTGCCTCACTAAAAAAACAAAAAACAGAGATTATGTAACATCAATTTGTAGTGGACTCCGTCAGCAGTTTTGTGTTATTTCTGCAGACCCATTAAGCAACAGGCTAAAGAAGGTAATGGGGGTAGCTCTGGAGAATAGAAAACCAGTTGAAGAACAGTTACATATCTTGCCCCTTCCCCTCCCCATTATGAAGTAAGCTTCTTGGGAGTAGAGTCTGTATTGTGACTTTTTAAACTCTCTTTGTATCTCAAGCACGTAGCAATGTGTCTGCACAGATTAAGCAATACTGATACACTGTAAGCAACACACAATAAGCATGGAAGTATTAAATATTTGTTAATTGGCTGATCTATTGAAACTTCAGGCTTCCATGTCACCCTCCAGTCTCCACACACTAGTGCCCTATTTTCAATATTTTTCAGTCCTAGATTGAATTCATCCTTGTTATGAGTGACTGCCTTCATGTCAGACCTTTAACCACCCTCCTCAGCCTCATAAGTTTCTTCTCCATCTCTTTCATCTCTTCTTCCTCCAACTGTGAACTCCCAAAACACTTATTTTATCTCCTTTTTCCAGCTGATCTCAATTTTTATTGTTGTTTTCCTTTTAGGTCCTTGGTGCCAAGCTCAGCGATGTAATGTGTGTTAGTGTACATGTGTGTATATAAACATAAAACTTACATTGGAGTAAGGAGATCTGTGATGGAGTCCTAGCCATGCTATTGTACTTACTGCTTCTGTCTCCCAGTTATAACCCTTTAACTTTCCTGAACTTCAACTTTCTCATCTGTAAAATGAGGAACTAGGATTAGATGATTTCTGACTTTTCTTTTGCTAGCTCTGCTCCCCACCCCACAGTATTAATGAATTCAGAGATATAGGGGGAAAACTGAACATTTCATGATATAAGGATATCATACAGTTTTATTCACTACTTTTGTTTAGCTTCATGATATAAGGATATCATACAGCTTTATTCACTACTTTTGTTTAGCTTCATGATATAAGGATATCATACAGCTTTATTCACTACTTTTGTTTAGCCCACTGAGGAAATGGATACTGGAAGTTCACCTCCATCAATTTCCTCTGAAAGAATAAAAAGAATCCATAAGTGAATTAACACGTGGACTCCTAGGATACTTTAGCAAACAGTCTGTCTGTTTTTTATAATGTTTTCCTCCACTTTTCATCAGACTATTATTGACAGCTTCAAAATAGATAACATAAAATAAATACAGATTCTACTAAAAATCCAATTAGGTTTCAATGAATGCAGAAAAAAGATCAAAGTAATTGTCTAAGTAGAATTTAAGTATGTATAATAGTCAAGATTATGAAAAAATGCTTTCTAAATCTCTCCCTCTATGGCTTTTTGATAAGTACATTGTTACTAGGAAAAATGGAAGTAGTCATAGACAAGGGGAACATATGCCATTACTAATAAAATTTATTCAAATTTTATTCATGTGGAAGGCATGGTGGGAAGTAGGGGTAAGTGAAGAGAGAAAAACCAATGTAGAAGAGGATTTTTTGTTTGTTTGTGTGTTTTATAGTAGATTTCCTGTAAATCTTGGTCCAAAATTTTTTACTGACAAACAAAACTATTACTCTTTTGGTTGGATATAGGGGTATTTATCTGCTAGAAAACAAAGGGGTAGGAAGAGGTGGTCATATTCCAATTATTGTATTCTATCTCAAAGAAAAGCCTCCCTCCCTTTAGTTATCCTCTTTAATGGTCCCTGTTCTTCATTTGCTTTCTAAAGATGCCAGCACAATGATGCTTAGCAAATGGGGCCACTTAGCAATGTTGTAATTAGTGTCCCATTTGTAGAAGTAATGGACTTCTACATTAATATTCTGTCACTGTTTCATAGGCATTAGTACAAAATAGTGACAGAAAAGAGACTAATTGATTTTTTTTTTCATTTCAAAAGCTATTCAGGAACCAGCTTGTTTTAACATAAGTTTTCTATTCTTATTAAGGAATTACTGTCTTCCAGTGAGTTGTTGCTCTGTTTTTTATCATGACCAAAATTTTAGTATTTATCATTTTCCGTTACTTAAGAGACACTTTCATCAAAGATTTAGGGCATTTAAAATAAGTTCTGTTTAATATTTTTCGGATCTGTCATTTCAGAAAATATAACTCTCCCACTTTGATGCATACCCTAATAAAACTAATGCCATGAAACACACACACACATACACACACACACACACACCTGATATCCATTTACCCTACAACTCCTAAAATGTGTATGACTTCTGTTATTAATGCATGCCTTTTCAATCTCAAGAGACACATTGTTCTCCTGTGGCAAAATGACATTTGCAGCAGCTGTGCCCTTGTAGCCTATGAGAGCTAGTGATGAACACAAAAGAAAAACACACTGCTTTGCTCTATGGACAAAATCTATCTTTGTATTCTGTCCATATAAATAAAACCCATTTAAAGAAAGTCTTATTTCCATTCATTTTTTATAAGGAAGATTATGGAATGTTCTTGACCCATTCCCTAAAGTTATCCTCTTCTACCCTCAAATTCTCAATTATCAAACACCTAAATAGTTGCATAGTCAATTGCACTTGCAGGAACAAAAAATATATGGTGCATAGGTGTTGAGACAGAGTGAGGCAATCTGCTTATTTGCCTCCAAGATGAGGAAGAGCATAAAGGTTATGGGACAATGTCCAACTGTAAATTTCCACTGCTTTGGGGAGCGAATCTATGTTATCTTTGGTGAAGGAAATTCCTGGATCAAGTAACTCTATTCTAATAACACAGGTCAGCACCTTCATTGTAATTTATAGTCTTAAATTATTTGAGATTTTATGTAATTTGCCTAGACTCACACTGGCAGCATATGTCTAAGGTGGGATTTAAACTCAAATATTCCTAGCTCTGAGACCAACTCATTCAACCTGCATACTCTCTTGAATGTCATTGTGATTCTGAAGCAGTTTGGTTCTGGAAGAGAGGCCAGCTGAGACCTCATAGCATCTAAAGAGGCTTCACCTATATCCCTCTAGTTATGAAAAAATATGGTACTTTTGAGCATTTGCAACCTGGCATATCTGCCTATGAATCCCAACTCCTTTCCACTGTCATCTCCCTGATCTCCTATCTTGTGAATTTCCATACACACACACACACAAATATATCTCATGCCCACTATGTGAAGGAATTCCTTCATAATGGTGAAAAGTAGTCTGTATAATGAAGGGGGTAAAAAAGAATTCAACATTACTATTTAAGTGAAGATCCTTAAAGATAGTGTCTATGTACTGGGGTAATAGTATATGGTAGTATGTAAATATACAATATGGTCAGAAAAGGATTTAAGCATTGGAGGAAAGGAAGTGAAACTATCGCAATTGCCCCTTATTTAAACCAGCTGGGTTTTTTGGTTGTTTTTTTGTTTTTTGTTTTGTTTTGTTTTTTTTACATTGAATGCTCTGAGGTGAGTTTCACACACATTGAATTTACTAAGTAAAATAGGAAGCAGATCTCTGAGGATTGAAGTAGACTGTCTGGGTTTAAAGATAGGGTTTATCCTGGTACGTGGAATTTCTGGAGATTGGGTCTGCAAGTCACTGCCAGTCTGCTAGAGGTCATGAAGAGGATCAGCACTGTTAATGGACTTTATCACCCTATCAAATACCTAAAATTTAGTTATAGGATATCATTTAGATTGTGATGCTATGGAATGTAGTTAATTGATTTGCACAAAATAAGCAATAATATCAATAAAAACTTTCCCACAAGGTCTGTTTTGAATATACTTGGTTCCGAAAACTTTGAAGAAAAAAAGTCTTTTAATAGCTCACAGACTTCAAAGGAATCTGGAACAAAGATTCCTTAGTTTTAGAATTCCCTCAGTAGATCCATAATTATTCAAGATGATAAGGCTCTGCTCAGTGGGTTGGTGTTCCCTACTTCTCTCCCACCTCACCCCTCCTACTATGTGCAGTGTTAGTGGTAGAGATGGACAGAGCAATACTCCATGTTAAGCTGTTTTGTTTCCAAATTTCAGGAAAGGGGCACATTGCAATGATATGGCTCTTCTGCTTGTTCTTTCTTCCCTCCCCTTTAATTTCCTTCTCCTCCCTAAGGAAACCCAGAATCACACAATGCCAGAGTTGGAAGGGTAATAGTCCAAATTTTATATGAAAAAGCTTCTCTTCTATATACTATCTGGGAAGGGATTCAACCAGCCTTTGTTTGCAAACCTCCAATGAAGGGGAGCCTGCCACTACCTGAAACTATCCCTTCTAATTCAAGATGTCTACACTTTGTAGGATAATTTTCCTTACCTACATCATACCTACTTGAAGGAAGAGTGGGAAGGAGAGATAGTGAGATCAGGAGTAGAACTGTTGATATTGGAAAACAGAAATCATTCCATTTATTTCTCTTCAGAGACACATTACAAATCCTGCTCCTAATCCACCCATTCTGGCCTAAATTATCCAGGAGTAGTTTGGCCCTGTTCTAACTAATTAGATAAAACTTAGTAATTTAGATGATCAACACTCTTTGGAAAGTAAGAAATATCATTTACCAAAAGCTCATGATGTACCAAGCACTGTGGTGATTGCTGGGGATACAATTACAAACAAATAAAATAGTCCCTCCCCTCAAGAAGCTTACGTTCTGACGGTGGAAGACAACTTATAGAGGAGAGCCAGAAAAGGGTAGCAGCAAAAATACAAGGCTGCTAGAGGTAGAGAGAAGTCTCTACCTAGGGAGTGAGTCAAAGTGGTAATAATAATTTGAGGAGCAAATTAGTACTATCATATAAGGTATGCTCTTTGAGAAGAATATTTTATAGCACCAAGAACTTCTTTTTGTTCTCCTACATTTGTATGAGTTCTCTTGCTCCCCTGAAAACTTGTTCATTCATATATTTGGGGTATATTTCCTGAGAGACCAGCATTCTTGGGTTAAGGTTTATTTGTCTAAGTGTCTGTAGGATTAAACAGATGATGCTAGCTAGATCAAGCTACCAATACAAACTGGCCCTTGACCAGATCATTTTCCTCCTTATCTGGGGAGTATAGCTCTGGGATCTATCTCTATATTATTCATGATGCCCCAGGAAGAAGTAAGCACCTTCATACTCACCAGACACTTTGCATGCAGTGGGCACAGCCAATATCTGTTTAGATGAATTAAAATTCCTACCTCTTCATTATAGGAAAAGGAAAAAGATATCAATATTCTATTGACTGGCAATCCTGTTATGTTTAATGTTGAACATACCATAAAATGTGAAGTTTAAGAAATTTACACTCAAAAGATGATGGATAGATGTAGATTAGAGACTCTTTATAATCCCTTGTTCCACTTAAATTGAGGCTATGTTGGTAAATTAGAAACAACAATGAATTTGTGGTTAGGAGTTCTTGGTCCCAGATCCAACTCTGATACTTACTAGTTGTGTTCCTATGAGTAAGTTACTTAACCTCTCTAAGTCTAGTTTCACATGTAAAAGGGAGGTAATAACTAACTCCCTAACTCAAAGGTATATTTAGGAGACAGTACTTTGTAAACCTTCAAGCCCACTGTAAATATGGCTTGTTTTAAGTGAGATCTAATGCCTTTCTCTTCCTACATGCCATTCTTTCATTTGGACAGTTTCCCTCTGGGCAAGTTATTCCCTGAAACACTTGCTTTATACTTTTTTAAAAAGGTAAATGTTATGGGGATCAAATAAGGTAATATATTAAGGTGTTTTCCCAAATTTAAAGTGATATAGAATGTGATTATTCCTAAAAGATAACATGACTCAATAGAGAACAGGCCACTGCAAAGTGGCTTCACTTGATTTTTTGGCAAGATTAGTAAATTAGTAGATCAGGGCAATAATGTAGAAGGAGAATAGCTAGGTTTGACAAGATTATAGTACAATTCGGTGAATTCAGAATACATTTAATGATAAGACCTAAAGAGTAGTGATCAATGGGTTCATGTCAATTTGGAGAGAACACTCTAGTAGAAAACCCCATCTATCCTTAGTCCTTGGAACAATTTTTCTTTGACTTGGGATGAAGACATAGATGATATGTTTATCAAATCAGCAAATGTGGAATAGATAGTTAACCTATTGGGGAAATCATAGTTCTGGACTTCAGTTTTTAAAAAGGATCTTGACAGGCTAAAAATAGACTGAATCTAATCATTTGACCTTTTAATAGGAATAAATGTGAAGTCTTTCATTTGGCTTCAAAAGGATAACCACACAAGAAGAGCATTCTAATGCATCAATTAATTTGAAAAGTAAATGAAGAATTTAGTGATTGAATGCTTTATATGCTTCAAGAATGTGACATGGAAGTTCCCACCAAAATTTAAAATCTTAGGCTGCTTTAAGAGAATTGCATAATTTCTAGAATAAATGAAGTGAGAATGTCATGTACTTTGTTCTGGTGAAAACACATTTTATATTTCATTCATTTCTAGAATGGTTTATTTAGGAAGGAAGGTGACAAACTGGAGCATCCCCAAAACTGGGCAACCAGGATTATAAGAGGTCCAGAGACAATGTCATATGATGATTATTTGAAGAAACGGGAAATGGTTACTCTGGAGAAGGAGGTTCTAAGAGAGTAATTATGAGCTATCTTCAAATTTTTTAAGGGTCATTCTGTGGAAGCATGATTAGACTTATTTTCTCCTAGAGGAAAAAACTAGGAATTGTGTATGGAATTTGCTAGAAGGCTCAGTATAAGGAGAAAAATAAAAACTTACCATTTAGCACTATTGATAGTTGAATGAACTGACTTGAGAAATAGTGAGTTCTCTTTCACTGGAAGTCTTCAAGAAGAAGCTGATTGATCATTTGTCGAGGATGTTGTAGAGATTTTCACTCAGGTACAGATTGGACCTATGAAATTCCTTGCAACTCTGCGATTCTGTGACCTGAAGAATTACTTCCTAAGATAGAATGATTTTACTCAGGTTCTATACAATCACTTCACCTTCTCTTAGGTCAAAGAGAATTTCTTTATTAACACTGAGATCTGACAACATTCCCTCTTTCTGGTCCCATTTTTTTAATGTATCAGAATTCTGGTTGTGTTCAATAATATACCTAATTCTGAACTCTGGTTCAAACCACAGTGCTTGCTGATCAATGGAAGTTAGAATTAATAAAAATCAGAGTAAGCACTTTACCACTGCTTTCTTAATGAGAAGGAGTTAACATAATTTCACAGTTTGATATCACTACCCTCTTTTGGTATGGGCTATGTGCATGAGAGACTCAATTATGATCAAATCCTAATGTAAGGTCACTTAGCACATTACATTTCATAGAGTCTTGTTCTGGATAATATACTGAGGGGCAGCTAGGTGGTGCAATGGATAGAGCACCAGCCCTGGATTCAGGAGGACCTGAGTTCAAATCCAGCCTCAGACACTTGACACTTACTAGCTGTGTGACCCTGGGCAAGTAAGTCACTTAACCCCAATTGCCTCACCAAAAAAAAAAATATTTATCAGATAATTTACTGAAATATTAATAGGATCTCACTCAAGTTGGATGTAAAGATTAAGTAGCATGAAAGAATTGGAAATTGAGGGAATGCCCATCAATTGGGGAATGGCTGAACAAGTTGTGGTATATTAATTTATGGAATGGAATATTATTGTGCTATAAAAATGAGGATCAGGCAGATTTCATAAAAAAGTTGGAAAGACTAAAGTGGACTGATGCTGAGTGAAGTAAGGAGAGCCAGAAGAACACTGTGTGCAGTAACAGCAACATTGTGTGATAATCAGCTGTGAAAGACATAGTTCTTTTCAGCAATGCAATGATCCAAGACAATTCCAAAGACACTCATGATGGAAAATGTTTTCCACATCCAGAAAAAAGAACTATAGGATCTGAATTAAGAATGAACCATACTATTTTTACTTTTTATGTTTTTTTTTCTTTTTTGAGATTTTCCCCTTTTGTTCTGATTTTTCTTTCACAACATGACTAATGTGGAAATATGTTTAACATGACTGCACATATATAATCTATGTTAGATTGCTTTCTGTCTTGGGGAGGGGCAAGGGAAGAGAGGGAGGGAGAAAAATTTGGAGCTCAAAATCTTATAAAAATGAATGTTGAAAAAAATATATGTAGCAAAAAATAAAATACTATTAAGTTAAAGTAAAAAAGCCAAGCAAATAAATAAATAGATGAATGAATAGATAGATAAATTGATCGATTGATCAATCTATATATAGATAGATAATAAATAGCAAAGTCTCTAAATAAAGAAATAAAAAACATTTGGCAAAAAACAAGCTAACTAAAGAAAGATTAAGTAGCATAGAGTCCTTGAATCTTGTTTTGCCTCCATTGTGTTTCTGCAGAGAGATTTAAAGCATTACCCTCAAGCAAATTGATTCGTTTTCCAGGAAGCCTCCATACTGTCTCTTTTTATTAAGAAAATAATGACTTACTATTCATCCAATAATGCCTAGTATTGGTGGAAATAAAAATAGATCCACTCTTTTCTTTAAAAGAAAACAGTGAAAGAAAAATACCTGAGTTTGTCATAGTGAATTGAACATAAATTAATTTTTTAAACAAAATTATGGATCTTGGATATAATAAAAGCCTGTCGAGATAAATTAATTAATTAAATTTAAAAAAAGGAAAAATTAAAATTGGATTACTTTTTCAAAACTTACCAGTTAGAAAAAAAAAGTAAAAAGCATTCCATGAAGAGCAACATTAAATAGACTGGATTCTTCATTGTTCATGTTATGCTATACCAAGAGCATTTTGTGTTTTCTTCTCACTAGCCTAAAAATGAGCACTGGAATTAAAGTCAGAAGACCAAGGTACAAGATAAATGTCTGAGAGGATTATCGTATCATATCCTTAGAACTAGAAGTGATATTAAAAGCCACCTAGTTCAATCCTTATTTTTACTGAAAAGGAAACTGAAGCACAGAGATATTAAATGGTTTGCCCAGGGTCACAGTGCCTATAGTGGGATTTAAAACAAAAGGTCTTCTTGATTTCAAGTGCAGTACTTTATTAACTATGCCATGTTGCCTCTCCAGCGGTGAGACCTTCCATAAGGAATTTAGCACATCTTACTTCAGGGGTTTTTTTCTGATTTGTAAAATGGGGGTGGGGGGATGGATACAAGTATTGGGGGTAGTTCTGAACAAAGCTGTGGTAAGGTGGAAAGGAAGAGAGGGAGAATCTCTCTCTCTCTCTCTCTCTCCCTCCCTCCCTCCCCCTCTCTCTCCCTCTCCCTCTCCTTCCTCCTCCCCCCTCCCCCTCTCTCTCCCTCTCCCTCTCCTTCCTCCTCCCCCCTCCCTCTCCCTCTCCCTCTCCCTCTCCCTCTCCCTCTCCCTCTCCCATTAGCTCATCAAGATCTCCATTTCAGGGGCAGCTAGGTGGCGAAGTGGATAGAGCACCGGCCCTGGAGTCAGGAGTACCTAAATTCAAATCTGGCCTCAGACACTTAACACTTACTAGCTGTGTGACCCTGGGCAAGTCACTTAGCCCCATTTGCCTCACTAAAAAAAAAACAAAACCCAAGATCTTCATTTCAACCTCCATTTAGTCTGCATCCCTGATTCAGCTTGGTTATCCTCTCTCTATATGGGGCACTAAAATAAATCAAGATGGGTAGCATAGCTAGTTCAGACCACTTCTATTTTCTTATATATAACATCAAGGAATCTGGTGCTAGAGCCTAAATATGGGGATTCCATTGACACTAATAGAGATGAAAATGTATTACAGAAATTGTGGCATATACTTTCCATTTTTATTTCGTCCTTAAATGTTTTAGGCTGTTTATTTCAGTTGGTCTGCTTACCAAACTTTCTGTAAATATGTTTCCTCTTCCTATGATCTCTCTATTTCATAGGAAAATATTGCTCATACCCTTCCATTATCTTCCCTGAAAAATTGTGGGAAAGGGCAGTGTTGCCTAGTGCGTAGTGTCAAACAAATTGAAGGGGGAGTCACTAATCCTTATATAAGGATCCCTGCAGGTCACATATTGATTTTGTTTTAAAATATAATACCACCTATAAAGTTTTATTGGACTTAAATATTTCTCAATTACATTTAATCTATATTTTAATGTGGCACTGGGTCTGTACGTTTGACACCTCTGTTTTGGTTGGTTGTTGTCCTTCGTTCTCAGAGGACCAAAATGAGATCACTATATTGGAGTCAGTGTACAATGTATCCAACTGTGTTTGATCAGGCTGATATAAGCTCAGAAGGCTCTACCACAGGTTGTGCACCAATAGCCCATACAGACATTTGGAGCGGCATTGTCTCTACATTTGTGCATCTCACATTTCTTATGAGCTACTGCAATTTTGCTTTGTTCATAGAGCACAATGGCAAGTCCTGCTGGACAATCCTGTTTCAGTATCTCACAGTCTCACAACTGATTTCAAAGTTCTTCAGAGATACCTTGAGAGTGTCCTTGTGAAATTCTTCTGACCTCCATGTGAGCACTTGTTTTGTGTGAATTCTCCATAAAATAAGCTTTTAGGCAAATGTACATTTGGCATTAGAATAATGTAGCCAACCCATAGGAGTTTCACTTTCTGCAGTAGTGTTTCAATGCTTGGCATTCCTAAGACAATTCAACTGGAAGCAATTCAGTTTCCTGGCATAGCACTCATACTTTCCAGGTTTCACAGTCATACAATGAAGTCAGCACAACAGCTCTGTAAACCTTCAGTTTGGTAGACAGTTTAATAGATCTTTTCTCCTACTCTTTCCTCCAGACCTCCCAAACACTGGGCTAGTTCTGGAAATGTGTGCATCAACTTCATCATTTATGTGGACAGCTCTGGAAAGTATACTACCAAGGTAAGTGAACTTATCCACAGCATTCAAAATTTCTCCCTTTGCTGTAACCAATGGTTCCATGTGTGAATGGGGCAGGGCTGGCTGGTAGAGAACCTGTTATCTTGGTGTTAATTGTTAGGCCAAAATTAGAACAAGCAGCAGAGAATTGATCCAAACCTTGTTGCATTTCAGTCTCAGAGTCTGCATTAAGTGCACAATCATGTGAAAACAAAAAGTCATGCATAAACTCTCACTCCATTTCAGTCTTGTAGCTTTTTTAGGCTTATATCTTCTTCAAGTTGAACAATTTACTGTCAGTGTAATAACTGATCTTGAAGTCTTTTTCATCTTTGCTGAAAGTGTCAGATACATAACTGAAAACATTGTGCTAAAGAGAATGGGAACAAGCATACAGCCCTGCTTCCCTCCATTGGTGACTGGGAAAGTGAGAGAGCATCATCCATTATCCAGAACCCATGCAAGCATGCCATCATGAAACTGATGTACAATCCTGATGAACTTCTCCAGGCAACCAAATGTTGACATGATCCTCCACAAACTGGTCAGATTGATGAACATTGTGTACATAACTCTATTATGCTCCTGGCATTACTCTTGGTATACCCCAACATTTCTGTTATAGTAGATGGAGGGCAGGCCTCAGACTCAAAAAGACCTGTGTTCAAGTCCTAATCTAAACCCGTATTACTGTATAACCTTGGGCAAGTCACAAGATCAAATGAGATCATATTTGCACAGTGCCTGACACATAGAAGCCATAAATGCTTATTTTCTTTCCCCCTTAACCTTTCAGTGCTCTAGGCAATGCTAAGACCATTCATAAGTTGAAAAAATATCCCCATATGCATTGATAACAAAAGTTTCTTACCAGGAACTCTCAACTCTCTATATATCAACAGATAGATAGATAGATAGATAGATAGATAGATAGATAGATAGATAGATAGATAGATAGATAGATAGATAGATAGATAGATAGATAGATAGATAGATAGATAGATAGATAGATAGATGGATGGATGGATGGATGGATGGATGGATGGATAGATAGATAGATAGATAGATAGATAGATAGATAGATAGATAGATAGATAGATAGATAGATAGATAGATATACACATACATACATAAATAGAGAAACTTCTAGTATATATTATTTTTAATATTCATTCATTATTTTTGGTTTTATATCATAAACATTTATAGAAATACCACATCATCTTTGGTAATTGAAAAAAAATTGAACAAACCCTTGTAAAAAAAGAAAAATAGTTACAAAGAAACACCTGATGGGGCAGCTAGGTGGCACAGTGGATAAAGCACCAACCCTGGATTCAGGAGGACCTGAGTTCAAATCTAGACTCAGACACTTGACACTTACTAGCTGTGTGACCCTGGGCAAGTCACTTAACCCCAATAGCCTCACCAAAAAAAAAAAAGAAAGAAAGAAAAAGAAACACCTGAAAATGTATTCAACATTCTATCCTAGCTATCTCTCTGCAAAGAAGACAAAATTAAGTTCATTCTCTATTACCTGAGACCATTAGACATTTTTTTCAGTTATTTAGAATTCAACATCTTAATGAAAAGTATTTTATTCAATTCATGTGACACAGACTATTCAACCATTCTCCAATTGATGGTACCCACTCTATGCCAGACAAAGTGCTGCTATGAAAATTTTGGTATGTAACAGACCCTTCATTTTGTCTTTGATCTCCTTTGAGTCATATGCCTGGCAATGAGATAGCGATCCAAGATATATTCATGGTTTAGTCTCTTTTCATTCATAATTCCAAATTGATGTGTGGCCAGTTTACTCTTCCAACAGTAGTATGATTGTATTCTCACAGCTCCTCTAATCATTAATTTTCCATTTATCACCTTTGTCATTTTCAGGAAATAAAGTGAAAATTTCATCATTTTACTTTGAACTTGTCTTTTATTTGAAGATGTCGATCATGTTTTCATAAGGTCATTTATAATTTGAAATTCTCTATTTTGAAAATTGTTCATCTACTTAGTCTCTTACCCACTAGGGATGGCCCTACATTTTATAGATTTCTGCCAATTCTCTGCATATCTTATATATCAGGCTTATATCAGTGATGTTTGATACAAAGAACTGAATTGTATTCATCAGTATTGCACTATAAATGAAACCAGAAAAAAAAAGTTAAAGCTAAATGGAAAGAAACCTCATAAGTGGTCTTAGAAGAATCCAATTAAGACATTGATCAAGTGGCTTGTATCATGTGTTCAACAGCAAAAAGGAATCATTTTTCATAGGAAATTTTGTCATCTCATAATTCAGTGATCATTATAAACTTTGAAGAAAGGTCACTATGGAAATAATTGCACGTTATGCACTATTATTACTGAGGATGACTAGGCAAAGAAATTTTATGAAGAATTCAATAAGACCTTGCAAATAAACCAGGTTTGGGGACTGAAAAATGGATAGAAGCAAGTGCATAGGGACGAATTACAATTGATTATAACATACTTATTTCTCCATTCCTCCACAGAATGCAAGGTTAATTGGAGTTCTGCTTAGTTCAGGAAGCACTTAGGAGCACCTTCAGTTTGCAGAATAGTGTGATAGGAACTGAGGAGATAGAAAGTTTATATGATACATTCTTGTCCTCATGCAGATGATAGTCTAATTCAGACACCAGCAGGTTTTCCATAAGTATTGCAAATTTGATTTATATTAATTTTCAACATCAGGAAAACATTCAGTAATTATAGTGTCGTCTTTGATATCTCTGCCAATTATAAGCTGTGTGACTGTGGCAAATTATTTAACCTCTCTGGGCCTCGTTTGCTTCATGAGGAGGTCAAATTAAATTATCTCAAAAATCCCTCCTACTTCTAAAATCTATATTTTTGACAGCATCTATCTGAAATGTATTATAATATGTTTTGTATCTATATTTTATTCTCTAATCTGTACATAATAATATTGAACTTTTCCAGATGTTCAATGATGGTTACTCATAGAAAAAGAACCAATAAAATACATTTTTTAAATCTTTGGGGGTAAGTGAAGATAAATTTTTTTTGGAATAAGAAAACATCAACTCTGGTTCAAAATTGCATTTTCAAAGCTTGTTTTTACTGTACCTGACCCACTTAGGAAGCTGGGTGGTATAGTATATTAAGAGATGAACTTGTAGTTAGGAAGAGCTTGTCTCAGAAATTTACTAGCTGTGTGACAGTGGGCAAGTCGTTTAACCTCTTAGTCTCCATTCTCACACCTGTAAAATGGAGATGAAAATAACACTTATCTCACAGAGTTGTAAGAATCAAATGGGAAAATTTATGTAAAGAGCTTTGCAAAGCTTAAATTAAATTAGATTTTAAATTAAATGCAATTTATTATTTATTACTACTAGTAGAAATCGATAATAATAACAAACATTCCCTCATATGAATCTTTATAGATGAGTGGGAAGTCACAAAAAGGAACTTGAGTCACGGGGTCAAGTTCTAGAAGTCGTATGCATGGTTGTTGTTTGGTTGGTTTGCTTATAAAATAAAATTATGAATGCTTGTCATTCACCAGATGGCACAACTGATTCAGCAGCATCCCAGACAGTTATTCTTCCCAAACTGTTTGACTTGCTCCATATTTGATATTGATCATATAAAGGGGTTCAAGTTTGGAAGAAATTGACTGCTCAGTAAACACTTTGCCTAATCCATCCTTCAGTTCTGTGGGCCTGGGTTTCCTTGAGAGACTGCTGGGACCATGGAAGCAAGACCCCCCCAAAAGTAAGCAGCTGCCATCCTTTTATTTTCTTCTGATTTTTGAAGCTTGGGTTTTTCTATCTGGATCACCCAGGACTCTTGTAGCTTGCCCTACAATTCTCTGGGTCAGTTCAGCTGCCCTCCTATACTTTTTCCATTTGCTCAAATGAGCTGCCACTCACCCCAGATCTATTCACTGCCTCTGCTAGTGAAGTGGTCTCAGACTTTCCAACAGGAGCTTAAATCTATGAAGAGACTGGGGACAAGCAAGTATCTTTTTCTTTTGTTGCTGATAGAAAAACAAATCCATACATTTCGAATAATGACTAAAAGGAAATAATTTTATGCACTTGTCCTCAAAAATAATTCAATGCAATCCATTAAACATCTACTATATCAGTTGGTTTTTAAAAGCATATATTAAACACCTACTATGTGCTAGGCACTATGCTAAGCAACTAGGGATACAAATAATGGTAAAAAGCCATCCCTGCTCTCAATGAGCTTACATTCTAATCTGTAAGAGAACACATAAATATCTTGTTACATATAAGATGTATATAGAGTATATAAAATTATTTTCAAAAGGAAACATACTGTACTAGGTTCCGGTGGCACAAAGATGAAAATGATAATCTGATAATCCCTGACCTCAAGGAGTTTATAGTCTCTTTGATAATAAAGATTAACATTATAATCATGTTGATACATCCTGGGTTTTTTTAATCTTAGATTTAAAATTCAAATGTATTGCTCCCATGTTTTTTTGAAGTCCACTGAAAAGAGGCACTAGGATTTTTAACCTATTTCTTAAATGAGTAAAGTAATTACGGTTTAATAAGTTTGCTAGTTATTCTGAGTGGCAGGAGATCTTACCTTATTTTGTGAATCTTCCATGCTAGCCAAATGAAGTATCAGACCTGACATTTCAGGAGAGTACAATTTCTGTTCTAACCTGTGCTTTAACAAGCCATAAAGGTAGAAGGGAGAGTGAGCAGTGTTTGGCCTCCAGAGTAAACCTCCTGGAGCTGTCAAGCTAATTTTTAATATTTGATTTGAAAATTTCGGGCACAGCAGTAATGTATTAAGATACAAATTAAATTTTAAAGGACAGAAGAGAGAAACATATTCTTTAACTGATTTTCCATGATGAAAAGGTTATAAAGGACCTGCTGGCAAGGAAGAGACATTATTTCACTGTCTGAATTTCCCTTCAAATGGTTATAGGTAAAAATTTAATGGTCCTCTTTTTTCTCTTGTTTTATTCTTCATTTTACACTAAGAATCTCCCAAGCTGTCTTTGGAGGCTGGAAGAAACACATATATGGGCACAAAAGTTTATAATAAAAGCAACCTGTAGTTAGTTGTAAGAAAGAAAACACATACTTCAGACTAGGGCAGCAGTGTGACTTCAATACCCTCAAGAGCAACATGAAGCATGGGCAGATCTGCAGTTGAGTTAACCTTCCATTTAAGTAATTTTACACCAGTTCTTATCCTTCAAGCACTTTTCTTTGCAAAGACCCTATGGAAGAACAAACATTCAGGTTTCCTATTCATATCATCTAACAGAAGCAGTCAATTGAAAAACTTATCAGTATTTCCTAAACTAATCTTGATAGAATTATGATAGAAGATAATGCTGTTAGGACTTTCACTGTTGCCATAACTAAAAGGGAGGAGTCCATTCGTCCCCAGAGTGGTGTGATTTATTTCAAAGAATTCTCAGGTCAAAGATCATGTGTCTTCTTTTCAGCCCTAGTGCATGCAATACTGGGCATTTTTAGCAATTTGGCTCTCAAGTTTTTGCTGTTACCACAGGCTACAATTGCACTGTAATCATATGCAGGTGTGAGCCATTGGAGCAAATTACACAAGGTCAGATATAAAAGATTGATCTGCTGGAGAGCAGCAGAAATAACACCTCCGACCTACCTCTAGCCTACCAAAGTGACATGTCTTTTGAAAGACCTAAATTGGCCTTATAACATAGAATGTCTTGAAGAGAGCTTTCAGTAAAGAAAAAAAATGTATTTAGGGATTACAATTTTGAGGGATTTTCACATCGATTTTTGCTATTTGCACTGGTTAAACTGGCCATCCTTCTAAAATCTGATACTTTTAAAGTCTCATTTGTCTCTTCACACAGCTAAATACAGGTAAAATATCTCATTCATTTGGACATTTAAAAGATAGATTTAAAAAATAGAATCGAGTATTGGAAATATATTTTTTTCTCTTATGAGTGGGAAACAAACATTTTCTTCTGGTAGGGTCCAATTTGGTAGTTCTTTTAACATTACAAAGATTTCAAAGCATTAACATAACTACTTTTTCTTGTATTGTTAGAATTGTTCTGTTCTATCTAAGAAACATCTAGAGAAAACAAGATAGTTTGTTGGAATGAGCAGTAGATTACATTCTTTTTAAAATTTTTATTTCGTTTTTAATTTATGGATTAAAACAAGAACTTCTATAACATAGTTTAATAAAAAAAAAAAGGTGATTGGGCATGAAACTGCAAATCTACTATGCCTAACTTAATATTCCTTTCAGATATACAGCAAAATTATCATATAAATTTCTTTTTTTCTTAGAAGCAAGAGAATAGTTTACACAATAACAGCAATATTGTTTTAAGAATGACTTTGAATGAATATAATTATTTTGTCTATTATAAATACCCATAGGAAGGACATATGAAGAAAGATGTATCTGTATCCAGAGAAAGAACTGATAAATATATATAGATGTGTGTGTAACTTTGTGTCTAATGGTAGTATGTTAAATTCAACAAATGCCAATTGGAAGATCAATTGGATTGATCATTCAACTGCATGATCCCTTTGTAAATACCATATACATTGTCTGGCCACAAAACACAATGCTGGAAAAGCTAAATCAGGAGTGGGTACCATTTTGGAGTATATTATTATGGTTTTTGGCGGTGGCAATGTAGCTCGCTTAGGACAGGAGCTAAAGTGACAGTGGTTCTTATGAGTATCCAGAGTGGCTATGGTGACTCCCACAAGAAGGAAACCATAGAAGATAGAAACCTCTCACTGGGGAAATCTGCCCAGTGAATACTATAGGTTCCTGATCTCTGATGGAAAGTGTCTGTTTTAAGTGATATCACAGCATTAGGTTGCATGTTAGTGTGAGATTTAAAATTGGATACAAGAGCATTAAACTCCCCTTTAACCTTTTCCTTATTTATCTCCCAGACCAGTAAGTGGAAGAAGCCTCTGATCTTTAGTTAGGTCTTTTATTGTTTGGGAATTACAAGGTGATGTTGATTAGAGAGATAGGAAAGTAGAAATACAAACAAATAGTCTTAGATCTAAGCTTAGTCTGCATTCCTTATAGAACTCACCAAAAACCCATATAGAACTCACCAAAAACCCAAGGCCACCTCTGAGGCTGAGAGCCACATCAAGCACGTGCTGTTACGGAGAACCAGGCCGAGTCGAACCTCAGTCAGTATCTGTGTGTGCAGAGCAAGCCAGCGGGCGAGGAGAGCAGAAAAAGACATCACTTCCGTTCTCTCCTTGCCTTTTAAGCTCGCACCCCGGAAGTGGAGTGCTTAGCAGATGGACTGGCGGTTCATCACAGTCTCCTCCCTGAAAGGGTGGTCCTTCAAAAAACTGGCGTCTTTCAGTTATCGCTAACCGACTTAAAAAAACTTTCATTTTTTTACCACATTAGATAGAATGTATCAACATTCTGACTTGTGATCAATGGCATTGAACTATCAGAATATGGAGCTAAATTATGGTATTATATATGCCATCCTTGCTACTCACCTCGAAATCCCTCCAAAATCTAGAAGGCAACCTTTGAGGCTGCTTTGTACAGAAGACAGACCAATCAGTGATCTCTGGAGCAAGAGAGAAGGGTCACCTCTTCTTGTCACAAATCATCGTCCCCCATTCGGTACCCTACAGGAGGTGAGTTCTTTAAGTGTTGGCATTCAGGTTTCAAAAAAGAATTCTGTAACATTAAAAACAGAAAATTGTTTAGTGGCTGGAATTCATGCCATGCTTCAATATAAATGTGTCCTTTTTTTAAACTTGAAAATCAAAACTTTCCTTACTCAGAATTGGCCAATTATCTACAAAAATGTTCAGAAAAGTGCCCTTGCAGGTGGAGAAAACCCCAGAGAGGCCAATATGTACAGTGACTACAGGAAAAACACTAAGAAAGAGTCGAAATCAGAATAAAAGCATTGATTCCAGAGGACAGATGATCAAACACACCTCCTCGAGCTTGGTAGAAAAGTAGGGTACTATGAATTCTGAATGTTCATACGTCATCAGATATGGTCACAGAATTGTCCTCTATGTGTTAATTTTGTTTAACTGGTTTTTCCTCATGACAGGTTAGTATTCTATGTATGGGAAGGCTATCTGGAATGTCTGTATCATATAGAAACAAAAGGAATCAATAAATCTGAAAGGAAAGTTGGTTTTTTGAACACAAAACACAAAAAAGTAGACAAAAAATTTCTCAGGCACCTTTTGAAAACAAAGGTTAGTTTTATAATCATAGCTATGGTGTGATGGAAAGTGTGCTGAATTTGTAGTTAAAAAACCTAGGTTCAAATCTCAGTCTCACTATTTACTAGGATGATCTGGATAAGTCATTTTATTTTTTTAATTTATGATTTCATCTGTAAAATGTAGATAAATAATACTTGTGACAGATAATAGAATTTCAACTATCTGCCCCATGAGATATTATGAGGATCAAATGAGATAATGCACACAAAGCATTTTCAAAACCACAAACCATCATACAATTGGTAGTCATTATTTATTAAATTTATTTAAAAGGGTGAGATGAAGAGTCGAAAGAATAAGTGAGCTAGAAGAAAGCAATTTTATCAATAAAACAAACTATTTTCGTTTAATAACTTTAAAGAAACTGAGCTATGAATTAGAATTTGAATAAGGTAGAAATTGCCACCCAGTGGAACCGTTATTTTATTTTAAAGTCTATGCTATTTTCAAATACTAAAGATATTGTTCTATTAACTTATTCAAGAAATGTTTATTGATCTTATAGTACTGGCATTTTATAGGCAAGGTCATAAGATATAGGACACAGATGTATATTCAAAGATAAGGTAGGCTCTTTCTGAACCTCTTCTAACCTGTATATGATGTATATCCAAACAGCTGGATCAAATCTGACTTACTTTAAAATAGAGAGGTTGTGTTTATAGTTTTTAAAAGAAATTGGCCCAACAGACTGGGAACTTTTTGGAAATGCTATTGTTGTTTATCCTCAGAGGACCATGACCTCAAGTGGTGATGTTATGAATTGTCATGAACTAGATTTAAGTGAGAAAGGGCTATGCAAGGTCAACAACCTCACTCTATCCTCCAGAGCCATCTGGGTCCAGTGGCAATCTACCTGTCTATCATTTATCTCTCTCTCTATCATCATCATCTATCTAGAGGACTAAAATCCCAGATTTTTTAAGCAATTGATGTTGTGACTTGCTAAGGGTCACACAGCTAGAAAGTGCCTGAGGTAGAGATTTGAATTCAGATCCTTCCAACTTCAGGGCCAGTGCTCTATCCACTGCACAGCTTAGCTGCCCCTTTTAGAAATGCAGATACATGGGGCAGCTAGGTGGCGCAGTGGATAGAGCACTGGCCCTGGAGTCAGGAGTACCTGAGTTCAAATCCAGCCTCAGGCACTTAACACTTACTAGCTGTGTGACCCTAGGCAAGTCACTTAACCCCAATTGCTTCACTAAAAAAAAAGAAAGAAAAAAGAAATGCAGATACAAAGCTGATGGTATTTCTTGGATTTTCTTAGTTTCAATCTTTGGTCTTCTTCTCTGCTCTCCTTCTCTACCACACCTTTCTCTCCTTTTCTCCACAAATGAAACTATTTACTTGCTGAGAATGATTTAGTAGATACACTCAAACATTCCTCCCTCAATTTCTTTCTTTCTTTTTTCTTTCTTTTCATTTTGGAAGGGGTTGGTTGAGCTCCTTCAGCCTACTGCCTGCCATGGGCCATTGGCAAAGGGCTTCCTTACAGAGAGGATGGGCAGAGATATGGCGTATCCCTAGTGGAGTCAGAAAACGGATCTGAATTCATAACATCTACAGATTTATCTGACATTTGTATGAATTTATATATATATATATATGCTTAAAATATTCTGTGTTAAATCAATGCCAAACTCACAAGGGGAAGCCATACTTCAATATATCCACCAGGTGGCATTCTCTTCAAGGACTAGAGGGTCCAGAGGCAGCTCTACTTTTGTGACCCAAATGATTCTTATATGGGCAGCAAAAGTAGCAGTACTTGGCAGATTGGAGTTAAGATCTTGGTCAGCCTCTAGACTCAATGACATGGGAAACAGAAGAAACACAGAACTAATGGCTTTTCATTCCCTGCCAAATAAATTGCCAGTTCTTTAGCCTGGCCTCAGAAGCCCTCTGCCTAGCTCAAACCAACCTTTTTTACCTAATCTAATGTTACTTTGTCTCACATGCCTACTCCAGCCAAGTCAGAGTACTCAGCTGTGCCCAAACATTCTTTGAGGTTTCTTGCTGCTGAACCCTTGTGCACACCCTCCTCTGATCCTGAAATGTTCTCCCCTAACTCTGGCAACTGAAATTCTTCAAAGTCACATTTCATCTTCTCCATGACATGACACATTCCCTTGATTTCCTTTTCCACCCTTCCTCCTGCTTGAAATGATATCTCCAGAGATCTTTCATGACACCTTTTTCATGCTTTACTTTGTGTTTATCACATTCTGTTTTACATTATAGGTATTTATATACCTATTAACTCTCCTAATAGAGCAGAATCGTGGGAACAGGATCTTTTTATTATACATTTTTTATATCTTCTCTAAGACTTAGCCCAATGCCTTGCCCTTAAGTGCTCAGTAAAGACATGTTTGCTGATAGGATGTAGAAAGCTGGCTTGCAGTTGGGGTACACAAATAATCACAGGATTCCTGAAGACTAGGTCTGATCCTAATGCCACCTCCGGTACTGGATCCTCTCAAGGCTCTGGACCTTGACGGGGAAGAAGTAATTTGGGAAATTCTGAAGCAAGAGGGCCCATTAGCAAGGGGTTCATTTACAGATGAGGTCACTTCAATCCATTTTGCTGAATTGGGTCCCTGACAATTTTTGAAATGTTTCCCAGAATGGGAGAAAGAAGGTGCAATATACAGACCTCATTTTATTGGCATCCTTTTATGATTTATTTTCAAGCAGAGGTACATTAGAAAGATGAGTATTGGTAAGCTATTTCTGTTTCTCATTTTTCTCCTAAGTCAGCCTTCTGCATAAAGCTCCTCTGTGGATGTAGAGACACATCTCTTGGAGCCTTGGTCCAGGGCAATTTCTAAATTAGCAAGTTTTAAAAAGCAAGTAATTTTATTTCTGTTGCACATGTGTGTGCATACTTTTCTGTTGTGCATGGAAATACATACTTTTTACTGGTTCCCTCACATGGATGCAGTGCTCTTTAAAACACAGTTCTGGAAAAGTATAAACCTTCTCAAGATATTCCAGTAATTATTGGGAAATGAACTAAAGTGGGGTTATTTCAAGCAGGGAGAAGTAATTTTCTAAAATCATTTAAATTGTCATTGAACCAGTTTCAAGAAACATGAAATATTACTAGCTGTGTGACCCTGAGCAACCCACTAAACCCTCATTGCCCTGAAAAAAGAAAGAAAGAAAAGAAAAGAAGGGAAGGGAAGGGAAGGGAAGGGAAGGGAAGGGAAGGGAAGGGAAGGGAAGGGGAGGGGAGGGGAGGGGAGGGGAGGGGAGGGGAGGGGAGGGGAGGGGAGGGGAGGGGAGGGGAGGGGAGGGGAGGGGAGGGGAGAGGAGAGGAGAGGAGAGGAGAGAAGAGAAGAGAAGAGAAGAGAAGAGAAGAGAAGAGAAGAGAAGAGAAGAGAAGAGAAGAGAAGAGAAGAGAAGAGAAGAGAAGAGAAGAGAAGAGAAGAGAAGAGAAAGGAGGAAAGGAAAGAAAAAAGAAAAGAAACATGAAATAGCTGCTCATGGTTAAGAAACCACAACTACTAACAGATCTGTGTGGTATGTGCCTATAAGGAATGGGGTGCTTCATTTTGAGCAAAAGATTCAGGCCACCTATGAATCTGTGTCCCATAATTTTCCACCTAATTTCATTTCACATCACCTACTCTGCTTTGATATCAACTCTGTGAACATCATACCCTTCTCCATACCCTCTGGTGCCTTGCCCTGCCCCCTTTTCCAGCCTAATTTTGGGTATTATCTTCCTTACAGTAGATGACAAGTTCCTTGAAGTCAAGGACTATCTTTCTAGTTTAGTGCCTAGAGTAATAAATATGTATTGACTATTGACTAATTGATTGTGTTAAAGGCAAAGGCAATGTCCATCAGAAACAGCCAGATTAGTGGGCAAAATGGACAAAGAATTCCAACTGCAACACTATAACTGATACAGGAACATAGACTGTAGTTAGAGATTTTAGGAGGAAGGAGAATAGCTCTGACTGTTAACAATACTGGACTGACTGCTATTGTGAAGGCTTGCAGCCATATTGGCTGTTTTTAGGGAGCAACTCAGGCCCCAAATTCCTGGGATCCTTACCTAGTGTGATAAAATAATGGAATTTGGCAGATACCCAGGGGCCCCACCTGATTGATTTACTATTGTTTGAATTGGGTGAGAATGAGAAACTAAGTACCTACTTAAGGATGATTGAATGGAGGCCACACCTGGCCAGCCCTGGATGACGTCAGCAAGAGACCACTCTCAACCAACCAGCTTGAAGGACGTCCCTTTTGTGGGAGGAGGAGAGGAAGTAGGAAGAGGATGCTCTCTCATGGAAGAACTCTCTTTTTGGTGAGGAAGAACCAATGTGACAGCTGATGGAGAACAGGGGGGACCCCTCTTAGTCGTTCAGACACTAGCTTGGTGGTGAGAGATTTCACTTTGTCTTCTAGGAAAGGAAATTGCTGTCTTTCTCTCTGGCTATACCAAATTATATCTGAGCTAGGATTTCTATGCTATAAGGAATCTGTTCTCAATCTCTCTCTCTCTTCACTAACTTATAATATATATTTTAATAAATCTTTGAAAGCCTAAACTCTTGCTGAATTTATCAGCCCAATTCCCCCCAAGACTGGGGTGGGGGCAGATAAGAACCAACAATTTAGATTTTAAACAACACACTAGTGTAGATGTCCATTGGCCTGGACACATAGAGAGGGTAATCTTAAGTTTATATGAGGCCTCCTCAACTCCTCCAAAGCCATTTCCATCAGGCTGGGGGACATGATTTAGATAAACCACGGTATTCTAATACTTGATGGAAACTAACCTCACAACTATAATCACAATTTATTTCCTCACTGATAATAGCTATGTGTAATTACTGAAGCAAGCAGAGTAAGTACTCTGACTAAAGCCATATCCATTAACACTCTATTCCCAATGATGACTATGGGAGGGCAAGGGCAAAGCCTAGCTCTGCTCCTTCCAGCAGAGATTTGCTTTTCTCACACAAAACAGCTCCTTGCAGTTCCTACAGTGTTCTAACATTCACCATATTAAGACCAGTCTCCACATTCACCATTGCATACCATATGCCAAAAACCTATCTACTATCTAATACCCCTAAAACCACCCATGGAATTATACTCTGTCTCCAATTGCTCTTTGATAGGTAGAACTGTGCATGGGTTCCCCCCTCAATTCTTCTATCATTATTTCTCTCAACTCTTTAACAGTTATAGAGTACCTTGGCATGGAGGGAGAGGGGGAATGGGGAGGGGCAGGAGAAGAGCATCACAACATTGTACTATGATTCCAGTACTGATGTTAATTATCCCTCTGCCTGGGGGCAGCTAGGTGGCGCAGTGGATAAAGCACTGGCCATGGATTCAGGAGGACCTGAGTTCAAATTCAGCCTCAGATACTTGACATTTACTAGCTGTATGACCCTGGTCAAGTCACTTAACTCTCATTGCCTCACTAAAAAAAAATTATCCCTGTGCCTTTGGGCTGCCATTCTATTTCTCTGAGCTTTACTTACTTCTCAGAGATAAAGTTTAGGTGAAGGTAGGGAAAAGTGGACTCAAGTCTCTTCCAGTTCTAGTTACATGGGTTTGGGAAGACCTGAATTGACTTGATATGTGACCTTGGGCAAGTCATTTATCCTCTGTATTTCCTAAATTATCTCATCTGTAAAATTGAATAATAATAAGACCCACCTTCCAGAGTTATTGTAAGGATAAAATGAGATTATATAATGCTAGCTATTATTATTTGGATAATGCATAGAAAGTTGTATCAAAGAATAACATTTTGTACCAATTTTGTTAATTACCTGCAAGCCTTGCCTTAAAATGTGGTTCCCTGTCATAATGCCCTTTTCCAGAGAAGTTAGTCTAAGGAGATGAGAGTAATTCCATTCTAGTGCCCAAGTTTTCCTTTTTCTTTCTTTGACTTCTTATACAAACAATTCATTTATAAAATTCCTATTCTTAGCAGTAGTAGCCCCATTAAAAATATGAGTCAGATTAACAATTGTTCTACCTACCTGACTGTTTCTAGAACACATAGCAAAATATATATGTATATATATATATATATATATATATATATATTTTTAAATCTTGAGGATTTTAAAACTTTTAGTCCACTTGTTTGGAAGTAAGATACAAGGAAGGCACACAGGCTCTCCTTTGAGAGGTAGGTAAAAGAGTTGGCAAGTGTGAGTTTATCATGTCTTAAGTTATCAAGAAGTATAATTTGATGGAATATGTGGTCATCACACATTGTGGTGCTTATAAAGGCTTGCAAAAGTAACACTATGCAAATAATTGCAGGCTATACAGCAACATCTTTTAAAGAAATGATAGAACAATTCCACCAAGAACTCAGTAAGAAATTCCAAATCAAGTCAATACAGTCTTTGATATTCACAAACTTCAATGCAAAAGCACCATATAAAATTCACAGAGATGGAGCCAGGAATAATGAATGAGAAAATCCAAAAATGTGTATACTTCATGGAAGCCTCATACCTATGTATCATGGATGCTTTCTGGGAAAAAATCAAAAGAAACCAAGCACCATCAGTGCCAAGAACCTTGAAAAATAAATTAAATTATATTAATTGTGGCTTTTTTTGGTGGGGCAAAGAGGGTTAAGTGACTTGCCCAAAGTCACACAGCTAGTAAGTGTCAAGTGTCTGAGGCCGGATTTGAACTCAGATTCTCTTGAATCCAGGCCCGGTGCTTTATCCACTGTGACACCTAGCTGCCCCCAAATTATATTAAATTAATTTTAATGAATAGGAAAAGTCTCATTACTTTTATTAAAACTTCATGAATCAATGGTCTGTGTAAGTAGTCAGACAACTAATGCATTAATGGAAAGAATAAAGTTAGTAAAAGTTAAAAGAAAGAAATTAAAACAACTGCAACATATCTGATGTAAACAAGCTATTATGACCAAAAATGAGATCTATACAGAAGGGACACAGACACCAATTATGATGATTTCATACAGGATTTTAACCTATAGAAAATCAAAATGAGAAGAGAAAAAGAGCTCAAAACCACTTTAGTCAACAAATGCTTTAGTGACTTGCTAAGTGGAAACACATGGCAGACATGGACAACACTGATTTAGAACCCAAATTCATTTGCAAAATCTGACACAAGGTAGAAGATTGTGGAACAGTACCATCTCATAAAACGGAGAGAAAAGTGGAAGGTAAAAAAAGAAGAAAGAAAAGAAAAATGGAGAAAGCTTGGTGAAAGCACCAATTTAGTAAAGTCATTCTGAGGACATTCAGGAATGAAAATAAAAGAAATCAATTAGCTGAGTAGAAAAGATCTACAGAGATAACTTATAACGACAAACTTTTCATAAACAAGGAAAATGCACAACTTAGACTCTAACATCATAGATATATACACACATCTGTATACATGTATATGTTTATGTATCTATACATGTATAAATAATGCATACACATGCAACACACATATATATGTGTGCATATACATACTTATAGAAGGAATAGAAATTCACTAAAGAGAAAAAGAATGGAAAAAAAGCTGAAAAGACCAAGCAGACATAAAGTGGATCTGTGCTAGAGGCAACACAATTGTGAGGAGATTCAAGTAACAATTCATAAAATATTTGAAAGAATAGAAGACACCATAAGCATAAAAAAAATCTTAGATCAAAATAAAGAAATGTTAGATCTTATTAATGATCTTGAAGGGCAATCAAGAGAATAATATCAACTATTAATCTTCCTGCCTCTGCTTTCCCTTTTATATCAAATACTGATCTCCACACAGCTGACTGAAAGATGAAAAGAATAAACACAAGTGTCCACTATTTTTGTTTGTTCACTATTTTTAAAGCATTTTATTTCTTAAAGAAAAACACCTACTTCAATCATCTATTCTAACAAACCATCTCCCCATGGATTTTTCAAAATTATGCAAGATTCTCCAAAATGTATAACAATGGAGAAAGATTTGTTTGATACCATTTATACATCAAATGAGGCAAGGCCTAAAATAGAAAGAAGGATGCTTGGAGAACCTTACCATTTGTGAAGATACTGGTTTTTTGAATGCTCTACAAACATTAAATGTTATTATTATCATCTTACTCCAACATCTTGTTGAAGAGGCCATCCGGTGAATTTGGCTCTTGAACCATCCAGACTCCAACTCTAAACTATCACCCTCCTTCAAGTTGCACCAGAGTTCAGTGCTTTTCTTTTATACTGTTCCTAGGCATTATATCCAGCTGCGAGATATGAGGAACAGTGATCAAACAGATTTCTAGATTTTAAGTTAAAAAATTAAGGAACTCCTGGGAAGGAAAGCTCTCCCAAATGACTTCTTACCTGTTTTTCAGGATGCATTTGCAGCGGCTTCTGGACCACTCACAATAGATTCTGTTGGCTGCCTGAGCACCAGGCCAACTAAATAATTCTTCTGCTCAAAAATCCACATTTTCAATCCAACTCCTTTTTTGTTGTTGTTGCTGGTACCAACTCAGGGCAGGTACTTCTTTGCATTTCCACCCTTAACTCATGATGTTTCCCTCTAAGCCAGTAATGTCAAACTCAGAGAAAGACAGGGGCCATTAAAAAGTACATAAAGATTTTTTTACAAATGCATATTTACTTTAAAAACCACATTTAATATTACCTGTGTTTTATTATATTTTTACTTATTTTGTTAAATGTTTCCTATTGCATTTTAATATGGTTCATGTAGCATTCTAGAGTGTTGTGGGCAGTATGTAACCCATGCCTTTGACACCTTTGCTCTACGTAACAGCTGAGCTCAAATACCTTCTTACTCTGACCTTGAGTTTTTATATCTCTATGCTTATGCCTGTACTGTTCTCTCTATGTCTAATATCTTCTTTCCCGTGTTGCCCACTGAATTCCAGTCCATACTGAGTTTCCTCTTCTACAAAGCCTCTTCTGATTTCCTCAATAGATACCCCCCCACCCAAGACTTAAAGAAATTGGTTGGTGGGGGTGCTAATACTTTCACTGTATTATAATTGCCATTTATAATTATCTGTTTTTAATCTTCTCCTCTTCTATCTCCCCTACTACACTGTAAGCTACATGAGGGCAGGGACTATATCTTATCTGATATTTGTATAGTATGGTGTTCAGAATACAGGCACTTCATGTTTGCTAAAAGAATAAATGAATAAAAGAATATTGGGAGTTTGTGTTTAAGGATTATTTTCAGTTATGCCATATGTACTCATACTATTGTATTTCTTAGAGAATTCAACTTACTTTTTCCAAATAGTTTCCTAATTTCCCTGTGGTAAATCTTTCATAGAACTTCTTTGTTATATCCATTTAAGAAATAATACTTTTTAAAAATGTGCTTCACTGATACATAGAGCAGATTTTTCTCCTTTGGGCACAGAACAAGGCATTTATTTTTCCTGTGCCATATTTGATTACAGTCAATTTAGCCATCTATTGAGGACAGTGATGTGATACTGTAGACATAGTACAATCCTAGAAGTCTAAAAACATAGAATCCAGGCTTCCCTCAGTAACTAGCTGTGTTATCTCCAACCCTCAGTTCCATTATCTAGAAAATGAGGAGGTTGTACTAGATGACTAGTTAAATTCCACAGCCATGACTAAGTACCTACCCTGTGAAAGTATTGGATTAAGTGCTGGAAATACGAAGATAAGACCTAGATCCTGATCTCAAAGAACTTATGATTTGATAGGGAGAAAGGTAAACTCACAAGGGACTGTAATACAAATGAGAATATGATCCATGCAAAATTCTATAAGGAATTTGAGGGCATATTCTCTTTAAGATGGGGAGGTCAGAGCTATATTCACAGAAGTATTTATACATAATATAGTATCAATAATGTCTTGAAAAGAGAGAGGGAATTATACAGAAAATGAGGTACTTATGGTTCCAGCCCTAGTTTATTTTATAGATGGGCATACATACATATGTATTATATATGTCATGATTTTATCCATTATCCACAAATTTCTTTGCAAATTTAAACCACTTATTTTCTAAGTAGGGCTACGAGTTTCTTGAAGGCAATCCCTATGTCAATTAGTATTTTTGTAGCCCACTTAGTGCCTAGTATTATTTTATAAAGTGGTTTTTAATAACTGATTTTTGAAGTAAATAAGTAGGCACCAGTCATGATCAAAACAAGCATGGACATATGTCTACTTGGGGGAGGTAAGTGATAAGATATCATGGGAACATGAGATTCTATGAAACTGTCATGTAGTCCATAATCATACTCGAACAGATTTAACCACTACAACCTCTAAGTAGTTATCATGACCGTGCCTGAAGACAACTAGTGATAGGAACTCATTAGTAAGTTAACCCATTCTATTTTTGGAAAACTCAAATTGTTCAAACAGTTTTCCCTATAGGGAGCTGAAATTTGCCTCTTCATAATATAACCCTATTTCTAATAGTCCTGTGACTAAGGAAAGAAAACTGTTCCCTTTTTCATAGGATAGTCCTTTAGACACACTAAGAAAACTAACAGATCTTCCATTTTTCAAGTCTTTCCTTCTCTAAGCTAAAGAGTCGCAGTCCCTTCGATCATAGCCTGGTTTCAAGTGCTCTCAACATATTGGTTTCACCTTTACTCTTTGGATTTATGCCCAGGTCAATAAGAAGCTTGTCAGTCAGCAAACATCTATTAAACACATTATGTATCAGGTGCTATTCTAAGAGCTGGAGCTATAAAGAAAGACAAAAATATAGTTTCTTCTCTTAGGAAGAACACATTCTAATGGGGGGATACAATGTATACATAACTAAGAATTTATGAGATATATCCAAAACAAAAGGGAATCTGAAAGGGAAAATATTAGCTTCTGGGAAAGACCTCCTACAGAAGGTAGGATTTTAGGTGAAGCTTGAAGGAAGCCAAGGAAGACAGGAGGCAGAATTAAGTAGGTAGAAAACTCCAGTCATGGAGGATAGCCAGTGTATGTCAATGTCCTACTAAATTGTTCTTCCAAAAACCTGTGCAACCATTTTGATTCTTTTATTCATTAATTATCTTGATGTGGTTACTCCCACCAGAATATTTCAATCCATTCATGTTGTCTCATCCTGAGTCATTCTCAATATTCAACCACAAACTTCACTGGGTTCCACCCCACATACTAGTAGGTTTTCAATATATCTTTTGGTAGTATATGGGTGCCAGTAGAT
Source organism: Dromiciops gliroides (assembly GCF_019393635.1). Classification (NCBI taxonomy): domain Eukaryota; kingdom Metazoa; phylum Chordata; class Mammalia; order Microbiotheria; family Microbiotheriidae; genus Dromiciops; species Dromiciops gliroides. The sequence continues at coordinate 57,163,975 of NC_057866.1, forward strand.
TGCATAAGCTACTTTTCAATTTACTATTACTATATTACTAGCCCATATTTTTGCCATTGATATAGAACTTAAAGTTCTGTATCATAATACACAGTGTTATGTATAAATGCATATATATATATATATATATATATATATATATATATACTTAACTAACTACAAAGGAGGCACATGTCTGCAAGAAGAAACCCAAAAATCTGAAATAGTTTTACAAAGACATGTATTAGATCATTTGGTAGAGGAGAACCAGCCATGAAGAAGATGTGGCTCTCTTCCCTCTAGTCTCTGGAAGGTTTACCATAATATAGGATTTGGAAAAGGGTAACAGCACAGGAACCACACTTACACAGTTAAGCAATTTTGCTCAGAGGATAGTTTGAAAGCAAGGTTGATTGAGATAGATGTGAAAAACTGTAAACTCAATTTCAAGAACTGTAATACTAAAATTCAATAAAATTTGAGCAAAGTCGAAACACAAACTTGGGTGGACCCATTACAAGTCTTGAGTGTGGTAACCCAAAACAAGAATGCTTTGGGTGTGTCCAGGACCTAAGGGAACCCAAAATACTTTATAGCCATCTCCAGAATTCCTAGAAAGTTACTGGAATCAGGTGACATTCTAGGTGTGGAAAATTTTTAATCATATAAGGTTATATTTGAACAGTATAATATTTTTTTCAAATAATATAATCGTTTTCCCCTCACATGGTATAATAGATAAAGTGATGGACTGGTAAGAAGGAAAAACTGGATTCAAATCCCAACTCCAGCTTTTACTAGTAACCATGGACAAATCTCTTAATTTCACCAAGGCTCAGCTTTCTCTCCTCTTTTAATTTTTAAATTTAGTTAGTTTTAAGATTCTGTTTTTTTTTTAAATTTGAGTTCGCTATGCCCAAAGGGCTATAAAACCGTGCATACCATTTGACACAAAAATACTATTAGGTCTATATCCCAAAGAGATTGTAAAAAAGTGGAAAAGAACCAGCATGTACAAAAATATTTATAGCTGTTCTCTTTGTGGTGGCAAAGATTTAGAAATCCAGGGGATGCCCATCAATTGGGGAATGGCTGAAAAAAGTTATGGCATATTAATTTAATAGAATATTATTGTGCTGTAAGAAATGATAAGCAGGTGGATTTCAGAAAAACCTGGAAAGACTTACATAAATTGATGGTGAGTGAAATGAGCAGAACAAGGAGAACACTGTACATAGTATCAACAATATTGTGGGATGATCAACTGTCATAGACTTAACTCTTCTCAGCAATACAATGATCCAAGATAATTCCAAAGTACTCATGATGAAAAATGCTCTCCACATCCAGAAAAAAAGAACTGTGGAATGTGGATGCAGAAACCGTATTGTTTCTATTTTTTTTCTTTTCTGAGAGTTTCCCCTTTTGTTCTGATTCTTCTTTCACAACATGACTAATGTAGAAATATGTTTAATGTTATTGTACATATATAACCTATATTAGATTGCTTGCTTGCTTGGGGAAGGGGGAGGGAAGGGAGGGAGAGAGGGAGAAAAATTTGGAACTAGAAATCTTCTAAAAACAAATGTTGAAAATTATCTCTACATGTAACTGGAAAATAATAAAATACTTTTATGATTTAAAAAAATGAGTTCCAAATTCACCCCCTCTTCCCCACCTTTCCCCAACCCAATGATAAAGCAAGCAATATGACATCAATTATAAGTGTGAAATCATGCAAAAGCTATTTCCATATTAGCTGTGTCACCAAAAAAAGCAAGAAAAATAAAGTGTGAAAATTACACTCCAATTTGCACTCAGAATTCATTAGTTCTCCCTCTCTCTCTCTCTCTCTCTCTCTCTCTCTCTCTCTCTCTCTCTCTCTCTCTCTCTGGAAGTGGATAGCATTTTTCATGATGAATCCTTCAGAATTATCTCGACCTGTGATATTTTTAAAAGTTTGAGAGACATAGTTTCTGGGTAATTTAACCATTGTATTAATAAAGCTAGCAGGTTATTAATAAAAAGATGATTATTTGGCCATTTCTCTTAGACCAAAGACAATCATGACAATCGAAACAGTAGGTGGTCTATCAAAAAGCAATCAAATCTAATTGGTTAAAGTGATTGGAGGTAAGCTATATTAAAATGTAGAGCTGAGTATCTCTTGGATGGGTTAAGTTGTTTACCCGTCATTCTTGAAGAAGACCATGACACATTTCATAACTTACACTGAATTGGGTTTAAGTAAGGAAGGGCTGTGTAAAGTCACCAGCCTCACTTTCTCGTCTGGAGTTATCTGGGTCCAGTGGCAAGATACATTATTAGGATGACTGGAGATGGCCCTGTATATTTTAAGGCAATTGGAGTTAAGTGACTTACTCAGGGTCACACAGGTAAGATTTTAATTCAGATCTTCCCAAGCTCAGGACCAGTGTTCTATACACTGTATACCATCTAGCTACCCCCTAGTAGAGAAGAAACTTCACAGAAGTAACACTTTACCAGACCACATATAGCTTTAGGCTATCAATTCAAAGAATGTATACCCTTTTCAATGGTGAGCTGAGAGTGACCCCTGGACAAAGAAATTATTTCTACTCAGACCACCCCCAGCCTTTGGCTATCTAGACAAAAGGATGTCTCCACCTGAGCTTGAGTAGAACACAATGGGTTTGTCCACCTTAGATTAAATTCTTTGCAAGGTTGGGTGGGGGTCTGATGAAGATGGAGGATTATCAGTGATGTCCTTCAAAAACTGAACTTAAAGTCAAGACTATAAGAAAGGTGGGAGTTCCATATCTTCCCAAGATATTGGTTATTAATTGTATTGATCAGAGCAGCTAAGTCTTTCATAGTGCATCATTATAATATCACTTTTATTAAATATAATGTTATGGTTCTGCTCACTTCACTTTGTTGAATAGTTCATCTAAGTCTTTCTAGGTTTTTCTGAAACTATCCTGATCATCATTTCTTATAAGCAATCATAATTATATATCACAGCTTGTTTAGCCATTCCCAAATTGATGAATATCCCTGCAATTTACAATTCTTTGCCAACACAAAAAGAGCTGCTATGAACATTTTTGTATGTATAGGTCTTTTTCCTTTTTGTTTGATCGCTTTGGGATACAGTCCTTTTCGTAGTATTGCTGGGTCACAGTTTTATAACATTTTGGGGCATAGTTCCAAATTGTTCTCCAGAATGACTTGACCACAACTCCACCAACAATTCATTAGTATACTTATTTTCTGTCATCCTATCTAGCATCTGTCATTTCTGATCGGTATGAGGTAGTAACTCAATAGTTTTCATTTGCATTTCTCTAATCAAGAATGATTTGGGGGAGAGCTAGGTGGCACAATGGATAGAGCACCAGCCCTGGAGTCAGGAGTACCTGATTTCAAATCTGGCCTCAGACACTTAACACTTACTAGCTGTGTGACCCTGGGCAAGTTACTTAACCCCAATTGCCTCACTAAAAAAAATGATTTGGAATATTTTTTACATGCCCCCAAACAGCTTTGATTTCTTCTGAAAACTGCCTATTCACATCCTTTGACCATTTATCAATTTAGGGAATGGCTGGCTCTTCTTTTTATAAATTTGACTCAGTTCCCTGTATATTGGAAAAATGAAATCTTTATCAGAAAAACCTGCTAGAAAGGGTTTTTTTTTAATATTACTTCATTGTCTATGGTACTTTTTAGCTGATTATCTCTTTTAATTAGATCTATTTTTGCTTTTGCTTTGTCTGAGATAATGATTGACTAGATCACATACTTGCCCATACACGTTTGTAATATCTTTTATGCAGCTTTCCATTTGTTTGCTACAGATTATTTCTGTCCATCATCCATATCTCCATTGTCCATCAGCTGATATGTGATTTAGATTCTTCCCGGATTTTAATATTCCATGATTTGTAGCCATGTAGCATCATCAGAAGCATACTGTTATTAAAAAGAAAGGATTTGAGGGGCAGCTAGGTGGCACAGTGGATAGAGCACCAGCCCTCCTGGATTCCCAAGAACCTGAGTTCAAATCTGGCCTCAGACACTTAACACTTATTACTAGCTGTGTGACCCTGGGCAAGTCACTTAACCCCAATTGCCTCACCAAAAAAAAAAAAAAAGATTTTATGCTGGGGAAAAACACTATTTCTGTAGTATTAGTAGGAAAAAAGGGGGTCAGTAAGTGTTAACAATTACAATTTTTAGACCATTTACAAACAAAATTCATTATGCAACCACATTAGTATTTACATAGATCTCCCTAGTCTGCCTCATTTGTACTTGTTTCATTAATGTTTACTTTTTGATATCCTTTTATTCCCCTTTGAGTCAACTTTCCCAGAAGAATTTTCAGCTATAGAAGTATATCTATCCTTTGAACTATGTGAAATTTATTCTCCCAAACATTAGAATTTGCATGTACAATACAGAATCCTCATACTTGATTCTAAGATTGTATGATCATTTTTTTCCATAGGTTAAAGTTATTTCTACTTTTGTCCCTGTTTCTTCTGTTTTTTCACTGGGTCATATCCAGGGTATCTGCAACCTTTATTACTTTCTCCTCCTTCTGAAGGATGAATTATCATTAGGGCAAGTCAAAAATCTTTCATCTACTCTGCTTTTAAGATAGAAAAGACCTCCAGTAGATTTAGATCAGGCCAGATCTAGAGACTAATCAGGAAGGGGAAAGTGTTCAATTTCCAGCTGATGAGACAGCATCAATCACAGTCAGCTTGCAGACAAGGACTGATGAAGACTTAATGGCTCTATGGCAACTACCATATGTAGCTGACTCGTTTTCAGATGGGAAAAGCATATTGATGTGTAGTTGTTGCTAAAAACTGTAACCACAGAATCTTCCTTTCTTTCTTCCTCCCTTTCCTCCCTATGCATTTTTGCAAGCAGTACTGAGGAGAATTGTGACATGAACTCCTGAAAAAGATTAGAAAAAAACAAATGGCTCATAAAAATGTAAAAACATGAACATATTTTGGAGGACAAATACTTTTGTAAGTCAGGTCAGAGTTTCATAATATGAAAGATCCAAGCACATACCTTGGAGCATTTTCTGTCTTTCTTGGATCATGAACCCTTCCAGAAAATATGGAAAAATGGACACGTGAAAATATATTCCCGCAGAGATAACTGATCCCCACAACAGCTTGCAATCCTTTGGTAATTTTATGAAAAGAAAGAAAACAAATTTTAAAATGAGCAACTATAAGTACCAAAGAAATAAGAAAATTCTCTTTTTCTTCAGCTCTTCTACATTCTCTTTTTTCTTTTAGTCTTTTTCCAGTTACCAAGTCCTGTCCTCCAGTTTATATAACTTCTAGAGGAGATATTATCCAATCTCTCTAGACTGTTACTAAGAAAAAGATGAAAGGGAAAATATCCCTCCATCTATTATAGAACAATAATAAAAACTAAAATAAAAACTAAATAGATGTGTTTATCAATTCACTTATAGACCACAAAAAGTCTTCATGGATGTGTAGCCATGTTCCATGGGCATATACCAGAGAGTAACCTCTTTAACTTCAGGGCCTTCCATTTGAAACCAAAGACTCTGGACCCCAACTGATTCCTAGACATATTAACTATTGTTACTAGTTGGTTAATCTGCAAATTAAAATTTCAGGGTTTAGGAGTGGGGTGCCCCCCAAGATTTGTAAAATCCATGTAAAAAATTTTGGCCCTCCCTTTATACCAGGGAAGTCTGAATTATTTTTTTTTTCTTTTATAGGTTGTTTAAAGTACCTTATTATAAAATTTGGGTTAAGGATTTCGTCATAGGATCTGTGTCATCTGCTGGCTTTCACATGCCATCTGTGGTTTCTGAAAAACTCAAAAATAATTTCCATTTAATTTCTTATGCTGATCTATGATATATTGAAACCGTGATGGAGAAGTCGCAATATGGAAGGGATAACTGTAGTTTCCTTCAAAACTCACATTAAGAACCACCTTCTACACAAAGCCTTTCCTGATTCCACTTTCCATTTTTCTCTTCACTCTGCATCTCTAACCTCACCACTGTTGTTAACACAAGCTTTGACTAATACCACCTCCCTTAGTCGCTTCTCTCCTCTGATTGGTGGGCTAAGGATGGAGTACAAAACTCCTCCCAAAGTTTTCTGTTATACAGGACAGAAACTAGATTTCTCCTTACTCTGCTCTGTATCTGCTGCTCTGCCTGGTTTCAACTCCACCAAACAAGATGCTCCTGTGGATATCCCCTGATTCTTTCTCCTTCCAAACCTCATTTTCCTGCCTCTTTTTTGTGTGTTGTCTCCCCTCATTAGATTGTGAACTCCTGATTTGGACAGACGACCAATAATAACTTATTGTTATATAGTATTTTATGCTAAGCTGCTAGCGCTCCTCCTCCCCCCCCCCATGAAAACACACATATCTAGCATTTATTTTATCTTTTTTCCTATAAGCTTCTTTATGCACACATTATCTCTACCATTCAATTGTAAGCAACTTGAAGGCAAGAGTTGTTTCAATTTTGTCTTTACATCCCCAATGTCTGGTGCAGGGTGGGTCCTTAATACATGTATATTTATTTGATGGTTACAAAATACTTTCTGTGAGGTAGTATGAGAGTTTGAACATCATTGAATAGATGAGAAAGCTGAGTTTCTTAAATGTTATGATTTCCTAAAGTCAAAGTCTTTTTACTTCAAGTCCATTGCTCTTTCCTCTACAGCAGTATTGTCAACCTAAAATAGAAATAAGGGCCATTAATCCATGCATAAGGTTCCCTATGGGTCACCTATTAACTAATTATAAGATGCAGTGCTATCTATGCTTTATTTATTTTGTTAAATATTTGCCGATTACATTTTCCTCTGATTCTGGCTATACTTGGGAGTGTTTCAGGGTACAAGTGGCCCACGGGCCTCTGCTTTACATGAAAGTAACTTTCAAGGACATACAAAAAATGCCAACTAAACTTAAATATGTGAGATACAATATCAATGTGTAGTAACATATACATTATGTGTAATTTCACACAATACAGAGAGGCATCTTAGTGTAGTGGAGTATAGTATCCTTAGTGTAATATACCAGAATATAGAGTAATATACCAAAATATAAAATAGGGAAGTCTTCAGTTCAAGTCATTTAACATCCTTGCCTCAGTTGCCTCATCTGTAAAATGGGGGGGATTAATATTTATTCAACCTACTAACAGACTTATCGTGGGACTAAGATAAGATAATGTTTATAAAACACTTTAGACATTTAAAGATGCTATTAACATGTCAGTTATTAACTGTATGAAATAGGATAATGAGTGAAGGAATCAAGCTAATTACATGTTAGACATGGAAGAGAACAGTAATTACCAAATTACAACTTTCTGGCACCTAAGACTTTTAACTTTCCCCCTCCACTTCTCAGATTAAAGACATTTAATCTTTTTGAAAATCTGTTCACAGTTTCATTGGCCTTCACTCCTAATTTTTGCTTTTCCCTCTCCCATTATGTTGCATTCCGAATCAATCTGTGCAGTATGTGTGATAAAATTCATAGACGAAAAAGGGAACACATATAACATGGACTTTGTTATACGTAGTTCAGATTAAAACAGCAAGTTGACACTCATGTTTTCATTTAACAGGTATAATGCATTTCTTAATGTCATGCATTAAAGAGAAAGTCAATCGTTCTTTACCAGTGGGACCATTCTCATTTACAATGAAACAGAGTAAAAACAGTGTTTCATCAGCTTAGTCGACAGCTGTGTGCTATCCTAGAGAATGCACGCTTTTACTACGTGTGATTTTTAGCATATTTAAATATTTATGATTTGGTTTATAAATATTGATGCTTCCATATTCTTTATTTTAAAAGAAACTGAAAGGAATTTAACACATTTTGATAAAGCACTTAAAACATTTAAGGCAAGGTACTATGAATTACAAGTATATTTTGTTTGAAATATTTGTAGTAATACTGACCTTCTCATAAAAGTTAATGTGCACATTAAATCATACCTAGGACTGTCATAAATTATTTATAAAAATTACACAATTTGGTAAAACATACATTTTTTTTTCAAATATTATTTCCAATCATTTTTTCCCTAAAAATTCCATAGGTTTCTACTTGCTGTGATGTTAGAAATAGTAATATTCGGGGCAGCTAGGTGGTGCAGTGGATAGAGCACCGGCCCTGGACTCAGGAGTACCTGAGTTCAAATCCAGCCCCAGACACTTAACACTTACTAGCTGTGTGACCCTGGGCAAGTCACTTAACCCCAATTGCCTCACTAAAAAAAAAAAAAAAAAAAAGAAATAGTAATATTCTTTGGCATAATACTGTAGGACAAATAAATAAACAACCTATGAGTGCCTTTCATTTCATTTAAATAATTTTACATTTTAATAATTGTTTCAAAAACTGAGAGGAAAAAGAGCCAAAATTTGTCACAATCTTTCATATTTTATATAGATACTTTAAACTAAACTAACTTGGTAATCTGGGAGCTAGAGTTTTGCTGCTATTTTCCTTTCTTGTCAATTTCAAGCTAGTACTTTTTGACTATGACAAGAAACATGGAAGAGAATAAAAAGTTCTTTATATTTTGCATTTGTCCCATCCCAACAAGCATAGAACTTTAAATAGCTATTTTTCCTTAAGTGACAAGTATGTATTTCTATTGACAAATATTTTCCTCTCTTCAAAACTTAAATACAAATCTAGGTAACCAGGTAATTATTTCCTGCCTATAATAAATTTTCATAAATAATTGGGGTTCATTTTATTAGTAGTTTCAAATCTATGCAATGTGTTTGGTAGAAATTAAATTAGCTGACTCCCCATTCTTGAGATCTTACAAGCTATATGTATAATGGTACACCATGAACATATAGATTCCTGAGCATAAAAAATTGCCCTTAAGGAGAGAGTCAGAATGAATATGAGGTGGGGGCAGGGGAGAGGCAAAGCTAGGTCAGAGTAACTAAGATCAGAAATATAGGTCACTTGAAATTTAATAACATAAATATATAATTCATTTAGTTAACATGAGTATGTGATTCTTTGAGTGGTGGTCATTCAGCATATTGGGATTAGTGGTGTAGTGAACATTACACTAGATTTAGAGTTGGGAAGTCTTGAGTCTAAGTCATTTAACATCCCAGACTCATTTGGAATGATATGATGAAGGCAGAGTAGAGTGGGGTTGGTTTCTCCCTGTTCCTGAAGCTATGCCCCTCTTAAAGCAGTATAAGGTTCCATTTTGTCTATTATATCACACTACTGATTCATCTTGAGTTTGCAATCCAATAAAATCCCCTAGATTATTTCAGATCAAATGTGATCATCTCTCCATCTTATACATGTGAAGATAATTTTTTTTGTACCCCAGGGTAAGGCTTTACATTTATCCCCATTGAATTCCATTTTATTATATTTTTCCTGGTGATTGCCTGTCAAGATCCTTTTGGATCCTTACTCGATCATCTAGCATGTTAGCTATTCCTCCAAGTTTTGTATCACCTGCAAATCTGATGAGCAATTTATTCACACCTTTACCCATGCCTTTATCCAAAAAGATTTCACTAAGCTAAAATTGAGCCAATGTTTTTTTTTTTTCCCTGACATATTAATGCATTGTAATAAACTCTAAGAGAAAACTCCAATGAGTGGAGATTAGCTACTATCCTGTAAATTGTATTCATGGAGAATTGTTTAGGCCAAGTAAGGACAAATGTCTACAGTTCAAAAAGATAAACTTCATAAGTAGAGAATAGAGGAGGAATGGCTAGAAAAAAATTCCTATGAAGATATGAGAGTTTTAGAGTATCATAAGTTGAATATTATTCAGAAGAGTATTACAGCAACTGTAGTAGGTAGGTTGGCCAATGAGAGCCTGTCTAATACCACCTCTGAGCCCGTTACCCCAACCAGGACCCCCTGGGGCTGGCTTTTTCATATTCCTTGCTTCAGGTGCCAGAGCTAACCCTGAGACATCTGGGGTTTTGATTATTGTAGTTCATGAACTGTCATTTTGTATTCCATATTATCAATCCATTATCAACTAGCTTTTAGGAAAATGATTTACAAAAAGAAAAAGTATGACAAGAACAGTTGGTGCAAAATATTCTCCCACATTAGGAGGAAAACCACCACCACTACCACTGGCCCCTTAAACACTTAACTTTGGTTAAATTGGGTTCAAATATAAAGTACAGTCTTAGGCACACATGTAGAAAAGGGATGTCTTATAGCTCCTGTATTCTGGATGTCTTTTTCTCTCTTTATGGAGTCCTTGTGAAATTTTCCGTGAGGCACAGAATCAGTGATAGACAATCTATTCTGCTGCTTAGCTAACCTAGCTGCTTATGGGCCATGGCATTTCTACTCAAAAAGTCAATTAACTACTGAGCTAAGCCACTTCTCTTCAGGCTAGGCTACTCTTCTGCTGGGCTAGGTTACTTCCTTCATACTTCTCAATTCTCTCCAAGTTTTGAAATACCCATGTGGTATGTCCTATTCAAGGTTTCTTCACCAACTGCTGACTTCAGTGGCTTACTGATACCAGCTCCAGGTTCTTATGCTATCAACTTCAGTAGGACCTTTAATGAGACCTCTAGATCTCTAGAATATACCAAGTTATCTGGACACTCCCATCTTGGAATATTCACTTGGATAAGATCAGGGAAAGAATAAAAACAATAGAAAGAGGTGCCATGTGATCAATAACTCACAGTAACATGATAGGAGAATTCTCTCATCTGCCTCAGTTCCACCCATTATCTCAGAGGAGCCATCCCTAATTGAGAGGCCAAGAGGGGAGATTGAAAATTGGTGGGTCATACATATCAAATGCATGCTTAGGCCCAATTTAACAAACTTCTTAGTTATTACATCTCAGGGCTCTGCAGGCAATTAGGAGACTTTTCATCATCACAATGTACCAATCCCTATGTCACCATGACTACAAACCAGTGTTTCCACATGATTGCTTGAATTGAAGCCAGATAGAGGTGAAAATTTCCTCCCATGGACCCAACCATGTTTACTTCATCAATTATTCCTTGTTAGAAACAAATCCATATTGTCAGTTCCCTTTATCTCTTCCTCTACCTTGTGAATGATGAAAATGGCATGAAGGCAATTTAAAAATGTATTGTCTGCTCTGCTTTGGGGAATGGGGTGGGGGCAGAGAGACAGAGACAAGAGAAATGCAGAGAGAGATGAAGAGACAGAAACAGAGAAAAAGAAAGATTATAATATTGGGTTCTAATAATATGGATTGACAACTTAAGTATCATATAATATATCAAAAGTAGCAAATGGAGGCTTCTAGAATATTGGCAGATTTATAGAATTCATGTTCTAGAAATTATATAGAATGATATAGAAAATGGGGTAGAGATGCTATGATCAACCATCACAGAAGAGTACTCACCAATAAATCCATTAAAGTATCTAAGAGCAAATAAGGAGCAGGATTCCTAGGCTCTTAACTCTAAATTAATAATTGACTAAGTGAATTCTACCTTCATAAATCATGTAAATGAATTTTAAATACAGGTAGAGCTTTACTTTCCATATATCACTTTGTACATTAGGGCTTCTGACAAATTATAAAGAGCTAGTATATTCACACTTAAGTGTTCTATAATCTTTACCCCTTCTTTCCTTCCAGTCCTTTCCATCCTTCCCACCCCATGCCTAGCATCAATATGGTTTATTTTTTCTTGAAGAATTGTTTTGATATAACAGTCAATAATATGCTTGATTGACTATTTCAATTGAGCTTGGAAAAAAGACAGTTGAACATATTGACAAGTTATAATGATAAAAAGCAATTTATCTTGATAAGAAGTAGTTAGGGGTAACTGGATAGCATAGTAGATAGAGCATAGAGTGTGGAGTCAGGAATAACTGAGTTGAAATCAGACCTCAGAAACTTACTATGTGAGCCTGAGTTAGTCATTTAACTTTTATTTGCCTCAGTTTTCTCGCCTGAAAATTGGGTTGATAGCATCTACCTTCTAGGGTTGATTGAAAGAGATAATAATTGTAAATCACTTAGCACAGTGTCTGGCACATAGGTAGCACTATATAAATGTTATCTAACAAAACTGAGTTATGTATTGCCATATTGGGCATCTCATAGTAATAATAATGAGAAGAGGAAGAAGAAGAAGAAGAAGATGATGATGATGATGAAGATGACGAAGATGATGAAGATGATGATGACAACATTTATGTAGTGTTTACTATGTGCCAGGCAAAGAATATATCTTATTGGTATTTTATTCACGTGAAATGGAGTCTCCGTTTCAGATCACTAACAAAGTCATTACATATAACTAGACTTCATACTGTGTGAAATTCAACATGAAGATATTTTTAAAATTATTTCATAGTAAAGTTATACCAGAGCAGCTAGGTGGCTCAGTGGGTAGTGTTGGCCCTGGAATCAGAAAGCCCTGAATTCAAATGCACCTTCAGACACAAACAAGGTATGTGATTTTGGATAAGTCACCTAACCTCTGTTTGCCTTAATCCACTGGAAAAGAAAATGGCAAAGCATTCTAGTTTTATGCCAGGAAAACTCCATAGACAGTATGGTCCACAGGGTTTTGAAGAGTTTGACACAACTGAACAAGTGAAAGACAACGAAAGTTATGCCCAGGAAAACTAAGGGGAATGATAACCAGAAACATATTTTCAACAGTCTGTGTTAGGAAGAAGGGTTATGTTAATCCAGGCAAAACACAATAAAATGTCATTGTCAGGACCTAGCTAGGGCATGGATTGATTGATCTCTGTATGCATTTATTAACTCAACATAATGAGTAATATAAAAGCAGCTTGCTTAGCTACAGTTGTGATATCAATAAGGTGTCAAACAATAAATAAATTAAAATACATCAAATATAATCTCTGTCCCAAGTCATGTCTTTATTTGCTTTATTTCCCAACTCATAGGCCCTTTTCTCCAACTCAGTGGGCATGATCTTATTTCTTATCTCTTTAAGCTAGGAAAAGCCAGTATACAAGATTTGCTAACCAGATGCACATAAAAGGTGTTGAATATGCATGCCTGGATTGCATACCACATTGTTTTTATTAAAAATCTCTCCAAGGTCAGGAGTTGGCAGGCACTGTTTCTGATCTGGGAGGGGTAAGATCCACAGAAACTAGAAGAATGTGCACTTCATTGATTCCTAACTCAGGGATCAAGGCAAAACTCATGTCTATATGGTAGTGGCTACCTCTGTTATCAAAAGATTGCATTGCAAGAGGAAGACAAGCCCTTGGAGTCTCAAGCTCCACTTAAACAGCATGAAGAAACCTGCCACGCTATTATCACCATTTCCTTTCCTTTATTTTCCAACATTGTGTGGCTAGGTGGTGAAGTGGATGGAATACAAGGTGCTCAGGAAGTCAGAAGACTGATTTTCTTGATTTCAAATCTCAAGACATTTACTAGCTGTGTGACCCTGGGCAAGTCACTTAACTCTATTTGCCTCAATTTCCACATCTGTAAAATGACTTGGAGAAAGAAATTGTAAACCACTCCAGGATTTTTGCCAAGAAAACTCCAAAATGGTCATGAACAGTCAGATATAACTAAAAATGACAGAATAACAACAAATTTTCCAAAATTCCTTTAGAAAACTCACCCTATCAAAACACTCCAACTCTGTGCATTTGCATGTTTATTTAATACTCAGAGACTGATGGAATTTCAGAGTATGTAGGACAGAAGTTCCTTCAGTCCAATTCAGTTCATTTTGCCTATGCACCTACATAAACTAATCAGAAAAAACCCACAAAGATTTTAATTGAAGAAAGTAAATCTATGCTAATGATGGAAGAGGCCACATAATATTTTGAGACCTGTCCATCTTTATAGGCTATAACTTACAGTGCATACTCTGATTGCAGTATAAGCAGATATTACTGTTGAAATCCCAGTGCTGAATAATTAAACATGTTTATGTTTAAATTTAAGTTTTAAAAACCTGGCAAAAATCTCTGAGAATTATAATTGCCTCCCATTTTCCCCAAATGTACCCAAGTGATATGAATAAATAATATTTGTCTTTCAGTGTCTTCCCAGTGGAAGGCAATGAAGGAATGTCATTACAAATGTATTAGATTTTTCTTTTAAATCCAAAATACTGCTTTCTTGTTTGAAAACAAAAAAAAGAAAAGAAGTGGATAGAGGGGGTTTTGTATGACATCTGCTGGGTGAGTAGCATTTAAACTTTTTTCTTTCTTCTTTCCCTGAATAACTCAGTTGTCACTGACAACCTAAAACTCACCAACCTAAACAAGATTCACCAAGCATCACAAATTAGCTGCAATTTTTCCATTTCCCCAAATAGTTCTGTAGGCCAATTCTTAATTACAAACAAAAGGGGAGGGGGGATTCAGAATCAGTGAAGACAACTCAGCTCTTAATCTTGGCATACAAAGTTCCAAAGATATGGTCTTCTTATGTATAAAATAGCAGGATAGCCCTGAGCAATATTTGTGGACTCTGGGGAGGGGCTATTAGAGATGGGCATGCTGACATTATGGGTAAGAAAGGAAAACATGCTGAAATGACAATATCAGGAAACAAAGTTTTTGATCCTGTCTGTCATTTTCTGGGTGACCTTGAATGAGTAACTTCTATGTGGTTATCAGTTTTTTCCTCTGTATACTTGGGATTGAAAAGGGTGATTTCTAAGGAATCTTTTAGCTCTGGAATTCTATGGTTATGACTGTTAAAGGCAGCAATATTTGAGTGAGCTCTCGAACTCATGACACTAGCACTCCAAAAAAACATCCAAATAATGCCATAGGAAAATGCCTGGAGCAGCAAAACCCACAGAAGAATGTGCTGAAATCATCTTCTAACCAAGAACAGCTTGGAAGGTCAGAAGGAGGGAGCTGCTGTGCTGAGACAGGAGTGGAGCCCAACTCCACAGTCACCCTGACACTGATCCAGTCCCAGGAAGGCCTCATCAGAGAAAGAGACCCCCAGAGCCTCTGAATCAGCTGAAGCACCAGTGTCATCTGGAACTAAGCTCACAGTTTGGTGAGAGGGCTGAGCCCTGGGCAGGGGGGAGGCTACAGGGGTCTATGCTGGTGCTGAAGCAGAACTTGGATTTTTCACCCCTGCTGAGAACCAAGAGGTAGGATTGAGTAGCAGTGGCCCAGGTGCGGGAGGGGCACAGGCTCATCAGAGCTGACATCCACAACACACAAAGCTGGTTGATTAGCAAGTTGGTCTGGGGTCATCTATGGACCAGGGAACAGGCAAGGTAAGTGAAGAACCTGATCCTCCTTAAATCATACCACCTGGGACTTCTTAAGCTTGGAATCCTGCAGCCTGGAAATAGTGCCCCACTTTAAGGAGCTAAAAGTCAAGTAAAAGAAAGGCAAGATGAGCAGACAGAGAAAGGTGAGAGCCATAGAAAGTTTCTTCAGTAACAAGGAAGACCGAGTTACACCCTCAGAGAAAGATGTCAACATCAGGGCCCCTATATCTAAAGCTTTCAAGAAAAATATGAATTGGTCTCAGGCCATAGAGGTACTCAAAAAGGACTTTGAAGATAAAGTTAGAGAGGTAGAGGAAAAAATGGAAAGAGAAATGAGGGTAATGTAGGAAAGACATGAGAAAAAAGTCAACAGCTTGAAAAGTCAAATTGGCCAAATGGAAAAGGAGGTACAAAAGCTCTCTGACAAAAATAATTGCCTAAGAATGAGGATTGAAGAAATGGAAGAATGGAAGCCAGTGGCTTTATGAGAAACCAAGACACAATAAAGCAAATCCAAATGAATAAAAAAAACTAGAGGACAATATGAAATATCTTCTGGGGAAAACTGCTGACCTGGAAAATAGACCCAGGACAGATAATTTGAAAATTATTGGTCTATCTGAAAACCATGATCAAGGAAAGAGCTGAGATATCATCTTCCAAGATATTCTCAGGGAAAATTGCCCTGAAATTCTAGAAGAAGAAGCTAAAATAGAAATTGAAAGAATCCATTGATCACCTCCAGAAAGAGATCCCAAAAGGAAAACTCCTAGGAATATTATAGCCAAATTCCAGAGCTCTCAGGTCAAGGAGAAAATATTGCAAGCTGCCAAAAAGAAAGAATTCCAGTACTGTGGAGCCCCAGTCAAGATAGCACAAGATCTAGCAGCTTCTACATTAAAGGACTGGAGGGCATGGAATATGATATTCCAGAGGGCAAAGGAAATGGGATTACAACCAAGAATCACCTACCCAGCAAAACTGAACATAATCTTTCAGATGAAAAAATGGGACTTTAATGAAAAAAGAAGACTTTCAGATATTTGTGATGAAAAGACCTGAACTGAATGGCAAATTTTACTTTCAAATACAAGACCCTAGAGAACCATAAAAAAAAAATTCGAGCTGGGGGACATACCTGGGGTCATACAGGGGTCGACTGTCTTGTGTCTGAGGCCAGGTTTTGGCTGGGATCCCCCTGGGTCCAGGGGCGATGCTTTGTCCACTGTGTCACCTAGCTAGGTGATGACATTTTTAGAGTTAAATTGAGGGGTGAAGGGAATGCACTGGGAGAGGGGAAGGACAGAGGTGAAATCTTACAGGAAAGAAATAGGAAAAGGCTTATGGAGTAGGGGAAGAGATGGGAGAGGAGCAGGGCAGTAAATGAACTTTATACTCATCAGAAAAGGCTCAAAGACCTTAAACTCATCAGAGCTACCTCAAGGATGGACTAACACACACACCCAACTGGGTAATCTATTTAATCTGGGCAGTAAATGAGCCTAACATTCATCAGAATTGGCTCAAAGACCTCAATCTCATTAGAATTGGTTCAAGGAGGGAATAATGTACACACTCATTTGGGTAGAGTAATCTCTCTAACCCTGCAGGAAAATAGGAGGGGAAGGGGATAAAGAGAGAGGGGTAAAAGAAGGAAGGGCAGAGTGGGGGAGGGACAGACAGAAGCAAATCCCTTTTGAAGAGTGATAGGATGAAAGAAGATGGATAATAGAATAAATATCATGGGGAAGGGAATAGGATGGAAGGGAAACAGTTAACAATAGTAATCATGAAAAAGAGAAAAGGGGGAAAAATTGTACAAAAAATATTTATGGCAACTCTTGGTGGAGGCTAAGAATTGAGAATCAAGGGAATGTCCATCAATTGAGAAATGATGGAAAAAGCTGTGCTATATGATTGTGGTGGGATGGTCTTGTGCTACAGGAAATGACAAACAGGATGATCCCCGAAAAACCTGGAAAGACTAATGAACATTGATGTATAGTGAAGTGAGCAGAGCTGAGAGGACATTGTGTGTAGTGACAGCAGTATTGTTCAATGAGCAATTGTGAATGACTTAACTACTCTCAGCAGTGCAATGATCCAAGACAATCCCAAGGAACTAATGAGGAAGCTTACTATGCACCCCCATAGAAAGAACTGATAAACAGAACATTTGTGGATTGTACATATATAACCTAGTTGCAATCTTGTGGAAGGGGAGGAAAGGGAGGGAAAGAAGGAGAAAAATTTGGAACTCTTATGAAAATGAATGTTGAAGAGTCAGCAATATTCCAAAACTGTAGTGGGAGAGTGTGGCAGAGCCTGGGTCTTGGAATGGGGTAGCAATCCAGACAAAACAATTTATGTTGTTGAATCCCTCCCCAGGATTGTGTTGGAGGGATATGAGTTGGTTGAGAAGCCTCATCCTGCTAGAGGGAACAGAACCTGGCCCTGGCTCAGCATCCAAGCCTAGGACTCACACCAGCAGAAGCAGGGAATCAAAACCACCAAAATCCCAGTTTGGCTACCCTTCACAGTACTTTGTGAGGTATAGGGCACAGAAATAAGAGTATCAGACCAGCATCCCCATCCAGGAACATTATCAGTGTCTCAGTGTTCCATACAATGACTGCTAGAAGGAACAGGGCCAAGAAGATGTAACATCTGTCAGGCTGCTGGGTTGTCCTGTTTTTAGCTAGGGGCTGTTGAGTTCACCGTGGATACTTGTTGCACTTCAGTAAAACATATGTCCTTCATTTATGAATCAAAGCAAGAGTAATTTCAGGAATTAAGAGAAAGGAAATGTGAAAAAAAACCACAACAAAGAACTTTGTTAGCTATTCCTAGTAGAAAGACAAAAGACAAGTGAACAGAAGTGTGGGGAAATATGAATTAACAGAAACCCAAGGCAAAAATTCCAGGAGATGAAAAGAAATTCATGATAATTACAAGTAACAGCTCAGGAAATTAATAGAATAGCCTGGTAAATAGAAGGTCTACTAAAAGAAATGAAAGAAGAATGGAAGTAAGAGATAACAAGCAAAATTAGAACTGTTGAAGAAAAACTTGGCAAGAGAACAAAAAGATTAAGCAAGAAGTTAGAAGGGCCACCAGCTATAAGTACCTTGAAAAAAAAAGAATTAAACAAGCAAACAGAACCCAAAGATTCAATGATAGAAAAAAATACTAAAATGAATTCAAAAGAAAAAAAGCAGAAGGTGTGAGGCATCTACAACTGATATGCAAAACAGAATGAGAGAAAATTAGACATCATTGAGCTCCCTTAAAGTCATAGTAAAATAAAAAACCTATGTATCATATCTGAGAAAGCTGTAAAAGAAAGCTGTCTAGGACCAGAGGAACCGTAGAGTAAATTAAACCTGGAAAAAACTCCAAATACAACACACTCAGAAATAGAATTGTCAGATTCCGGAGCTTCCAGGTCAGAGAAAAAACTTAAACATCTTTAAAGAGATCAGGTCTCAAAGACCCAGAGTCCCACCTACCGTTCTTGTATGTGTGCACTAAACTGTACGTACCTAAAAGAAAGGAAAACAAAAAGGAAATCAAAGATACCTACAGCTTCTGCTAACTTTTCTGCAAATCTGAGCATAAACTTCTGGGGGAAGATGAACCTTTAATAGAATCAGTGATTTCTAAGCATACTTGTTTTAAAAAACAAAACAAGACCTGTAATTGGTGAGAATCTTTGAAATACAAATGCAAGAGACAAAAGAAACAGAAAACCCAACCCCCTATCCCCAAAAAAGAAAAGAAATAGAAAAGTGAACAAATGTGAAAAACTTGGGACTAAATAGTGATCAAGTACTTACATGCTACAAGGAAAGAAGAAATTACTATTCTTTTAGAATCCCACCATACTGAAGGGCTAAAGAGGAGGCAAAGAAAATCACAGGATCTGAGGATATGTTTTTGTTGGTTTAAGAGAGGGAAAATTGGAAAAGGTAAGATATAAACTATGTAAGAAGAAGGGGATAATTTAATTTTTCATGTAATTAAAGTACTATAGGAGAGAATTATACAAGCATGAAAATAAGGAAAGTGGGTATTTCATGAATTTCACTTGGCTGGGGACAAGAAGATTGGGGGCAAAGGAAAAGTATAGTGTAGATATGCAATAAGGAAAATGAGAAACTGGGAAAGGAGAAGACAGAAGGAAAGAGGTATCTCTAGTATACAGTTTCCTCATCTATAAAATGCAGGAATTCAACTAGATCACTACTAAGGTCCTTTTCACCTGTAAATGTGTGATCCAGTCAACAATAAATAATTTTATCAAAGAAAATGACATAAGAGAGTCAAATTTTGTGGTTGTAACCAACGTATTCCTTAGGGGAATTGTCCTATTTCAATGCTTTCATAAATAATCAAATAAGTTGATAAATGAGTAAATAAGTAAATATACATATGCATGGACATATATATGTATATGTATGGAATGTTTCTCTAGTTGCAGAGATAAAAATTTTTTATAAATAAAACTGATTTCTTTTCAAGCCTAATAAGATTTTCACTTATAACTCTCTCTTGCTCTTTCCTTTCAACTCATGTACCATTTTCTTTTTTTTTCCTAAACACAAATGCCTCACATTCAGGTTTGTTTTTTGAAGTATAAGCATAGCAGAAGGCCATCCAAAACAGTCTACAATTTTAAAGCAATTAACATATCATGAGGGATGCTAAATTTTGATTTTGCTAAGAATTTGACGTGCTCCTTAGTAGGAAAGCTATTCTTTTCAACATTATCCTCTGCTCATATGTGTCAAATACAGAGACTGTTCTCTTGACTAAATATCAAATGATACCAAATGCCACAGGAAAACAGCACTGGGATGTCTTTGTACAAATGAAGAATAGACTTTATGCGATCTAGTTCCTACAAATACCTTATAACATAGGTAGTATGAGTAGTTTCACCCAGTATCTCTGCTCTCTAATTCCTCTTCCACAAAACTAAATCTCTAAAACAAAGTCCTGACCACTCCCCTACTCATACACCTTGAGTGACTGACTTCCTCTTATTTCTGAGATAAAATAATAACTTCTCTATCTGGTTGCAACCTGTTTTCCCAGCCTTATTTCACATTACTCCCCTTCATATTTTACATTCCAGCTAAATTGGCCTAGCCTCTCCCCAACTATACATTTACTTTATCCATTTCTTTTGATGAGCTTTTCTCTAGGCCTATAAAGATCTCCCTCTTTACCTCTTCCTCTCAAAGTTCTTTTTTCTTCCTTCAAATCTTAACCAAGTTGGCACGTTCTCCACACAGCTTTCCCAGTCCTGCCCTGCCTCTGTGTTTGCTATTCTCTCCCTTCTCAAATTACTTGGGATATACATATATGTGTACACTTTGTATACCCCCTCGGTAGAATGGAAATTGGTTTAGAGCAGATGCTATGTAATTTTTCATTTTTGTACCCTCAGAACCCACTACAGTGTCTTGCATATCATAGACACTTAATAAATGTTTGTTAAATTG
This sequence comes from Dromiciops gliroides, assembly GCF_019393635.1. NCBI lineage: Eukaryota > Metazoa > Chordata > Mammalia > Microbiotheria > Microbiotheriidae > Dromiciops > Dromiciops gliroides. The sequence goes on from NC_057866.1 coordinate 57,184,772, forward strand.
AATTGAATTGGCTACCAGAAGAGACATTGTCAAGCTGTTTCTCTTCTCTAATTCTGCATTCTTCCAGTCCCTCCAAGGGAGAAATCCCCTTGCAACCTGAAAGTGTTTGCCAGACAAGCTGGCAAATAAGACAGGCCCATCTGTGAGCCAACTAATATGTAAACTGTTTTCAATGAGTATCTTCAAGTCTGAATGACAGGTTTGGATCTGCTTCTTTTACTACAGATCAAATTATGATTCTCTCTGCCCCAGCCATGGTACTGTATTGCTGAATTTTTAGCTGCAAAGAAAATATTTTTACAGAGTTTGCATGGAGGAAAGATACCTTTTCAAACATTTCTCTTGCATTCAATTGTCAGAGTAGCAAACAAAACAGCTTTATCATTTAAGCCAAGAGAGAAATTACAGAGCAGCTCCTGGGTTACAAATGTGTAAACATAATCCGTCAATTCAGGTCTTCCGACAGAGCTCAGTGACAACCTCTCAGCTAACTTGAGTAATTAGGCATTTTCTACCCTAGTGCAGGGGCTTTCTCATCTATTCAGATAATTTTGAAATGGTGGTGTTCTTTATGGATCTATTGAGACTCTGCCCAGATAGCTAGAGGAAAAATGCCCAAGTGAACTAGCACTTTCCAAAGCTTGACAATGATACTAAAAAAAAAAAAAAACAACCTGCCATATGGATTTTCAAGCAATTTTAGCTCTGAACACTAGTCCTTATTCTGACATTTAAACTCCTCCACAAACTAGTGTCTCTCTCCCTATCTCACACAATTCACTTCCATGTGCTCAACACTCCTGTCATACTAACCTGCTTCCCCTTCCTCATATATGCCTTGCTTTCTTGTCTCAGCTCACAATACTCCTTATACCTGAAGTACATCTCCTTGTTTTGAAATCCTAACCATCCTTCCAGACCTCATTGAAATGCTACCTCCTAGGGGCAGCTAGGTGGTGCAATAGATAGAGTACTGGCCCTGGAGTCAGGAGGACCTGAGTTCAAATCCAGCCTCAGACACTTGACACTTACTAGCTGTGTGACCCTGGGCAAGTCACTTAATCCCAATTGCCTCACCAAAAAAAAAGAAAGAAAGAAATGCTACCTCCTCCACAAAGTCTTGAGAATGCCCCAGTGAGAAAATGGTGTTTCTTCTCTAGCTCTCATATTGTCTTTATTAGCTGTTCTAAGTTTTTATATTCTGGTTATGTGTATTATAGAATCGTTGCATTGTATAGTATATCAGCTGTATAAATGACAGTTTTATATTTCATAATATATTAACTGTATACATTAAAGTGGTATGTAGTATATTAACTACATAGTTGTATAATTTTTCATATTTTACATGGGTCATATCCTCCCTCTGACACCGTCTCCACTAGATTATAAGCTTCATGAGGGCTGGGACTAGGCATTAATTATCTTTATGTCTCCTGTACCCATGTTTTGAATATAGTAGGAACTCAAAGACTGTTGACTATATGAATGCATACGTGCATGAATGAATGAACAAATAACTCCAAATGAAGAAATAGCACTGCTCCTGCCCCTTACTCTGATAGCAGAGGAGAGTTAGGACTGGCAAGAATCTGTGCTATCATTTAAATAGATCACAGAACCTCTGAGTTGGAAGGGAACTTCAGAGATCTATCTCATTAAGTCCAATTCTATCTATAACCTGATAGAGAAGGAGTCATCAGATAAGGGATTTGGGGGGTTATGGAGAAGATATTTCCATATGTAAGCAAGGGGGAGTCGTGATCATAATGCAGTTGTGGAGTACTCTGTCCTTATTGGTTCAAGAGAAGGCAAAGGGTTTGATATTCTCTTTCATATATTTAAGCTATTTTTCTGATTTGAAACTTGGAAATACACTCCAAAGAAGGAGATAAGGGCATCCAGGATGTTATCAAAGACATAGATTTTGGTGGAACAAATTGCTAAGCCAGGTAAAAATAATGATTCTTTATCAGTCCTAGGGTTTTGTTATCTAAACTCTGTCATTCAATCAAAGATGGGGAATCCCCATAAGCAGGAATTTGGCTGGAGGCCACAGGATGCTATAACATTTATAGACTTAAGCAAGATAAAAAAAGCTCATTTTGGAAGGGAAATGGTGGTGACATGGGGTCTTAGAACTTAGGTGAGGATATCACTCTGAGTCACAAAAGATTTCAGAGGAAATCTAGTTCAGAATTTGGAAAAAGCATTTTCTCTACAATACAACCAAGTGATCATTCATCCTTTCCTTTCTTTTTTTTTTTTTTTTTGGTGAGGTAATTGGGGTTAAGTGACTTGCCCAGGGTCACACAGCTAGTAAGTGTTAAATGACTGAGGCCGGATTTGAACTCAGGTACTCCTGACTCCAGGGCTGGTGCTCTATCCACTGGGCCACCTAGCTGCCCCTCAGCCTTTTCTAAAAAGGGGACCATGTTACCTCCTGAGGTAGTTCATTCCACTTCATCTAGCTCTACTCATTAGGGATGAAGTAATGACAGCAACTATTTCTTCTCCAGGTGTCACATCCATTCGGTTCAACAATCCAATTCTAAAAACACTCATTAATCCCATACTATACGCAGGGGGACACAGCAATCAAAGCTAGACATCCCTGCGCTTAAAGAGCATCCATTCTTCTGGGAGAAAACAACATGTGTACTTAGAAGTAGAGTAGGACAACTCAAAGGTATGTTAGATAGGAGATAACTGAATTAGCTTTGAATCAGACAATTTACAGTAGCTACATATCATAGGAGTGAGAAACGGGGGCAGCTGGATGGCGCAGTGGTTAAAGCACCGGCCCTGAATTCAGGAGTACCTGAGTTCAAATCTGGCCTCAGACACTTGACACTTACTAGCTGTGTGACCCTGGGCAGGTCACTTAACCCCCATTGCCTACAAAAAAAAAAAAAGAAAAAAAAAAAGAAACGGCACTGTGTCCTGCCTCTTTCATATACTGACTATGTGACCTTGAATAAGTCACATAAATTTTCAGTGCCCCGGGCAAGTGTTTCAGCCTAGAGACTGAGAGGTCTTGACCTGCATTGTTATGAGGAGTTTGCTCTCCTTAGAAACTCCCTATACTGATGAACTTATGGCTCTCATTTTTTAAATAAGTAAATATATAAAAATACCTCCCCTAATCATAGAGTTTTTGTGTCTTTTGATAGATTTTTGATACTTCTTTTTCCCTCACAGATCGAAATAGGACAATCAAGTTTCTTCCCCATTGATCCCCTTTCCCTAAGAAATACAGAAAACACCCACACAAGTCCCTGCCTGGGTCCAGATCCAAATAGGCAGGGTCTGAAGGAAACACACTAAATTACATATCAGGAGGAACAGGAGGTGGCATACAAAAGAGTTGGATCAGAACTTCCAACGTTGAGCCTTCCTAGCAGCTGGCTCCAAAAAGGTTTTAAAGGCATTTACCTATAAAGTTACAAGATAGCATTAGGATCAACTGTTTTGACTTAGGTTCCTGTGAACCCTTAGGCTTTGTCCCTTGTACATTTCTAGCATGAAAGGACAAAGAAACTATGTCCCTTACTGATAACTTAGAGTGATGGAGAATCTAGGTCAAGAGAAGAAAAGTCTTAGGAGCATCAAGAATCCAAATAAAGGAACCATTCAGCCAAGTACTAAGATGTGTTAGGAGATGAAAATAGTGGATAATAAATGGTTGATAGAGCTGCAAACATAGTCCATTCTGGAATATATATATACACGTGTGTGTGTAAAATATATATGTGTGTGTGTGTGTGTATGTATACATATGTATATATATATGTGTGTGTGTGTGTGTGCATGTGTTATATCCATATATTCATAGCAACACATTTTGTGATAGAAAAAACCCAACAAAGTAAGCATCCTGTTGAATTTGTGGTATGTGGTTATTATAAAGTATTATTGTGTCTTAAGGGAGTGGGTGAGGTACAGTGGCAAGAACACTGGTTCTAAAGTCAGAAGACTTCAAATATTCAAAGCTAATTTCTGATGCTTACTACCTGTGTGACCACAGGCAAGTCACTTAATCTTCTTATGGAATTATCCAGATGGTCTCTGAGGTCTCTTGTAATTCTAGATAATTCAAGATCCAATGAAATAAGAGATATGAAGAATATGGAGGAATAATGGAAATTTTGTATGAACTAGTTAAAAGCAAAGTCAGTAAAAACAAGGTGAGATATGCAATGACCATATATCTAAGAATACGGTTCAGATCTATTATTTTGCTGGAAACTCCCAGGTAAAGAAACTCCCTAACAATGAAAGTTGATTTATTCTCTACAAATTCATAGGACAATTGAATCATAGATTTGGAGTGGAAAGTAACCTAAGAGGTCATGGAATTCAACTCTCATCATTTTATATACAACATATTATAATAATTAGCTTTTTTAACATAAAGGGTAATATAATAACAATAAAATAATAATAGCTAACATTTATAAAATGCTTACTATGTGCCAGACACTGTGCTAAGTGCTTTGTAATTATTATCTCATTTGATCCCTATGGTCCAGTGGTTCCCTCCTCTTTAGCTCAAGGAAGGTTATTTTTTTATATGAAAAGGTGTGAACTGACACAATTGCATCAACCCCCCATTTAAGGAAAACCAACATTTAAGCAGAGGTTAGGCAGTAAGTTCAAATTTACAAGTATCTCTAGTTAGCTCCTGATATTGTAGTTCAGACAAAATTCAATTTATTAGAAATTTTTGGGAAACCAAAAAAGCAAATTGTAGAATAAGTGGCTAGACAGGCATCAAAATGGCAAGTTGAAGAAAGAGAAAACCTATATTTAGGACTTCTCTCAACACGGGTATCTACATTAAGATTCCTGTAGAACCAATAATCCTCTCTAGTGTTTTTCTTCTCTGATATAGCTCATTTCTATGTTGACTCCTCAGAGGAGTGATTGAATATCATGCTTACTGCAACCTCTTTGCACCAAACCTTTGGAATCTCTTTATGGCTCCTACATTTTATACGAATTCTTCAGGGCACAACAAAGTTTCACACAAAGTCTTTAATGGATTGAAGAATTTATAGTGTCCTGTTCACATGCTATTTGCTTGATTTAATCAAGAAATGTGCATAACTAACAAAGCTAATTACTTTTTAGTGGGTAGGAAAATCAGTGGAGCCAATCCTTACTCATAGGTGAGGAAAATGTGATACTAAGATGTTAAAGAATTTGCCCAAGGTCACCTGGCCAATTTGTGTCAGAGATGGGAGTTGAAGGCAGTTCTTCCTTAAGCTAAGTCCTACAGTCTCTATAATAAAGCATATGGCTTCTCAATGTACTCTATAATGACTATAATAACATAGATAAAAACAACCCTAGAAGGAAGCTGATTTCAGAATAACTGTCAAGATAAATAAGGAACGCAAAGGTCAGATTACTAAGGAGGTTGAAAATTAAGGATACTGTGGCTTTATTGGGTGATGGTTGTTTTTCACTGACTATTTTTCTTTGTTGCAAGGAGGGACAGGGAGTAGGATTGTTATTGTCATGTAAAAATACATATTAATATGACAAGGAATAGTAGCCTTGAACACTCTATTTACATATAGAAGGTCAACCCTCAAAGCTGGCATGATCATGAGACAGTGAGAGGAAAAAACTTTGGAAAATGGTCAATGAGGATATGTTAGTAATTCCTACAAAGAACAACAGTTGACAGTTCCCTTATAATGATTGTAACTACTTTCTTCACAACTGTATAAGCTCAGAAGACATGAATTAATGCTCAGGACCCTAGCCTTCTTTCCTCAAATTAGTAATAAGCTGGGAGATAAGGGATGGGGAGGGGAATGGGGATAATAAATTGTTTCTTCCAACTGTCTATCCTAGAGCACAAAGCTATTGCCTTCTTGGACCAGATTCAAAAAAAAGATAAATCATAGTTTTACTTTATATGACAAATGAAAGCAGCATTGTGATATATGGTATATCCAAGGTGATCAAAAGCTTTCCCAGAAATTGAGACTGAGATCATTGTTACAGCTAAATGAGAAATATTTTTAAAGGGAGTGTCATTTGGCCTCTTATTATTTAAAAAAAAACCTTTAAATAAAAGAGATGTTTTGCATTCTGGCAGTTTTAGGTATACCTAATTAACATTTTAAAAACTCATAATAATAGTAGTAGAAATGTTTTTTACTCATATAAAGAATTTTATCTAAAGTACTCAAAGGCTGATTTTAATAGATGTTTCATAAAAGGTCTAACTAGGTAAATATAAAGCATTGCCAATAGTCAGTCTTAGAAAATGATCTACCTAATGTAATTTGTCCCAGAATTCTCCCTAACTGTAGAGATGGCTATATTTCTACTAGTGGAAATTCATTCCTTTTATCCTTAAAGACATATTTTCTAAGGCTTCTTGTGAATATTCAGATATAAATGGAAAGAGCAGCATCTTAAGGTATTGTTAGCTATTCAACAAATACTCAAAAATTTCTAGCATGTAGAGATTAATGTACTAAGTATTGAAGAGGGTGATAAAATTTTAGATAATATTTAGTTCCTGCCGTCATGACATCAGACTAGTAGAAAGATAATATACAAACACAAATAGAAATAATATACAAATATATTATGCTTTGTAAAGTAGAATATTTCATATACTTTCCTACATTTATATCTTGTTGCCCTATCATAATCCCACAGGCGACTAGACCACAAAGGTCTAATTTATTATATATGTGAAGTCATATACAACATATTTCTATATTAGACATTACCAAAAATGCCCTTTTCTCCAGCTCAGTGAGCACGATCTTATTGCTTATCTCTTTAAGCTAGGAAAAGCCAGTATACAAGATTTGCTAAACAGATGCACATAAAAGGTGTTGAATATGCATGCCTGGATTGCATGCCACATTGTTTTTATTTTTATTTTGTTTTTGGTGAGGCAATTGGGGTTAAGTGACTTGCCCAGAGTCACACAGCTAGTGAGTATTAAGTGTCTGAAGTTGGATTTGAACTCAGGTACTCCTGAAAATGAACAACAGTATACTTCAATCTGTAATTAGAATTCATCAGTTATTTCTCCAGAAGTAGATAGCATATTTCATCATGAGTACTTCAGAATTATCTTAGATCATTGAATGCAACAGAGTCTTTCACAATTGATCATCATTACAATATTGCTGTTATTGAGTACAATGTTTTTCTGGTTCTGCTCACTTCACTTTGCCTTAGTTCATATAAGTCTTCCCAGGTTACTCTGAATCCATTCTGCTCATCATTCTTATAGCACAATAGTATTCTGTCACAATCATATACCACAACTTGTTCAGTCATTCCTTAGTTACTAGGTATCCCTTCAATTGAATTACATTTTTGATACTGATAATTTGGTTTTCTTCTTTCTTTGTTTTAAATCAAATTAACCAATGGTTTCTCTATTTGATTATTTTTATCATAAAACCAGCTATTTTCATTTATTGATTCAATTTTTTACTTTTATTTATTTTACTTTTTAATGTCAGGATTTCTATTATCATGTTTGAGGATTTTAAATTTGTTTTTTTCTAGATTATTTTTCAGTTGCATGCTCAAATCATTGATCTTTTTATGTATGTGATTAAAAATAAAGATTTTCCCCTAAGGACTGCCTTGACATCATCAAACAAATTTTGTTGTGTTATCTCACTATTGCCATTATTTTTAATGAAATTATTAACTGTTACTTTTATTTGTTCTTTGGCCCACTCACTTTTTAGTATTGGGTTATTTTATTTCATTTTTTAAAAAATTTTTAAAATCTGGCCACAGACATAAGCTACCCCACCCTGCCTGCCCAACAAAAAAAAAAGGATAAACAAAAAATAAATGCTTTACAGATATCATCTCTTCACATTCAATTCACACCTGTACCCTCTGTCTAAGTATATTCCTCTCAGCTCCCCTAATACTGAGAAAGTTCTTATGAGTTAGAAGTATTATCTTCCCATGTAGGAATGTAAACAGTTTAACCTTTTAATATCCCTCATGATTTCTTTTTCCTGCTTACCCTTTTTTTATGCTTCTCTAGGATCTTGTATTTGAAAGTCAGATTTTCTATTCATTTCAAGTCTTTCCATCACAAATGTCTGAAAGTCCTCTTTTTCATTTCAGTCCCATTTTTTTCTCCTGATAGATTATAATCAGTTTTGCTGAGTAGGTGATTTTTGGTTGTAGTCCCAGTTCCTTTGCCCTCTGGAATATCATATTCCATACCCTCTGATCCTTTAATGTAGAAGCTGCTAGATCTTGTCTTTTCCTTACTATAGTTCCACAGTATTTGAATTCCTGTTTTCTAGCTTACAATATTTTCTCCTTGACCTGGGAACTCTGGAATTTGGCTATAATATTCCTGGAAGTTTTCCTTTTGGGATATCTTTCTGGAGGTGATCAGTGTATTCTTTCAGTTTCTATTTTACTTGATTCTAGAATATCAGGGCAATTTTCCCTGACAATTTCTTGGAAGATGATGTCTAAACTTTTATTTTGGTCATGGTTTTCAGGTAGTCCAATGATTTTCAAATTATCTCTCCTGGATCTGTTTTCCAGGTCAGCTGTTTTTCCAAGGAGATATTTCATATTGCCCCCTTTTTTATTAATTTGGATTTGCTTTATTGTGTCTTGGAAGCCACTAGCTTCCATTTGTTCAATCCTAATTCTTAGGCAATTATTTTCTTCTGAGAGTTTTTGTATCTCCTTTTCCAATTGGCTTTTCAAGCTATAGACTTCTTTTTCATGCCTTTCCTGCATGACTCTCATTTATCTTTGTACTTTTTCCTCTCTCTAAATCTTCCCTCTATCTCTCTTATTTTCTCTTCAAAGTCCTTTTTGAGTGCTTCCATGGCCTGTTACCAATTTATATATTTCTTGAAAGCTTTGGATGCAGGAGCTTTAACTTTGTTTATAATCTTCTTCTGATGGTGTATTCTGGTCTACCTTGCCCCAAAGAAGCTTTTGATGGTCTGCTGTTTTCTCTGCCTACTCATCTTGCCTGCCTATTTCTTGGCTTTTAACTCCTTCTTAACATGTAGCACTGCTTCCAGGATGCACTGTTCCAAGCTACAGCATGGCCCAGGGGCTGATTGTGCTTGTTCTCAGCCTGTCTGGTCTGTAAGTAACCATGGACAATTTTCTCTTTGACCTGGAAACAGAATTCTGATTGAAATCTGATTCTCTATGGTCAGAAGCTTGGTATGCCTGTGCTCCTCTCCCACTGAGTGGCTGTCACTCAAGTTTCCTTGCTGATTCAGAACATGGGTGCCCCACCCCAGTTGCAGCAGAGACCACAACTATTCCCCCAAACTGCTGGACCCCCTCACCAGTCCACAAGTCAAGTGTCAGAAGAAGCTGTTGAGGATTCTGTAGCTCTGGAGACACAGCTTGCTCGGGGCTAGTTCTGCACCATGCACTGCACTCCTCTCTCAGCCAAAACAACAGGTAATCCCAATCACCTAATTAAGCCATCTTTGGCTGGAAAATAGTTTCACTCTGTTGTTTTGTGGGTTATACTGCTCAAGGAGTTGTTTTGTGGCATTATTTTTGGAGTGTGTGGACGGGTTTGTTGGGAGCTGGAAGAGTCACAATCTTTCCTCCACCATCTTGACCCTACCCCCAGGTTATTTTATTTCCCATTAATTTTTCATCTATGTTTCCAAAGCCCTTATTTGAATATAATTTTAATGCACAACATTCTGGATAGAATGCACTTACTTATGGGGTCTTTATGTCAATACAAAGCCAATTTTTGTAAAGGAGCCATTTACAGCTAAGAAAAGATATATTCCTTTCTACTTCCATTTAATTTTCTCCAAAGGTCCATGATATCTAAATTTTCTAAATTTCTATTCATCTCTTTAACTCCTTTCTTATTTATTTTTATGGTTAAATTTATCTAAGCTGAGAGATGGAAACTGAACTTCTCCACTAGCATAGTTTTACTTACTATTTCCTCCTATAAGTGATTTAACTTTTCCTTTTAAAATGTGGATGTTGTAATTTATTTTTCATGTTTAATTCTTTGTGCTTCTCTTGAACCTTGCCTTTGAACTTAATTTTTTATTCTTTTTATATTTCTTTAGTTAGCTCTTTCAGGAATTCTTGTTAGGTTTGTCTCCAATCTGCGTTTTTCTTCAAGGGTTTACTCATAGATGGTTTCATATCTGCTTTTTTCTGAGTTTGTGTCTTCAGCTTCCCTGCAAACATAGTAGCTTTTTATGATCAGGTTCTTTGTTGTTGTTGTTGTTGTTTACTCATTTTTTTCAGCCTACTTCCTGAGTTTGAACTTTATGTTAAAGTTGGGCTCCACTAATCTAGGGTGGTATAGCTACAGGGTGGGGAAGGGAAACTGTGCCAAGTCTCAGGCTTTTTCTCCTGCTGTTTTCATAGTTTATTCTGGCAATCTGTATATTTTCAGTCCTTCCAAGGAAGTGTGATCCAAGGAGAGGTATCTTCAATGCTTTCCTGGTCTGTACTCTTATTTTTAAACAGGGCTAGGGGCCTTGCTCCATTGCAAGAACAAGTGCTAAATCTCCTCTCTGCCCTGGAACTATGACCAAAGCCCCTGCTCTCTTGCTATCACAAGTGGTTCTCTATGCCCTGGAACTGTAACACAGAATTAAGTAATGGGCAGTGGAGTTTCCAAACCGTCCTATGTCTAATGTCTGTACAGGGGTCACCTTTAATCTATTTCCAATCAGTTATCCAGTCCCCTTACTATATCCCTGGTATGTGAGCTCCGCAAACTACTACTGCTTTTGTTGTCACAACTACTATAGCCTCTAAGCCCCACTCCTGGTATTGCTACCATATTGCTCCAGGCCAGTTCCTACCCCAGTGTTACAGACCTCTCTTGCTGATTTCATCAGTTTACTTGGGCTGGAAAATGGGCTCTGCCTTTTTTGCTGGCAATGCCACACCAGAATTTTATTTGATGCATTATTTTTAAAGTTGTTTAGAGGCTAATGTTGGGATGGTTACACAGAAATGCTTCCTCTACTCTCCCATCTTTGCCCTGCCATGATATTATAAAGAAAATGACATGAAAAGGCAGCAGAACTTGGATAAATGCAATGACCAATCTCAACTTAGAATTGATGATGTAACATTCCTCTCTCCTTGTGGTAGGGAAATGGTGGACTTCAGGTCTAGAATAAGGCATATGCTATCAAATATGACCAGTTTGTTTTACCTGTCTGTATTTTACAGCTATAAGGGAGGGTTCCATTTGGAGTATTAATTGGATAATAACAGTGATGTGTACTTTTTTTTAAGTGTCAAAACAACATGTGCTACTACTACTGATATTATTATCAATGTAAATATTGGAGACTCAGAGAACATGCCAGAAGACTATTTAAAGACTTTGACAACTAGCCTAACAATGGCCTCTATTTATCTAAGGACTAGTCAAGTTACATTCAAAAAATCTGCATCACTAGAAATTTGGCCCAAAATGTAATAATTTTTTGGCCATAGCAACTAAAGAAGTAGAGGGATAGTAACCTGCACCAGCAAAGGAAGTACTCATTAAAATATTAAAAAAGAATAAACTGAGAGTTCTTATTGAAGTTTTCAAATTTATCCAATTCATAGCAACAATCTTCTTATTCATAGTCAAAACCACAAGGTATGCTAATTGTTTCTTTATCTCAATCAATGATCTGATATATCCTCAGAAACTTAATCAAGAGTAGCCAGACATGATTTAGGAAGGAACCTTAATGGATCTTCCTTCACTCTCTTCCCACTTAGTGTCGCAAAAGACTTTCTACATAATGCACTTTAATTGAGACTTTCTAAGATCTTAAAGTTTCTGTTTCTTAGAAACAGATTTTATATGGGAAAAAAAATTATATAAAACCATAGGCCTAGGTTAATAATATGGCATGTTTTCAAATTCATGTAAGAAGCTCAGTCGATCAATTTAATACATTCATATTAGTGTGATGAAAGGGTATATAGTACTTCCTCTGAATGATACCTCCAATGGATGTAGGCAAGAACACTGAAAAAACACAGGAAATTACTCCGACTTAGTTTTCAGTGACTGAGGATTCCTTCAAGAAGTCTCGTGACTGGGTTAGGGGTCATGATTCTTGTCAGAAGAACTACCTCTGCTCTATAATGTTTGATTGCAAATTGGTCACCTTTTGTGTTATTTCTTCTTCTTGACCTTTTAGACCATTGTATGACAGATTTTAGCCTCATTCTGGGGATGAGAGGGTAGATTTCTCTTTCCTCACCACCTCCCTTCCAGGATTCAACAGTGACAATGTGTAGCAGAAGCACAAGATAAGGGTACACATGTATTTGCACCTGCCTATTAGGGAATGTCAAGCACATGCAGAAACTCCTAACTCACAAGTTCTTGAGGAGAGGGTAAATTTTCAATTCTCTAATCAGTGGGATACTCAAATCTAGAAGCCTAACAAGAGAAAGGCAATTTCCTGGAAAGCACCAGCTTTGGGAGTTGCCTCATGGATCAACCTCAAGTTCAAAATATTTTTCCTGAGTGTAAGCATTGATACAAACATTCATCAACCAGCCTCCAAGAGGAAGACTTCCAACTGAGTACTGTCCTGAAAGTGAAGGATTGAAATAATTGTGTAGAAGAGTAGGAGCTTAAGACTGTGTTGACCCTACTATTACTTGTTACTCTGAATTTTCAGGTCCATAGGAGGAGAATCGTTTGTTTCTGGTCTCCTCTAAGTATTTTGTCTTATTTTTTGTGAATGTTATTGAAATAAAGACTGCCCTGTATCTAATACCCTTATTTTACATTGAGTAAATTAATGTTGAGTGACTGTCACTCACATTTAGAGAATTCCAAACATGAGTTATACTTGAGCTTTCTTTTAGAGATTTCTTCAGAATAAAACTTGGGAGTTATCAACAAATCAAAGAAAGAGAAGGAGACTTTTCATAAGTTAAGTATCACTTAGCACAGTGTATGACACCTAGCAGATCTTTAATACGTTCCTGTTGGCTTATTCAAGTTCATATCTCTGTAAGCCTAAGAGTCTTTGGGGGCCCAAAGACAATGAGTTGCATCTTGAGGGCATCTCAGTACCTTGGTCAGCAAGGTCCAGAATTCTTACCCTTAATCCTGTCCCCTCTATTCTCATCATATGACTTCAGTCCTTCAACCTTAGGGCAATCTTCTCCTGGCAATCCTATTCCTTTTTCAATATCACACCATTCTGTTAATTCTCTACCTCAAGGATGCCAGTGACCAAACACTCAGATTCAGAGATTCTTTTTTTAATCACAAAAGGATTTTATTATTTTCTAGTTACATGAAGAGATAGTTTTCAACAGTTGTTTGTATAAGATTTCTAGTTTCAGTTTTTTCTCCCTCCCTTCCTTCCCTCTCTCTCCCCAAGACAGCAAGCCATCTGATATAGGTTATATATGTACAATCACTTTAAACAATTTCTGCATTAGACTCAGAGATTCTTGAACTTGGGAGTTATAGGTAATGCAAGTCCCAAAGTTGATACTTCACAGGAAATTTCCTTTCTCTGTTTAGATGGCTTGATTTGGAGATCATGCTACCAAAGGAATTCAAACTTTCTCCCTATGTGATATCTTCTTCACAGGAGGTTATAATTTAAAGATACTATCAAAAAAAGACACTCTCCTTGAACTGAAACTTTCTGTGACAGTTTCTTCATCTATAAAATGAAGAATTTGTCTAAATGAAATATGTCAACCCCTATACCTGAAAATACATGATTTTATAAACTCTTCTCTCAGGTAAAATTCATACATGTGCATGTCTACCCCTGAAACATGTTTCTATCGTGATACTATCCCTGACTTTGGGGAGAGAGAGATTTCTCCTTCATTTACCCCTCAGAAAAAAGATCTGATCTTATGATAAGGAAAAGAGATCAAGGAGAGACTGTATAGACCTACTTGATTTCATAAACCATACTGAAGAGGTATCACATATGAAAAAATCCCCATGTTATTGCTTTTGTCTTCTCATCAAGGTGCCAGTGTACATACTTTTATTTAGCAGTTGCACTTCAGTTAAAGGTCTGTATCCTACAAATTCATCAAGTTGATTGGAGAATTAATCAAATTGATTAGGGCTCTCAGATCAGATCAAATTCTCTTATACTGATAATAATACAGCCTTCTTCCACACTGGTAATAGATGGTCTTTTTAGTGATGAAATAGGTAGAGTTTTAAAAATCAATTTCACACTGACTCCCTGCAAATTTCTAGAATGAATTATTAACGGAATGGTTTGTGCACAATTGGAAAGGGAAGTGGTAATTCTTGATTCTCATTTAGAACAAATCATTCAATGCTAATCTCATTTCTTCTTTTGATCAGGTTACTAGATTTGATCAGGAAAAGCTATGCACATATTATATGTATATTTCAATGAGGCTTTCCACAAAGTTTTTCATAATAACCTTGTAGACAAGATCAAAAGTTATAGGTTCCCTTATAGTACTTTAAGAGGGATTAAGAACTACTTCAGTAATCACATTCAAGAATGGTAATTAATAAATTTAAAATGTCAACCTGAGGGAAATCTTTAATTCAGCAGGCTAGAATGAAAGACTGAAACTAAAACTAATAAGATGAAATTTAAGAGAGATAAATTTAAGAGAGATAAATGCAAAGCCCTGCACTTGAATTTAAAATCAACCATATAATTATAGCATGGTAGCTGAATACCATTTTGTGAGATAAAGCCCCACAAGTTTTAATGAAATGCAAGCTCAACATGAGGAAATGATCAATGACATCAGTTCCCCCCCAAAAATGATTATTAATTTGTGTTGCATTTGTAAGACCAGTATCCAGTTGAGGGGAGTTGATGGTTCCTTTTTACCCTACAGAGATCAGACCACATCTGGGGTCCTGTATTCACTTCTGAATGCTACATTTTATGAAGGCAATAAGATGGTGAACAAAAAAAAAAATAAGGGACCAAAATGGGTAGAAGGCTCTAAACCATGACACTATAAGGATCAGTTAAACTATGGGTTCACAAGCCTTTTCTTTCTGATAGAAACTGTATGAAAGATGTTAACTTAGACAAAGATGAGCTCACTGATCTTAAGGCAAAAACAAATTACTACATTTGGAGTTTACTTCAAAAAGCCTTGGAGAATTCTGGTGCTCGTTTTGAGAAAACTTTCCACACTTTCAAGTGTAAATTATGGAAGCTTAACATATCTTCGGGAATTAAAATTTTTAAGATTAGTAACTATCCAAACAAAAAAAAAATCAAATTAATTGCATGTTCAATTTAACATGTATGTTGCCTTGTCAAAGACCATCCTACCTCTTAATGTTCTTATTTAAGCTAAGCAACAACAGCCTTTAAAATATAGAATTTAAATTTGCCTATATTTAAATTTATTTTATTTTTATTTAGTGCATTAATAAGAAAGCATTATTATTATTATATATTAGCATATAATAAATTTCTTTTTTGTATTTTGGTAGCTATTTCAATATAATTTGTTTTCTTTGTAATAATCCTATATATTTTATTTTATGCATTTAAAATATTATTCTGAGAAGGGATCCATAAGTTTTACTAGACTTCCAAAGTCATCCAAGACATATACAAAAAGAATCCCTGAGGGTTAAGAATCCCTGGGTTAAAGGAACTAAGGATATTGGGCCTGGAAGAATAATACCCAGGTTTAAAAACAAAACAAAACAAAACAAAAACAAAAACAAACAAAAAAACTATCTTCAAGTATTTGAAAGACTATCAGATGGTTTTGGCTTATTTTCTTTGGCCACAGAATCCAGAAATCAGAGATCATGTTGTATACTAGAAAAGGCACTGGAATTAGAATAGTATGACCTGATTTTGAGATTCTTTCTGCTGTTTACTACCTGTTTCATCTAGTGCAATTCAGTTCACTCTTATGAGTTTCACTTTCCTCATCCATAAAACAATGGGATGGGATGCAATGATCTCTACAATTCTGAGTTCTAAATCCTTAGAAATCTAATGTTTTCCTTATTCCATAAAGGCAGACTAGATGAATATTCGAGAGATTGAATTCCATTAGTTGCAAGGGAAAACCTTCTAGTACTTAGAGCTGTACAAAGGTAATTGTTTGCCTCAGGAAACAATACACCCTCTCTCCCTAGAGGTTTTCAAGTTGGGGCTGGATGATGAATATTTCTCAGAGATATTATAAAAAGGAACCCTCCTGAGTTCTGGGTTAGAAGTTAGGGCCTCTGAAATTCCTTCCAGAAATGTATTAAACTATCAGCAGAGTCTTAGAAAAAAAAAAGTAAGTAACCATTCAATACTCCTTATGTCATGGTTTATACAAGCAATTTATTTATATTAGTCCAAAAAAGTGATTCACAAAATGAAGAATTGGTTAATTTCAGCTATTGATGAAAAACGAATGATAAAATAGAGATGTTGATAGTGATCCACCAGAATGTAGGAATATCTCTCATGCAATAACATTCCCTAGAACTCTGGTCAAAATTTATTACGAGAAGGTGGGTAGACAATTCCTCTCAGAAATCAAACTGCCCAAAGTCTGGATGTTTTCTGTTTTCATAAAGTATAGTTATTTGGTTCTGCTTATATAACTTCTTTTCTCCAGAAAGTTTGTTCAAATAAATGCTGTATTTTTAGTTAAGTGCAAGGCAAATCTACTTTAATATTTCACTTCTAAAGATTTCCATTTAAATCCCCATTTAAGACATAAATGGAAATTGCTTGCTAGATATATTTGACCACAGTAAAAATACACACGGTTTAATACAATTTACAATAATGAAAGATATATATTTGGTGTCTTTCCTTGGCTTGTCATTTAGCTGGTTGGTTCCAAAATTGATATTGATTTTCTAACTGGCATTTAGTCTTTTCTTGTTTCTCTGACTGCTTGGATAGATGTTGACATTCAGTTTTGTAGAACCCACATAAACCAAATGCTCGCTACAAACTAGAATCATTTCATTTGTATGGAGTAGTTTTAAACAGACCATCTACCTGACTTAGCATGTTACATTAATTCTGATTAATAGAAAAAGAGGGAGTAAACTTTCTTAAGCACTAATCCAATCTTAGTTTATGGTGACTAAAATTAATTAAAATTATTATAATGTAACTATAGTTGGGAAAATGGCAGTTGGAGCAGGAGGGGAAGGACTTCCTTTTTAATGGGTTCATCAAATAAATGAATCTACATCAATGTTCCTGTTATTTAATGCTTTTTTCTTTAAATTGCACATCAAACTGATCCAAAAATTCTGGAGAACAATTTGGAATTATGCCCAAAGGGCAATCAAACTGTGCATACCCTTTGATCCAGCAATACCAATACTAGGTCTGTAATCCAAAGAGATCATTAAAAAAGGGAAAGGATCAACATATGCAAAAAGGATTTATAGCAGCTCTTTTTGTGGTGGCAAAGAATGGGAAATTGAGGAGATGCCCATCAATTGGAGAATGGCTGAATAAATCGTGGTACATGAATGTAATGGGATACTATTGTCCTATAAGAAATGATAAGGGGGCAGCTAGGTGGCGCAGTGGATAGAGCACCAGCCCTGGAGTCAGGAGTACCTGAGTTCAAATCCGGCCTTAAACCCTTAACACTTACTAGCTGTGTCACCCTGTGCAAGTCACTTAAACCCAATTGCCTAAAAAAAAAAAAAAAAAGAAAAGAAATGATGAGTAGGCTGATTTCAGAAAAACCTGAAAAGACTTACATGAACTGATGCTGAGTAAACTGAGCAGAACCAGGAGAACATTGTACATAGTAACAGAAGCATTGTATGATGATCAACTATAATTGACTTAACTCTTCTCAACAATAGAATGAACCAAGAAAATTCCAAAAGACTCATGATGGAAAATGCTATCCACATCCAGAGAAAGAACTAAGAGAGTCTAAATGGATATCAAAGCATGCTATTTTAACATTTGTTTTGTTTTGTTTTTTGTGGCTTTTCCCTTTTGTTCTGTTTCTTCTTTCACAAAATGACTAATATGGAAATATGTTTTTAAAATAGTGATTATTCTTCTGGTTAGTCTAAAAAATAAATAATATGCATATCCTTGCATAAGGCTCATTGGGATTATGGCCTTTGGAGCTAATGCTCTTTTACTAGATGTCTGGGACACAGATGGATGTTTCTTTATCTTAACCAACCCCAATTTCCTATTATTATTTACCATATATCCACTAGTCCTTGAAAGGAACACTAAAAAGCCATGTGTGGTTTTGGTACTATTAACTGGCATTCATACATTTCTAGAACAGGATTTGTGCCAAGGACCCCCTCCTAGTGTTATATCAACTACAAGGAGAGAAAAGATAGGCTCCTATCTGCTGTAAGAACTATCAGTCATCATCACGCAAGCCAACAACAGTGTAACAGCCATTGAAAATTGCTCTTCACAAATCTGAGGAAGATTGACTGCTCCATCAGCAAATGGAAATAGGGTAGGGAGAAAGATGTTTTTCCCTAAAGGAAATTATTGTTTAGAGACATTTTGTAGTTTTTAGAAAAGGGATTTGAGCCTGAAGGAAGTAAGAAAATTTTCTGGTGGTAAATACTAAATAAAAATAGAGAAAGTTCTCAAGGGCATTCTTGGTAGAAGACCTAGTGCTCAAAAGATTTGGATTAAGACCCCTTGTGGGGGGCAGCTAGGTGGCGCAGTGGATAAAGCACTGGCCCTGGATTCAAAAAGACCCGAGTTCAAATCCCACCTCAGACACTTGACACTTACTAGCTGTGTGACCCTGGGCAAGTCACTTAACCCTCATTGCCCCGAAAAAAAACTAAACTAAACTAAACTAAAACAAGACCCCTTGTGAGAGCAATTCTGTATTTAGAGAAGTGTGGGTTGAATCTGTAGTCACTATGCTTCTAGGAATTCTACTTTATATGATTCTTGGATATTTATGAAGTCTTTCTCTTGTGACACTATGGGGGGGGGGAGAGAGAAATATGGGGGGGGCGGAGGAAGAGGAAAAGAGAGAAAAATATAACCTTAATGCTCATTGTAGTACAAATGGTTTGGCTGATTCCTTTTCATCCTTCCCCACTGTGATGTCCACTCCTTTATAATAAATATTCAGAATTCAATCATAATCAGCTTATCTTTAACAAGACAAAAAAGATAATTATAAAGGTATAGGGAGAAACTAAACAAAGTTTAAAGAGAACTCCTGATAGTAAGCAGCAATGAGACAGAGGAGGTTCAAGCCTCCCATGATTCTTCCATCCCTCGTTCTAACTGGAAAAAAAAAACCTACATATCACATCAACTCCCTGGAAAATAAGGGGATGAACTAGAATCATACAATCTTGACCAAGAAATGATTTTAGAGATTGTCTCTAGATCAACCCCAGGAAATAAGTTGTTGTTTAATCACGTCCAGCTCTATGATACATTTGGGGTTTTCTTGGCAAAGAGACTGGAGTAGTTTGCTATTCCCTTTTAAATCCCATTTTACAAATGAGGAAACTGAAGCAAACAGGGTTAAGTGACTTGTCCTGGGTTACACAGCTAGTAAGTGACTGAGGCCAAATTTGAACTTAGATCTTCCTGACTGCAGGCCTGTCATTCTATCCACAGTACCACATAACTGTCCCCCCCCCCAAAAAAACTAAGTACTGGAGAGTAATGATTGATCCTAGAACTCCTTTGGCGTCTACTCAAGTGCTCTATCTACTACACTGTTCTGTCTCCCATCTCCTGAAAGAAGGAGAAGAAAATTCCAAGTGCTAGTATAAGAACATTGGCTTTATTATTCTATTAAAGGAAATGTCATTGAATTTCCATATATGATCATATGAAATGTAAAATACTTTGTAAACCTTAAAGCACTATTTAAATGCTAGCTGTTATATTTCAAACCAACATTAATTTTATGATTTTTCTCTATAATGGGACAAATTTGAACTATATACAAGGAAATAATTTTTATTTCCCTGTTAGAAATGATTTGTCAGTATTGAAGGAAAAGCAAAAAAGGCCTTGCATAAAATTAACTGGGGTATATAAGTGGATCAGAAATAGTCCAAGGGCATTCAGTAAATATCACAGAAAAGCCAACTGACTAGGAGAAAGGTACTGCCAAGGTTACAAGCATTCTAGGACACAGGGGAATTTCAGCAAAACATCATTCTCATAAAAGACTATTGGCCTCTCTTCCAGATGTTCCTTTTACATTAAAATGCTCCTGAAAGGTCTTCAGAAAACCAAGTAAACTTAAGAATTAAGAGATCTCATCAGTTGAAATGTATCATTTTTGCATAGGACAGAGAGCAAAGATTCAGGGACTAAAGAATGTTGTATCAGCACAGGAACATGTGGTGAGGCAGCAATGTCTGCGTGGTTTAAGACTCCTGGGTTTCCTTTGTTCTTTGTGATTCACATATATGATTGTTAGTCATTTGAGTAGGGAAAAACATTGTGGATATGTAACTTAAGTGTCTGTTTGGGTCCACTGCATGTATGTGTGCTGTTCCAGTTACCGACCACAGCACATATCAGAAAGGAAAGCTAAGCATGGATGAGCTTTGAGACAGATGTACTCTAAGAGCTACATGTTGGATTCTGTCAGCTGAGCTCATTCCTTGGTCCCTTGGGAGACATGCCTGACTGCAGAAATGGAGGCATGGAATCAAGGTTAGGTCAAGATATATCCTTTTCTCTGGGATGGGGAAAATCACACAATGAAAAGCTCAGGGTCACAGGATTGGGTAATAGGATTTTAGAGCTAAAAGTTTTGGTTCTTAGAAACTTATTTTGGGAGCAAAACTTCCACAAATTTCTTCATTCCCTCATTTTCCAATCTAATCAACCAAAATCTATTGGTGACCATAATAAGGTTGCTATGATTCATAGAACACAAGTTGGAAAGTGTCTTAAAGGGGGTCATCCTATCTAATTCTCAGTCTCAAGAAAAGATTTGTCAAAACCATTTTAAACAGATGAAATCCACTCTATAATGTACCTAGATGCAATGTTCCAATCTTTAACATTTCTAGCTGTTAGCATTTAGCCACATTAGGAGAGCCTGAAAAACAAAGATTTTGTTTTCTTCCCAGTCTTCTCCAGCTCTAAAAGTGCAAGAGAGGGCTTCAAATTGATGATACTAATGTTACATACAAGGTGCTGTCTCAATTCTTTTTGGTGATGGGCATCTGTACTAGAAATAATTCTTAGGAGTCACAAACTTCCCTCCTTTTCCTTCCCCTTTAGAAAACTTCAAGATACAGTATAGGATAAATGTATTTGTGTATGAGTGTATACACATACATATGTGGTACACATATATAGATAAGTAGAGATGGAAGAATATATAGATTATGATGATGATGATTCCATTCATTTCAATTCAATAAACATTTACTAAGTGCTTACTATGTGCCAGACACTGTGCTAAGTACTGGGGTTACAAAAAGAGGCAAAAGATGGTCCTTGCCCTCAAAAAAAGCTTAAAAGCTAATGGATGATGGTGGTGGTGGTGGTGGTGGTGGTAATGTTGATGATGGATGGATAGATAGAAAGATAGATTGATTGATAGATTATAGATAGATAACAGATAGAAAGATGATTGGTAGATAGATGGATAGATAGATGGATTGATTGATTGATTGATTGTTTAATAGATTCATAGATAGATATAACTCTAACTCAGCCTACCTGACATTGAGGGAGATAAGGAATGAAAAGGAAAAAAGAAATTCTTGGGAAGCAGGGACAAAAGCTTAAGGCACAGACACCCAAATGTTAAGATAAATAAGTAATAATTATTCACTGACCATGAATTTTTTTAAATGGAAATAAGAGACACTTTTGAATGACCTAAGAAAGGGTGAATCCTACAACAGAGAACCATCTCTTCTAATAAAGAATAAAAAAGTGGAAAATTTTCAGAAAAACTAATGAGTTTTTTTAAATGCTTCACCTTACAGTGTTCCATAACTTATCTCTCCCCTCTGCAAAGAATGCAAGGAAGTGTTGAAGATACTTTCAATGTACTTCTTAAACTTTATTGTGTCTTGGACCCCTTTGACAATCTGGTAAAGCCTATTATGAGAAAAAAATATTAATAGTGAATTTCTTGGGGACCCAGGGACCCAGGTTTTAGCTTTCCCTCACCCCCCCACTTCAGAAAATTCAATCCCAGAGAAAGTTCTAATCTCTTTCAGGACCCAGTCAGGTTCAGGGCCTACAATAGAAATGGAGAATAGGCTCTTTGACTAGCTCAGTGAACTGAGGGGATTAAGCCTCACTTATAAGGACTTTGACTTTGGCCTTTAAGGGGTCTCTCCCATTAGGCCATGAAGTCATGGTGGAGCCCATTTTAATATGGACCCTTAAGTCATGCCAACCAATTAAAATGAATGATACTGGGCAGCTAGGTGGTGCAGGGGCAGCTAGGTGGCACAGTGGATAGAGCACCAGCCCTGGAGTCAGGAGTACCTGAGTTCAAATCCAGCCTCAGACACTTAACACTTACTAGCTGTGTGACCCTGGGCAAGTCACTTAACCCCAATTGCCTCATTAAAAAAAAAAAATGAATGATACTAGGCAATTAGCTTTGATCAGTGTGTAGTGACATGCTTCTATCAAAAGAGGATAAAAAGAAAGAACACCCAAGGCTCCTGGCCAGCTCCATTTTAGAACAAAACTCTTGGTCTGGATTGGCTGTCTCTTGGTGAGCACTCCCCTCTTAGAACAGGGTAGGGTATTAGGACATGTGCTTTCTTTCTCTTAAAAATATGGCACTGGGAAAAAAATAAAGAAATATGGCACTCGGTTTTTGGCTTGCGTTAAATGCCATGAGGTCCATACCTTAATAATATGTAATGTTACTTAATAATAAATGCTTATTTCCAAAAATGGTGCAATAGTCATTTTTATAAAAATAGCCATTAATATATAATTTAGAAATATTTTAGAAAACCCAGCCTAGTTCCCCAAATAATTTAAACAACACACTATGGACCTCTTCTCAGCATGTTTTTAAATAATTGAAAGAATTACATTAGAGATTAGTGAAAATAAAGATACAACTTTTTCCCAAATTCATGGTCTCCAAGCAATCTCTCTACCAAGCAAACTCCAGGTTAAAGATTCCTCATGAAGAAGTTATGGTTCTGGGGGTTGGATATAAAACAAAGGTTTAAATCAGCTGGAAACACTTTGCCCCTGATGGCAGGAAGGAGATGTAACACTGTAATTGCTAAGTGATTGCTTACATGATATAAGGTGACAGACCCACAGCCTACAAAATAGATCCTCACTGATGCCTGAAGTTTCACTATTAGAGATTCATTCTTCTGTTTTAAGTAAAAGATTTAAGGTAACAGATTCTTCAGTGTTGCCCTCTCCTGTCAGCTTCTATTTAAAATTCAACCATTTCTGGAAAGGGTAATACATTAAACCTAATAAGTGTGTTTATGCTAAACCTTTCCTCTCTTATAGGAGAGACAGAGTAACAAGTCAGCTCTTAGATGGGGAGCATCGAAGAATCATACATCTAGAACTATAAGAGACTTCCAGAGGCCACCTAAACTAAATCCCTCTTTTTATAGAGTTTAAGATACTTGCCCAAGGTCATGGAGATAGTAAATGAAAGTGAGAAAGGGCAAAAGGAGTGCAAACAAGGAAGCTGAAGGCAAATCTTGACCAGGAAGGAAGGAAATAAGCATGTATTGGGCACTTTCTATGTGCCAATCACTGTACTAAGTGCTTATTTGGTCTTCAAAACAACCTTGACAGATATATGCTATTATCAGCCCCACTGAAGAAATTGAGGCAAACAAAAGTTATGTGACTTATCCAGGGTCACACAGCTAGGATATAAGACTGGATTTTAACTCAGGGCTTCTTTACTCCAGGTCCAGTACCTGCACCTCCTAGCTGCCTCTGGGCCTTTAGGCTAGGACAGAACTTTACTAACCACCCAGTTATCGATTCTTTGAAATGTTTGGATGAAATCTGATTTTCATTCCTCAGAGCCCTACCTTGCAATTTTAATTAGGAAATTTTACTGTATTCATAGCACAATAAAACCTATGTATGATATAAATGGTTCTGGAGGGGAAAACATTTTTTCTCTTATTTAACTGATTGAAGGACAGAATTTTAACCTTTCCTTAAAAATCTTTCTAAAATATATTAGAGAGTCCCTTTCATTTTTTTTTTTTTTTGGTGAGGCAATTGGGGTTAAGTGACTTGCCCAGGGTCACACAGCCAGTAAGTGTCAAGTGTCTGAGGCCAGATTTGAAATCAGGTCCTCCTGAATCCAGGGCCGGTGCTCTATCCCCTGTGCCACCTAGCTGCCCCGGTCCTTTTCATTCTTAAAAAAAGAATCTATTGAAAATGATTTCTCTTTTTTCTTGGTAACTGAGCATCACCACTTACTAATACCTTTGAAGTTATACTATGCCACAGCTCTGACTGTAGCAGGTGTCATGAGACATACAAATGCCTAGGAACTGACCCTGCAGAATGCCCTGCAACTTGATTTCATGAAAAAGGCCCTGGTGTCAACTTGTTTGGGAGTCACTTGCTATATAGCAACATGATCTCCAGGGTACTATACTGTGGGTGCTGTTTTGCAAAGTCCATTAGTGTATCAAACAAAAGCTGAAGTGGTGTCCTCCCCACTGGTCACCCTCCAGAAAATCCCTTTCACTATTAACAGTGTCTTTTGACCTGGAAGCATTCAGAGGATGCCTTACTTGTGATTCTGCATCCCTAACAGATAATAGGCATCTCTTTCTTAGCTCCACGGGCTGTTCAGGGAAAGAACCTCTCAAAGGTCTAAAAAGTTCATCAATAGCAAAAGATGAATAACTTGAGCTGAAATGATATTTAGCCGCAGTTTTTGCCAATTTCTAAATTTCTGACTTAGCAGAATTGCATATATCAGCCTCTTTAATGTGTTCATCTTTAATTTCATAATGATTGAAAGTCCTGCACAGTGGGTGAATGATGGATCTACTTTCACTTTCAGTCTCTTCAGTAATAACATTTCTTATTCTAGGTTAAACTAGTATGGCAAGAAGATAGTATAACTAGTCTTAGTTTTCTTGCAACATGGGGCCCTACAACTGTCTAATATTTAACAAGTAGTTTTTCTATCTTTGAGTAAGCATCTAATTGTAAAATTGTCTTTCATTAAAAATATGAAAAAAAAAAGAATGAGAGACCTGCTGGGGGGGGGGGTGGGATACTCTTATCCATGAGAAGCAGCATGATAAAGTGAAAAGATTATTAGTTTGGAAATAGAGGATCTGGGTTCAAATCCTGCCTCTAATCATTTCCTGCTTTGTCACTATGGGCAAATCACTTAACTTTTCTGGACCTCAGTTTCTTTATGGATAAAATAAAAGGCCTCTAACATTCCTTCCTGCCCTGAGTCTATGATCCTATCGATGCATTAATTTGCACACTCTAAACAAGTAATGTGCCACATCTTTGAAAACTCAAAGAATTCTCCATCACCAAAGCTTGTAGGTACTAAGAACCAGTGATATGAAATCATTTGAGACCAGACAATCTGCCCATATATTTTTCATAAACCCTGAGAGGAAACTCGATTCACTGGCACATTAGATTAGCAATAAGAAAGTGTGGCCAAAATAGAATACTTTCATCAACATTTCAAAACTATTCAGGAGTTAGATCGTGTCCAATTCAATTCAACACATATTTGTTACTCTACAGTAAATTGTCTGAAAAAAAGGTATGAGATTATTTTACTGACATGATTTGATTTTGTTTTTTGCCATATGTGTCATCTTCTAGTTCTATGGGTTTTTTGTTTCTATTTTTAGTTCTGAATTCTGTCCCTCCACCCAATGAGATAGCAAGAAATATTATGCCTATTATAATATGAAGTCATATTTCTACATTAGCCACGTTAAAAAAAAAATAAAGGAAGTAGGGGCAGCTAGGTGGCGCAGTGGATAGAGCACAGGCCCTGGATTCAGGAGGACCTGAGTTTAAATCTGACCTCAGACAATTGACACTTACTAGCTGTGTGAGCCTGGGCAAGTCACTTAACCCCAATTGCTTCACCAAAAAACAAACAAACAAACAAAACAACAACAACAATAATGGAGGAATTGAGAAAAAAATCTGCTTCATTCTGCATTCAGAGTTCATCAATTCTCTCTCCGGAGGCTGAAAGTTCAGTTTTTTTAAAAAATGTCAAAGTCACCAACCTACAAGTTCAATTCATGCAATCAGTTAACTTCATTGGCTCATTCCCTCTCTACCCCAGCCCCGATTCAGCCCCCACTACTCACATACAATCCTTCAGAGGAAGGGAAGCAGAGTGAGGAACACCAGCAATTGTTTTTTCTAATACCTCAAACAGAGCAGTTCAGGCACTCTCACTTAAGCAAGTATATCATATGGAACTGTTCTATTGGAATACAAATGGCTCAGAAGCTATTGTCTCCTGTGAGCCCCCGAAATCATATAGGATGGTAGAAAAGGCTCAACTAACTCATTAACATTTTCCTTTACTCATCCAATTCAAGTCATGTATAAATGTCCATTTTCTCTTTTATTGTTAGCAAGCAAGCCTTATACTTCTAACTCTGCACCTTAGGAAGTTGAGAATCTACATTCTAGATAGTTTCTGAGCTACAACAAGCTATGGTGTACTATATTAGAGTATGTGATGTACATCTTTTGTATGTACTACCAAATTGCTTGTGCCTTCATTGTGACATGCTGTGTCCTTAAGGACTATTAAAATACAGCAGAGATTGATGTTTCCTCCCCCACCAATTTCTAAGTATCTAATCATTTCATTCCCCAGTGCAGAAAGTAAAAGTATCCTATAGCTTCAAGGGGGCATTGAGTTGCTAGTTTCCCAGACATATTACACCTTTTTTTCTATCTGTCCCTTCAGACCTCAATCTCTCCCTTCTTCATTCTCAGAATGCCTAGTACTCACCATTCCTATGTATGTTTCTACTCCCATTATTATTTATATTTCCACTATTTATTTCTGTTCCCATGTTTTTCTTCGCTAACCTCTTTCTTGTCTTTCTGCTCCTTTGTCTCTTCTACCTTCTGCTGATAGTTTCATGACTTTTTTTTGGCATTAGGGCAAAAAATCTGATCTCTGTCCATGTTTCCAGTGATCAAAATGTGCCAAATCATTCAATAAAAAAATGTCAGTGGTAATCTAGCTCTTAACTGAATTCATTCAGGGGCTGCTGTTCTGTTGTCAAAAATGTTTTGGGAGACTTAAGGTGGGGAGTTGTTTCAAGAGCCTGCTTTCCAGAAGACTGGATGCCAAATGTTTTTGTCTTTCTATATCATTTCATCAAGCTGCCTAAATTATTTTTCACTATTATCTGATTCTATCCCTACATAGAGTTGCAACCCATGCCTCCCCTGCTGAGCTTGGGCCTGAAAGCCATGTGCTAAGGAGCCAAGGTGTTGCTGATAACAGAGGGGGGAATATTCCACAGGGCAAGCAAACCAAATATAAAAACCATTGTTTTCATCTCAGTATGATTGGATTTTCAAGATAACTTCAGATCTGTTCCTAGGCAAAAAATCACAAAAAGAAGATCCACATAGATTATTTTTTCCTGTAACTTGAAACATATTCCTTGCCTCTAAGTCTCATAGAATCCTTAGCTTCCTTCAAAGCAGAGTTTAGGTGTCACCCCTTACATTAGACCTTTCTCCATTTCCTGTCCCCAACATACCACCCCATTCCCCTTATCAGGACTCATCCTCTGTTAATTATTTGTATATACTTTGCATTTATTTTATTTTCTATATGTGATATTCCTCCAAGAGAATGAGGTTCCATGTAGGCAGAAGCAGTTTTCACTTTCTATCTTTATATCTTTAGCACCTTACATGCACTTAATGAATATTTATTGAATAAAATTGCATTGTTAGTGGGAAACGTTTGATGGCAATTGTGAGGGACTATAGTTCTCTATAAGAGGACCAAATGGATTTAGTGGATTGGTGAGGAAAGATTTTTTTTTCTATTTATAACCACAGAGACAAATGGACATCTTGTGTTTTAAATTTTCAGACTCAGAATTTTTTTTAAATTACATCCCCCAAATTTAAAACATCTCACTTGTGTGTCCATCTCTCACTCTATTTCTATATCTCTGTGTCTGTTTTTCTCTATGTCTGTTTCTGTCTCTGTCTCTCACCCTCTCTCCACCCTCCCTTTTTTCTTCTTTGTCTCTTTCATTATCACGCTGAGAATGATTGTTGATATGAATTAACTACTTTCATTTTCTAGAGTGTTACAGTAGCTCAACTTCAGAGCTATTCTTCAGTCTCCAGGGTAATGCTTCACAAATACATGTGTCAAAAGCACAAGGTTTCATCTATCATTCATACTTGGCATTTCTGTTTCTGAATAGTTTGTTCCAAAGATAGGACATGATCAACTTCTTACATTCCACTACTGGTTGCATCATAATTTATTGCAACTGCTTTGATTAAAAGTAGTTATGACAATGTTCAAAAGATGCATTGAAAGTTAAATTTGCACAGCACAATAGTCATCACATGGAACTTGTATCTCTTTATTTCACATAAAGACAGGATTTTGAATGTTTGGAAATTTTTAGTGTATTAGAATGCCATGAAAATAAGAATCAATAATTCAGTTTCTCAATAATTCGGCTTTGCCATAGGCCAAATTATGCTATTTTCCTCTCTTCCCAAAAACTGAAAAAAACTACATAATACACAGCCCTTGTGACACAGGTATTAGCCTTTTTCCTAAACCCAGAATCAAAAAGGAATTCCTCCTTAGAGTGTTTTAAATGAAGATGAAGCCTTGTTTGTCTGAGGCAAAGAGGCCATCTTGTGGTGGGATGCGGGCACTTGCAAGAACTTCTAAAAGATTTTTCCAGGTTAAATTCTTTCAGTCATTAATTCAACAAACATTTAGTAAGAGAGTACTATGTTCAACACACTGTAATTAAGGTAATCAGGATGTAAATCTTCCTAGTGATCTGTATACAGGCTATTTTTTTTAAACCCTTGGTA
This sequence comes from Dromiciops gliroides, assembly GCF_019393635.1. Taxonomy (NCBI): domain Eukaryota; kingdom Metazoa; phylum Chordata; class Mammalia; order Microbiotheria; family Microbiotheriidae; genus Dromiciops; species Dromiciops gliroides. The sequence goes on from NC_057866.1 coordinate 57,213,832, forward strand.
ATAAATATGGAAATATTGACTATAATCTGTTCCCTTTCCTGCCATATGTTATATTTTAGTCTCTGCCTTTTAAAGAATTTTGCTTAAGTGAATTCTTGACAAATCATTAAAGAGCCCAAAACCTGAGTTTTATGTGATCAGATGACCATAGGGGACAAATAAAAGCATTGCTGTGGTTTGGTGATAGGAAGTCAGGTCAAATGTCATCTGTTAGGACAGGGCATTGGAAGAGCAAGAAAAGATTGGGGCTGCCATGTATCTGCTTTTCAGTTGAAGTAGAGGCCAGCTTTGGAAAATCACTGTTCTTTTTTTCCATAAAAGCATTTTATTATTTTCCAGTTACATGTAGATAGTTTTCAACCTTTGTTTGTATTAGATTTCTAGTTTCAAATTTTTCTCCCTCTCCTTCCACTCCCCTCCCCAAGACAGGAAGCAATATGATATAGGTTATTTATGTACAATAACATTAAACATATTTCTGTATTAGTCATGCTCTGAAAATAGAATCAGAGCAAAAAATAAAAACAAAAAAAATAGAAATAGTATGGTTCAATCTGCATCTAGATTCCATAGTTCTTTTTTCTGGATTTGGAAAGCATTTTCCATCATGAGTCCTTTGGAACTATCTTGGACCATTGTATTGCTGAAAAGAGTCAAGTCTATCACAGTTGATCAACACACAATGTTGTTGATATTGTATACAATGTTCTCCTGGTTCTGCTCATCTCACTCAGCATCAGTTCATGTAAGTCCTTCCAGGTTTCTCTGAAATCCACCTGCTCATCGTTTCTTACAGCACAATAGTATTCCATTACATTCATATACCAGAACTTGTTTAGCCATTCCCCAATTGATGGACAACCCCTCAATTTCCAATTCCTTCCCACCACAAAAAGAGCAGCTATAAATATTTTAGTACATGTGGGTCATTTTCCCTTTTCTATGATCTTTTTGGGCAAAAGACCTAATCGTGGTATTGCTGGGTCAAAGGGTATGCATATCTTTATAGCCCTTTGAGCATAATGCTCAAATGCTCTCCAAAATTAGTTCACAGCAGAAAATCACTATTCTTAAGAAAGAAAAATCATAAAATCAGAGTAGGAATAAACCTGAGGAGCCACCTGGTATAAGATTTATCCTAATCAAGAATCTCTCCCATTACTGACAAGGAGCCATTCAGACTTTACTTAAAGATGTCCAGTGAGATATAACTCCAAACTTCAAAAGTCATCCCATCCCATTTGGGGGTGACTTTTATTATTCAAAAGTTTTCCCCCTGACACCAAGCCTAAATCAGCCTCTATGAAATACTGTTTCTACATCTACCCTTTGAAAGCAAAGTCAAATCCTTTTGCCAAATGATGGCTCATCAAATTGGAGATTTCTATCATGCTTCCCCCTCCCCAAGTCTTCTGTTTTTTAGACTAAGCATACCAACTTCCTTAAAATAACTCTCATACATCTCAGTCTCTCATCTTCACACTCTCCTGGTTGTGCTCTTCTAAACATTCCCTAGGTTTCTGTGCCCATAGGCATATGTACAAGGTCTTCTGGGTGCACCCTAATACCTAGGGAGAAGAAGGTGGCTTTGAATTTAATTTAATTACATAGTATGCTCTTTGAGTTTTAAAGTGTGGATTATTATACAGTATTATGCAATAAATGCCAAAGTAATATAAGTTTTTGCAGAAATGTACAAAAAACAAGAGTTTGCTTATAGCATGTGTATGAACAACATTGCTACATCGTCATTGGTCCTGCCCATCCCCTGTGATTATTATTATGTTAAAAAAAAATAAGGGGCAGCTGGGTGACACAGTGGATAAAGTACCAGCCCTGGATTCAGGAGGACCTGAATTCAAATCCTACCTCAGACACTTGATACTGTGATAAAATCATGGAATTTGGCAGATGCCCAGGGCCCTCACCTTATTTACTTAGTATTGTTTGAATTGGGTGAGAATGAGAAACTGACTAAGTACCTACTTGGGGATGAATGGATAGAGGCCACACCTGACCAGCCCTGAGTGACATGTTGGTGTACTACTGATGTCAGCAGGGGACCACTCTCAGCCAACCAGCCTGAAGGACCTCCCCTTGGGGGGAGGGAGAGAGAAAGTAAGAAGGGAACACTTGCTCATAGAAGCTCTGTTTCCTTTTGGTGAGCTTCAGAGCATACCAGAGAGGAACTACACAGCTGACTGTCATTGAAACTACAGACTCTAGGTGGGGAGTTTGTAGAAGCAAGGCCAGCTTTTTGAGCTAGCTGAACTGGAAGCAAGTTTGAGCTTTGAGTCAGTCTTTGTTAGAGCCAGGGAGCTTATTTGTTTTTCTATTCCCCTATTCCCTTGTCCCTGGCTTTATTAACTTCACCTTTGTTGTAAATTTAACTCCCATTAATAAAACCTGTTTTGTTAGTGGAAAAGAAGCTGTTAATCTTTCTTATTAGCCTGGGAGAAATACCTGAAAAGGCAGTTTGGAAGGGAGGAAATTTTGTACCTTGAGGTTTCTCATTATTTCCTGAACCCCAGTATTTGGTGAGCCACCCAATTAACTCTCTCCGTAATAAATTTGGCCCGTATAGTTCTTACTAGCTGTGTGATCATGGGCAAGTCACTTAACCCTCATTTGCCCTGGAAAAAAGCCACATCAGGTGTGCCCAATGAAGTGTCTTATTCTAATCTTTATCATATGTCATTCCCTACTAAGATAAAATAACAGGCCCACAGCTTTATGCTTTAATTGAATCATCTAATACATTTTTTTCACTATAAAATATAGATCATTTCAGTTTTAAGAAAATGAACAAACTGAATTGTAATGAATGTATAAATGTCTCAGATTCTGTTAAGAATTTTTTAAATTTACATTTATATGAAGATAATTCTGCCACCAGTTTCACAGCATAAGACAAACTTAGAAGAACCAACAACAAAAAAGCTTTTGTCTCCTACTGTAGTTCAATTCAGTTTGATTCCTATCCAGAGGCATCAGCTCCTTCATCTGATGACCTGATCTGTGATGTTCCAAGACTAGATCACAAGTATTATCTTAAAGGTCCTTATCAGCCTAGCTTGAGCATAATTCCAGGGAAGAAAATAAGGACTAAAATGTTTCCAGTCTGATTGGCATGAAAAGTATAGGTGGTCAGGGACAGCTAAGTGGTACAGTGGACAAAGCACCAGCCCTGGATTCAGGAGAACCTGAGTTCCAATCTAGCCTCAGATACTTGACACTAGCATGTGTGACACTGGGCAAGTCACTTAACCCTCATTGCCCTGCAAAACATACAAAGTATAGGTGGTCATTATATAATCCATCAAATGATGCAACATTTTGCTTTTGTAGACTTTTTTTTCTGTTCTGTGATACAGCAGAAAAGGTCATGGTGATAGAGAATTTATGGGAAAATGATTCCAAATCTTGTGTAGGCTAACAAATGTTTTGAAAACCACCACTGTCAAAATTTCCTGCATTTATCTGTGATTAATGGTCAAGTTTTAATGAAGGGAAATCTATTGGTACACTGTTGGATATGAACAAGCAGGCTTATCTGTCTCAACATGAAGAATGGTGTCAAAGTGTAAGTGATTAATATTGTTCTGTGTTTAGCAAAAGTCAAGAGCACATTTAAGGATGACAATAAAAAGATTTGAGAAAGATTTATTTCTAAATCATGTCTTTACTAAATGAAAAAAAGGTCCCAATAATTGTCTACAACACTGATGGCCATGGACACCATAAACAGATGTCTATTGAGATGTGATATTTTGACAACATCCAGCTGAACATTTAGTGTCTGTCCAGAAACTATTAATAACTGATGCTCAGTTGTTTTTCACCAGCTAAATGAGATAATTGGAATTCTTAAAATTCCCTGTCAATCACTATCTGTTTTCGTAGCACATCTGCTTTGTCTGAATTAATGGAGTTGGAATAAAATGTAAAGAAACAATAAAATACTCTATGCAGACTAAGAGCATTGATGGAACCTGATCCTGGTAGATGTTGACATTTAAAGTAAATAAAACACAACCATCTTTGACCTTGTTGTGCCTTATTCAGACTCTTTATACGTTCCCAGAAGAGCTTTGTGGAACCTGCAGGAAGTAAAGGACATAAGTTCACAAGAAGAAGGATGCCATTAGAAGACTTTGAAGTTATGGCCAAACCCAAGATGGACATGCAGAGGTGAAGTGGTGGCTGCTATCAAACAAAATAACTTCAGTATTTTACAAGTATACAAGAGATTACATGACTTCTCTTGCTGACACTAAAAAATCAGGAACTTTATCCATGAACGAACTCATTCAGGCTTCTCTCTCCATTTCATGTGATGCATCCCATTCTCCAGGTGGTAATAAAAGTGAGTAAGCCTCTTCAAGCTGCAAATCTCAACTTGCTTTAATAACACAGATGAAATAGTTTGTACAATTCTTTGGTTGTGACAGGAAGTGGATTCTTGCAATGACAGTGAGAAAATATGTTTAGAGAACAATGCCCCTAGTTAAGAAAAGAAAAATATCCACTTATCCTAATTATATATTTGATTCCCATCACTATTTTGATACACAAGACAAACAAGAGAAAATAATTTCATTTTACCTACCCCTACATTCAATGGTGACCAATATTGACCATGCATTTGAAAAAGAGATTTGTAAAGTTGTGACCACAATGGGAAAACTCCTGGGCTTAAATATTTCAAGGATGATATGGGAATCACTGTCAACCAATTTAAAGTACGCTTGGATGAATTAGAAACTGAAATTCAATTGCTTTGATATTATGACGGATTTGTTCCTTCAGGTATCACTATGAACATCACTAAAGAGTTGCTCAATTTGCTAAAGGACTTCAATCAGTTTTTTCATATTTCAAGACTTTTATAAATGCATTCATTGCTTTATAATCTTACCTCTTACAAGTTGTTCATGTGAAAAACTTTTTTCAAAAGTAACACATGTAAAAAACAAAGTAAAATGTCCTAAAAATTCCTTGATTCACTCATTATTTTGTACATTGCATAAGAACTGGCTTTGTAATTTAATTATAATTGTGTGATTGATTTAAATCAAGACATCTCATCTGGGATGGGAAGGTAATTAAACTTAATCTGTTTTTGTCAACTTCAGTTGGTATATTATCAGGTTAAAGTTAAATATCATAAAAAATCATGGCATTTTTCTGTGGTTATCACTGCATCAGAGATTTGATATTTTGTGTCTCATTTTTAAAGTTTATTTTCTTAACATAAATTTGTTCAGTTTTTAAATGAAGTTTGAGTTTAAGCTCATTTAACAGCATGGACAAAAATAATATCCCTTATGACTGAATATTCCATAAGTGTTCATTTTTTTTTAATAATAGTGGTTGCCAAGGTCCATACCTTAATGAAATATACTACTTACATCTTTGTCTATATCCTTTCTTAAATGTGGCACCCAGAGATTAACATAGGACTCTAGCTGTTGCCATGTAAGAAGAAAACAACACATAGTGGAAAAAAATGTTGAACATGAAGTCATGAAGAATCTGAGTTCAAGTCTTTCTGCTGACTCATACTAGTTGTATGACCATGGGAATGTCACTTAACAACTCTCTGACTCAGTTTTTCCATCTTTAAAATAGAGATAATAATGCTTGTAGTATTTACCTAATGAGCTTGTTGTATGGTTGAATAATAAACATAAAGTTGAATAAAGTATTTAAAACACTTTGAAAATCTTATAATAATAATTTTACCTCTCATTATGCTTATACACCCTGCCTCTCTTGTTGCAGCCTATTATTTTATTATATTTGGGGTTTTTTGCCCCTCCATGCCTTATTGGTGTTTTTATATTGAGCTCAAAGAACATTAAAAACCCTGTATCCTTTGGCAAGGCTGCTGTCAAGCCATAAGTTCCCATTTTAGACTTGTGAAGTTTATTTTTTTAAACCTAAGTAAAAATGTGGTATTTTTCTCCATTAAATTTCATCTTGGTGCAGCTAGGTGGTGCAGTGGATAGAGCACCGGCCCTGGAATCAGGAGTACCTGAGTTCAAATCCAGCCTCAGACACTTAACACTTACTAGCTGTGTGACCCTGGGCAAGTCACTTAACCCCAATTGCCTCACCAAAAACAAACAAACAAAAAAATGTTGAACTGTGTAGAGCCATGAATGGATTCCCAGGTTGCTGCTTTGGAGAACTGCTTATAAGTTGACATCTGCTCATTTATGGTTGCAAGTCTCCTAAACTGTATCTACCTGTCTCTATCTCTTCATGGATAGAATAAAATATTTTATCAAACTCTTTGCTGAAATCTAAGTATAATACATGCATGTTCATGTATATATGCACCACACTCAGACGATTTCCCTAATATACCAGTCTAGTAACCTTATAAAAATGGAAATAAAGGTACCCTGGAATGTATCATTCTGGAATGAACCATGATAGTTTTTGATGATGATGAGATAGCTACTTATTACTCAATTTAATGTGCCCATGACAGATTTGTAATCTGTTTCTCTTTGAATTCTTTATTCTGTCCTAGCGGTGTGTAGTAAATTCTGATAAAAATAATGCCTGTATTTCTCTCCATTCATCCTCATTCGTATATTTTCCATAATGTTGTTTCCCTTGAGTTCTTGTGCCACCTTATTTGTGAATATTCTCTTGTTATATAATGCAGCTTTGCCACTTCTTGTCTATTTTGTTCCATTAGAATGAGATTTGCCATTTCAGATCACTATTCTAGTGACGAATCACTCAGTCCTAATCCTTTAAGTCCCAATGATACCTAGGAGGTAAAATTGGCATTCTTGCATTTTGATCTGCAGTTCATGCTATTTACTTGTACTTGGTTCATTTGTAGATAGACATCTAGGCCATTGATTTTGTTTTTCATTCTCTTCCTGAATTATGGTCTCCCATAAATGATTAGTCCTCTCTACTCATCTTATGGAGTGTCTGCTCTTCTTTACAGTACCACGCTTGGCAAATCTATGTGAACAGCCATGCTCTTCCCCTTCTCTTTCTAATTTAAAACCCTCTTGGAATGGCTTTGTAAAACTAAGCAAATATTCTTGGAGTTTCTTCCTATTTATGAGCAAGATTCCATGCATTTTATCTTTTGGTATAGAATTCCTGTTTTTGAATCTATTGTAGCAATTCTAATGTTATAAATCCTTTCATAGAAAGTCTTGAATTTTGATCTAGAAATCCGATTTCTGAAAATTCCATTCTCAGATATTATTTTCTCATCAACTAGTCACTTCTCAAATCCAGGTTTGTGCTCTGGACTTTCTCTATCATGCCCCAGAAACCTCTTAATCTTGGAAGTTCGCTCTAGTTCTAGCAATGACCCACTGAAGGTACTCTGCACCTTTCACTTCTTCCTCTGATTAGATGGCTACTCCCAGAATCTCTCTTTGGGGAAGGCACCCAAACTCATCATTTTTCATTCTTTTCTAGGATACACCTCTATCATACTCCTACAACAGATTTCTTTATTCCCCACCCACCTCCTTTTCTGCTTTCTTTTATGTGTTGTCTTACCCCCATCAAAACAGGCTCCTTGAGATCATAGACTGTTTTTTTCTGCTTGTATTTATATTACATTTATTTATATTAGCATGGTACCCAAATCATAATAAATGGTTCACAAATGCTTCTTGACTGATGAACTGACTTTCTTACCTGAATCGTACTGCTTCACTTGACACTGACAATGAAAATATCACACATGACCTAATGTCTTCAGTTTGCAAAAAAGTGCTTCCTAGCTTCTTCCTTTTTCTAACATTTACCCCCATAGGAATCACCAGGGATGGCATCAGTATTGTAAAGAATTAATTGTTATTTGAGGTTTTTATGGCCCCATCTTTTGGCTGAAGTTTGAGGAGACCTCAGCGTGCACACTGGCCTGGGGTCTCCACTGGCGGCATGGTGCTCCACCCACTGGTTGTAGCCATTGCCATGGTGCTGGTACCTCATGTCATCACCACTCCCAGACGCCTACATGGGCCTGGCAAAATTATAATGATTGGCAGCCTAGTGAGGGCAGTCATGTGACTATCAGAGCAGCCAGTCAATTGGCTGGAGGCTATGTGTGGTCAGCCTGGGGTTTGCTGGGACAAAGGGAGGATTTCCGCCATCCTAGCTTGAAGCTGGAAGGCAACAGGATGCTGCTGTGTGTTCTCATCTGATTCCTGGGCGGTGGTGTTGTTCAGGTTGTATAATTTCCCTTTCCCCATTTTATTTCCTTTCCCTTAATCCTACTGATCCTGTTTGTGTTTTTTAAGTTCATTCTTGTTAAATAAATCCTGCTGTGTTTTGAGGGAAACTGTCTGTCTCCTTCCTTGCCCCAATATTGTGGTGAGCCGCTTAGTTAGCACTCACCATTTAAAAATTGGTCCCCACAGTATAAACAAGTCTTTTTTTTTTCTTTTGCATGGGGCAATGAGGGTTGTGACTTGCCTAGGGGTCACATAGCTAGTATCAAGTGTCTGAGGCTGGATTTGAACTCAGGTTCTCCTGAATCCAGGGACAGTGCTTTATTCACTGAGCCACCTAGTTGTCTCCTATATAAACAAGTCTTGAGAGACTCTCCATAATATCCTGGCTACCCATGAAAACAGGAAAGCTTTTTCTCCTTGATGTCAACTAGACAAAAAGTCAAATCAATATCCTACAACAGTATCTAAATACCACTACTTACCTGCTTCCTCCGAGAATTACTAGCTGCCCTTTTACCAAGTGGCACATGAGTTTTATCTTCATGCTTTGGAACACAAGAAGCTGCTTCTTGAAGAGATTGGCCACCTTCACTTTCTACCTACTACTTAGCTACAAATGTTAAGTGGTCCAGATTCTTCTCTTCCTTAGCTGTATCACATTCTTCTACCCTCTAACCTCCTGATATACAGGTTCATATTCCTGATGTTTTGCCTTAGGCCTCCTGTATCCTATCCATGAAAAACATGGAGGATATCTATCATGTCTTAGAATTCTGTTGAGACCTGTAACCAAGTCTATCAGCCCTGTGAACTCTTCACACACACCCCCAAGCTAGCATCCCTGCCAAAGCAGATGAGCAGATTTTCAGTAAAAGAAGAAAAAAAAGCTGCACTATGCTGTTTAAAAAATCAATAGTAATGTTCACATTCATTTTAAGAATCATATTTCATGTTCTTTATAGCATATTTGATGTTTTTTTCAATTCAACAACCTTTTAAGGCCCTTCTATATACAAAGCATTCTGCTACAAAGACAAAAGTCTATTTCATGCTCTTAATATCTGACATTCCACAGGGGTTTTCAAGATATTTTAGCCCCAGACCTCCTCCTCCCACAACAAAAGCCCTTTTTTTTTTTCTAAAATCCTGGAATATATCTTAATGTGTTCTGTAGCATTTTTAAGTGAAAATGTTCATTTTTTCTAACTACATGTAATAATTTAAAAATGTTTTTTAAATGTTTAATTCCAAATTCTCAGTGTCTGTTTTTCTGTCTCTGTGTCTGTCTTTCTCTCCTTCCCTCTCTCCCTTCACCCCTTCTTGAAAAGGCAAGCAATTTGATATCGATTATTTATGTGCAGTTATGCAAAACATAATTAGATATGTTCTACATCATTTCTGTAGGTATTTTTACATAACAATAATGTCTCTTCAATTTGTTCTTTTCATTATCAGAAGTACTATTGAGGAATATTTTATCTGATATCATTTGTTTCCTAAGAATATATTACTCTCAGTTTATTGATGGTTTCCTAGAACTATTAATTTTCTTCTTAGGAATTAAATTTAAATAATTTGCCTTTTTAAAATTGTGATTTCATTAGCATCAGAAAATTCTTCTACCAGTCCAAAATTGATACTCATTTCCTCAGCATCTTAGAATCTTAAAGACTTATGCAAGGTATCATGAGGTTAAGTGACCAACAATACACCTACAAATTTTATCATTTCCTTTCTTTTTTTTTTTCAGGAAAACACAAATCATTAGAACATGTTGGTTCTTTTGATTTTTTTTAAAAAAAAGCTTAATCAAGAAAATGGTCCTTTAACATAGCCATATCTGCAAGAGAAGGAATACATGCGTTTGGAAATTAAACATTTGTTTGTTATATTTTATTTATTTATTGAACAAACTCTTACGAAGAATCAGTTCTGTGCAGAACATTCATGGATATAGAGATAGATGCAAAGTTTATAAAAGATGTGGTCTCTTTGCCTTCAGAAAACTTCACTAATGTGGACTGGAAGAACTCAGGGAGTGTCTAAATGAAAGATTATTTTTAAGAAACTGCAAATTTGTGCTTTTCAAATGCATGAAGTACTTGAAGGTTAAGTGGTGTAATGTATAGAACACTGGGCCTAAAGTCAGGGAGATGAGTTCAAATCAGAAATTGTCTAGCAGTGTGGTCCTGGCAAGTTACTTAATTTCTTTTTTTTTAAATGAATGAATGAATTAATTAATTTCTTTTTATTTTTTTAGTTTTTCAGGGCAATGGGGGTTAAGTGACTTGCCCAGGGTCACACAGCTAGTCTCAAGTGTCTGCCGCCAAATTTGAACTCAGGTCCTTCCGAATCCAGGGCCGGTGCTTTATCTACTGCGCCACCTAGCTGCCCCAAGTCACTTAATTTCTATTTGCCTTAGTATCTTCAACTGTAAAATGGAAATAGTATTAGCACTTTCTTCCCAAGGTTGCTGTATGGATCAAATGAGATAATATTTATAAAAAAGCACTTAGCAATGTTTGGCATCCTTAGTGCTGTGTACTTATTTCCTCCTTCCCTTTCCTAGAACAAAATATTTCAAAGTAGCTTTTCTGTGTAGAAAGTAGTGAATCTTCTTTAATGAAGTGGCAAGGTTCATATATCTAGGAAGAAATAGGAACCTGTGATTTTACTAATACAAGGAACGCCCAAATGAGAAAACTCTACCAAGGCAAATCGGCACCTTCTCAGTCATTTATGATCTTAGAGAGCTGCCGAAATCTCTAAAAGGTTAAGTGTGACTTGCCTGGGGTCACACAGCCACTATGTATCAGAGGAAGTATTTGAACTCAGGTTTTCCTGTTTCTGAGAGCAATTTTCTATCTACTATACCATGCTTATCTCATGGATACTACATAAGGAATAATAAATCATTTGAGTGCAAATGATTTAAAGTGTCAAAATAGTTTGAAGTGGCTGGTTTTCTTAAATAGCTCAAAAGGCTCTTAGATTCCTGCCTAACATTTGATCTGTTAGCAATCCTACTTTTCATGGGTAATACAAAAGAGAGTTTTAGACCAGGCTAACTCTAAATGAATATAAATTCTAAATGTGTAAATTTGAGCATGTAAAGTTTTCCTCTGTTTATAAATTTCAAAATGGGTTTATTTTTGGCACTTTTATCTTCAAATATCTGTGTCAAGAACATCTAACCCGGATGCTTCAATGTGTATGATTTCTAGCTGTGTCTATGGGACATCTTATGGAGTTTGGAGTGGTCTTTTGGCTTCTAGATCTCATGGTTGACTAGTTTTGTTCCATGTAATAAAACTAAACAATGAGTCATATGTCATATATGGCATTTACATTTTCATACTAAGAAAATAAACAACAAAGGCCATTAATATGTAAGTGGGGAACACTGGCTAAAGCTGTTGTGTTGGGCATACCAAAGGGAATTGAGTTTACAGAAAATGAATTGCTGAACCATGAAGACGCACTCAAATCTCCAAATTTCCATTTGTTGTCTGATTAGCCCTTCTGTTTGTCTTAATTAACTTAATAGCCCATCTATCAAATAAATGCACTTTCAACTATGTTATATGAAAGCTGGTAATATAATTTTGACAGAAACTCTCTCCAAGATTTACATTAACATTTTTCCCTAAGGGAAAAGAAATGGAAAACCAAGGTTTTACTGCTCCTCATCTGACCCCAGCTGAAGTTCTGTGAATACCTTATTCTCCCACTTGTATTTGAGCTGTTCTGAAAGATCACTCCTGCCAGTCTTTCGGAGATGACGAGATAGAAGCCGTTGTTTATCGACTGATGTTGGGAGGGTTTTCTTCCAGAAGGAAAGAAATTCATAGATCTGCTCAGTTAGATTATCAGGATTCTTCAGTTTGACAAGTTGAATGGTGCTCCGCCGGAGAGGAAGGGATGCAGCAAGGGATGCTGCATTTTCTTCAGACATTTCCTCAGCCAACCAGTACAGCAAGTTTTCCCAAAGGGCTTCTGTGAGGCCGAAATTTAACACTCATTATGGTTATCAGAGATCAAACTGATACCTATTCTTAAGTGACATGTTTATCGTGTTTTCCAAATCTCTTTAGTGAAGATGTAGGCTCTGACTTCAGAGCCTGAGGAAGATTTAATGCAACCCAGGAGACAGTTGTTTGTAATATTTCAGCAACTGCTCAAGGGTGTCTGATTCACTGCAACTGCTAGGTTTCATATGTTCCTGGTAGCACATATTAAGGGAGCTTTTATGCTTTAAAAAAATCCTCTCTCCATGATGAATTTTACTTATACACTACCCATACTATAACTCCCAGGCAGCAAATTTTCTCCCAACCTGATGTTAAAGGAGAGAGAAATTACAGGTTTAAAAGCAGCACTGAGGACCAAAGACTAGAGCTGAAATGATCCAGTCTGGCCATTTGATATTGATTCAGGATTAGCCTCAGAGAAATTCTGCTGCCTTTTAGAACAGAACTGTCATAAGTATGAGGAGAAACTTATACAGTGATAATTCATTAAGACCTACATTAAAACCTGAGTTTTTATATGGAAAAATTCCTATCTGTTTATAACCTGACTTGGAATCATTTATATCTAACTATATGAGATATATGGAAAGGCAAATTGGTGAAGTGAATACAGTTTTGGACATGGAATCAAGAAGACTCATTGCTGGGCTCAGAGTCAGGAAAACCTGGATTTCAATCGTACCTCTTAAACTTATTCACTGTGTGACCTTGTGTGACAAGTCACATGATTATTATATGTCTCACGATTTGCTTTAATGGGGGAGCTTCCACACCAGGAGTTTTCTACATTGAGAAATTCATCAGTTCTATAGATAGACTCCATGTTCTCTGTACCACTATTCAACTCTGTACCACCCTCTTTTAAAACAGCTGCTGAGAACTTCATCTTCTAAGAAAATTGTATATATGAAATATATAAATAAATATATTATAAATTATAATATATATTATAAATATATAAAATTGAAATATGTAAATGGTAGCAGAGGCAACATTACATAGTAGTAGAGAGCTGGTTATGGAGTCAGGAAGGTCTGGGTTCATCTTACCTTTGATTTATGCTAGCTGTTTGACAGTGGCCAAGTTACTTAATCTCTCAGTGTACCCAGGAAAGTCTCTAAGAATGAATGAATCAGGGGGCAGCTAGGTGGTGCAGTGGATAAAGCACTGGCCCTGGATTAAGGAGGACCTGAATTCAAATCCAGCATCAGACACTTGACACTTACTAGCTGTGTGACTCTGGGCAAGTCATTTAACCCTCATTGCCCAGCAAAAAATAATAATAATAATAAATTTTTAAAATTTTAATTAAAAATTTTTAAAAGGAATGAATGGATCACCAAACTGCATTAATGACAAATTTCTATACTGGGAGTTACCCCATGTCAATGAAACCATATGTCCAAATTGAATGAATATGGCTGTGTGACCCTGGACAAATCACTTAATTTCTCTTAGCCTCAGTTTTCTCTTATGTAAAATGGGGGAAGTAGTACTTATACAACTTTCCTCATAGGGTTTATTGTTATTAGAGCCAGACATGTGGTATAAACCAACAATCCCATAAAAGCAAAAATATCTACTTTATCTAAGATCATTTGAGTATCAATTACTTGGTATCTCTAAGTTACTAAATAATAATTTATTTTACTCATAAAACATGTTTCATTCAGAGATGGAATAGAAAAATAGTTCTAGTTCTACTCTTGTGTCCACAGTTGCTATGTGATTGCTTCAATCCTAGCTCTGACTGAATAGTAAATAAGTGTATGGTATTATTTCACACTGAAATATATGCATTTAAAAGTTACTGACCTCATATATGTGGGATAGTTATTGTACTCTAATATTTAAAAGCTACCAGTCAGCACTCAAGTAAAAACCACAGTTGTTTACTAGAATCAGCAATCATTAGTTCTACGAGTTAGCCAATGTATGCAACCATCAACATTTCTGGTAGTTTTTAATACCACTTTAATTTCATCTGAATAGAATTATCACTAGGGGAATATTCCATTTGTGCATGTATTTCCTAAAGGACAATGCATTTATTATGCTGATGAATCAACATTACCCTTACAGCACCCTTGAGTGGAAAGCAATTTTTATAATCAACTCCTTTACGTTTTTAATTGCAAAACTATTTTCCTATCAATTTTTTTCCCAAAAAGAGACCTAGTCATATGAAAATATTGGGATCATGAAATGCAACCTGAAAAATAGTTACCTACCTGAAGGATCTGTAGACATTCGCTTAGTGCTCTGTGGATGTTTGATTAATTTTTCATGCTAATGGATGAAAAGGAGGCAATGAAACAGAAGAAATGTCATTAATTCATGGACAAAATCTGCACAAATAACCTAAATCCTATTTGGAAATAGAAGAAAAACAATGCAAGGTGTGCAAAATTAGTTTGTGCATTGGAGTCTGGGCGTGTTCGGTAATTGTTTCTTCCAAGACATGGAGGAAGATTAATATCACTGAATGCTGATGCAAATCCTTCAGCAAATTCAACTCAAAGAATACACATTAATGTCATTTTTATAATGCATAAAATCACTGTGTAGCACTCCTACTAACCAAATGAATGCTATCCAAGTAATATTGATACTGTTTAAGATGAATCTCCTAGGCCTAAAATAATAGCTTAAGTAATGGTTAGTACTTTATAGTTACAAAATACTTTCACATACATTATCTCATGCAAGCTACTCATCAAGCTTATAAGGTGGGCAATGTACATGTTTATTAACCCCACTTTGCAGATAAAAGAAACTGAGGCTCAAAGGGATTGTGTCTAGCCCAAAGTCATACAACCATTTAGTAAATGATGGAACTAGAATAGGAAGGCAGGATGTTTTGAATACAAAAACAATATTCTTGACCCTTTGGTGGTGGAGCCAAGATGTCAGAATAGAGAAAATACTCAGCTGAGCTCTGCCAATATTCCCCTCAAAACAACTTTAAAATAATGTTTCAAATAGAATTCTGCAGTGGCAAAGCCAACAAAAGATCAGAGTAAGACATGCTTCTAGGCCAAGGAAATATAGGATGCTGGAGAGAGAGAGAGAGAGAGAGAGAGAGAGAGAGAGAGAGAGAGAGAGATCTGCAACACAGAGGAAGAGGATGACCTGGAACCCATGTGGAAACACTAGTAGAACTAGGTGGTAGTGACAAAACCAGAAGCAGCTTTGGGAGTTCTCAAGCTAGAGATGGAAAAGGGATCTATCAACTAATCAGAGATTACAGAGGACTCCTGTGCTAGCACTGGACATAGCACCAGACACTTTGGCAACTCCATTACTTAGCTGCACTTCTAGGTCATAGTTCAAGGGCAGGGAGGAGCACTTTGGGTCAAGAGGTAGTGAAAGCCCTAAGGAACAGATCACTTCTGGTACCAAAGGATCAGGGACTCTAAGAAATAGTATTGATTCAGGTCTCAAGGGAATGGGAGCTTTAAGAAGCAGTATTTGTTACAATCCCATGGGTTCAGGGTTCAGAATGCAGACCAGAAGAGCAGTGACTACATCTCTCTTTAGATCAAACCATCTTGGAAGCACTAAAAACTCCCAACCCACTATGGTACATCCTGAAAACAGCAGTGCAAAAAAGCCTAAAACTTGAGGCAATTCTCTCACTTGCCTTGTTTCATGCTGGGGAAAGGGCTCAACATTAACACAAAGTTCCAAAACAAGAAACGGGGTGGGAAAATGAACAAACAACAACAAAAACAAAAAAGAACCTGACAATAAAAAAATCTACTATAGTAACAGGGAAGATCAAGATACAATCTCAGAAGAAGATAATAAAGTAAAAGCAGCTACACACAAAGCCTTAAAGAAAACAAATATGAAGTGTACACAAGCCCAAAAAGAATTCCTGGAAGAGCTAAAAATGATTTCTAAAATCAAATAAGAATGATAAGGGGAAAGTTACCTAAAGAAATGATGGCAAAGAAAGAAGAGAATGAAAAGTAAATTAACAGCTTGGTTTAAAAAAACACACAAAAATACTGAAGGAAATAACAACTTAAAAACAAAATATACTGAATGCAAAAAAAAAAAGATTAAAAAATTTACTGTCAAAAATTATTCCTTAGAAAACAGGATGGGGGTAAATGGAAACTAATGACTCCATGAGAGACCAGGAAATAATAAATTCACAAGAATGGGAAAAAATAGTCAGTCCCTTAACTATAAAATGAGCTGGAGAAGGAAATAGCAAACCACTCCAGTATCTATGACAAGAAACCCCTAAATGGGATCACAAAGAGTCAGACATTACTGAAAAATAATTGAATAACAACCAACCATTCTGGAAAACAATTTGGAACTGCACTAATAGGGCTATAAAACTGTGCATAACCTTTGACACAGGAATACCACTAGTAGGTCTGTACCCCCAAAGAGATAAAAAATGGAAAAGGACCTGTTTGTACAAAAAATTATTATAGTGGCTTCTTTTGTGTTGGCAAAGATTCAGAAACTGGGGGAATGCCCATCAATTGAGGAATGGCTGAACAAGTTGTGGTATATGATTTTTTTTTTGGTGAGGCAATTGGGGTTAAGTGACTTGCCCAGGGTCACACAGCTAGTAAGTGTTAAGTGTCTGAGGCTGGATTTGAACTCAGGTCCTCCTGACTTCAGGACCGGTGCTCTATCCACTGAGCCACCTAGCTGCCCCGTGGTATATGATTTTAATGGAATACTGTTGTATTATAAGAAATGATGAGCAGGATGGTTTCAGAAAAACCTCAAAATAGGGGCAGCTAGGTGGCACAGTGGATGAAGCACTGGCCCTGGAGTCAGGAGGACCTGGCCTCACACTTGACACTTACTAGCTGTGTGACCCTGGGCAAGTCACTTAACCCCAATTGCCTCACCAAAAAAACACAAACACACACACACACACACAAAATCCTCAAAATACTTATATGAACTCGTGCAAAGTTAAGTGAGAAGAATGGGGAAAACATTATATACAATATCAGCAATATTGTAAGGAAGATGACCTGTGAAAGACTTAGCTACTCTGATCAGGACAGTGACCCAGGACAATTCCAAAGGACCCATGATGAAAAATGCTGTCCTCCTACAGATAGAGAACTTATGAACTCTGAATTCAGATTGCAATGTACTTTTTTTAGTTTTTAGTTTTATTAGTTTTATGTTTTCTTTTGCAACATAGCTAACATGGAAATGTTTTGCATGACTTCATATGGGTAATTAATATCAAATTGCTTGCCTCTCAAGGAGGGAGGAAGGGGAGAAGGAGGAAGAAAATTTGGGATTTGGAACTCAAAATTTTTACAAATTATTGTTAAAAATTAACATTTTATAATAAATTAATAAAATAACATGTAATTGGGAAATATTTCACAAAAAATAAAAATAATTTAAAAAGCAATACACTTCCCATAACAGTGAGCTTAAAGATTGAACAAATAATGTACTATATCTGGGACAAATATCAGCAACTCAAAAAGATGTCAAAAACCCATCATGTACATATTTATCCCTTTTTAAAAGTGTCTAAAAATGTTGATTGTAGTGAAATTTTTGTTTAATACTATTGGTGTGGAGGAAAGAGGACTGGACTCAGGAGAGCCACCTTCTAGCCATTTATTTACTATGTGTGAGCTTGGTTGGCCAAGTCAGTTGATTAGAAAGCATTTTCTATTGTGCCAAGCTTTGCACTGTGGGCTGGGAATACTATGCCTTTGAGGAGCTTACAGCCTGACAGAGGAAGGCAATGCACACATATATAGCCAGGGGTATGATGGAGCCACCTCAAACTGGCTCATGAGTGGTCATTGTTAAAGTTTCATTGTGAGCATTTACACCTTAGAAAAGCACTATACAGGGGCAGCTAGGTGGTGCAGTGGATAGAGCACCGGCCCTGGAGTCAGGAGTACCTGAGTTCAAATCCAGCCTCAGACACTTAACACCTACTAGCTGTGTGACCCTGGGCAAGTCATTTAACCCCAATTGCCTCACTAAAAGAAAAAAAGAAAAGAAAAGAAAAGCACTATACAACTTCCCATATAAAATACAGATCTTCTTCACAGTCACTTCTGGGTTCGGCTCACTCTTCATCTTCAGGACCTGCCCAACACATCTGTGTTGATGAACTGAATAAAAAGGCTGCCTATTGAACTTCATGTCATAGTTTGAGAAATAGCCATTCTTCATCAATTTGCTACCTTCCATAAGAATTTAGGCTAATTGATTTTGAATGACCATGAATTTCATTGAGGAGTCTCTGTAATATTCTAAGGCTCAGTTCCTTAAGACCAGTGTCATCCATAAACCCAGATATCCACAGGGAAATGCCTTCAGTTTGGGCTGCTTGCAAGATATCTCCCATTGATAGTAGTAAACCATTTATGGTATGTAAGGATATTGATAATCAGAGAATTGCTTGACAAAAGTTAACATTGGTTCTACCTATCAAAGAAGTCTCATAGTGTACGGGAAAGCATGCTGAACTTGGAGTCACAGGACCTAAGTTTGAATTCTTACCTTGCACTGTCTCTTACTACCCCTGCAACATTGGATGGGTGACTTCACCTTTCTCAGCCTCAGTTTTCTCATCTGTTAAATGAGAGGCTTGGGACAGATGGCCTCTAAGGTCTGTCAATAAACAAGGTAACAGACACTTTGCTGGTGCCAGGGAATTCTATTTGAGCTTACCATCTCCATGGAAGTTGCCTCAGGAGAAGAGAGACTTTAGAGCAGCATGCCATTCTAGTCTGCCATATGCTTTTTAAAAATAATCAATGGGGGCAGCTAGGTGGTGCAGTGGATAGAACACTGGCCCTAGATTCAGCAGGACCTGAGTTCAAATCCAGCCTCAGACACTTGACACTTACTAGCTGTGTGACCCTGGGAAAGTCACTTAACCCTCATTGCCCTGCAAAAAAATATAAAATAAATAAAATAATCAACAGATGGGAAAATATAAACCCAGTATTTTCTGCCTAGTTTTATCAGTTGTATGACTATGGTGACTGGTCACCATATAATCCTATAATCCCATAGTCCTGCTCTCTTTTCATACTTTTATAAAGGAAGCTATCGATATATTTTAAGGCAACTAGGTGGAGTCAGGGATAAAGTATCTTGTCTGAAGTCAGGAAGACTCCTCTTCCTGAGTTCAAATCTGACCTCTCACAATTACAAGCTATGTGACCCTGGGCAAGTTACTTTACCCTGTTTGCCTCAGGTTCCTTATCTGTAAAATGAGCTGGAGAAGGAAATGGCAAACAATACAGTATCTTAGTCAAGAAAACTTCAAATGGGGCCACAAAGAGTCAGAAATGATGGAAAATGACTGATCAATAACAAAAATCAATATATTTATTATGATGATGATTTTATAGAAATTAGCCTTATGGGTTACTAGTACAAAGATACAATGAGGCTCTTCTCTGGCTAAATATAGCACAGAAAGCTATAGGTTTTGATGATGGACATAAATAATAAAGGTAGGGATATGGGCCAGATGGATAGAATATATTGACCTTATCTTTGCTCATTTGTTCTGACTCTAATGTATTTGCAGACTAATTTAGAGAGGATCTTGGGATTTCTAATATAAATCAGCTAAATAATTGGAAACCAAATGAGTGCCCATCAATTGGGGAATGGCTAAACAAGCTACAGAATATTATTGTGCAATAAGAAATGACAAGCAGGATGATTTCAGAAAGGCCTGGAAAGACTTGTATGAGCTGATATATAGTGAAGTGAGCAGAACCAAGAGAACACTATGTGCAAAGACAGGAATGCTGTTTGATGAAGAACTGGGCATGACAACTATTCTCAGCAATATAATGATCCACAACAATCCTAAAGGGCTATTGATGGAACATACAATCCACCTTCCAAGAAAGAACTGATATTGACGGAACACAGACTGAAGCAGGCTCTTTTTCACTTTCATTTTTTTCTCTTTTATTCATTTTCTTGTACAAAATGACTAATATGGTCATTTTTTACATAATCATATATGTAAAACCTATATCTGATTACTTCCTGCCTGAGGGAGGGGGGAGGGGAGTGAAGGAAGGAGGGATAAAAATTGGAACTTAAAACTATAAATAAAAAAAATGTTTATTATTTTTTTAAAAACCTAAATCTGCTAGCTATTTGAACCAAAGCACTACAATCTCTGATCCAACATAAAGGTTTAGAAATGACATTTTTAGGGGCAGCTAGGTGGCACAGTGATTAGAGCACTGGCCCTGGATTCAGGAGGACCTGAGTTCAAATCCGGCCTCAGACACTTAACACTTACTAGCTGTGTGACCCTGGGCAAGTCACTTAAGCCCAATTGCCTCAGGAAAAAAAAAATTTTAAATGACATTTTTTGTTGTTGTTCGATCATGTCCCACTCTTTGTGATCCCATTTTGGAGACTGGATTTGAATTCCTGTCTTCCTGACTTGAGGCCTGGCACTTCTAGCTGCTGTGTCACCTAGATGCCCCAAAAAAGACCTTAGTCAGAAGAAATTCTTTCCAAGTTTTGTCAGCTAGATGTGTGGGATGGCTTATCCCTAGAAAGGTGTTCTGGCCACTCTACCCGAGCTGACTGAAGCTCAGGTAGGACCTGAAAATAACTCCAAGAAGACGCTAGTTAGACACTGGGGTCAGTGACCCAAACCTAGCAGAGACTATACACCCAGCTGCAAACATAAACCCTTCACAGCAGCAAATAAGAGAAATTACTGAAAAACAATAAGCACAAAAGAGATGTCATATCCAGCGGGGAATAGGCCTAGTGAGGCCACTGGCAGTCTTAAAATATCAGGAGGCATAGGTTACCCTCCCATACAAATTCCCTGAGGGTGTACCTCCAAGCTGTGCTCTGAACATGTGTTCCTTATGAATACTCCTCATCCATCATTTCCCACATATACCCATTGTTCCAAATTATGGCATTTGTTACAAAATGCTCCTCAAGTTTAGGGAGGAGGAAGATGCTCTGTTATTATTCTGTTTTATTTAATGCATTTGCTTCTATTATTTTGCTTTTGATTGCTTTGAGCTAATTGTATCCTGTAGCTGACTGGGGAAAATAATAGAAACACATCAATGAGTCCTCATGAGGTATGGTTTTGAGTGGATGCAGACCAACAGAGTACCTGGAACTTGAAGTAGATAGTTTATACTCTCAGGATTTTCACTATAAAATTTTGGGGCTCTACTTCTAACACTTAACTTTTAAGGACCCACCTGTGTGTCTCATTAAGAATCAGCGATTCAACTTAATTAACTCTTTTAGAAAAGATTCCTAGAACAGGTACAAAGGCAGAGTACAAAGGCAGTGAAGCATACATGTAGGGTACACAAATGGCAAACGGTAACTCACACATCCTGGTACTGTAAGCCTTTTCTCTTTTTGTAGAGTCCTCACACAGCCCACCTAGGGTGCAGCTCTCAGGTGAGTGGGCCCCTCCACTGGGCTCCTAGGATCTCATCCTTCCTTGAGCACGCAGCCAGAACTTTTCTCTGCCACAAGAAATCATGCTTTCTAGAACTTCCTTTTTATATATCTATGTTTATCTTGCCCTTAAGATTTTTGTCCACTTCTGGCTGGATGTAGTTTTCCCAATGGCCCAGTCTCCCCAATCCCATGGTCAACAGAAGTTAAAGGGAATAGCTCTTGACAAGAAAAAACAATTTTCTCCCAAACTTGAAAACTTCACTATTACACTGACTTACTGTTTTTATACATAAGTACAAGAGAATGTTGTTTGTCCTTTGTTCTAGAAAAGGACCATGAGATCAGGAGGTGATGTCATGACTTGCAGTGAACTGAGTTTAAGTGAGGGAGGGTTGTGCAAAGTCACCAACCTCACTCTCTCCTCCACAGCCATCTGGGTCTAGTAGCAAGATATATATGAGGATGACTGGAGATGGCTCCAGAGGCATTGGGAGGTCTTGACTTTTTTAAGCTAAAGTCTTTCCCAGGTCTCAGAAATGAATAAATGGGGAAAGAAAGGAAGAGAGGGTGGAAGGAAGGAAGGAAGGAAGGAAGGAAGGAAGGAAGGAAGGAAGGAAGGAAGGAAGGAAGGAAGGAAGGAAGGAAGGAAGGAAGGAAGGAAGGAAGGAAGGAAGGAAGGAAGGAAGGTTGAGAGAAGAAAACTCAGGGTTTCAGGGTTTCAGTCTGAAACAGAAACCATTGCTATTTGTACATACTCTGAGCCATTTAGAGGCCAAACAATAGCCAAGCAGACTTGTGCTAGGACCTATTGTTGGCCAATCTATGAGAGTCAGAATGATTTGAGGGTAAGGCATGGTCCTTAAAAAAATAAGTCCAAGACAGTGATTGATTGAACCAATCACAAGTTTTTTCCTGCGTGTTGTCATTTGCACTTATCCAATTACCAAATCCCCATAATCATCTCAAGGATTATATAAACTTCTGAGGATTTATTCAAATACCCTGGTAGGTTTGTGGTAAAAGACCTTAACATCTATTTCATGATTACATTCTAGGGACATTGGTTGATTGATTGATTGATTCTGAGACTTGGGGGGGGGGGAGAAGGTCACATTCCCCTCCCTCACCCTTAATACTTTATGAGTAAGTTCTAGATTTTAATGTTATTACATTAATTGAAGTGTGGGGGACTGTTGAACTCCCTCCCACCATCCTTGATTTCTTTTTCTGATTTTTCAATGCCTGCCGCTCTTTTAGACATCTTGAAAACTTATGTCCCAATTGTCTGATCCCCAGCATGGAGTATATACTTGGTCTATTCTGACTATTTTTCCTGTACTCTTCTTCTTTAGTATCATTTCCAATTATGCACATAGAACATCTGGGACTTTAGCATTAGAATCCAAATATGGTAGTCACACAGTTATTGATGATGAAAACAGTTTGTTAAAGAAATGGTGAAAGACCTATTCCATATATGTCTGGTCTTTCTTCTACTTTTAAGTGTAAATAATCTTGGGATGTTCTGATTAAGTCTCATTAAGTCTCATCTCCTACCAAGCCTCATGCAATTTTCTACCCTTCTCCAACACTCTTTTCTGTTTTCTGATGTGATATTGCTCTTAATCTTTTGCCATGGGGCAGCTAGGTGGCGCAGTGGATAGAGCACCAGCCCTGAAGTCAGGAGTACCTGAGTTCAAAGCCGACCTCAGACACTTAACACTTACTAGCTGTGTGACCCTGGGCAAGTCACTTAACCCCAATTGCCTCACTAAGAAAAAAAAAATTTGCCATCTTCCTTTATCACATTTTATAAATGAGTTTCTTTTATAAAGTAGGGTCGCTATTGGCTTTTCTATCTCTTTCTTGGAATAGCAATCAACTATTTGCTGATTAAGATGGTTTCTGGATTCTTTTGGCTTCCTTGTTGTGATGATTGTTTGTTTTAAAATGTCCATAGGAAATGTTGACAATCTGTTTTATTAGCTTTGATTTTTTTACATCAATAGCTTATTTGCATCACATGGCAATTTGTGTAGATTTACTCATTACCTTTTTCTAATCTTTATTCTTTGTTTTGTCATGGATTTTAACATTTGCTCTGACAAATACTTGCTGCTGTTCTGAAGGCAAAGAATTAATTTAGAAATAATTCTCACATTAGTATATAGTTATTTCCTGACTTTCAAGAGATAATCAGTTTTATTTTTTGAAGTTATGTTCACTGCTTGGTAAGGTCCAGATTCCTTTGACTTTCTTCTTTAAAAGATTATTCAAGGGGCAGCTAGGTGGCACAGTGGATAAAGCACCTGCCCTGGATTCAGGATGACCTGAGTTCAAATGTGACCTCAGACACTTGACACTTACTAGCTGTGTGACCCTAGGCAAATCACTTAACCCTCATTGCCCGGCAAAAAAATAAAAATAAAAAATTATTCAATAGTTTACATAATTGCACTAGTATAACCTATATCTGATTGCTTACCACCTCAGAGAGGAGGGAGGGAAGGGAGGGAAGAAGGGATAAAATGTAAAATTCAAAACTTTAAATAAAGGAGTATTTTACTGAGAAAACAAATTATTCAAGATTTTTGGCATGAAACTTCTAAGTAGTTTTACAAGTCTCTGTCCTCTTTTGTTTATTAATATTGAGTCCCATTTTTCAAGACATTTTTGCCATCCTCTTGTTTTCCCTTTATATTGAAGTCAATTAGCATCAATGACTTGGTGTAGAGGACTTATCAAGTTTCTCATAGAATTTCCCTGTAGTTATGTTCTAGAACAAATATTGTCACATAAGCTACAATTATCTTCAAAGTTCTTTTTATGTTTACTGTGAGCACTGTAACGCAAAATTACTGGGGCTTCTATAAAATGGTTTTGTTGCCTTTGGGCACAGAATGAAACCAAACCTGCTAACTCCTTTATTTTGTCTCTCAAGAAAAACCTGCAAACCATTTTTTCTCCGTTCTCTTGATTATCTATGTTTTAGTGTCTTATTTGTACTTAGAATTCAAGGCCATCTCATAAATCTTACAATATAAAAAATAAGTAGTTAATATGTAAATTACCTTTAATTTATGTGTTAAGACGGGGAAAATACGCAGTTCTAAATATCCTCAACTATTTAGTCAAGATTACAAAAAGGGGAAAAAAAGATTCACATGATTATGTAAGTCCTTCAAAATTGCCCAGGATTACATTGTAGGGAAATTCCATCATTCAATTTATTTGAGGAGAAAAAGAAATGAAAATCAAGTTCAATGAAAAATAGACATTCTAAAGAATTGCATTAAACCCATATGCCTGACTTTCTTTCTGCTCCATTAAATAGGTTGTGCCAGCAAAGTTATTTGACTCTGAGGGAAAACAATTCCATTTGAGTAGCTTCATCATTTACTTAGAAATCACATGTCAGGAGTTCAGTTGAAAAATAGAGAAGTTCATTGTTTAGCTAGCATTACTTGAAAGCAGAACTAGGGTCAACTGATTGCTTACATAAATCTCCAAGCTATGAACTATTTTAAACCGGAAGCAGATAGACAGACCACTCTTGCATAAAGCTAGCAGAGCTCTCAGGGCAGAGGTTTGCTGCTTAATATAAGCAGCCACAAGTAGTGGATGCAATACATGTAATCTTAGAGGCACATAAAAATGCCCTAGAATAACCTCTGACATACAGAGACATGACTAGGGCAGGGAAATTGGTGCTTTTCCCAAGGGCACATAAATTATGGAGTATTGACAACATTTATACTTCTTCAGCAGTATACCTCCTTTCCAAATTATTTTACTATTAGTGAGTTCTTCTCTGTCCCTAGACTGTCATGTTCCCTTTTACCAACATGGTAGCCTAAGTAGCCTCATAATGTTCTAGTTTTACTGAATTTTTCCACCCCCACACCATACACCCCCAACCCCTGCCAAATTAATTTCTCTTAAAATTTTTATTTTAAATTATGTTTTATGGTGTTTCCCCTGAGCAACAAAATTGTTGTTTAAACTCTACCTTCACATCACCATACTTATTTTTTAATCTACAAATAAAGAGTCATTTCTTTGTCCTTAATCACATATAGATCTATCTAGAAGAAATCATTAAATCATCATCCATTTACATATAACTGTGAGATGAATTTACTGGATCCTTACACACCACTGATTCTAATAGAGGGGAAATTGGGGAAATATGAGTACCCTGAGATGGATGAAAAGAAGCACTAATAGTTACCTATTCCCCAAAGCCTTGTTTGAAACCCCAAGTTACCACTATTATAAACTTCTTGAGGGATGAGCATGGATTCTTATGGCAGTCCACCAAAGACCTCCTTTCAAAATGATATAAAAATAATGTTGTTGTTGTTGTTGTTGTTGTTTGCCCTTCATTCTCAAAGAGGACCATGACATTGGGGTGATGTCATGACCTTCAGTGAATTGGATTTAAATGAGGGAGGGCTGTCACCAACCTCATTCTCTCCTCCAGAGCCATCTGGGTCCAGTGGCAAAATATATATCAGGATGAATGGAGATGGCCCCAGATGTTTAAGGCAATTGGGGTTAAGTGACTTGCCCAATGTCACATAGCTACTAAGTGTTTGAGGTGAGATTTGAACTTAGGTCCTCCTAACTTCAGAGCCAGTACTCTATCCATTGTGTCACATATCTGCCCCAAAACTAATCATTAGTTCTCTTTATATCTATCTATTAAGTCGATTCTACATCCACTGAATGTTCTAACATAGGATAATTCCTCTTCATCTTTTCCATAATAACAGCATAAGAGATCTTATCAAATACTTTGATGCAATCTACATAAACTATAGCAAAAGCATCCCTTTGATGTAGTAATTTAATAACTTTATCAAAAAGGAAACAGAGTTAGTCTGTCAGGACATGTTCTAGAAGTTGTCCTGAATTATTGTGACCACTAAATGTTCACTCTGTAATGGTTAATTTTCTAAAATTTTCCTCAGAAACTGCAGTCAAACTCACTGACCCACACTTTGCAGACTTTATTCTCTTCATTTTTAATAGCAATATAATATTTTTAATTCTTTGATCTTGCAGGACCTCTAGTGTTCTCTTTCAAAATTTATTGGCAGTGACTCGATTTTCACACTCTAGGACATAGGTCATCTGACCCTTATAGCCTGAACTCATCAATTGTGATTAGGTGCAAAAAAAAAAAAAAAATGTGATTAGGTGCTCCCTATCTCACTACTTATTTGGAGTCTCAAATTCCTATCAGACTTTTGTGTTTTGTTCTTTCTAGCCCCAAAGCTCTTCATGTTGGCAGAGAAATTAGAAGAAAAGAAAAAGTCTGACAAAAGGCCCTCCTCTCCATCAGTTATCTTTCTTTCATCTATCACATGCAAAAGCTTTGTACCTTTTTTATCATGTTTTCCCCTAATATGGCATTAGAAAAGAAATAAAATATAAAAACAGAAACAAAGTTTTTTTTTAAAAAGCATTCTTTCACCTTGCCTCAGTTTATCGTGAACTTAAACATACTTAACACTATTCTAAATAGGACTATCCTATGCTGTTGTACTCATCCTCCATAAATATTGATTCAATTTTCTGTATATGTATTTTAAAAATCAGAGTCGATCAAGGCAACTAGGTGGAACAGTAGATAGAGCACTGGGCCTGGAGTCAGGAAGATCTGAGTTCAAATTCTGACTCAGATACTTACTAGCTCTGTGACCCTGGGCAAGTCACTCAACTTCTGTTTGCCTTAGTTTCCTCAATGGTATTAATAGCACCTACCTCTTAGGGTTGTTGTGAGGATCAAATGAGAAAATATTTGAAAAAAATTTTTAATTAAATTAAATTAAAACAAAAAAGAAAAGAAAATATTTGTAAAGTACTGACCACAGTGCCTGGAATATAGTAGATGCTATACAAATACTAGCAATGATGATGATGATTGTGATAATTCTCTGAGCACTGGTCTCTTCAGGCAGTTCACACTTTATGCTCTTCATTGAAATCTTTTCTCTTACTATCTTCAGGAGTACATTGCTTTAGTTCTTCACATGATTCCCAATCTAACTTTCATGATATAATTTTAGGTCATGAAATCCTATCCATCCTTTTTTTGAATCTTGAAATTTGCACTTTAAAAATCCAAGGCACATGAAATTTAGCCCAACTCGCCACTCCTCTTTTGCAAATTCTAAGATAAAATGTTCCTTTCACTTCAAGGTTCAAGGGTTCATTTCTCCCTTAGTAACCAACTCCTCCATGTTGGTAAAAAATATATAAAAATAATACAATTCCCTGATCTTCACCCAAATGTTTGCCACTATGTTTCCCTGCTCTAATCCCTGGGGTTTTTTTCATGTTAATACATCTTCTTAATTAATAATGCTAACCTGTTATTTTACCCCTTTCTTTAAAAATGCTAGTTAGCATTCCATAATCATATTCCATCAATGGGTCTCATCTCATGTTTCAGTGGTACCTATGATGTCAAACTTGGCTCTTTGCAGTTCATTTTTATTTTTATCAATACTTTTTGCATTTGTGTACAGACAAATACTGGGTCCTATTGAATATTAAATATAGTTTTCATATAGATCCTCCTACAAAAATAATAAACAGATCAGAGACATCAATAATATCTCCTACAATTTGTTCACTCAGATTAGAGAAGTCTATTTCTGCTTCTCCTACCAGAAGTAGGTATCTCACAGAAACCAGATCAGAGAATGGATAGGAAAAACTTAATAATTTATTTTTTGTCCCAAGAAGAAAGAACCATGATCATGTTGGAGAACTCCCTCCTCAGAAGGGAGCTCAGAGACTCTCCTCTTTCTGAGGGTATATAAGGGTTTTTGTCCATTGATTACAGGGTGTTGTCAATTTCAATAGTATGGTACAATAATCAACCCAAAAGCAAAAAACAGTTTAACAATTTTAGTTATAACAAGTATGGAGGAAATACAGAAGCATCATGATAAGATTACAGGATTCCAAAAAACGGTTTGGCAAGGATGAGGATTCCCAGATGTCACCATAAGATAGGTACTTATTATCCTGAGGGAAAAAAGTCACTAAGAAGGGTCTTTTATCTATGTTTCATCAAAGAACACCTGTTTCTAGAAGAAACAAAGGGGGGAATGTGATGAAATAATGGGATTTCAGAGATACTCAAAGACCCACCTGGAGATTAATCCAGACTGATTGAATCAAGTGAGAGTGATTGACTGCTGATTAGCCTACTTCAAGTTAATTGGATTGTAATCACACCTGGCTATCCCTTAAGAAGGTATTGTTCTCAGAAGCTAGACTGTGAACTCAACTTGAGAACACCTTCAAAACCAATGGATTTGGATGATGCCAACCAATCAGCTTGAAGTAGTGTGTAAGGACCACCTCTGTTACAGACCTATAAAAAGCTTCCACAATCAGCTTGCTGGAGAGCCTGATTAAAGCAGGCTCCTGGAGGAGGACTTGAGGAAGAACCCAACCAGGCTGGAACTCTAGGCTAGATAGACCTTTTCTTAACTTTCTGAACTCCATGTGAATACCTGTATGCTTTAATAAATTGTTAATGCCCAAAGACTGGTGCTAAAGCTTCTAATTTAAGGCAACCACAATTTAGATTTTAAACATCACATCTACTAGCTATCTGGGTTCAGTTTGGAGTTCATTTGAAGTACAGTTTGGTTCCTATTAATCCAGGGTTTCATAAAAATGCTTTTGGATAAGAAGGCACCTCCATCAAATCCAGGTGATCCATATATTCATATTAACAGTCCTTTCCTGGATTATGTCTCGTGCAAAGTTTTGGGTGTTGCTATTATTATTCTCCCTAAACTGTAATTTCTTTCCATAACAGGATTCTTTATTCTGGAGTCCATGGACCCCCAATACATTCATGAATATATTTAAGGGAGTCTATTAACTTGGAGAGGAAAATTACATCTTTACTTGTAATTCTATTTCATTTTTAATCTTATGTAATTTATCTTATGCATTTCAAAATAGCATTTTAAGAAGAGATTCATAGGCTTCACTAGACTGCTAAAGAGATATGTGAGGCCAGGCAGCTAGGTGGTTCAGTGGATAAAGCACCTGGATTCAGGAGGACCTGAGTTCAAATCCAGCCTCAGACACTTGACACTTACTAGCTATGTGACCCTGGGCAAGTCACTTAACCCTACTTGCCCTGCAAAACAACCCCCGCAAAAAACAAAAACAAAAAGAGATATGTGAGGCCAAAAATTTTGTTAAAAAAATTATGAAACCTTGCTCAATGTTACATAGAGTAGTAGATACACAGGAACAATTTTCTCATTTATTCTTCCTTTCTAGTTTAATGTTTGGCATTTTTAAAAATTAGATTCTCAAATACATTTTTATTAGTCCTTATTTGATATACTCCATTCCTGGACACAAGTCTATAATTCTTATATTTCTAATCATGATCCAGAAATAAAATTCCTATTCTTAGATACCATTTTTATAACCAATTGTTACCTTCTCAGATCTGCCTTCCTCTTCTAATGCTATTGATTTTAGTAAGCACAAGTGATGAAAACACCACCTGTGCTCCTTGTGGTAACCATGCTGGACACAGAATCACAAAGACCTGTGTTAAGATCCCACTTATTATGATCGTTAGCCATATGGCTAAATAAAAATTACTTAAAATTTAACTTCTCTAAACCTCAGTTTCCTTATCTTGAGTTCCTTTCTACACTTAGAATGACTAGTGATGGTAAAAGCAGAATTATTCATGAAAGTAAATTGCAAAATTACAAGTTGATGGAACAGCAAGTATTCATAGCATTGGTATGTGTAAAACTATAAGTGATATTGGTATGTGTAAAACTCTAAGTGATATTGGCAAGTGGTTAAATACCTTGGCAAAGTGCAGACCTTTGAAACATGAAAAAGTTATTTATAAAAATTAAACTGCCTACATCATAAATGATTCATTTCCCAAGAAAATGCTAGATGCCAGAACATAAGTTAATACTCAGTTCTAAATAATTCATCCAACATTATTAAGAGCCAACTATAAGCCTTAAGACAATCTGAGATCTCTTAAAAGCTTGAGATATGTGCACTATCAGAAGCAGTGTGGTATTTATTGGAGAAAGAGAGAGAGAGAGAGAGAGAGAGAGAGAGAGAGAAGAGGAGAGAGAGAGAGAAAGGAAGAAAGAAAGAAAGAAAGAAAGAAAGAAAGAAAGAAAGAAAGAAAGAAAGAAAGAAAGAAAGAAAGAAAGAAAGGAAAGAGAGAGAGAGAAAGGAAGAGAGGGGATGGTTGGATGGATGATAGGTATATTTATATACAAATGTATGTGTATATATAGGAATGTATATGCATATATGCATGCAATGGAGACCTTACTGCACATTTTTTTACTTGCAAATAATACTCCCAGCCTTTCCAACTTGTATTTTCTCACCATATTATCATATAATCCATAGATAGTTAATACTTTGTTATGCCCTTTATGGAACCAAAAAAAGGCAAATATAAAATAAATACTCCATTATAAGAAACTATGAAGGTCCCAAGGACAGACATTGTTTTGCTATCATTTGAAATGTCAAATTAAATTTGGGGCAGCTAGGTGGCACAGTGGATAGAGCACCAACCCTGGAGTCAGGAGGACCTGAGTTCAAATCCGGCCTCAGACATGTAACACTTACTAGCTGTGTGACCCTGGACAAGTCACTTAACCCCAATTGCCTCACTTAAAAAAAAAATTAAAGTAGACTGACTGAGTATATATGTTGAATTCATAAAATGAATGGAGAAGATTCCAAGGATAGAGCAATTATTTGCCATTCTTTTGAAACATTAAATTAAGATAGATCGACTAGGTAAGTATATTGAATTAATAAAATTGATTAACAAAGTGACCAGCAACATCCTCCATCACTCACCTTAGGTAAATTCAATGGTAATTTGCAAGTAGGCAATTGATGCCCAAAGTCATTAAGTATAAGTGGTTGATTCAAGTTCTTGGCTATTTTTTCTCTGGGTACTTTGTAAACTGCAACTGTACCCTTGTAGTGAGGGGAGCTGTAGTTGCCAAATTCATCCACCTCTTTGAGCTGGAGTTCCAGGCTGGCCTTTCTTTGTAAATGAAAAATAAGCTTGTAGTCTTTTCCATAATCTTTCCCATTACCTAAATTTAAGTAAAATTTGTTAGTTACCACCACAATAGAATACTTAGATGATTTCAGTTAAACCTTTGGAAGTCATATAATTATTTAGTGCTTGAAGTGGAATATATTATACATTTGATTCAATTTCCAGTGTCTCACTGATCTACATTGACTTGCTTTCATATAAAATAGAATTTGCGTGGAAACTGATACTCATCAAGCAAAAGCAATGGAAGTATATGGAGTACAGAGAGCAAAATCACAAGACTTGACTTCTAGTCTTTGCTCTAACTAGCTAAGTGAATTTAGGCAAATTACAGCTTCTCTGGGCTTATTTACTTATCTACAAAAGTAGGAACAGAATTCTTCTCTCTGTATGCTAAGGTGATTTGCGTTTTGCTGAAAACAATAGGACCTGTAAGAGCTGGAAGGGGAAACTAAGTTCAGCAACACCTTGACAGTTTTCCCATGATACTCTCTGGTTCTGGTGACTGACTCTCCCAGGCAAAACAATCTGTGCCAAGTGGAGAGCAGTATTTCTTGGCCTCCACTGCTATATTGACTAGGTTCAGTTCTCTAGAGTTAAAGAGATATTGTGGTCAGTGCCCAGTATGCAATCCAAAGTATCTAGATACAGAAAGGAGAAGAATTGGTACAATCCATCTCTCGACTATGAAAGTAGTATGACCCCTACAAACTAGTGAAATATTTACCTGTATTTTGAGTATTTTAATTCCCTTGCCTATAATAATGAGTGCAGATGTTCTCAAATTTCCCAAAGAGTCATTATCTGGATTAATTTAAATTGTATATTTATTTTAGAATTTCATGTGCTATATAAATTCTAAAGGCCATTTTTACACATGAATGCAGAGGCCTTCCTGGGTCTAGGATTAACTGACCTTGGGACCTTGGGTAAGTTATTAAATTTCTCAGATTCTCAGTCTGCTCAATTTGTAAAATTTGGGTATTTGTTGATATAGTGTTTAAAGACCTTTATAGCTGTAAATATATAATCCTGTAAGGGTGATAGGAATGTTGAATTAAAGTACATTCCTGCCTTCAGGCAATTTTTCTCTTCAGATTCTGCTTGGAAGGACCAGATAGTTCCTCACAGGAAACACTTCATTTCTTCTCCATGCCTTTACTGGTTATCACCCATGCCTAGACTACTCTCCTCATTTCTGCCTTTTAGATTCTTTGCCATTCTTCAAGATTTCACTCAAATTCCACTTTCTGTGGAAGACCTTCACTGGTCCTCAAAGTTGTTAGTGTCTTTCCCTATGAAATTACCTTCCATCTAGACCATGTATATCACATAATATAATTATGTGTACTGTTGTCTCTCCCATTAGAATGTGAGCTTTGAGAGAAGAGATTGATTTTCCTTTCTCTACAGCCCCAGCTTGGCATATCATAAGGTCTTAATAAATATTGGTTGACTTGACTTGATTAACAGTGTAACTGCTGGGAGGTACAGGAATGTTCACTTAGGTTCAGTCCTTTCAGAAGTATGCAGACAGAACTGGTAAGATAAAGAAATGATCACTGTCATAAGTCAGCCAACCCTACTCAGTCGTACTTCCAAGATGTTGCTGTTTATTTCTCTTTTATTTATTCTTTGTTTATTTACCTGCTGTTCCCCACATCCAGGTCTTGACACTATTTGAGAATAAAACACTCATTGATAGTATGAACAATGATGCTATTTACTACAGCTGATATACAAAGCCTAAAAAAATGAAGTATTTCAGTTATTCACATGATTTGTTTGGGTAGAAAAGTTCCATTTTGTGCCTGTGTCCTCTATCAGAATGTCCAACGGTAGATATGTAATGATTAAAAAATTTAAATTCGAGAGATAGTTTCTGGGTAATTTAATCATTTTATTAATAAGACCAGGAGCTCGTTAATAAAAGGATGGTCATTTGGCCATCTCTCTTAGACCAAAGACCCTTGATGGCAGTGGGGTCACAGTTTCTATGCCCCTTGAAGAGAAGGTATTGCTGAGGGATACCTAATCATCTCAAATGGAAGGTGGGCCATCTTGGGGTACATGACTTAGTTTAGTCAAATCTTGGTCAAAGAGATGTCAATTTCCATATCACTTATCTTGATAATAGGGAAAATCAACATTTTTCTAGGATCTGTCAGAGCAAACACAATGAGCAGGAATACACCCATTAGCCTAAACTTAGAATTTCTTTTACTGTCTGATTAGATCTTGGTCTGAGTAAATCTCTGAGAAAGACTTCCCACACTGGTAGATTTCTTATTGAGGAAGTGAAAAAGGGGGAAAACCTTGATCCTAATATAGTAATAGTTATTAAATGTAAGAAAGAAATACTAATTTCTTACAGATTCCATGGCTTCTATTCTGGAAGCCAAACAGGAAAGAAATTCTGCCCTTCTTTTCCCCTTTCTCCTCTCTCCTCTTTTTTCTATCATATCCTCTGTCACCTGAAGACCACTGCCTGGCTAGTTTAAATTATGTTCATTTCATTGAAGGCCCTAGGTTAAGACAAATAGCTAATGCTGGGAAGAGGGTTTCCACAAATTCCTGAGACATATTTTAAGCTCCAGAGAAGGGTATCTCCCAGTCTTAAACATAATCTGTTTCAAAGTTGGACAGAAGTAATAATGCTTGTAAATGGAATTGGGGAAGGGCCAACAGGGAAGGGTGTCCAGGCTCACAGACCACAGTTAGGGAGGATGGCAAGTTTTCTCATGTGGGGTTCTATATCACTTTTTAAGTAAAATATCATATGGAGCCAAAAGAATCCTAGAAGGGAACATGGACCAACTGAACCTTCTTCTACTTCTGTGAAAACTACTAGATCTCTTTCATTGGGTGGATGGAAGTACAAGAATCTTTTTTTTTTCTTTTTCGGTGGGGCAATTGGGGTTAAGTGACTTGCCCAAGGTCACACAGCTAGGAAATGTTAAGTGTCTGAGGCCAGTTTTGAACTCAGGTCCTCCTGAATCCAGGGCCAGTGCTCTATCCACTGCACCACCTAGCTGGCCTTTTATTTTTTTTTTAAGTTGAAGCAATTGGGGTTAAGTGACTTTATGGATTTTTCTTTTTCTTTTTTTTTCTTTTTTATTTTTGATGGGCAATGAGGGTTAAGTGACTTGCCCAGGGTCACACAGCTAGTAAGTGTCAAGTGTCTGAGGTCGGATTTGAATTTAGGTCATCCTGAATCCAGAGCCAGTGCTTTATCCACTGCGCCACCTAGCTGCCCAGTACAAGAATCTTAAGAGACAGTATCCAGTCACAACAACAGCTAATATAAATAGTTGGTTCTCTTCTCTCTTTCTCCCCACTCAAATATTTTCATTGCTTTCTCTTGTCTTTGCTTTATTATCTTTTATTTCATCTCAGTTCTCTTATCTCTTATATGCCTTTCTGTCTTTTATTCTCTCTCTTCTCTATCTCCCCAACTATCTCTCTAACCCAGCATCTACCACACAAATCTACACACACATACATACAGTTTACAACCCTTTTCCCTTTCCTGAACACAATCCCAAATTGGTTGGATTAATATATGGTCAATTTTACTTCACAAAGTCCCTTTCTTCCTAGTATATAAAGGAACATATTCTTTAAATGTGCAGGGGAGAAAATCCTTTTTTTTTAATGCTCCCATCTGAGATTCTGGAGGAGCCATGCCAGAGAAGAAGCTTAGACCAATGAAAAGAACTCTATACTCAAAATCTGAAGACCTCCTCTTGAGTCTAGGTTTAATACTTTTGAACTGGGGGAAAAAGTGACTAAACTTCTCTAAATCTCAAATTCTTCCTTTGTACAATAGGGGTCATAACACTGGAACTATCAACCTCACAGGGTTGTTGTGAAAGAAAGCATTTTATAAACCTTCTAATAGTCAGTATATAAATGCATATAGCTGTGTTTATATTCCACTCTCAGGGTATACTCGTGTATTCCCAATGGACAGCTGTTACATTTCATTCTCTGTACATTCCACAAATGATGTAGCAGGGTTATCATTCCATCACAGGAAGATGCCTTTGGATGCTCATGATTCCTTATTTAAAAACAAAGCAAAACAAAAAATAAATGGGAATATGAAAATTAAGTACAGAATGGTTGTACTTTCATCTATGAAAGGATGAGAGAGAATAAACATGTTTTCCTTCCTTTCATAAAACAGAGAAAATGAAGGGTAGCATGAGCTTTAAAGCTAGAATCAACCTTAGAGAGGATTGATTTTAATCCTCATTATTTTTTTGCAGATAATTAAATGGAAATGCAATGAGTTAAAGTGACTTGTCCAAAGTCATACAACTAGATAACAGACTCATGGACCCATGTCTCCAAGTTTCTAACACTTTCTAGCACACCACACTTCTCCAGGTTTTTTTTTCATTGAATAATGATAATTCGGTCTCTGACTATAAGATGGAGCATATGGCAGAATACATAGATGAAAATATAAAAAGAGTTTGTACTTACTTGAAGCAAAAATGTTGCCATTAAACCTTAAAATAATCTGTTCTCCTTCTCTCATTTGGAAAAACTGGGATGGCTCTGGAGGCCCACTAAACCCTCTCTTATGCAGGCTCTGAAGCTCCTGAGTCAAATCTTTAGAAGGCACTAGTGAAACAACTGCTTTATGAGGGTTTTCTTTATTCCGATATAGCACTATACAGGCCATGGTACTCAAGGTAGCTTCCTCTAGACACTTTGCCAAAAAGACTAGATGGGAATTGTCCATGGTGGAAGAAAGGCGAAGCACGAGAAATCTGTATGAGGAAAATAAGAAGCAATCCTTGGGAAAGAATGTAATTGTTGTAGGCACATAAATCAAATCCATTATCAGCTGCTCTTCATTATCCACCTCCAAAGAAAGAATTGATGTTGATTGAACTCGGACTGAAGCTGCTATTTTTCATTTTCTTTCATTTTTATCTTTTATTCAAGTTTTCTTGTACAAAATGACTAATAAGGTAATGTTTTACATAATTGCACGTGTATAACCCATATCTGATTGCTTACCACCTCCCTCAGGGAGGAAGAGAAGGAGGGATAAAATTTGGAACTCAAAACTATAAATAAAAATGTTTATTAAAGTAAACAAAATAAAATAAAGTGAAGCAAATGGGTGGCAAGACAACCCAGTGCATTAATAAAGGCAATAGACTTTGGTATAGTTAGGAACTGAGTGATCAGATGCTAAGCATTCATGTTTTTTCCATAATGAGATAGATAGGCAGAAAACAGATGATCCCAAGGCAAATATGTAATTCTCCATTGTTTCCTTTTCAACTCAGCACACATTTTTCAGTGTAGCATATTTAAATCTGGACAAAGGAAGCATCATTTATCAATGTATAATTGTTTCTTAAAGCAAGCACTGTTATAGATTATAACTTAAGCAAATATAATGGGATTATCAACATGACTCAAAAATGATTCTTCTCACTTATCTTTCTCAGGGTGAAAAAGAGTACCTTTATATTAAATATACTTTGAAATAATTGTTCCTGGTAAATGTCTAGGTAGAGTATAAATAATGGTGATATTTATCCCTAAAAAAGTGCTTCTTTTTTCCAGCATAACTCTCATTTCTTTTTCCATTTTTTCTTCTACCTCTCTCATTTGGTTGTTAAAAGCCTTTTTGAGCTTTTCAAAGACAGCTTTTTGGTCTTGAGACACAATCATCTTTCCACTCGAGTCTTCACTTGTTGGCATTTTGACAAACTCATCTGAGTTTGTGTTTTGGTCCTCCCTTTTACCATAGAAGCTGTTGATGGTAAGGGTCCTTTTTTGTTTCTTACTATATTGGAACCCAATTTTAAACCTATAAAGTTGAAATCTGTTCTGGGGCATGGGGGCCACTGTTGCAAATTTCTTACTGCTTTTAGCTGCACCACTCTCAGCTGCACTACTCTTAGCTGGGTCGAGCTGTGCTCAACTGCCCTCCCCTTTTGCCCAGATGAAACAGACCTTTCCTGACATCTTCTAAATTATACCAAGTAGGAAGATTATATCTCTTTGTCTTTTTGTAGGTTCTGTAGTTCCATAATCTGATTAGAGGCTTGATTTAATGTTCTTTTTGAGGGAAACATGGGAGAGCTCAGGCAACTTCCTGACTTCTCTCCACCATCTACAAGCTTACATTGTAGTGAGGGAAGACAACACACAAAAGGGACAGGATAGGAAGAATATGAAGATATCTAGCTTGCGGACATAGTTCTAAAGTCCAAAAGAATTCAGGAACAAGACCAAGAGGAGAATAGAGATAAGCCACCCTTATGCCTTTCCACAAAATGGAAAAGGGGGAGGAGGCATATCACAGACAGAAAGTTCATGATGAGTAGACAATGAGGGTGGTAGGATGTTCCATGGTAAGGAGGTCCTAAGTAGAGAGGGGCATTCCAGAATGAGCCCCAATAGAGAGGGCATGGTTTTGAGGTCTAGAAGAAGTCAGGAACATGGCTGGGAGAATGAAGCTGGCCTCAGAGTCAGGAAGAACTGAGGTCAAGTCTCATCTCAGAATATACACTATAAGTCTGATCCTGGAAAAGGCACTTAACTTCTTAGGGATGCCAGCAACTTTCTAACCCCTTAAATTATAAAGAGAGTACTCATCTGTATTACTACATATCATTCCTTACTAAGAACTTTCTAAGTCAAAGAATTCACAGTTCTAGTCTCCTTCCCATCTTCCCCTACCCCTCAGCAAATTATAGTATATAGAGTATAAAAATTCCAAAAAGAGATAAAATAGTGTGTCTTGGAGGAGGGAGGTCAAGAAAGGGTTCATGAAGTATTTGGGGGTTAGAACATGGGTGGTGGCGGGGGTCAATTCCAAAAAAAAAGTGTGTGATGATTAAAAGCTAAAGTGTGAGGGACAGCTAGGTGGCACAGTAGATAGAGCACCAGCCCTGGATTCAGGAGGGCCTGAGTTCAAATGCAGCCTCAGACACTTGACACTTACTAGCTGTGTGACCCTGGACAAGTCACTTAACCCCAGTTGCCTCATCAGAAAGGAAAAAAAAATAATAATAAAAAAAGCTAATGTGTATGTCCTTATCTGCCCCTCCAGTGGGGGGGGGGACTACTTAGGATTTAATTATAAATTCAGGAGCTTCAACAACAGTTTAGGCTTTTGAGCATTTATTAAAGTATATTAGAAGTTAGGAGAGAAAGAGAGCGCACATGCCTCTGAAAGAATAGAAAAAACCCTATATCAGATCTATGCCTAGAGAGAGAGAGAAACAGCTCCTTCACCTAGTTGTTCATGCTTCCAAAGAGAAAAGAAATCCATTTAGTTTTCCCGGAAGCTCTCTGTTGAACAGGAAGAAGGGCGGTACACACACACAGCTCCAAGCTAATTGGCTGGTCGCATTTAAGTCCATTGATTGACATGGCTTAAAGGTAGTCTTTGAGTAGAGGTAGCTTCCAGGATGCCAATCTGACCTTAGAAATCTCAGAAAGGTCGAATGCTTTCTTGTCAAGGGGCAGGGCCACTTCTTCTCACAAGAGCAATGGAGTAAACAAAAACTGAAAAAATAGAAAATAGGAGGTTGTTTCTGGGGAAGCATAAATAGAGGTTAACTAGCTGGATCAGAGACTATATTCATTCATTTCTATTTATTAATTCATTCAAAGTTCATTCCATTGAAAGCCTAATATATAATTGAATAGCCTAATATAGGACTATGTTAAGTTTTGTATAGGATATAAAATATGTAAATGTCATATGAATAGGCAGTGAAGAACCATTGAAGGTTTGGGGGAGGGTCATGATAAATATAAGATCAATTAGAAAACTAACTCAGCAATAAACTAGCTAATGAAAAATAGACAAATTCAAGAGATATTGCCAAAGAAGGATGGATAATTTAATATGGTAAGGTTAAATGGAGTAGGAGTTTTCTAAAAAAACAAAAAATAATAACTCCCAGGTTTTGAACCATACAAGAGGGTTACATTTCCACTAGAGATAGTAAAACATCAGAA
The DNA here is from genome assembly GCF_019393635.1 of Dromiciops gliroides. Lineage (NCBI taxonomy): Eukaryota > Metazoa > Chordata > Mammalia > Microbiotheria > Microbiotheriidae > Dromiciops > Dromiciops gliroides. The sequence continues at coordinate 57,253,656 of NC_057866.1, forward strand.
CTGGCCCTACAAAATGAATCATGTGGATGGCTGAAATATTTCTTTTTCTTTTCTGTATATAGACTGTGACAACAAAGACTCTCCCAGTCTCCTTGGTGACAGAAAGAATGATGGTATCATTTTCAGAAACAGGGAAGTCAGGAAAGGGTGCCAGTATGGGGGAAAGATGATGAGTTCATTTTTAGATATGTTGATTATGAGGTGATTGCAGGATATCAAAGAGAAATGTTCAGTAGGAAGCTGAAAAATGAGAACTGGAGCTTGGAAGTGGGGAAGGCTAGAGATTTTTAAAAATGCGGGCCTCTCCTTATATAGAGGAAGTAGCTTAAATTATAAAAGCAGATGAGGTATCTGAAAGATGAAATGTATAGAGAAGAGTCACCTAAGAACAGAGCTTTGTAAGATACCTGAATTTAAAGGGTAAAAGGTGCAAGAGGACCTGATAAGAGTAGAACCAAACATGTAGCAAGAGGTGGAATATCATAAATAGTGCGAGAACTAAGTTAGGATAGACTTTGAAGGAAGGAGGTATAGCCAATAGTATCAGTTATCGAATAGGAGTCGAGTAACAGGACTAAGAAAAGACCATTATATTTGGTGTGTTGCAGGTCACTGAAGACCTGAGAAAGATGTGTTAGTAAAATTAGAATAGAAGAAGCTTGATTGCAGACCTGGCTATATGTTAAAGAACAAGCCTATATATATATATATATATATATGTGTGTGTGTGTGTGTGTGTGTGTGTGTGTGTATACATATGTGTGTAAATGTATATATGTATGTGAATATGTATGCATGTGTACACACATATATACATACATATATATCAAGCACATATAAATATATTAATATGTGTGTAAATGTATATATGTATGTGAATATGTATGCATGTATACACACACACACATATATATCAAATCTATGTAAATAGGGGGTAGGAGATGAAAGCATATGATGGAGAAAACTTGTCTGAGAAGCTTTAGTGTAAGTGGCTGCATGTGGCTTTAGGTATGAGCATGGGACAATGGAAGTAGAATCATGCCATTAATAAAAAAAATGATGTCATGGCGGGGGGACAGAGCAGGGAGTGTTATAGGTAGGGTTAGGAGAAAAGATGATGAGTTCAGCTTGGGACGTTGAGTTTGAGGTGCCATGAAACATTTAAGTGAAGATATTTAGGAGTCATCTGGAAATATGGAATGGGGGTTCTGGAGAGCACCTCAGAAATGAAGATATAAATCTGGAAATCATCTGGTTACATTTAAGACAAGTAAGAGTAGAAAAATAAGACAAGCATCTCAGAAGCCAAGGGTAGAAAAATGTTCAAGAACAACAGGTGATTGTCCATTGGACTAAATTTTTAAGGGATCATTTTTTGTTTTACCTTTGACAACCCAGTTTCAGTAAATCTATCTCAAATTCAGTATGTACAAAACAGAACTGTTTTCAATCATACACTTGAACCACACCCCAAGCCTGCCCTTCTTCCAAACATCACTATTTCTGATGAAACTACCATCATCTAGTTTCACAACTTCAGAGGCATCCTGGACTCTCTCTCCTCTCCTTCAATTAATCATTTACAAGATCTTATTGATTTTATCTCCACAGTAGCACATGCATCGATTCTCTTCTCTCAGCTCATACAACCATCGTCTTATTTCAGGTTCTTATCATTTTTTTAGCTAGACTACTACAATAAATTTCTCTTTGGTCTCCCTGCTTACCCCCTCTCCTTTTTCTAAGCCATGCCTCATACTGTTTCCAAAATAATCTCCTGAAAGGAGAATTCTGAACTAATCACTTCTGTGCTCAAAAAGTCTTCAGTAGCTCCTTACTGCATTTAGGATAAAGTAAAAAACCCTAACAAATAAAAGCTTTTACAACATGCTTTAGTCAACCTTTCCAGTATTACTATGTTATTCCCTGTCCCACGCTCTATGCTCCAAACCAGTCTATTTGTTCTTCCTACAATTGGCCTGCTATCTCCCAATTTTGTGTTTTGGCCTGGAATGTCTTATATTCTCAAGTATTTCTCTTAAAATTTACAACTTCTTTCAAAGCTTAATTTTTAGGACTACATCTTATGAACAGCCTTCCTTATCCTCCTTGTTAATGGTCTTCTCTGCCTCAAATTATTTTATATTTCTTGATTTGCTTGTTTTATCCTCCATCAACATGTGAGCTTCTTGAGGCCAAGGACAGTTTTCTGTTTTTGTCTTTGTATCTCCAGTTTCTAGCATTGCACCTTGTACATAGTAGGGCCATGATAAACATTTGTTGAGCTGAATTATTGTTTAAGTGCTAGAGTACATAAATCTGATTGCATGAGGTTGAGGAGTGAACACATGGAGAAGAAACAAAGGGAGTAGTGCAGAGACCACACTTTCTAGAACAGAAGTTCTTAACCATTTTTATGTACCATGGACCCCTTTTAAAGTGCTCCGGTTAAGTATATGGATGCCTTCTTGGAATAATGATTTTTTAAAGCAAAAAATTAAATACATAGAATTTTTTAAAAATTATTGAAATATCATTATCAAAATATTTTAAAACAATTTTGAGGAACCCAGATAAAGAACCCTTGATCTGTGAGTTTGTAGTGAAGGAGAATGGAGAGCTAAGACAATGGATGAGAGCACTCATTTTACTTTTTGCAGTAAATATACTGACCTAGTGGGTAATATCAAAATCATCACAAATAGGAGATAATTACTTGTTTAATTGAAATAGCTAACATCTATATAACCTATAAAATAAATCTGTATCTGATTGCTTACTGTCTAAGGGAGAGGAGATGGAAGGGAGAGAAGAAAGGAGGGAGGGATAGAATTTGGAACTCAAAACTTTTTTTTAAAAGCATGTTTAAAATTTTTTGTCTAATGTGTAATTGGGGGGAAATTATAGATATGTGTGCATACATATACACATATGTATGTGCGCACACATAAACATATACATACACGTATGTGTTTTAGATCTATATGATCTATAAAATAAAATTATATGAAGAAACAGGTTATAAATTTAATATTTTTAAGTTGCCTACTGAAAAAACAATTTTTTCATGCGTAAGTCAAAGATAGTATATTGCTCTCCACCCTGTAATATACGTTGAATCCAAAGTTTAAATACATAAAATCTATGAATATATGAATCTTTGCAAATTAGTAAAGTCTACCTCAGTCCACGTAATACCTTTTGGTTGAGAAAAAACAGGAGGGATTTTGGGCAAGTGCCATGTAATAATGAGGCAGTATGGTATAATGCAGAAAGATTGGGGCTCATGGCCCACCTCTGAAGCATACTCACTGTGTTATCCTGGAGAAGTCACCTTACTTGTATGTTGTATGTAAAAGTTACAGAAAAGGTGCTAACCTACATTGATAAAAGGTTGTTTCCTTACCAGAGAGCTCTTTGTACCAGTCAAATCCTAGATACAGTCTCTTTGCCTGCTATATAACAACTATCAACAATGTTTACTTATGTTAATCACACATTTTAGATAACTTTCTGTGTACTTATTTGAAACATGCTGTTGAGATTAACAAATATTTTTAAACTTCAATCTGTCCATTGAAGTCAAAGACTGCATATATACCCTCTCTCTCTCTCTCTCTCTCTCTCTCTCTCTCTCTCTCTCTCTCTCTCTCTCTTTTTCTCTCTCTCTTTATATATATATATATATATATATATATATATATATATATGTTTGTATCTGCATTCAAATAGATTCTTTTTCATATGGTTTCCATCTCTTTATACCCTTTTTATATTTTCATGGACTCCTATGACATCTAAAAACAACCCCATTTTTATAATTAGATCAGCTGCAGTGTATTGAAATGAGAAAAGAAAATGAAACTACTCATGAAAGAACAAAATCTTGTCTACATAAACATAGTCATTTGATGAACATAAAATAAACGGCTTTCTCATAATCTTTATGAAACTTTCAGGAACAAGGATATTATCATAGAGTCATGCTGAAGTTACACAAAGTATTAGAATTGTCAAGATAAGATCAGATTAGTTTGGGGGAACATCTTTTGTGAAACTATGGTGAAGGGAAGTAACACCTTTTATTACCTATGCATAAATTTGCTAATCCTGGTTTGCATTTTCAATGCAGCCTAAATGACTTTTCAGTAGTTCCACTTCTTGAATTATGATACTCATCTCAGGATTTCTGCATCTGTAAACATAAATTATGGCCCATCAAGAGCTAAGACTTTGAAAACCTTGTGCTCATTTACTGAGGTTTACCTGTCTAAATGTTCATGCAATTCAAATGATACAATTCCACTGTGCACGTTTCTCACAACAATATCATCAAGGACAAACCAACTTCCCTCTCTGCTTCTGAAACCCAGTAGTTTCAAGGACTCACTGACATTGTCCCCGGGTTTTCGTATAGAAGCACTCTTGGCCCTACATAAAGAGAACACACAAGAAATCAGTCATGTGGCTATAGATTAAATCACACTTATAGTAGACATTTTTTTTAATTTTCACAGAAACATTAAATAATTTGCCATGGGTAGTCAAAGATAGCCAAGAATAAAACTCCTACTCCCTTCAGCTCAGTTCTCGTTTCCCTTAGTAATAATTTCATAGAGACAGGACACAGGGACTTGACCTCTGAATTCACTGGTATGGGGAATTCCTAGATGAGGAATTCCACATAAGACCAGTTAAACTTAGCACCTTCTTTTAAGCTTATATAGTAGGTTAGACAAGACATCACCCCATGATGTCATTGGTCCTCTTTGGAAGCAAAGGACAAACAACAAGAATAGTATTCGAGCACAGATTCTTAACTTAGCATCCCAGATACCTGGGGTCCATGGGTAGATTTCAGGGAGTCAGTGAACTTAGAAAAAAAAACATATTATTTTGATTTTATCAGTATCCTTTGCAATCCTATGTACTTTATTTTATGCATTTAAAAACATTATTCTGAGAATAATCCCTAGTCTTCAGCAGACTGCCAAAGAAATCTATAACACACACGCAAAAGATCAAAAACTCCTGTGATAGAGAGTTGCCTAAAATACTGAGAGGTTAAGTGACTTGTCAAGGGTTACATAGTCAGTGTGTGCCAGAGGTGACATGTGAACCGAGGTCTTCCTCATTCTGAGACAAGCTCTCCATCTACTAGGCCTCTCATGGTAGTCTGATATTTACTTTAATTTGCTTCAATGATAATTAATAAATATTTGTAATATTACTGCTGTATTCATGGTCCTGAAGAGACAATAATAAAAGAAAAGAATCCCTACAATGAAAGATTTTATAATCTACAAGATAGCTGACATGAACACAAATATCTCTATGATACAAGGCAAAGTGGGAAGAATTCAAAGGAAAGGTCCACATGATGTGCTGTGCAAAATGTGAAGAATAGGAGAGCCTTTTTAGTCTTGGAAATCAGAGAAGCCTTTATGGAGGAAGTGACCCCTGAATTCAACTTTGAAGGAAAGAAGTGATTTTAAGAAGCAAAGATGAGAAGTGTAATATAAGAGCAAGGGTACATTCCAGGCATAGGGGATGATGTGATCTATTTCTTTATTGATGCTGCTATGAAGTTGGTTTGGGATTAAAAGAAAACAAAAAGAATTGGGGGAAGGTCGGAGAGTTTAAATGTGAATAGATGGTTTGAAATCTAAATTTAATAACAAAAAGTTTCGGTCAGTCTAAACATAAAATCCCACTCTATATTGCCATAAAATCCAACTTACTTCTTTGTAATAAACTAGGCTGCAAGCCTTTTAAAAACAAGGACTATGTTTTCTAATTCTCTTCTGTTTCCCATAGCCTTTAACCCAGTGAGCAGAGCAGAGCAGGAAATTCTGACACCATGTGTCCACATCATTATACTTAGGGATACATAGTATTTTACAATTTGCATTTTCTCAGTGGAAGGATTTCAGAATAATCCAATGGAAATATTTTCCTCAAAGAGCACTTAAATCATCATTTAAGTTCCTTTGTCATGAATTCATCTTCTTTCTTTTTTTTTTATCCAGACCTATTATTTCTTTATAAGGGTGGGTAACTCCTGATCCAGAGAGTCACTCTATTAGATTAGCAATTGATCTCTAACTTCTAGCTGAGAAAGTTGATGGGGCCCTTTCCCAGGGTCTTATAACTAATAAGTGTTAGAAGCAAGACCTGAACTTGTATTTTCCTAACTCCAATGCTCACCCTCTCTCCACAAACCAGGCTGTCTCTCTTATCATTTTTTGATATGTCACATTAACATGTCAAGGTATTACTCACCGGATGGGGTAGGAAGTTGTGAGCTTTCTAGAAGTAGCACTAGTTGTCCTTTTATGGTCTGTCTCAGCATCATGCATTTTTATCTCTGTCCTTGGAGAACAGGGCAAAATGACAGTGACAGGTTTATGAAAAGGATGTGTTGCTGGGTGTTGGAGATGAATTAAAGGGCTTGTTGATACTACTGAATAATAAAGATCTTGTTTCATTTTTAATGTTGACACTAGTGAAGGATCAATTGGCTGGACCTAAACAAATCAGAAGAAAATGTAATTAATACTCATTAATTAACTTTTGGTAGAGGCAAAATATAATTTTTTTTGTTCCATTTGACTTAGTGTATTAAATAATAGAGTTTTAGATATGTTTTTGTCTAATAAATCCCAACTTTTATGACTACAACAGCTTCCATAATACCTCCTTCCTCTAAATTTTCTTTGGTCTAGTCATTCCACCGTGAAGCCATACATATCACATAGATACCCTCTATCTTTTCACTTCTTGCTCTGAGAACTGTAACCAAATAAATACTACCATTTGCTCTTGAAAGTATGTATCAAACGACCACTTTATTATTCCCCTCACAATTTATATAACTTCCCCGTTACCCCTCTCTGATCATGAATGACTCTCCTATATTGATAGTCTATTTTTTAAGTCTCTCAAAGCAAGGAAAATCTGCATCTGGTTTCCCTTCTAAAAAAATTTTAAAAATTACTCTTGGTAGCCTGGTGAGGAAGTATGCATAGGTGCTGTCAAATATACATTGTCTTCCCACCCACAAATCCACAGAAAAATAAAGTAAAGAACAGATTTCCAGAGTTCTCTGTGCAAGACTAGAGAGAGACAGTTATGTTATATTCCAAAGGTGGGAGCAAGTAAAAGCGGGTAGATAGTTTCTTCATCATCTTCAAACCCCACAGAAACACAAACTGCCAAACTCTCATGGAGACTTGGATAACCTCATTATATAGGTAAACTGACAATGGAACCCCTACTTTGGGAGATTCCCTTCCTAAGTAAATACTTGTATTTGTGTATATTAAAAGTTTTTCTATTTGCAAATTAAAAGTTAATATTTTCTATATAACTTTTTCAAGAAGCCTTACTGTGTGAGCTCCCTAATCCCAGCCCCAACCTCAACTATAAGATAATGGCAACTTATTCCAAGATCATTCTCAGGAAAATTATAAGCACTTATGCTGGGGAGCCATCCCCTTCAACCTTATTATTGAATGGTATTTTAAAGAATCATGCACACAGGGCAGCTAGGTGGCACAGTGGATAGAGCACCGGCCCTGGAGTCAGGAGGACCTGAGTTCAAGTCCAGCCTCAGACTTAATACTTACTAGCTGTGTGACCCTGGGCAAGTCACTTAGCCCCAATTGCCTCACCAAAAATAAATAAATAATAAAGTATCATGCACAGAAATTTCTAGAAACATGCTAACAGTGAAATACTATGTCTTCTAGATGTAATATCTATTTATAAAAACCAGTTTTTCATGATTTAGAAGTCCTACCACCTAAAAGCATAAGGTGGAGTATTAGGAGGGCATTCCATAATCATCTAACAATGTAGTTATGAATATTGCTATATTTGTGTCATATATACACCATATATATTCAGCTTCTTCAGTTTTACTAACTAGTTGTCCATATTTTGCTTCTCAATTATGTTAATCAAGTTTAAGTAAAAGAAAAAGGTTGTTCTTTCTTGCAAAAGAGCTAAACAGGAAGAAAGATTGTGTATTTTCAGATAAAAGAACATGGTGGCAGCACCCACTTTTTCCTTGAAGAAAATATATATCCAAGGATTTCAGGGGATCCAGTGAGTATCCAGCAGAGTAGTATCTAGAGGAAAGTACATGTATATCTCAGCAGGGACTACATAACACAGCAGAGACAGACTATAATGACCCACTCTCCATATGAGCAGAGTTGAGCAAAAACTAGAGAACAAGCACATTGGTGAAAGGAACTGGTTAGCATAACAATGACCTAACCAGAAGGAATCCTGTAATACCAGAGGTCTGAATTCTGTCTCAAAATGTTTGACATGTTCCTTGTGTGTGCACCCCTTCATGCACGTTCCTTATGTCCACTCCTTCTAATGATATGTGTGCTCCTGAAAGAATGAGTCCTCATTTTGTGTGGGAAATGCTTTGTTCCTACATTTCTTATCATACTATTATTTCATTAAATTCCTTTTCTTCTTATTAAATAAATCCTGTGGCTAATAATTAAAGGTAAATACCTCATTGGGAGATACATGAACCATGATTTTTGAAGATGCCAAAGATTAACAGAAAACTTTGAACCTTTGATAGCTATTTACTGCAGAACCAGCCCAGTAAGGTGGGATGCTACACAATGACAAAACTTGCAAATTTCTGCTAATGTGGAAAGAATGCAATTTGAGGAAAAGAGTGAAAGTGATCTATTTCATCACAAGTGGTTAGTTTATGGTCCAGGCATTATGGAAAACAATTTGGAATATACCCAAAGGGCTATAAAACTGTGCATGCCATTTGACCCAGCAATACCATTATGAAATCTGTATCCCAAAGAGATCAAAGAAAAAGGAAAAGGGCATATATATACAAAAATATTTATAGTAGCTCTTTTTTTGTGGCAAAGAATTGGAAATTGAGGGGATGCCCATCAATTGGGAAATGGCTGAACAAGTTGTGGTTTATGATAGTGACAGAACACTATTGCAATTAAAGAAATGACAAGCAGGATGTTTAAAAAAAAAAAATTGGGTGGGGCAGCTAGGTGGTGCAGTGGGTAGAGCACCTGCCCTGGAGTTAGGAGTACCTGAGTTCAAATCCAGCCTCAGACACTTAATACTTACTAGCTGTGTGACCCTGGGCAAGTCACTTAACCCCAGTTACCTCACTAAAAAAAAAAAAAAATTGGGAGACCTATATGAATGGATGCAAAGTGAAGTGAACAGAATCAAGAGAACACTGTACACAATAGCAGCAATATTGTATGTTGATCAACTGTGAAAGACTTAGCTACTCTGATCAATTTAATGAGACAAGACAATCCTGAAGGACTCCTGATGAAAAATGCTATCCACTTCCAAAGAGAGAATTGATGAACTCTGAGTATAGATTGAAGCATAATTTCTTAAACTTTACTTTAGTGCTTTTTTTCTGCAACATGGCTAATATGGAAAAATATTTTTCATGATTCTATGTGATTTCAAAGTAATATCATATTGCTTGTCTTCCCAATTGGTGGGGTGGGGGGGACTGAAGGGAAGAAGAGACCCTGGAATTCAGTCTGGAATTCAATTCAATCTGGGATTCAATCTGGAATTCAATTTTTTTAAATGATTATTTAAAAATTAATAATAAATTTATTTTTAAAAAATTAGAAAAATCAAGCAATACATATCAAAAAACTAAAACAAAACAAAACAAAAAAACAAGTGGCCAGTTTAGTCTCCATGAAACACTCAGTTAAAATATTCATAAAACATCATGTTATATAATTCTATCAGAGCTATAAGAATCCATGTCTCATTATTTTCAGTATTGCTTTTAATTTTTATGAGCCTCAGTTCCCTCATCTGTAAAATAGAAAAAATAATATTGGTACTACCTACTTCACATGATTTTTATAAGGATAAAATGAAATAATAACTACAGAATTCTTTATGAAATATAAGACTGCATAAATCTCAGGAAGTATTAGCATTTTATTGAAATAATCTAATTTATCCATTTGCCAAATGCTCCATCACCAAGCCTCTAAGATTCTACCTCCACAATAACTTTTGCCTATATCCTCTTCTTTCTAACTGGAGAGGATGAGAGTGGGGGAGAAGAGAAGCATTTATTAATTGCCTACTCTCTGACAGGCACTCTGCTAAGCACTTTACAAATATTGTCTCATCTAAAACTCACAACAACTCTACATGGCATTCTCATCTCCATTTTACAGATGAGGAAACTGAGGCAAAGGTTAAGTGACTTGCCCAGTGTCACAAGTTAGTAAGTGCCTGAGCTCTGATTTGAACTCAGGTCTTCCTGACTCCCAGACCAGCACTCTATTTACTGCACCACCTAGATGTCACCCTTTTAGCTCAAGCCTTTATCATTTCTTGCCAGAAAGATAGGCAAGTTTAATAGGCTCCAAAATGGTTTTCCATCTCTGATCCCTCTACTATACAGCTTCCAAAATGAGATTCCTAAGACACAAGTCTTACCTTTCCTGATCAAGAAGCTTCCATGTCTACCTGTGTCTGCAAGATAAAATGGCATTTTATCTTACATTTGGCATTTACAGTTAGTCACATGGAACAATGGGGAGAGAGAAGAGCATTTAGTGCCAAAGGACCAAGGTTCAAATCCCAGAGCTGTTGTTTCTACCTGCATGAGCTCATGCAAATCATTTCACTTCTGTGTTCCTGAGTTTCTTTCTTTGTAAAATGAGGACATTGGACTAGCTAACTTGAAGGTCCCTTCAAGCTCCAAATTTATGATCATGTAGATTCTCCCAGTATGACTCCAGTCTGTCTTTTTGATATGATTTTATTAATCCCCTCATACAGCCTATGTTCCCCTTTTATTTTTGCTATTACCCATTCATGATGGCATCTCTCATCTCTAAGCCATCTCTCATGCCCTTTGATGCTTTCCCTCTTCTGCTTCCCAGAATCCTTAACTCTCTCTAAGGAACTACCTCCCATAGAAGACATATCTTGTTAGTTAGTATTGCTCTCCCTGCTCCCAAAATTCTTTTTATTTCCTGTGTATATGTTCTATACTACTTTGTTTATGCACACATCTCCTGTCACTCCCCAAGTAGCACCTTAAGATTAGGAATCATTTCTTTATATCTTGGTATCACCATCAGCTGAACCAAGAGTAGGCACTTAATGATGGATTTAGTGGATTGAATTGAATGGAAAGGCAATTATTATTGTGCCTACTCACCTTTAACTGTACAAGGATTGAAGAGCTGAAAACTCCCAAGGGGTAACTTAAGGAGATCCTGGGATCCATGCTGAGCTTTAGAGAAAGGCCTTTCTTTGGAACCATGAAGGATTCTTTCTTCAGGCATGATACCACAGAGAAGATGCCAAGCTTATAAACCTTTACTTCAGCCCAGGTTCCCTGAATGAATTATAGCACAGAAAACAAAGACGAAACACTGAGGCATGGGAAAGTAAGCCGTAAATGTCAGTAATTTTCTAACGCGTCTTGAGCTTTACATACGTGCCCTTCATTGCTTTTCAGAGAAGATCAAAATGGTGAAAAGTAAACCTCAGATAGATTAGGTAACTACCTGTGCAAACAAATGAAAGTTCTGCTTATGTAAGTTCCCAAGGATGTTAAAGTTTAAGAAGCATAAAAGTCTATAGACTACAAACTAACCGACTGACCATTTGTATTAGATGGGAGATCTAGATAGCTCCGGGTACACTTATGATTTCCCCTTATACCTAGGACACACCTATAAAATGAGATAGTTAGAATAAATGTCCCCTGAGCTCCATTCCATTAAAACCTAACTCTTATTATCACCATAAAAGGTACTATGGCTATAGTGTTTAGAGTGAGAATACAGTACTAATTAAGCCACAGTGAATTTGTCTTTGTTTTTTTTCTCCATGTAATATAATAGTAAGCTTTGTTCTATTCAGTGACTTCAAACTACACCCTCAACTCTGGAAAAGGACCTTGCAAATATGTATCCTTGGACATTAAAGAAAATCACAAAGTATGATAAATCTCCTGTCTAACACAGATAATCAGCAGTATCATCATATTTCAAGAACAGCATTTTCCAACAGTCTGAGTAATATTAAGAAACTTGGCAAAATAGAAGGATCCTTAGCTGAACGTTTACCAACCTTATGACTCTCTCGGGTTCCTTCCAGTGAACTTGGGGTTATATAACTTGATTGAAGGTCTCTGTCAGACACTTTCACCATGATGTCTCTGTAATTTCCCCGGTAGCGTGCACTAAATGGGATTGCGATGCTGATTGGAAATGGTATTCTCTTATCCTGGTCTGAGTACTCAACAGTGATGACATTGCTGACCAATTCTTCAGTATCATTAACTACCAAGGAACTAATACTATTTGTTATCTGGCAGGTCAGGTTCTGTAGTATAGGTGATGGTGCTATGATATAACAAGCTACTTTGGGGCTGGTCTCATGAATTGGAGTAACAAGATATCTGCAGGAAAAAAAAGTGATGTTTTTCCTTTGCATAATTTGATTTACATATATACAGTTTTATATTTGATTTGATAAATGATTATGAAACTTTTTAATCATATTATGATTTAAACTTGAAGATTACTATAGAATTTCAGACTTAGAAGGGCCTTGGCATCATCCAGTTCAGTGCCTACTTAGAGTATGAATCCCTCACCCAATATTCTTGGTTATCCAGCGTCTGTTTATACATCTCCAGAAATGGAGAACTCACTGACTCATGAGGCCTCTTCTAGTTTTAGAGAGCTCTAATTGTTTGGAAAAGTCTAGTTTTCTATCTTCTTCCCTTTGGCTAAGCAGAAAATGAATCCCTATTCCAGATGACACTTCCACCAAACTTGCCCCTCACTCCTAGTTCTGTGGATGATGCCATCATGGTTCTTGCCCTATAGGCTCAACACCCCAAGGACATCTTGGACTCCATCCTCACCTCCCCATATCCAATCAACTATCAAGTCCTAGAGAGTCTGTCTCCATCTCACTTCTTACTCAGACTGATCAAAATAGGCTTTTATCTAATCTCCCTGCCTCTAGTTGCTCCTCCTTTCCAATCCAACTTTCAACCAACCACCCAAATATGAGTCTGATACTGTGAACCTTCTACTCAAAACTCTCACTGGCTCTATTGCTGGCTGAATAAAACATAAATTCCTTAGCCTGGTATTCAAGGACCTCTAAAATAAAGTTTAATCATCATATACCTTCATGTACTTTATATTCCAGCCAAACTGGATTGTTACACAGATTTATATTCATTTCCACCATTGCTCCATATTAAAGAAGGGCCCAGGTTCCTGAAAAGGTCTCTATTTTTATCACCACCTCAGAGTCTTTATTTTCATTTAAGTCCTACCTTTTCCATAAAGTCTTCCTCATCCTCTACGATAAATAATCTTCCTCAGCCCCCATTTCCAAATCTCTCATACCACTCTCTGGATCTCTCTTATGCACATCTTATCTTATAATTTGTATTAAATTTACTTATGTGTTTTTCTAACCCCTCCCCGCCATTAGGTTGCAAGGTACTATAGGACAGGATCATTGAATTAGAGTTGAAATGGCTTGTAGAGAACATCTAATCTAGCCCCCTCGTCTTACAGATCATGAAAGTGAAGCAGGATAGGGACCCAAGTCTTTCTATCTCCAAGTTTAGTACCTATGTCATACTGTATCTCTAAAGAATCTCATTTTGTTTTTTGTCTAATACCCAGAGTATGCTTTGAAATAGTGGTTACTCAATGTTTATTGAATTATATCCTTTAAATATTTAAAGAAAGCTATCATTTCTTCTCTAATTCTTTTCTTCTTGAAGCTAAATATCACCAGTTCCTCCAAATAATCATCAATTTTGAGTTCATCATCAACATAAAAGTATAGTAGTTCAGTTTAGAATTTAGAGGTCATCTAGTTCATTTTTCTTATTTTAGTGATGAAAAAACTGCTACCCATAGAGGTTTAGTGACTTGTCCAAAGTTACATGATAAATAATAGAACTAGAATTCAAACTCAAGTCAATTTATTCCAAACTCTGTACTTTTTGAGCTGGACTACTCTGCCTCCAGGAAATGTATTATCCGAAAAGAAGGTGGCCACATAGTGAGAGCAATTGAAATTGGATGGATGACCCGAGTGCTGTACTGGGAACCACCGAACGTCACAAATACAGTGAGTAGATCCTCTGTGGAGTATTTATAGGTGTACATGCATGAGAGTAGCTCAGAATGAGAAGAAATGTGTGGGTCACAATCACAATTGTTGGATTTCTATGCTTTCTGATGCTGATGGTACTAATGATATTCCACAAGACTGGGAAACAATTTAAATAGAAAGTCTGTAATGAGCTAGCCTTGTATTACTTCAAGAATGATTCTCATGTTTGTGAAATGTGCTCCGGGAAGCCATATCAAGGTTAACTTCTTCCAGGAAGCCATCCGAGGTTGACAAATTAAGCAGAAAAGGGAGGAGTTCATTATGGCATAAAGCCCAATAGATCCAACTTCACTCTCTAAAATATCATTACCAGTAACTGAACTGGTCTATGATAGGCTTTCTTACCTTTGAACATATGAATTACCTAGGAGATATGGAAGAGAATAGGTTTTTTAAAGTGAGATATACATGGATTCTTTGCTAAACATCTTAGATTATGCAGGGTGATAGCTTCTTAGCCTTGGGTAGAATGATGAGCCATGATCTAAATTTACAAACCTGAATGGGTTATACTGGATGACTATGTGACTAGGAAACCACTGATTGAGGAACACCTAAAATGGGTGTTATAGGGTGTGGTATTGGTTAGGGCTTTGAGTTATGTTACTATATGAAGTGCTTTGTTTCAAGTGAAATCAAACAGTAATATGATTTAAAAAAATATTCCTGGCTTCAGATCCCACCTCTGACACTACCTTTGTGACCATGGGCAATTCACTTTATTTTCCTGGCTCTCAATTTTCTGATTTGTTAAATAAGAGTTGCATTAGATGACCAATAAGGTCCCTTATACTTCTAAATCTATTATCCTGTGATCCTCCAATATTCTGACAAAAAGGTGATAGACTTGAAGTGCAGAATGAGGCACTTTTTAAATATGGCTATGTGAGGATTTGATTGCTTGACTCCATTTGTTACAGGAGAAGTTTTGTTTTTGTTTCTAAGTGTTATGTGTAAGGGTTGGGAAGGAAAGGAGAGAAAATGAAAGTGACAAAAGGAAGGAAGGAAGGAAGGTAGGAAGGCAGTCAGGCAAGCAGGAAGGAAGGAAGGAAGGGCCACTGATGGATTTTTTTAATCTTTTGGGGGGGGGCAGGGCAATGAGGGTTAAGTGACTTGCCCAGGGTCACACAGCTAGTTAAGTGTCAAGTGTCTGAGGCTGGATTTGAATTCAGGTACTCCTGAGTCCAAGGCCTGTGCTTTATCCACTGTGCTACCTAGCTGCCCCCGATGCATTTTTTAATACATAAAAGAGAATAGAAAAAAGTTCTAAAGGAGAAACAAACAAGCAGGACAATTTTTAAACTAATATGTTGAATTTACTTTCAAAAATCATGCTGTGTATAATAGAAATTCATGGTTCCATATGCAATGTTCTGTTTTTCTCTGTGGAAATGCTCATATTTGTTGGTTTTTATGAAATTCAAAATACCAAACAAAATTATTTTTTAAAATATTCATTGTGTGGTAAAAAACAGAAGTTTTAACTGAAATTTAAGAGTTGAACGCATACTACTGAAACAGTTTTTGAAGGACCGCCCTTTTGGGGAGGAGATTGTGACGAACAGCCATGCGCCTGCTGCTGCCAGGGAGTGCGTGGCCAAGCACGTCGGGATGCCAGTTTAAAACTGAGTAGTAGAACGGAAGTTCTGGCTGGGCTTGCACATTCTGGCTTGAGTTTAGCGGTGATGGCGCGTTCTGGTGATTGGCTCTGGTTCTCTGGGATTCGGTGAGTTTTATAAAAGAATATAGACTAAGCTTAGATCTAAGACTATTCATTTGTATTTCTACTTTCCTATTTTCCTAATCAGTATCACCTGTTTGTTGCCCAAACAATAAAAGCTAATCCCTCTCTGATTAAAGCTCAGAGGCTTCTTTTCTTACTGGTCTGGGAAATATATAAAGGAAAAAGTTAAAGGGGAAGTTTAATGATCTTATATCCAATTTTAAATCTCACAGTTGTATTAAAGCTAATTGGGATATGTATTGATTCTTTCAAGCCACTAAGGTATCATTCAATGTAAGAGAATATCTTAAATGTATATTTGGGGGTGGGGGATTACTATACTCTCTTTACATACCTAAAATGCAAAGAGAAAATATTGCTTATTCACCTGACTTAATCAGGTTTATGGTGATTTGATCTAGTCTTATAAAAGATTACTAGCCACCCTGAACAGACAGAGATACTGAAGCACTCTGATTAGCTTAAAAATACCAATTTACTAGTAAATACATCAAGTACTTTCAATATGTTCCATCTTTGTTATCACTAATGAAAGGGAGACACTCAATGAGAAAACTATCAACCAAAGTATATTGACAACTTTTTCAGTTTATGATTTTAGAGAAGTGTTTGGAGGACTTTATCAATGTTTACAGAGCTTGTGGATGTCAGAGGGGGAACTCGAACTTAGATCATCCTGACTCCAAGAACATCCTTATACCCATTACACCATGAATGAAACATCAATTTCCGTGTACAAATCCCTGTACCAACCAGAAAAGACAATCCTTGCTCTCAAAGAGTCACATTCTAATGAAAGAGATAGCACATAAGAAAGGTTGCAGCTGCAGGTCAGATGGAAAAGTCCCATGGTTCTTATGGTTTAGAAGCAAAGCAAATGTAATGCCTTTACTTTAGGGTCATGATTTAATGTCACTATTCCTAGAACTGTTGGATTCAAGGTCCTTGGCTGTTTCCAATAGGGTCTGAAGGAAGATGGTGGTCACGGTTGGCTGACCTTTGTATATGCTACCTCCTGTCTCTCCCTCAAGGTGCCTTACTACTTCAGCTAGGCAGACTAGCCTGTCTTATAGGGGGCAGTTGCCTAGCATTTGGTATAGATGGGTGGTCCCTTCTCCACAGGAGCTGATTCCCTAGATGATAGCCCTGAGGGCTGACTGGATTGAAAGCAGAGCTGGTGGTCCTGAAAATGCTGCCACTATCAGGGCTCCTGTGTTTATGTATCTATAGGTGGAAATTGGTCAGCAGTTGTTGCTTGATGAAGGAGGGCACCTTCTCTACAATTATTTGACCTCTCACTGATGACTTCAGGGTAGGCTAGAAGCAGGTCCAGTGGCCTGGGGGACATTGTTATTCCCAAGGCTCTTGGGTTCAGAGTATCAGAGTGCCACCATCAGGAATGTGATTGATTTCGAATACATGTCTAAATTTCAATTTTATTATAGTTATTCTGTTTTCTTTCATATTTAATCAACTATCCCCCTCCCTTAATACTGATGCCTTGTCTGAAATTATGTTCAGTTTATACTTTATATAGCTTTCATATTTGTTTCCCCCATTAGATTAAGAACTCATGTAGGATTTTTTGCCTTTTTTTAATCCCCAGTATATAGCACAGTTCTTTGCACAAAGGAAGTGATTAACAAATACTTATTGATTTGACTGATAAATGCTTGTTAACCTTCATTGGTGTGAGTTCAGTCATTGGGGAACACATATGCGTGGCAACTGGATCCAAAGCATTTCCTTTTATTTATTGATTGATTTACTTCTGAGACTAGACTCTGTTTGAATCCTCAACTTTTGGCCCCCAAGAAATGATTTCTCTTCTCCCCTTTGTGGTCCTGCCTAATTCTACCATAGATACTCCTTGTTGTTGTTTGTCCTTCCTTCTTGAAGAGGACCATGATATCAAGGTGATATCATGACTTTCACTGAATTGGATTTAAGTGAGGGAGGGCTGTGCAAGGTCACCAACCTCACTCTCTCCTCCAGAGCCATCTGGGTCCAGTGGCAAGATATATAACAGGACGACTGGAGATGGCCCCGGGTGTTTAAGGCAATTGGTGTTAAGTGACTTGACCAGGATCACACAGCTAATAAGTGTCTGAGATGAGATTTTAATTCAGGTCCTCCTGACTCCAGGGCCAGTGTTTTTAATCCACTGTGCCACTTAGCTGCCCCTATTAGACCCTTTAAGGATTCATCCAACACAGTGGAGACGTATTAACAATAGCATACTAATATAGTAAAATTTTGTTATTTGCCTAAATCGAGAAAGAATGTTATTAATCCATCCATCTTCCCCAATATCTCTACGCAAAGACTTCTGGACTTCTTTCTTGTCTTATGACTTTAATTTCTTCTCCCAAACTCCTATATCCTTGTCTATTGCACAGATCCCAAACTTCTTCCTTTCATATAAACCTCAAATTTCCTTCACCTCCCAAAACTACAGACTCTCATTTTTACTCACAATATTAAAATTTCTCCCAAGCAGAGGCCAAAACCTTTTCTAGCTGCATTAATGCTGCTTCCTCTTAAAATTCTCAAGGCCTCTTCATTTCACATTTCCTCTCAGAAAACAAAACCAAAACAAAAAAAATCATCTCTCCATTCTAATTACTCATATAATCCTGGCACAGCTTCTCCTGAAGCTGCACCTTATGCATGTTTATTTACATGGGTGATACATTCTGAGATCATCCTAGACTCCAAAACTCTGAACTGAACACAACCAGAATCCTTAAAGCTACTGGCTAAGGTACATCAGTGGAATTCTCTCTTTGCCTTAGAACTAACATCTATTCAGTGGCAGAACACACTTGTAGGTGAAGGAAGCAATACAAATATAACAGTGAGTGGAGGAAGTAAATATGGGATTACTCTAGATGTCCACTAGCTAACCCCATTACATAACTGCCTGCTCTCGTTATTACATTTGATTGAATGTGTACTCCAGGAAGCTTGCCAGAATACCCCAAACCACAAAATATGTAGCTGACCCTAATAACCACAACAGCTGCAACCAGTCAGTTAGTCTTGTCTCAGAAATACATAATGTAAACCTATAAAAGCCTTCTGCAGCAAACCCCCAGTATCTTCCTTCCTCTCCACAACACCTCTCATATCTGCCCCCATCTCTTCATACACACAACTACCACCTTTGTACATGAATCTAGACTTAACATTTATGTCCTAGACTGTTACAATAGCCTCAAAACTATTCTCTCTGCTTCAGTGTCTCCCCAATACAATATAACCTTCATTTGGATACTAAAGTCATTGTCCTACAGTACAGGTCTGATTGTGTCACTCCCCCATTCAATAAATTTCAGTGGCTCCCTATTGCCTCTACTATCAGATATAAATTCTTCTGGCTAAATTATTTAAAGCTCTTTACAATCTGATCCCAACCAACTTTCTTAGATTATTTCACATGATTTCTTTTCACATGTGCTAGGATTTAACCGCACTATCTTATTTTTCTTCATACATAACATTTTGCCTCCCATGTCCATCCCTGTCCCCGATGCCTGGAACGCACTCTCTCCTTTCCATCTCTTAGAATCCTTACAGGTCTTCAAGGATCAGCTCAAGTTCCACCTTCTACATGAAGCTTTTCTCCCTGCTCTCCTTCCTGCTGCATGGAATATTTATCTATATGTATAGGTAAATATTTATCTCCAGGCTTGAGAATAAACATCATAAGGAAAAGAACTCAGTGTTTTCCATTGTTTCCCCTGCACTAAGCACAGTGACAAGGGCCATGATCAAAACTTAATAAATGCTTACTGATTGAATGATTGAGTTGAATTGACAAGATCTTACCTCATGCAAACAACTCTTTGGAGTCAAACTTTCATTGTATCTCTACAGAACTGAGAGAAACACATGAGAAGTTGCATGTCAGCCAGCCACTGAGGCCATGAACTTCTCGATACCACAAATGTACTTGCTTTAATTTTGTCCTTCCTTAAACAAAAGTTAGCATTAGAAAGCAAAAAACTTCATTCCTGCCTCTTTTTTTTTTTCAGTACTCCAAAAACAAACTGAGACAAAACAAAACAATCCAGCACACAGGAAATTTACCCACAAATGGAGAGGATTTTGCAGACACTGTTTCAGTTTCCTGTATGCCCTAATTTCACTGAAAAAAAATCATTTCTTCATAAATCCTACACGTTGTTCACAAATCCCCAAAGCTTCAAGTCCGCTCAGACACTTGGGTTAATAAAAGCATGGGAAAAATAAAGAAGTATTAAATACATTTATTAGAATACAACATCCCAGTCACTTTTGTGCTCTGATTGGAAGTTAAGCTTCAGAGAGGAACATACCCAGTGAGTCCTGGTGGTGGCTGACCTGTTTAGCCGAGATGCTGCTCCCAGTGAGAGAATGATTGAGAAATCAAGAAAAGAGAAAGAACACTGAAATTTCTCAATGCTGGGGGAGTTGGCTGATCATGAAAGTACCCTGTATGTGTGCTTCTCTATTAGTGAATTATGCATGTGCCAATATTTCTTACTGATAGTGTATGTGTCGAGGGGAGAATGTATTCAAGTTTATGGGAGGAATACTTTGTTACTATTATTCCTGATATTAGTTGCAGGAAATGCCTTTGAGTTCATTAAGATAAACTCACTGATGGGGGCTCATGGATTGCAGTTTTAAGCTTTCACATACACTGAAAACCTTGAATCTCAAGTAGTTGTTTACCAAGGGACACATATGAATGTGAGTTGGGGGATAGCCCAGACATGGCACTATATAGTCATTTCCCAGCATATCTCACCTCAAAACCACCACTAGCAAGTCTTTCCATATAACCAAAAAAAAAAAAATTAAGCAAAACTAACTTGCTTAAACAATAATTGTATCTGTCAGCATCTTCAGCATTGCAAACCCTCTCCTCCTTTTCCCCTGCATCCCACCCCCAAAGATTTCCAAGGTTGTTACAGTTGTGTAGAATTGGGATTCATTTCAGAATTCTTTCCATACACAGTATTGCAGTAACTGTCTATATAGTTTTCTTGTTTGTGTTTACTTATTCTATTCATATAAGTATATACATATTTCTCTGAATTCATTATATTCATCATTTTTTGCTGCAGAATAATATCCCACTGTATTCATATACCACAATTTGTTAAGCTATTCCCCGAGTGAACACCTACTTTATTTCCAAATGTTTGGTTTTTGCAAACTCCCAAAATTCTTGCTATGAGTATTTTTCATATATAGGACCTTTTTTTTCTGTTTCCCCCCCTTGAGATAAAGAATCAGAAGTGAGGTCAAAAACTTTGAATACTTTACTGATTTTTCTGACTTGCTGGCTTTTTCTTACATAATACCAAGTTGTTTTCAAATTCCAAATTGACCAATTTCCAGCTGTAACAATTGTGTATTAATGCCCATATTTTCCCACAAGATCACCAACATTGATTATTGGCATCTTTCTTCACCTTGGAAGTTGTTTTAATTAACATTTTTCTTCTTATTAGTGATTTGAAGCAACTTTTCATTTAATTGTACTAATTCACCATTCTTCTTTTGAAAATGTTTATTCATGGCCTTTGGTCATTTATATGTTGGGAAATGGCTCTTGGTTTGGTTAGCTATATTTCTATTAATTATATATTTTAAATATCAAATTTCTTCACTGGTATTTTATGCAAATATTGTTTACAATTAATAATTTCCCATCTTACCCTAGCTGCATTGATTTTATTATTATAGAAGCTTAATATTACTCAATGGGGGGTGAGGTGTAGGGAAAAGTACGAACCATAACTGCATTTCCAAGGGCATTTCTTATAAACACAGGCTATATTTTATAAATCTGCCCCATCAAAATGAGCCCTGTCTTGAGTGTGCCTTGGTAAGTTGACTCCTAAATAATTTATGCAATTTGTAATTACTCTGAATAGGATTTTTCTTTCTGTTGATAAATCTCCATTTCCTCTTTTTTGTATGCTTATTGCAATGTAGGAATGCTGATGATTCTGGGAATTAATGTTATTTCTGGCTAGTTTCCTAAAGCTATTAATCATCTTTGCTGAGTCCCTGGAGTTATTTAAGTAAGCCACAATATCATCAGCCAATAGGGATATTTTTCTTTTCTTTGTCTATATTTATGACTTCAATTTTTTTAGCCTTCTCTAATTGCCATCACTAACATTTCTAGAACTCCTTTCAAATAATAGCAGGGAGAGAGGGCATCCTTCCTTTACCCCCGTGTTTATTAGAAAAGGTACCGGCATTTTTCCATTATAGATAATGTTGCATTTGGTACTGAATAATACATATACTTTACCATACTAAAAAGAATCCTTTCATAACCATGATTTTTAGTTTAGTTTAAGTATAAATGAGTGGTATAACTTCTAAATAATCAAAGACCTAAACAAATAATCTCCACATACCTTCATCAAGGGGATTAGATTGCCTACATTGAGACTCTACATATGTAAATTACATATGTAAATGTAAGATAATTTGAGAGAACACAAACAATTAAGAATTGGAGAATCTAGGAAAATGCATTCCCCTGTGGGTGTTACCTAAATTGAACCTTGGAAAAAAAAAATTAAGGCTTCTAACCTATTCCAGTCATATGCCAGGACAATAAAAGCTATTTGGCTCATTGAAGAAAATGTGATCTTCTGTAGAGACAATTATGCATTTTACCAGTTTTACAATCAAGTCTCTTTCATTCCAGCCAGTAATCAACACAACACCTTAATTTCCTTCATGGCCTAGAGGAGGAAAAAACAAACCCTCCCTTCCCTAAATTCCAGTAGAATAAGACAGGGTTTCTACAGTAAATTCAAGGAATACTTCATTCCATCCAGTTATTCCTGCTTTATTCATGACTTATGGGCCAAAGGACAGAATTCTATCCAATAACAAGGAAGAAGTAATTGCTGGGGAAGAAATGATGGGAAACTTACCATCTTAGAGGTAGTGATAGAGAAGAATTATGGTCAGACTCTATCACGCATCCTAGATTTTATAAAAATGAGTTCCAAGGGGTCAGGTGAACGATAGATAGGTAAGATTCCACGGACTACAAAATGCTTCAAAGGATGGAAGATTCTCAAATGAAATTTGGAAGTTGCAAAGGGAAAAAAAAAATTTTCATTAAGGAGGAACAGAGACTTATCTGAAGAGACTGGTATGGATACATGGGAAACTCCCTAACAAGTATTAAAATATACTTGTTATATATAAAAGAAATATATAGAACATGGAAGCAAGGCCAGGCAACGTAAGATTCTATATGAGTGTCACAATCCTGTAAAAAATAACCAAAATACTGAAGTTCAGAATTGACTGAGGCTGGCAAGGAACACTAAAGACCACAAAAATGCCATGTTTTGCTTTGTGTTTTAGCTATATTGAGAGAAAATGGAAGATCAAAGAGAAAGAACCTTTCCTTCCTACAATAACTGACAACATAGAGGAAGTGGAACTGCTCTGCCTCCCCTTTTGTTTCTGTTTTCTGTGCCAAGGGGGATGAACTTTACACTCGAAATGACAAAAGAAAAAGTACTAATAAAGAGTTTATGCCCCAGATTAATAAAGAGACAGTGAGAGAATAACTAGCTGCCCTTAATGAAATTAAATTGTCTGGCCCAGATGAACTACATGGTTGAGTCCTAAGAAACTATGTAGACATGATTCCTGAGCCATTTTTCAAGATATTTCAAAGATCATGAAAAGCAGAAGAGGGACCCCAAGACAGGAGCACAAATGTCCCAATATTCAAAAGAGGGAAGATTACAAAATTGGTAAATTATAAGCCAGGGGGCTTAACTTTAATTTCTGGGAGACTCCAAGAAAAAACAATTGAAAAGATGGTTGTCAAATGTTTTTAGTCCTTCATTTTCAGAGGACTAATGACATCAAGATGATGTCTCGACTCTTATAAACTGGATATAGGTGAGGTGGAATTGCACAAAGTCATCAGCTTCACTCTCTCTTCCAGTCATCAAAGTCCAGTGGCAAGACAAAAGTCAAGGTGATTGGTAAGAGCCCACAATGCAGTGAATGGCCTCGGCATCTTTGATGTCTGACCAGGCTCTAAGTACTCCATAGAACACGTTTCAGCTGCTTTCATGGGCCTTTGGAACAAATTGTTCTCATCCACCCATTCCCCACAGGGAAGTCTTCACATGCTTGGGGTAATCACCCTCCTGGCTCACTGATGGGTTTGAGGTCTGTCAATTACCTTCAACCTGGTTTAACCTGTCTGCTGAGATGGTTTTATGGGGGGTGTGGCTGCTGCACATGCTATAGCTTTTTGGAGTCACAGGTGAGAGTCGGGTGCCAAGTAGACAGGAAAGCTAGATGAGCAGCCCTGAAAAGGGCTTGGTAAGCCCTCACACCAGAGGTATTAGTCCTTCCTGAACACTCAGAGGGAAGCAGTGACTACAAATCATTACAATGAGTTCATCAAGAATAGGTCATGCCAAATTAAGCTCATTTCAATTTCTGACAGGACTGATAAACTAACAGAGGATGGGAATGTTGGGGATGTAGTTTACCTAGATTTTAGCAAATCTTTTGATAAAGGATGTCATGTTGTTCTTGTGGAGAAGCTGGAAAGGTAGATATTAGATGAATATAGAGTCAAATGGGTTCGGAATTTTTTGGATGGCCATATTCAAAGAGTGCTTATTAATGATTCAATGTCAATGTGGGAGGAGATGTCCAGTGGAGAGCATCAGATATCTGTGCTTTGCTCAGTATGGCTGAACATTTTTTTTTTCCCGCAGGGCAATGGGGGTTAAGTGACTTGCCCAGGGTCACACAGCTAGTAAATGTCAAGGGTCTGAGGCTGGATTTGAACTCAGGTACTCCTGAATCCAGGGCTGGTGCTTTATCCACTGCACCACCTAGTGGCTATTGCTTAACATTTTTATCAATGACTTGGATAAAGTTAGCGTGCTCATCAGATTTGCAGATGATAAAAAGTGGGGCAGGATAGCTACTAGCTACCTGTAGTAGATAAGAGGATAAAAAAAGATTTGACAGGCTGATGCGGGGCAGCAAACTATGACAGAGGGCCAAATTGGCCATCTGCCTGCCTCTGTACAGCCCAGAGATAAGAATTTATATATATATATATATATATATATATATATATATATATATATATATATATATATATATTTTTTTTTTTTAAATAAAGTTGTATTTTTTAAAATGTAAAGACCACTCTTAGCTCATTGGCTTTATAGGTAGTAAGGTGGATTTGACCTTTGGGCTATGATCCCTTGAATTAGATGGCTACTCTGGGGTCTTCCAACTATCCAATTCTGTGATTCTGTGAGTTAGGCTGAATAAAATAAACATGTTCCATATAAAGTAATTATAAAGAAAAAATAATTATAAATATCATTAAAAATATTAAAGGAACTCAAGCTTAACATATTAATATCTATTATTTCAATCAAGACAGTTAAAATTATCCCCTTTCTCTTTGAAAGAAATCTTTCCAATGATAATTTGAAAATGAGGATAAAGTCAAAGGTCCCAAATCTAGGCCTAATTAAGCTTCTTTCTCCATTTCCCTACTCTTTTCTTTTTTTAAATCTCATGACCCAGATATATAATTTGGTGACTAGCAGAACTAGACCAAGATGGATCAGGTTTCTGGCCTGATATGAAAAGATTTCTTCATGTGAGTTGAGTTGTATGAGCTGCTATATTTCTCAATAAGAGGTTGTTGTTTTTCCCTTCTCAGTTTAAATTCCAGAATTCTTGCTATCCATTTCTTGAATTTTCCTGAAGACAGATGGATGATTTCAGGAACCAAAATTCCTCTGGTCACTACAGCAACCAGTAAAAAACAGGAAAATATCTTAATTATTGGGGGCCAAGGACCGGTCCAGAGTACTGAAATAGAGGAACCAGACCTTTCATCAATTTATTTACCTATGTACAAAAAACAAGATAGAGGTTTGTTCTATTTGAAGAACTGTATTAGCCCCCAATTCTAGATGTTATTGAGAAAAGGACACTAGAACCTGAATTATGTTCCTATTAGGTTCTAGATTAGGTGGAAGGCTATATACTATCTTGAGGTCACATGCAACAAAATTTGGAGTTAAAGGAGATGAAGTGATTGTTTTTTTTGTTTTGTTTTTTTCTGCTAAGTTGGGCTTCTTGGTGGTTTCCTGGCGTGCTCTGGTAGAGTGATTTATCTTTATGAAATCATTTTAAGTTTCCCTTTCGCCTAAATAAAAATCTCTTTTACTTTCCTTCTTTCCACACCCCACCCACTTCATTTTTAAACTCTAAATTTGCCTCTGCCTCCCACAGAAATACAGTTAACCTAGATGACTTTATCAGCCTCTCCTCATGCCTCTGTATTACAGGATGATTGATAATGGCTGATTGGTCAGAGAACAGGTTATAACCTCACTAAATACCCTTCTCTCAATCACATTTCAGGCCAACTACATGTGTCTGGAAGGACAGAGAAGAGCACCTTTAAAAGTATGAATCCAGGTTATTTCATTACCTATAAATTATTTGTGGTTCCCTATACCCATCTCTCACTCATTTGAGTCAATCATTTGATCTTAACTGAATTTTCACTTTTTCCTTGTCTTAAAGCCAACTTTTTATTTATGCTAATGCTCCTTAAACACCCTCCTCCCAACCACTGCTACCTCAGATCCCACAACTCTACAGGGGTCATCTCAGAAAAAGCCTTTGTGTTGGAGCAGCTAGATGGTGCAGTGGATAAAGCACTGGCTCTGGAGTCAGGAGGACCTGAGTTCAAATCTGGCCTCGGACACTTGACACTTACTAGCTGTGTGACCCTGGGCAAGTCACTAAACCCTCATTGAACTGCAAAAAAAAGAAAAAGAAAAAAAGAAAAATCCTTTGTGGTTAACATATTTAGAATTAGATTATTTAAGGCAAGGATTATCATCCCCTATTATTTGTATATCTTCAGTATTGCAGCAACTCACAGACTCCTAAAACAGGATCCAGGAGACCTTACACTAGGAATTCTTCAAAATTATTTTTGGTGTCGTAGGCCCTTTGGCAGTCTGGTTGCAGTCTGCGGGCCTCTTCTCAGGACGATGTTTGTGTGTGTGTGGGGGGGGGGGGGTTGTAAGGCAATTGGGGTTAAGTGACTTGCTCAGGGTCACACAGCTAGTAAGTATGTAAAGTGTCTGAGGCCAGATTTGAACTCAGGTGCTCCTGAATCCAGGGCCGGTGCTCTATCCACCGCACCACCTAGCTGCCCCAGGATGATGTTTTAAAACAATTATAGGGAAAAGTACATTTCAATTAGAGGTTAATGAAAATAATGAGTTCATTTTTTTCCCATCCAAATTCATGGACCCTCCCAAAATCTACCTGCAAAGCCCTTTGGGGTTCTCTGGACCCCACAATAAGAACCTTTGTTTTAAATACAGTAGCAGAGAATAGAGCTTTGTGTTTGGCTCCCTTATATCCAAAAGTTTCTAGCAAGTTCCTCAATCTTTATTGTAAATTGAAAATTGTACATTTAAGTTTTACCTGTGGCCCATAGCTCTTATCACAGCATCCCCTAAATGTCCCTCAGATTTCATTTGGCTACAGTCTCCACTGTTGCTGTGTTCATAACAGACAGTCAGTACCTTATACTGTAGACTGAATAAGGGACTTTAGGCTTCATCTAATCATCTCCTGCTACCTGCACTTCAGTTCAAATGTTGGAATGAAAGGTTAACTGTAACCCCTCTTCCAAAGGCCCCAGACTGGAATGAGACAAGCCCTCATAGCCAGAATACCAAGAACTAATTATCTGAGCCAGAGTCTGAAGAAATGTTGCTTCAAGCAGCATTGCCCATTATTTCTCTTGGTTTTTTTTTTCTCTCTCCATCTCTGGCATCAGACTGTGGTAATGTAAGAGTATGAAAGCACTGGCAAGAATAAAAGGGCATTTTGCATTATGCAAGGTCTTCATCTCCCAAGATTTTCTGCTAATCCCCAAGCCAGGTTTCATACCTTAGAACATGTAAAGTCTTGTAGGATTCCTGGTCTATTCATTTATAGGCAGCATCCCCTAAACACCCTTGGATGAGCTGCTTAGAGAAGAGTTCAGTAAGGGACTCCAGGAGATTATGTAACCCACTTCCCCTCTTCACAGAAGAAGCTGAACCACAACTGCACCATGAGATGACATGATGGAACAATTGGAAAGCTTGAAATTGATCTTCCTTTCCTCTTCCGTCCATATCAGCCAGTGGGAGATTCATATATACAAAGATAATGGGTGGGGCAGCTAGATGGCGCAGTGGATAGAACACCGGCCCTGGAGTCAGGAGTACCTGAGTTCAAATCTGGCCTCAGACACTTAACACTAGCTGTGTGACCCTGGGCAAGTCACTTAACCCCAATTGCCTCACTAAAAAAAAAAACAAAAAAAAAAGATAATGAGTGAGAAGAGCTCATTATCTGAGGCCATGTAGTTAAAGGCTAAGGTGTACATCTAAAGTTAGTCAAATTCCTCTGATTGCAGGGACCTTTAGAGGCTATTTGGTCCACTCAGACAGGATGACATCTAGGTGCTCTGTGTAGATTATAGGAGATTGCTCTTCAAACTGAGAAGGATCTTTGAAGGTCCTCCCACTCATCCTTTTTGCCTCCAGATAGTCCTGCATTTGAGGCTGTTGGAAGATAGCAGGGCACTGTGCTTCTCGAGAAAGTGTCTTCAAGCCCACATCTCCTCCCCTAGACCTTCCTTATCCTTATTGACTGACATCTAAGAGCTGGCTGCCTCATCTTTCCTCTGTGGAGATGAAAATATTCAGTAGGCATGTCAGATAAAGAAAAGCAGCCCATTCACTCACAGAGGAGGGGAGAGGTGCAACCAAAACAAGGAGGTTTTTTTTTTTTTTTTTTCCCCAGGCTTCTGCTTTGCCCTTGACTTACTATGGGACCTTATGATGACTTTGGCAGTTCCTTTACAAGTCTTTTATCACACCTATAAACTCTACAGAGTCACAGTGCTGGTGTGATTCTAAACAGCTGTACTGAGTTTTTCCTGTTCTAAGTGACCTTTACTTGGTTGCTGGGATGAGAGTAGGGATAACAAGACAAAACCTTCCTTTATCCCTACATCAGGCCCTTGTGCTTCTTGCAAGACGTGTTCAATGGAATATGTGGAGGTACACAGCAGGAGATTTTAAGAGGAGCTATTACATTAATTAGGACTATCACTAAAGCATGTATTTTTGTACTTCAAAAAATCAAGTCCCCTCACTATAAGGGCTTATCGAAACTCAAAGTCTAGCCCATATATCAAGGAATTGGGTTGAACAGAATGGTAGATTTGGTTCTGAAAGAGGCCTGGCTGTGTAAATGCTTAAAAAACGCTAAGTGACTTGGTGACTTGACTTCATATCTCTTTCCATGATGCCAAACTGGAATAATAATTAAGTAACAAAACATAATATTTTAATAGGCAGGACTCATCAATGGATAAGTTGGCAGCTAGTTGGTATAGTGGATAGAGCACCAGTCTTGGAATCAGAAAGCTTCATCTTCATGAGTTCAATTTACTTACTAGATATGTGAATCTGGTTGAATCACTTAACCCTGTTTGCCTCAGCTCCTCCTCTGTAAAATGAGCTGGAGAAGGAAATGGCTAACCACTCTAGTATCTTTACCAAGAAAACCCCAAATGGGGTCATGAAGAGTCAGACATGGCAGAAATAGCTGAAGAGCATCAAGGGGTAAGAAATTGGTTCTTTATGCGAATTGGTAATTTTCTGTCTATTAAATGGCTTTTTGCAAATATCTGAAGTTGTACAGAAGATTTCGTCAAACTGGAATGTCAATGATATGATAAAAACAAACTTCTAACAAAGAACAAACTTACCCTTCTTAAAATGATTATTTTACACTGAACATACATTCTGGGAATCAGATAATTATGTCAGGATTTCCTCAATCACTTACTTTTTATTTAACTAATTTGTATCTATGTATGGGCCAGGTACTGAGTCAGATGACCTGGATTTAAATTTCATCTCAATTAGTTATTATTTTTATTAGAGATGTGACTTAACCTCTCTAGAACTACATTTCTTCATCTGTAAAGCGCAACAAAAAGATGATCATGAAAGTCTCTTTCAGCTCCAAATCTATTATCTTATTCTGTTTCTGTAGGGATGCCAAGACAGGGACCATTCCCAGATAGTTTTGTTGACAGAGTGGGTTAGATTAGTTGGAATAGGGACATGTGTCAGACATAGTACTGGGAGCACAGGAACTTGAAAGTTAATGAAAGAGGCTCAGAGATGTGGCAGTAAAGAGGAGAGTAGCTCCCTCTTCTTTAGCCTGCAGTACTACTAGGGAGCTGCCTTACTCCAGTGGCTTTCAGAGGGTCTCAGGTATAAGGTGAAATCCCGACCCAACCTTGAAGAGACAGGTGGCCTGGAATGGTTTATGACCAGAATATGTGGACCAGAGGAAAAGAAAGCAACTTGTATTGGTGAATTTCCTCTGTCCTAACCAGCAAGATCCAAAGGGAATTTCAAGTTGCAACAATCTATGAGCTAACTGGTATGAGTGGCTGTCATGCTCCCTTTTCCTCACCACACTTTCTGCATAGGTGATGATGGGAATTTGTGAAGTAAATAAACTTCCAGGTTATATCTTCCTCCTAGATTCTAGAGAAACTGAAGAGAATAAAACAAACTAGCCCGAGGAGCAGGATTTGTCTTCTGGTTAGAACTGGATAGAGTGTGAAATGCCCATTTTTACAACACAAGTGGCTAATGATTTCCTAATTTTAACATGCCTTTACTAAGCCAATTAAGCTACTAATCCAATTAAACTCTTGTCTAACCAAGACCTTGAGGTGAGTTATTGAAACAATACCTGAATCTGGAAGAGATAAAGAGGAACTACTAACTAGAGTCAGAGCCATGGGTGACACAGGAAAATTAACAGATAATCCTGGGCACACAATCTGGGGTGTAACAGTAAAAGGCCAAGTACTGGGTGATTGACAGTCACCTGGCCCCTAATCCTGACTACTGGCAAGGTCAATCATGAGTGTCCTGTTTTGCTTCTTCATGTGGTATCTCCCTGTTTGTTAATTTAGCTTATATCCTTTGAGCTTTTATCTAGCCTTTACCCTCCCTTCTTCTACCTCCCCACCTAAAAGGTCTCTCCCTAATTCTGTTTTGTCCCCTACCACTTTTTTTCTAGAACTGGAATAGCAGCAGATGAGGTCAAGATTCCCTAAACTTCACAGATATATAGTGGGAAGTACAGCCTCTGACACCCCCTTCCAAGGGAGTGACCAAAATATGTATTGGTGACAGGGGACACAGTAGCAAACTTGGAATAACAATGACATAGTCAACATTTAATAATAATAATAATAATAATAGCAGCTAGCATTTATGTAAGGCCTACTTTGAGCTAGGCACTGTACCAAGTGCCTTATAAATCATAACCATCTTGAGTGGTAAGTGCTATTATCCCCATTTTATAAATGAGGAAACCAAGCCAAATGGAAGTTTAGTAATTTGCCCAAGGTCATACAGCTAGCAAGTGTCTGAAATCATATTTGAACTCAGGTCTTCCTGACTCCAGGGCAAGTGCTCTATCCACTGAGCCACCTAGCCATTTATACATAGTATGTTAAGGGTTTGGTTTTTTTTAAGTAACAAACATTTTTATTTATAGTTTTGGGTTCCAATTTTTATCACTCATTCCCTCCCTCCCCTCCCCCTTCCCTGAGGTGGTAAGCAATCAGATATAGGTTATGCTTGTACTATTATATAAAACATGACCATATTCACTTTAAGGTTTAAAGCACATTTTGCACTTATTATCTAACTTGATCTTCACAGCAATCTTGTGAGGTGGATGCTATTATTATCCCTTTTTTTTTTTAAATGATGAAAATTAGGAGTTAAGTGACTGGCCCAGGGCTGCACAGATAGTATCTCAGACAGGATTCAAAATTCAGTCCTATTTGACACCAAGTTCAATGCTCTATCTATCATGCCACCTCAAAAAAGCAACTATCCCCTTGTCTGCCCCATCCAAACCAGAGCAATATTCTACTTAGATCTACTTTATAGAATTCCTTCCTTCTTAGGTCTCAGCATTTTTTTTGTCAGGGCAATGAGGGTTAAGTGACTTGCCCAGGGTTACACAGCTAGGAAGTATCAAGTTTTTGAGGTCAAATTTAAACTGAGGTCTTCCTAAATCCAGGGCCAGTGCTTTATCCACTGGGCCATCTAGCTGCCCCAGTTCTCAGCATTCTTAAGAAAGATATTAGGCAGACAGTTCTAAAAAAAATCTCAGAAACGCAGACACAAACACTGATCCTTCTCTGAAGACGAAACCCCTACCCTAAATTCCTCTGATCCATGCAAATTATTTTCAACAAAAATTTAAATTGTTCTTAGCATTATTTATTACAGTGAAGAATTCTACTGCTGCCTCATTACAACTCTCTACCATGAGTATAAATCTGAGGACCAGTCTAAGTTTGAAAGAGTCATGCACAGAGGCTGGCCACCAGCTGATAGAAATTTCTGGCCACAGTTTAACAGCCCATGAAATGTCTAACCAAGGTTTGGAGGGGTTATAATCTGCAACAATAAACGGAGTCTCATCACCAGTGTGAGAAAATTTTTAATAATGGGGTGTTTTGGGGGACACTCACACACACACAGACACGAACCCACTGGCTCTCTGGCTGGTTTTGCAGGGCCATCCCATAATCAGTAAAGTTGGAGTCTGAATAGAGAGAATAATGATTAAGACCACACCTACCTGAGAACCTTTCTCCCCTGAGTATCTGCCCTTCGGACTCTGACCTCAGCACATACGGCTCAGGGACCACCCTCAAGTCCAGTAAACTGACAGATTTAAATGATGCTAGCCAATTAGCTTTAAGCAGTGTGTAAGGGCAGCCTCTCCTCCGGACAGCGGGGAGCTTATGCTCACATGGTCTCTTGGCCCAGGACCCCAGAGGAGACAGGCTTGCAGCCCCCTCACTCTTTTCTATCTAAGTATGCAGGGCTTCTGAACTTTTGGAGCTATGTGCTCTCTCTCTTTCTCTTTATTAACATTTAATGCAGGGGGCGGCTAGGTGGCGCAGTGGATAGAGCACTGTCCCTGGAGTCAGGAGGACCTGAGTTCAAATCCGGCCTCAGACACTTAACACTTACTAGCTGTGTGACCCTGGGCAAGTCACTTAACCCCAATTGCCTCACTAAAAAAAACAAAAATATTTAATGTACTTTAATAAATGCTTAATTCCAAGGACTGCTGCTCTAGCCTCTAATTTATAAGTAGCCATATATTAGAAATCCCAGATAAGTGCCCTAAAACTTGGGACTGAGATAGGCACCCCTGTATAATTTCAAATGACACACCAGGGAAATCACAGATGTTTAGAAGAACTTTGAACCAATAGAGTTTTGACTTTGACCTTTCCCTGCAAGGAGGATAATTAAACATAATGGACAGCCATTTAAATTCTTTTTTTTTTTTTCGGTGAGGCAACTGGGGTTAAGTGACTTGCCCAGGGTCACACAGCCAGTAAGTGTTAAGCGTCTGAGGCTGGATTTGAACTCAGGTCCTCCTGAATCCAGGGACAGTGCTCTATCCACTGCGCCACCTAGCTGCCCCTGCAGCAATTTAAATTCTAAGGGTTATCATATCAATCCTTACCTATACTTTATACTTGAATATGGGGGAGTCAACAAGTTCCTTGACCATGAAGGTTATCACCAGGCCAAAGTGATTTGGGGTGAGGCCTTTCTGTCCAGCTTTTCTGCAGTCTTGACTCTAGAAAAATTTCTGTCCTTGGGCCCTGCTGTCCTAATTAGTGACTTCCTTCCTCAAATATTTCAGAATGGCCACAGTCACCATTTCACTCCCTCATTCTCTTTCACCTACCATATCCAATGTGTTGCCAAGGCCGGTTGATTTTACCTTCCTAACATCTCTTGCATGTATATGCCCTCTTCTCTCCTCTGACACTGCCAACACCCTGGTGCAGGCACTAATCACCTCATATCTGTACTATTGCAATAGGCTGCTCCTTGTTTTCCCCGACACAAATCTATCTCCACTTTCATGGGGACAGATCCTCCACAGATCCTCCACTCTCCACTCAGCTGTCAAAGTGATCTTCCTAAAGCAGAGGTCTGACCATGTCACCCCCTCCCCTATACAATAAACTCCTCTAGCTTCCTATCACCTCCATGATCAAATATAAAATCCCTACTTCCCTCCACACGCCACCCCCACACTTTTCCTATTTTTACACCCTTCCTTCCTCACCCACTCTTTTCTCATGACACTGGATTCCTTGTTCTTCCTCTAAAAAGACACCCCATTTTCCTGACTGCCTGTCCCCTGTGTTCCTCCTCATATCTGCATCTGGATTTTTCTGGCTTCTTCAAGTCTCAGCTAAAATCCTACCTTCTACAGCTATCCTTTCCTAATCCCCCTTAATTCTTATACCTTCCCTCTATTGATTATTTCCAATTTATGCTGTACATAATTTGTTCATACATAGTCGTTTGCACATTGTCTACTTCATTTGACTATGAGTTCCTTGAGGGCAGGTACTGTCTTTTCCCTTTCATTGTATCCCCAGCACTTCACAAGATACCTATCACATAGTAAGTGCGCAGTAAATTTTTACTGACTGACAAAGTCAGAAAGTATAAGAATAGTTAAGTGTCAGAATATTGGATTGAGAAATTCAAGTAAGGCTTGGCAGATGACTGGTCACCTGGTCACCTGATGTGAGAAATCCTGTGTAGTGAAAAATTTAGTCCCTAAAGCGAAAGGCAAAGAAGAGCTCTTGAGCTGTTTTCAAATTAGATACTTTAATCAATCAACAAGTTTTTACTGAGCACCTACTGTGGGCCAGGAACCTGTTAAGTGCTAAAGATACAAATATAAAGCTTGAAACAATCCCTACTTTTAATGAGCTTACATTCTAATGGGGGAAACATAAGCACATATAAATATATACAACATTAACATAAAGTTAAAAATAAATAGGGCAGCTATGTGGTGCAGTGGACAGAACACTGGCCCTGGATTCAGGAGGACCTGAGTTCAAATCTGGCCTCAGATACTTGACACTAGTTGTGTGAACCTGGGCAAGTCACTTAACCCCCAATTGCCTCACCAAATAAATAAATGAATGAATGAATAAATAAATAAACAAATAAATGAATGAATGGATGGATGGATAAACAAACAAATATACACAAAGCAGATAATTTCAAAGTATTTTAGGGGGAGGGGGAGAGCACCAGTAGTCAGAAGAGATTAGAAAAAGCTTCCTAAAGAAAATGGTGCCTTTGTTTGATCTTAAAGGAAGAAAGCTTTGAGATAAAGCCAAGAAAATATTTTGACATGTAACCCATCTCTTTTGCCAAGCCACATCATTCACCAGAAGTTTCAAGGCAAAGCTGCAATTTACATTCTCTGTAACTACTAGCTCCCAACCAGAATTCTTGAGTCTAAACTTCACCAATTCCTGGCCAGGAATTATGATATTCTTCCTAATAGTCAATAAACAATATTAAGTACCTACTTAGTAGCAGGCATCATGCTAAGCACTTGGGATAAAAAGAGGCAAAAGACCATCTGCCCTCAAGGAATTAACAACCTAATTTGGGAGACAACAAGCAAACCAATATGTACAAACAAGCTCTATACAGGATAAACAGAAAATAAAAAAGAGGAAAGTAAAACAATTAAAAGAGTTTAGGGAAGGCTTCCTGTAGAAGATGGGATTTTAGTTGGGACAAAAAGGGAAGCTAGTAGGGGGAGATGCATAGGGAGAGTATTTCAGGCATGGGAAAGGGCCAGAGTAAATGCCTGGAGCTGAGAAATGGGTGTCTTGTTTGTGGAACAACAATGAATCAAAAAGTATGTGGAGAGGTGTAAGGTGTAAGAAGACCAGGAAGGGGGGCAGCTAGGTGGCTCAGTGGATGAAACACCGGCCCTGGATTCAGGAGGACCTGAGTTCAAATCTGGCCTCAGACGCTTGATACATACTGGCTGTGTGACCCTGTGTAAGTCACTTGACCCCCATTGCCCAGCAAAAAAAAAAAAAAAAAAAAGAATACTAGGAAGGCAGGAGAGGAATAGATGATGAAGGGCTTTGAATGTCAAACAGAGGATTTATGGACAGTGTGCATGCTGGCTTCTGTATAGAAGTGGAAGCCCTTGTGCTTAAGTGTTTTCACAGGTCAGTGTTCTCTCTTGACACCCCTAGAAGGCAGTTCTTCACAGCAGACTCTCTGCTGTACCCTCTAGTGACAAATGGAAGAATATCCTTTCTGGAAATGTCTCATTTAAGGAAACTGTTCAACACTCTACAGACTTTAAAGGTGTAAGAAAGGAAAGGAAAGCACCTCACTTTGGGCACACTAAGCTAAGGAGGTATATGAAAAATATTTTATATATATATAATCCCAATCATTCCATGCCATTATATTATACGGTGGGGAACTCTAATTTTGTTTTCTTTTTAGGGCCCCAAATTAATTGGTCATAGCTTTCCAAGAATTGTACTCAGAAAACAAGGTTTTGGTGCCTCTAGCCACTATCCAAGACTTTTGCCTTTGGCTACCCTGAGCACCCTTTTTTTGGATCAAATATATGGCACAAATCTAATCATTCCAAATCCTTTTTCACCTACACAAGGGTCAGAGGCATATATGTAACTAGAATTTTGTCTCTGTGACCTTGTTTATACCATTCTTTCTGCCTAGAATATTATACCCACTGGCAATCGTTTCCTGTTAAAATCCTATCCATCTATTTCAAAGGTCACCTCCTCCATCAATTCTTTCTCTGGTTCCTCAAGGTCAGAAATTACCTTCTCTTCCTCTGTCCTTGAAGAGCACTCTTATCTTCTCATCATTTTTTTTTATGCTGTGAACTACAACTACACAAGTCCATAGCATTTGTTCTTGTCATGTTGTCTAATAGACAAGAAACTCCATGAAGGTAGACACCAGAGCTTTATGCTTTTGTATGACTCCCCAACACTTAGCATAGTCCTTTGCTCGTAGTAAGGTATTAATAAATGGGCATTGAGTAAATAAATTAAGGGATGGAGAGTCTAAAAATAGGCCTGGGCATCCCATCATCTGCCAAGGTAAAAAAGCAAGCTAAGAAGGGGCTACACATAAATATTTCAAAGATAAAAGTGAATGCCTGAGATAGCGACAAATCCAGGATGAATTCATCATTGATATGGATTTCCATTTCCAACATAACTTTTAGGATAACAGGATCCATTTTGCCAGAGGCTTGAGAACTGGGAGAGGACAGAAGTTAGGGTGGGTAGGCCCCCATAACAGAGGCCAGGAATAATGCCCTAAATTGTCAGACCATTGGGAAGGGTATCTAGGAGTAAAAGTTACTATGGTTTACTTCTCACTCAAATAACAGAAAATGAAGTTTGCCCTATACTCCCAACATGGGTTCCGTCACCCTAGCAGGTGTTCCCTTCAACTATGAATTTTTTTTTAATGTTTTGATCATTGTATTTCAATATAAGTGGTTTCCTTTGTAATTACCTTTATTTTGATTTATGTATTTAAATCTTTGTTCTAACAAGGAGTTCATAGGCTTCACTAGAGTGCCAAAGAGATCCAGGACAACAAAAAATAGTTAAGAACCTCTGCCCGGGAGGACTCCCAACCTGAGGGAGAGAGAAAGCAAACTCACCAACAGAAGGGTCCAGATGAATGTAATAATACAGATGGATGTTCCCTGCACAATGCCTTCTATCTAGTAGCTTCCTACTTTGGGGCAGGAGGGTGGTACAGTGGATGAAGCACTGGCCTAGAGGTTGGGAGGACCTCAGTTAAAATCTCACCTCAGACACTTACTAGCTGTGTGAGCCTAACCAAGGCACTTAACCCCAATTTCCTGATATATATCTTGCCACTGGATCCTGATGGCTCTGGAGGAGAGAGTGAGGTTGGTGACCTTGTACAGCCCTCCCTCACTTTCCAATTCACCTCCTGATATCCTGGTCCTCTTCAAGAATGAAAGAAAAACAACAACAACTTTGACTATTCATGGGGGCTAAACTATTTGCTATGCTGCTAAAGGTGCATATGTATCAGATTAGATCTAAATTTCAGTGACCTGGAGCAAAGACCTGGGTCATCATTTGTAATTACAGCTTTGACAGAAAACTCCACTGCCCAGGTGAAAAGACACTATCATTTCATCTTATATATCTCCCCAAGGTGAGTACAAAGTGTTGTTCCTAGAGTCTGCATTCTGATGCTATCTTGTACCCTATAACCCCACCTCCCCCAATCCAATTCTTCCTTCATAGTTTGATGGGAAAGTTGAGGGGGATTAATTATGATTTGAAATTTTTGGAATCAATAGAAGAATAAAGCTTATCTTGTGTACAAACTATTTATAGCCATAAACATACATCATCAAGAAAAAAAATGTATTTACTTACTCCTTTTCCAGAACATGATCTGTTTCATTTGGATTTTCTGAATCATTTGTAAGGACTTTCCCCCCATATCTATTATCAATATCATTCATCAGAGCCACTGTCATATCTTCATTCAGATTCTCCATAGCACTTTGAAATTCTCTTTCTGGAAGTTCTTTACTAGATTTTGTAGCATTAATCTCTTCACTCTTTGTACTGTTTTTCTCTACAATAATATCCTGTATTTGTTTACAATCCTTATCTGCCATATTTTCTGAGGACATTTCAGTGCATTCCATTTCTTGCCTCATGACATTTCCGTTCAATGATGAGATCTTTTCTTTCTCCACAAATGTAGAAGTAATCAGTTTTTTGTTTTCTTGTTTCTGGATTTGGCTCATACTATGAATTTCTCCTTCCTTTGAGGGAGAAATTTGAGGAAATCGTTGACTGGAATCAGGAACTGTTTCCATATAATCCATTTTCCCTTTTTCAGAAATGTTTGTTCCACTGCAGGTATTTTGAATGATAGATTGTGTATAAAGTGAAATATATTCATGATTCATGGCATGTAAGTTAACTATGTCTTTTTCCTCTTTCTGAAGATGTATAACAGCATTCCTCAAATATTCACTTATTTTCTCCAGGCAGTCTATGAAAGCATGAATTTCTAGATTTGAAAACACAATGATTACAAAGGATATCAAATTATTTCCATAGTGCAAATATTAATCCAAGAGAATCATCATATCTTAGAGGAGGAAAAATTTACAAAATAAGAATCCTGTCTCTAATGTCCTTTAAAAGAGTAATGTATTCTCTATTTTAGCATCCTCAGGTGCAGAAACATAATTTAATAAGGGCACTCATATTCAATATAAGAAACTGCTGCTATTGCCAGGAATGTTGATCGAACAGCTTTAATTACTATAAAGTCCTTCCTTATGAGTCAAAATCTACCTCAGTCTAAGTTTTCACCCATTGGTCCCAGTTCTACCTTCTGTAACAACAGAAAACAGGCCTCCTCCCTATTCTGCATGGTAACTCACCAAATATTTGAAGATAGCTATCAGATTTCCTGTAAGCCTTCTTTTCTCCAAGATGAACATCCTAAACTCCCTCACCCACTCTTTAAAGTGGAAAACCTATACGACC
Organism: Dromiciops gliroides; assembly: GCF_019393635.1. NCBI lineage: Eukaryota > Metazoa > Chordata > Mammalia > Microbiotheria > Microbiotheriidae > Dromiciops > Dromiciops gliroides. The sequence goes on from NC_057866.1 coordinate 57,293,276, forward strand.
TTTGAGTCAGGAGAAATTAGACGTTGAAATTTGCTTCCAACACTTAAGTAGCTATTTTTCTATGGGCAAGTCACTTAGCTTTCTTGAGCCTCATCTTCCTTAACTATAAAATGGAACTGATGTCTGGGACAGCTACTTCACAATATTGTAATGAGGCTCAAATGACTTAATGTATATAAAATGTTTTCTATGCCTTAGATTTTATATAAATAATGACTATTATTATGATTTCCAGACATCTTCCTCCTAACATACTCTAGTGTGTCCCTTGTTAGATGTAGCACCCAGAATTTAACACAATTGCATGTTTTAACCAACAGAGAATACAGTGAAGCCTTATATTTCTATTAACAATTATTATAAAAGTTCCTTGCAAAGTGTTTGGCACATGGTGAGAGTTTAATAAATGCTTTTCCATCTCATTCCATTTCATTACCTGAGGAGGGCTGGGGGAATGAGGGAGGGTTGGTAAACTATCAAGTGTGATCTAAATGTGCTTTAAGATACTATTTTGTAAAAAAAAAAAAAAAAAGATACTATTTTGGATATAGGGTCATTTTTAGGCATTTTTATAACCCCAGCAATGTCTAAGACATACCCTGAACATATGTTAATAAATGTTTGTTGATATATAAGCTATATCAGATTGCTTACCATTTTAGAAAGGGGGGAGGGAACAGAGGAAGGGAGAAAATTTGGAACTCTAAATTTTATTTTTAAAAGAATGTTAAAAATTGTCCTTAAATGCAATGGCTAAAAAGAAAATACTACTTAAAAGAGGAAAAAAAGAAAAAGACAAAGATACCAAATATTTTAAAAGTTTGTTGAATGAATGAATAAATGATCTAACATATTATCATATATAAGGGAAAACAGAATGGTTTAAGTCCCACATCTAACACATACTGGCCGTGTGACTCCAGGCAAATCACTTAACTTCTAGGAACTCTAGGCACATCTCTTTACAAGGATGTGCTAGTAGATATTTTATAGCTGGCTTTCAAAAAAAAGTTTCATCTACATTTTTAATATTTTCTCCATAACTTTCTTAAAGTCTAGAATTCAAGAAAACAGTGAATCAAGCCCTGATTTGTAACATTTTCTGATCTTTCCAGATACAAATGCTCACACTATCAACTCTCAAGATGCTCAAGCTGGCACCAACATTTCCCTTATTTTAAGGTGAGGGAAGGTTCTGAACTAGCTTGATAGAATGAGTTTCGTTACTTAGGATTCCTCTTCAGCAGTGAAATCACAAATCCATCCCTTAGCCCAGTTCCCTGATTATGTTATTTCTTTTAGTATTCTTTGTCATGGTGTCAAATCATGCTAAAGTTAGGTTCAGCCAGTAAGCCTAGATTTTTTTTTTCACATGAGATGCTATTGAGTCAGGTTATTAAGGTTATTAAGCCAGTTTTACACTTACACAATTGAATTTTGGACCCAAATTCAAAACTGTACATATTTAGTGATATTATGTATCTTTTGGGGAGGTGAAAATGGGAAGGAGGAAAGAATCATATTTTTTCTGAGAAATTTTTCAATCTTATTTCGCAATCTAACACACTGGTTGTCCTTTCCAGCCTTGTGCCATCAAAAAGTGTAATATGTATGCTTTTTAGGTTTTCATCCAAGTCACTGATAAAAATTTTGAAAAGGACAGGTTTATTGATAGCAACGTGTATGTGTTATACCATTGGAGACCTCCTTTCAAGTTAACATCAATCAATTAATCAATAGATTTTGGTTATCATTATTCCATGAGACACAAATCTATCTATCCAGGAAAATATTTTGTCTTTATCAAATGCTTTCTTGAAATCAAGATTTACTATGCATACAGTGTTCTGCTGATTTATTTAGTAACTTTATCAGAAGATGAAAATGAATCACTTAGTGAATTTTAGCACACCTAATATTGACTACTTCTATTTCCAAAGACATTCAAGTCCAATGTAAGGAACAATGTGAGTTTTCCTATAAAACTTTATAAGAGGTAAATTTGTCTTGATATTTTTAAATATAAAATTAAGATTAATTTTTGAATAAGGAGATTTGATCATTTAATGTTAGACTTTAATGATATAAAATAGGTCATAGAAGTGCACAAAGATGTGCATTTATATGCACAATGGACATTGACTTCACCTCTTATTTTTGAGAGCACGTCAATTTTCCTCTTTGGCATAAAGGTATAAAGGTATAAAGGAAAGCATTAGAATCAATATACCATGTGTGGCTTGATATATGAAATACAAAATACTTATAATTGCAGCAAAAAAATAAATATTTACTCGCCTTGTCTCCAAAAGCAAGGTTTCTCTTTGTCAAGGAGAACATGCAGTTGCTGGCAAGTGGCTTGTAGCATCCCTGTAACATGTTCCAAATGTTGGCAAAGAACCCCATTAAACTCTTGACACAGCATGATCATTGTAGATACCCATGTACCTGTAACATCCTTATCTTGAAGGTCAGTGCACAAAAGGGTCTGGCTTATCAATTGGTATTGCCACAAAATCTGCTTAAGTAGCTGACTTAGTTTACCTGTGTCCATTTCAGTTGGATCCATTTCCTTCCTATTAGCAAGGAAAAAACAAAGAATAAAAAAATAAAAAATAGATTTAGGCTTGTCACCAGTTATTATTTCTCAAACCTAGATATTCAACCTTCATCAACTGAGCCCTCTCTAAATAGTATAGCAATTAATTCTTTGCTGAGCTTTATATTGTTGTTAACCAATGTAAAGTTACTAGGTGACCAAAGGAGGGGCCTTTGGGAAATCAGTGAACAGCAGTGCACATACACCATGTTCTATTGTGTACAGTACAGATTTAAACTCAGTTTCTGTTTTCTCTTCCAAGGATAATGATCTCCAGACTGAGAACTATGGGAGTAAAAATAATTAGCAAATTGGAAAATAAAATAAGTGGGAGGACAAGAAGCCACTTGGCTTCCCTCAAGAGGTCAGTTCACCAAGTCCAGATGACTGATGTGATTCCTGAGTTTTTTCCAGTGGTCATTAAAACAAATACCAAACTACAACAACAAAAAAGAAACTCTAGAGGATGGGAGACAGGCAACCATGTCTCCAAGTTTCAAAAAGCATGAAGAAATGGTGTTTTCAAAATGGTGGTACATGTGACATTCAGTTAATCACTTTATATCTTTAGTACCATTTTTAAGATGAGGGGAGGATAGGGGCAGCTAGGTGGCACAGTGGATAGAGCACCGGCCCTGGAGTCAGGAGGACCTGAGTTCAAATCCGGCCTCAGACACTTGACACTTACTAGTTGTGTGACCCTGGGCAAGTCACTTAACTCTCATCACCTCACCAAAAAAAAAAAAAAAGAACAACAACAAAGAGTCAAAAGGTAATTAAAACAATTGGTTTCACAAGAGCTAAGCACCAGCCTATATATACAAGAGGAGATTGCTATCAACCCACATTGCTTAGGTTTCTCTTGGTCCAAATTCACCTGGTCTTTCTCTACTTTGAATCAATTATACAATATGAACTAGTAATATCTCTTTTCTATTTAGCTTTGAGCCTCTATGCTGGGATTGCTCCTGGTAGTTAAGAAAATTTAAGTCTTTCTCAATTCTCTCTTGGTGGAATTTCAACACTGAAGGTACACAGACAAATCAGTACAGTACTAATAGCAGTGTATTCAGCTAGCTTACACTCTACCACAATCACAAAGTTCTAATACTTTAGTCACAATGTCTTCTTCTCCTCACTCTCTGTATTGTTGCTGCTGAAGATTTGGGGGCATAAAGGTTTTGGCAGAGTTGGGTAGCAGCTCCCTCCTTCCCCAACCCTAGTGTTTTTTCTTCAATCCTCCTTCCCCAACCCTAGTGTTTTTTCTTCAATCCTCCTTCCCCAACCCTAGTGTTTTTTCTTCAATCCTCCTTCCCCAACCCTAGTGTTTTTTCTTCAATCCTCCTTCCCCAACCCTAGTGTTTTTTCTTCAATCCTCCTTCCCCAACCCTAGTGTTTTTTCTTCAATCCTCCTTCCCCAACCCTAGTGTTTTTTCTTCAATCCTCCTTCCCAAACCCTAGTGTTTTTTCTTCAATCCTCCTTCCCAAACCCTAGTGTTTTTTCTTCAATCAACAAGCATTTATAAATTACCTACCGTATGTCAGGCATTGTGTATCATTGGCTGTCTTGTCACTGCAATGATAACCCTTCTTCCTAGTGCACTGCTGAAATTCCTGAAGGTCTTCGCCAAGTACACTTTCACTGTTCCAACTCATGAGATTTCATCCTGTCCCCTTCCACAGGAATAGGAGTAGACCATCTCATTGGTCACAGTTATCATACTCCAGGTGAATGCAGTGGACAGACAATGGAGAATATAAACCTACCTTTAGACAAAGTTCTCCAGTGAACCATTACAGAATTAGTAATGTACATGCCTCAACACAATCCCAAATTGTAAGCTTCTCAAGGGAAGAGACTTCAGTTTTACTTTCTTTGTACTCCTACTCACTAACAAGGGACCTTGCATATAGCAGGTACTTAAACATTTGGCCAGTTGAAATGTTGAATTGCTGTCTGTTACTCATTTAGGATTTCCAAGTTACTCTCTTGAATTTTTAGTTACTTTTCTTCAAGAACCCCCCTTTATCTCCCAAAGTAGTTATGTAGTTAGTAGTCATGAAATCTTGAAGTCTAAGACTTTTTCTTCAATCAACAAGCATTTATAAATTACCTACCGTATGTCAGGCATTGTGTATGGAGCATGCAAATAAAAAGAATGAAACAATTCTTACTTTTGAAGGGCTTATATTCTTCCATTGGAGGAAATAACTCATACATATTGAAGACATTATCTAGTCTAAACCCGTCACTTTACAATTGAGGAAACTGAGGCCCAAGGAGGTAAATTAGCTTGTTCAAGCTCACATAAATAATAACCTAGGTATACCACCTCCAAAGCTAGTAATTTTTCCACTGTACCATGTAGTTTTCTCTTCATTTATAAGCATATCCAAAATAGATACAAGCAAATACAAGGAAGTTAAATATAAAGTAGTTAGGGAGGAATGACATTCTCTCATTTCCGGCCACTTCCTTTACAATGTACTCATCAACTGCCTTACCACCCACACATCCACTCTTTTGTCAAATCTTGTCATTTATACCTTCATAACATCTCTCGTATATATCTTCTTTCTACTCACATAACCAGTACACCAGGTCAGACCATCTGCCTCTCACCTGGACTAAATATAATAGATTTTTAATTGATTTCCCTACCGCATCTCTCTCTCTCTGAACTTAATGCATACAACATAGCTTCCAAAGTGATCTTCCCAAACCACAGGTCTGACCAAGTCAGCCCTCTACTCATTAAACTTAAGTCATTCCCTATTACCTCCAGACTCAAATATAAAATCCTCTATTTGATATTTGAAGTTCTTCAAAACCTGGCCTGGTTCTACCTTTCCAGACTTCTTACACACCTTCCCCTCCAGACACACTCTTTGATCCAACTATACTGACCTATTTGTTCTTCACACATGACACCCCATCTCCCAACTCTTTGTAGTTCCACTGGCTGACTCTCATGCCTGAAATGCTCTTCCTTTTCACCTCTGCTTCCTAACTTTCCTGACTTCCTTTAAGATTCAGCTCAAATATTACTTTATGCCAGAGCTTTTTCCTGGTACTGAGTTGGGGGAGACAAGTCCAAATAAAAATATATAACACATCAGTATAAAGCTCACAAATATATACAAAGTATTTCAATATAATGCAGCATGAGGGGGAGGACACTAGTATTTGGGAATGAGGAAAGGGATCAGGAAAAGTTTCATATAGAAAATTTTGCTTGAGCTCTCTCTTAAAGGAATAAACTAAGGTAAGAAGAGAATTCATTCCGAGCATGATCAGTACAAAGACATAGGAGACAGAATCTTGTCTATGGGAGAATATAACAGAGAGAAGCCCAGTTTGGCTGGAAGATGAGGGAAGGAAGAATAGCCATGTCCATTGAGGCTAGAAAGACATGTTGGAGCCAGGTTGCATAGAACTCTAAAAATTCAACAGGAGGCTATGGAAAGCTAATGGAACTGGTTGACTATAGATGGGAGCAGGGAAGGCAATGAGGAGAAAATGAAAATTAGAGAGGGATGGAAATGGAGGCAATCTACTGGAAATGTTGGGATTAAGAGTATAGTAAAATAGCCTTTGGCAAGAAAAGGACCTAAAATGGGTGAAGGAAGAGATAGTTAAGATGTCTAAGTTGAGAGAGTAGTTTCAGTCAATTAGTAAGGTATTACAGATATGGGAGATTTGAGGAGGCATGAGAAGTTTTGGAATAGCTCCCCTCCAAATAAATAGGAGGGAAGGGTATAAAAGTATTGCCTTTCCACAGTGAGGGTCTATTTGACTTTATGTAGCCTATGCTTGTAATGGACCTGATCAGCATGGTTCAGCTTCATCAGCAGCACATGAACAGTAGCAAAGGACACATTCTCAAGGTTGAGGTTTGATAAAGAATGAATAGGGGCAGCTAGATGGTGCAGTGGATAGAGCACTGGCCCTGGATTCAGGAGTACCTGAGATCAAATCCGGCCTCAGACACTTAACGCTTACTAGCTGTGTGACCCTGGGCAAGTCACTTAACCCCAATTGCCTTACTAAAAAAAAAAGAAGAAAAAAAAAAGAATGAATAGGCAGATAGGTGCATAGAGGCTAGAGGGAAGGTCCTTGAGGTCAGGAAGACCTGAGTTCAAATGTGACCTCAGACACTTACTAGCTATGTGACCTTGAGCAATTCATATGACAACTGTTAAGAGAGATTCTGTGAAACAAAAAAGAGGAAGGGATGTTGTCTAGGCATGGTAGACCACCAGTGTGTTCGACTGGACTTCAGAATATAAGAAAGGGTTAAATGTGTAATCAGTCTCGAAAGATATGGTCCTATATCTCCTCTAACAGTTTCTCATGCACAGTTCCTCAAGGAAATCTAAGGATAATTGATTGATTTGTAAAAGTGGATGTTTCATGGAGCAGTGGAATATTGGACTTATAAGAAGACTTCAGCTTGAATTCTGTCAGATGTTCTTGTGGAAAGCCAAAGTCCTTAACTTTCCTGAGTTTCAATTTTCTCAGTTTCAAAATGGGAATAATAAAGAGCATCTACTTCAAAGGGTTGTTTTGAAACCCCATGAGATAATGCTTGTAAAGTGTTTTGTAAACATTAAATGCTACATAATTGTCAGCTATTATTTCTTTTAATTTGTTTTCCTTTACTTGATACGTTATCTATATTAGTTATGAAATAGAATTTGTTGGCCTTTTTTTAAATGCTGAAGAAGGCCCCTGTACTAAAACAGAGACAGTAATGATTTTGTTTGTGCTTGTTTATATAGTAAACCAGGGTAGAACAGAGAGAGAGGGAAGGAGGAAGGGGGAGAGAGAAAGAAAGAGAGAGAGAGAGAGAAAAAGAGCAAGAGCGAGAGTGAGAGAGATTGAGAGAGAGAGAGAGAGAGAGAGAGAGAGAGAGAGAGAGAGAGAGAGAGAGAGAGAGAGAGATCAAGTCTTCCTGGTTACTGATTAACACTTTCTATAACTGGAATAAGAAAACAAAACAAAAACCACTCTCTCTTTTTCAGCAGAAAAACCTGAAAAGCAGCCTTCTTTGGGGTAGGAAAGATTGCTAACTACTTATGATTAAAATCCCTATGCAATATTAGGGGGACCTGACTACTACCACCACCTCAGTCTCTCATGAGCACATTTCAAATGGGGTCTCAGAGATAAATGTAGGAGAAAGAAGGAAGCAAGAATGCCCCCATGCCCCCATTCTTCAACCAAACCCCATCAACCCCAAGAAATATAGTTGAGGGGAAACGAATCAGAGAGCATTCCAGAAAAGTTTCAGTTCTTTGTCTCCTACAGAAATAATGGAATGCAATTAAACCTCTCCAAAGACATCCAAGATATCTCCCATTCCCCACTCCTCCCACTCCTTCTCTCACCTCATCTAAAGCCCCCAGGGTTCTTGTAGCTACTTTGAAGATCCTTGGTAGACTGGAAAAACACAGCCAATGGACCCAACACAGCCAAAGGCATAAATATTACCTAAGTGGCTTCTGTAGGTGTAAAGGTATGTGGGTAGGAAGGATGAAGAGGTAGGTTGAAAGGTAGAAAAATTAAGGTCTTAGCCACTTTAGAACTGCTCACTTTGCAAAGAATAAAGAACAAGAAAGACGGCCCTCAGAAATTCAATTTTGGGGGTAGGGAGGTAATTTCTTTCTTTTCTGCCTACATCACTTATTGACTACCTGATACATTTTGAGATCTTTCTTTTATGGATACACATAAGTAGGCACCTTTAATTTTCTTTAATTTTTTTTTATTTAGAATTTTATTTTTTCCAGATGACATGTAAAAACAAATTTTGACATCAATTTTTTAAACTTTGTGTTCCAACTTCTCATCCTCTCTCCCCCTCCCAAAAATTCAAGCAATTCAATATAAGTTATACATGAGTAGTGTGGAAATTTATTTTGATTTGGGGACCCTACCTTTAGGCTGAGATTAGAAAGCCTTAGGCCCTCAGGGTCTCTTCCCCTCCTCCTCAGCTTCAGCTGAGCCAAAAAGCCCCATGGGCTGTACAAGATGCCAGGTCAGACAGCTGGGGGGAAAAAAAAGCCCCCAGCTCCCTCCAACCTGAGCGGAGCTATCTGAAAGATCCCGGATAGCCTGTGCTGAGGCACCCCCCCCCCTCCCCCCGCCCCACCGGCCACAGCCCTGGCTGGCAGATTAGCTTGGTCTGTGGGGGCGCAGGAAGCCCCGAGATTTGAGTGGAGAGAAGAAAAGGTATATATAGACCTGGGAGTTAGACTCAGGGGGGCGGCTGACGAGATTAGAGAGGGGGTGGACAAGGACAGAGCGGATCATTCTGATGGACGAGAAGAGGTCAAGCGGTGGCTGACGAGATTAGAAAGATTGGAGACTAGAGACTACAAGGACGCAGGAGAAGACGAGAAGGACTAGGAGCAGGGAAGAGAGGCCGAAGGGCAGACTGATGGAGCAGACAGACAAAAGGTCAGTGAGAGAGAAACACAGGGGTTCAGTGGTGGCAGTAAGGAGAGGAAAGTTAGAAGCAGGGGGATTTACAAAGTGAAAGGGGCTCGGAGTTAGAATAAAGAACCTGAGTACCCTGAGGCGAGAAGTGGCTAAGGCCCTTATTGTATTAAAAAAGTTCAAAGCACAGCAGGTGGGAAAGAGACCACAGGAAAGCAGTCAGGTTGTACATTTTATTTCCCTGTATTCTTAATTTTAAATAGTATCTTATAAATAAACTCTGCTTTGATTATTTAGTTAAGAAGCTTCTTAATATTTTGCTTATCAATTTGGGAGTGGAGCAGTGTGGTGGAACTTTATAAATGGCCCACGTTAAATTAACGAAGTCAGATAACCAGTCAGTCAACAATCCCAGAATTAGTCATCCACAGATTAGCCCCCCAAAATTAGGCTAGTCATTCATCTAAAATATTTCTACATTTGAATGGCAACCACGATGGGACTTATGGCCCAATGATAATTTCTCTAAACCTATAATTTTTCATATGCTTATAATTTTTCATAAATCCAAATTATATAATTTTTCCAGTGAATTATTAATTTTTTTCGTGGTAGTCATACAAAACATCTCCACATTAGCCAGGTTGTGAAAGAAAACAGACAAAAACAAAACTTCAGATTAAGGAACTATCAAAAAATTATGCTTCAATCTGTTTTCAGATACCATCAGTTCTTTCTCTGTAGATGGATTGCAATTTTCATAATTCTTTCAGAGTTATCTTGGATCATTGCATTGCTGAAAATAACCAAGTCATTCACAGCAGATCATTTTACACTATTGCTGTTATTTTGTATATAGTACATTTCACTTTGAACCAGTTGATGTAGGTCTTTCCAGGTTTTTCTGATAGCATCCTGCTCATCATTTTTGTTTGTTTGTTTCTGATAAAGTAACTAACAAGAAAAATGATGTTTCAATTAGTATTCAAATACCATCAGTTCTTTCTATGTAGACAGATTGCATTTTTCATAAGACCTTTGGAGTTGTCTTGGATCATTGTATTACTGAAAATAACCAGGGCAGCTAGGTGGTGCAGTGGATAGAACACCGGCCCTGGAGTCAGGAGTACCTGAGTTCAAATCTGGCCTCAGACACTTAACACTTACTAGCTGTGTGATCTTGGGCAAGTCACTTAACCCCAATTGCCTCACTAAAAAAAAAAAAAAAGGAAAGAAAATAACTGAGTCATTCACAGGAGATCATCTCACAATATTACAGTTATTTTGCATAAAGTAGATTTCATTTTGCATCAGGTCATGCAGGACCCTCCAGGTCTTTCTGATAGTATCCTGCTCGTCATTTTTTTTTTATAGTAAACTACATTTATATAGTGCTTTTTTGGTTTTGTTTGTTTGTTTGTTTTTGTGGGGCAGTGAGGGTTAAGTGACTTGCCCAGAGTCACACAGCTAGTAAGTGTCAAGTGTCTGAGGCCAAATTTGAACTCAGGTCCTCCTGAATCCAGGGCTGGCACTTTATCCACTGCAACAGCTAGCTGCCCATATATAGTACTTTAAAGAGAGATTTCCTTACAATGAACCCAAAAGGTTGATTATTGCCACAATAGTAATAGATAACTTTTATATAGGACCTTAAACTTGACAAAGAATTTTCTTCACAGTAGCCCAGCAAATTAAGTACCATATATTTTGCCATCATCATCATCATCAATCACCATCCATCAATCCTCATCAATCCTCATCATTGTCAATCAATACTCATCTTCTTCATTCAATCCTCCTCATCATCAATCAATTCTCACCTTCCTCCAATCATCATCAATCCATCAATTAATCAATCCATCATCATCATACATTACTTGAGCCTCTGCTTCAAAAAATTTTTCACTATTACTATTGTTAACTTTTTCCCTCCATCCTATTCCCTTCCCATGATATTTACTATTTTCTATCTTCTTTTACCCTAACCCTCTTCAAAAGTGTTTTGCTTCTAACTGCCCCCTCCCCTGCTCTGCCATCCCTTCTTTCATCCCTCCCCCCTTATTCCCTTCTCCTCCTACTTTCCTACCAGGTTAGATAGATTACTCCACCCAATTGAATGTGCATGTTATTCCCTCCTTGAGCCAACTCTGATGAGATTAAGGTCTTTGAGCTAATTCTGATAAGGGTAAGGTTCATTCACTTCTCCACTCTTCTCCTATCTCCCCCTTACTCCATAAGCCCTTTCCTGATTCTTTCAAGTGAGATTTCACCCCATTCTACTTCTCCCTTTTCCCCTTCCCCCAGTGCATTCCTCTACCCCCTCAATTTTACCCTAAAGATGTCATCATGGGGCAGCTAGGTGACACAGTGGACAAAACACTTTCCCTGGACCCAGGAGGACCCGAGCCCAAATCTGGCCTCAGACACAAGACCCTCTCCAACTCGGACCACCCCCTCCCCCCAAAAAAGATAAAAAATAATGTTTTTACAGATATCATTCCTTCATAATCAATTCCCACCTATGCCCTCTATCTAAATTTATTCCTATCCTCTGCCCTAATTCAGAAAACTCTTATGATTTAGATAGATCATCTTCACATGTAGGGATGTAAACAGTTTAACCTTTTAACATTTCTAATCATTTACTTTTCCTGTTTACCTATTTATGCTCCTTTAGGGTCTTGCCTTTGAAAGTCAAAATTTCTGTTCAGTTCAGGTCTTTTCGTCATGAATACTGGAAAGTCCTCTTTTTCATCGAAGTCCCATTTTTCCCCCTGAAAGATTATACACTGTTTTGATGAGTAGGTGATTTTTCTTTGTATTCCCAATTCCTTTGCCCTCTGGAATATCATATTCCATGCCCTCCAGTCCTTTAATGTAGAAGCTGCTAGATCCTGTGCTATCCTGACTATGGCTCCATAGTATTTGAATTGTTTCTTTCTGGCTGCTTGCAATATTTTATCCTTGACCTGAGAGCTCTGGAATTTGGCTATAATATTCCTGGAAGTTTTCATTTTAGGATCCCTTTCAGGAAGTATAGGTGGATTCTTTCAATTTCTATTTTACCTTCTGCTTCTAGAACATCAGGGCATTATTTAAGCTCTGATTTTGATCATGGTTTTCAGGTAGTCCAATAATTTTCAAATGATCTCTTCTGGATCTATTTTTCAGGTAAACAGTTTTTCCTAGAAGATATTATACATTGCCCTCTATTTTTTTTTATTCATTTGGATTTGCTTTATTGTTTCTTGGTTTCTCATAAAGTTACAAGCCTCCATTTGTTCAATTCAATCCTAATTCTTAGGCAATTACTTTCTTCAGAGAGCTTTTGTATTTCCTTTTCCATTTGGCTTTTCAAGCTGTTGACTTTTTTCTCATGACTTTCCTGCATCACTCTCATTTCCCTTTCCATTTTTTCCTCTACCCCTCTTACTTTATTTTCAAAGTCCTGTTTGAGTGCCTCTATAGCCTGAAACCAATTCATATTTTTCTTGGAAGTCTTGGATGTAGGAGCCCTGATGTTGCCATCCTCCCCCGAGGGTATACCTCGATCCTCCCTGTCACCAAAGAAACTTTCTATGGTTCACAACTTTCTCTTCTTTCTCATCTTGCCCATCTTTTACTTTATTCCCAACTCCTTCCCAAAGTGGGGCCCTGCTTCCAGGCTGTACTGTCTCCTTTAATTTTCAGAGTAAAGTCTGTATATAGTTTGAAAGGAGATTTTAATTGTATAATTATATTTAATAGTGATTATGATTTGGGCCTAGACCTGGAACATTATTGGCATAGGAAACCCTTAGTGAAGAAACTACCTCTAGCCAAGCAGCCAGCACTTTCTAGACAATGGCCTGGAGCACTAAGAGGTCAAGTGACAGGCCTAGAATCACATATCCAGCAGGTGTCAGACTAGACTTGAACCCAAGTCTCCTTGGCTCTGAGGACAGCTCTATGTCTACCAAACCAGCCAGTCTCTTTTGAATGAATCATCTTGAATAGAAAAAAAAAATTACAGTAGAACTTGAAAGTCACTAGATAATATAGAAAAATGTAAACATGCACACACACACACATATAGCACTTATTTGTGTCTGTGTCTATAGATATTTTTCCCTCTTAGTCATAAACTATAATCCTTTCTCCAGAAAAACTAGTTTTCCTTAACCTCTATGACATTTGCTTTCATCAGGCCCAAGCTTGCAATCTGTCTGGCTTCCTGAGAATGTATGAGTTGCAAAATCAAACCCATCACACATTATGATGCATTTACTTGTTGAAACTAGCATATGCTAGCTCTTAAATCTTGTTTTAAATTAATTAAAGTCACTAACCCAGAAGAACAGGCCTTTATAGCCAAGAACTAAGATAATCACAAAAAGTAAACCGAAAACTTGTTTTGAGCCTTTATTACAGGGCATTTTTATTACTGTTACTAATAAACTTAGGGGATTCTTTAAAAAGAAATTTTACTTTTCAGTAAAAACATCTTTACTTCCACTAATGCCAAAGAAACTATATGAAGTCACTAAACCATATACATTATAATGTGAAAATAAAATGGTTGAACCTTCTCTCTTCAAACCTCCATCCCTGTCCAGATCAGTCGACAGATGATATCACTTCCTACTTAGTTCAGAAGATTGAGGTCATTTTGTTAAGCTCTCTCATCAACTCTGAACCTCAAAACTTCTCCATGTCCTCACTCTTCCTAGTGTCCATCTTCTTGCCCAGTGCCCTCCCTTTGTGCTCTTGGTCCCATTCTCACTAATATTCCCTGGAACCTTCTTCCATTGCTCATTCCATCTTTAATCTTCATTCTCTTCCTCTTTAAATAATGTCTTTCCCATTGCCTACAATCATGCTCAAACCTCCCTAATTCTAACAAAAATAAAACCCTTCCTTTGACAAAGCAATCTTCCTAGACCCTGTCATCTCTACTTATTGTCCATACTTGCTGTTTCCACTTTCTTACAGTTTTCCAACATCTCCTCTCTTCTCTGAATTTATTTTCTAAACTGGTATTGACTTTGGCTGTCATATCTGTCCTTTGCTTACTGAGGTACAGTCTAAGCTCTTTTATGCTTCTCATTATGGGAATTTATTTATATTGACTAAAATTATTTAAGATATTTAATACCCTACTAATTTACTGAAACTACTCTCTCACCCATTACCAATGAGATTTTAACTGCTCAATTCAATGCCCTTTTCTCAGTTCTTCATCTCTTGAGCATCATGAAGTTCTTTTTGAATACTTTCTCCTATTTAGGTATCAATGACACTACTCTCTCCAGATTCTCCTCCAGCCTTTCTGAACATATTTTCTTATTCTTTTTTTTTTCAGGGCAATGAGGGTTATGTGACTTGCCCAGGGTCACAGAGCTAGTAAGTGTCAAGTGTCTGAGGCCAGATTTGAACTCAACTACTCCTGAATCCAGGGTCAGTGCTTTATCCATTTCACCACCTAGCTGCCCCCTTCTTATTCTTTTTGATGGGTTCATTGTATTCCTACCTCCAAAGTGTGGTTCTCTTTCTATAATCTTCCTGATCTTATTTACTTAAACAGCTTCAGTTATCATCTCTGTATATAGCTCTCTATGATGGTTTTCCAACCCTTATCTCTCCCTTGAATTTTATTTCTACCATTTCAACTATTTGCTAAATATCTGTTAGATGAAATGCTTACACTTCAAACTTAAGGGAATTAATCTTTCTCCCAAAAAACTTTTCTTTGTCCCAACCTACCCATTTGTGTTGTTAGTTCAATCATACTCCCAGGCACACAGCCTTGAAAACTTGGAGTCATCTCTGTTCTCTGCTTTCCCTTATGACACAGTATAATAATTTGCCAATTCCTGTTTCTTCTGCCTACATAATAGGCTTTGCATTTCTGCCCTTCTCTTTCTCTAGTGATACTGTCTTAATTCAGGTCCTCCTCATCTTTCATCCGACTTACTGCTAAAGTTTCCTAATAGATTTCCTTGCTTCCAATCTATCTTCATACCCATCCTTCCTCACTCAGCTAATAAAATAATCCTTAATTTACAGGTCTGACAGCATCATTTTCTGTCTCAAAAATCTTTAGTGTTTCCCCATTATGTTTAGAACTAAATAAAACTTCTTTGCCTGATACTTAATTCCCTCTGCATTTGGGTCCAGGCTATATTTCATGCTACTGCCTTTCACATTTGTTTCACTCCTGGCTTTTCCTTGATTTTATCTTGTATCTTATATTCATACATATATAATATTTACATTTGATAGATGATAGATAGATTATAGATGGTAGATAGATGCTGGATGGATGGATGGATGGATAGATAGATAGATAGAAAAATAGATGGATGGATGGATGGATGGATGGATGGATGGATGGATGGATGGATGGATGGATGGATGGACAGGCAGGCAGACAATATGGATTTTACATTTATCTAAGCATTTCTTGGGTCATTTGCTCAAAACAAACTACCTCAAATATTTCTGCCCAATGAAATCTTTTTCTTCCTGCAAGACTCAGCTCACATGCCACCTCTTCAATTAAAACTTCTTTGATTTCTGCCCCCCCTCCCCCACAGCTGAAAGACATATCTCTCTCTCCTCAGGAAAGGATTCTTGAAGATAAGATTTTATCTGAGTTTTGAAGAAAACCAGGAGGCAGAGGAAAGGAGGAGGATTATACCAGATAAAGGGGACAGACAGTGAAAAAGCATAGGGACAAGGGAGACAGCATGTCTTATTTGAGGAATGAAAGGCCATTGTTACTGTATGGTAGGTTATGGGAAAGGGAATAATGTGTGAGAAGGCTGGAAAGATGAGAAATTGCCAGGTTATAAAGTTCTTAAAAGGCAAAGAGAAGATTTTATGTTTGATCTCACAGGTATTAAGAGACCACTGGAGCTCATTGAGTTGGAGTGGGGATGGGATTGATATAGTCATATCTGCACTTGAGGAAGATTGTTTTGGCAGATGAGTGGAGGATGAATTGGAGTGAGGAAATAATTGGAACAAGGAGACCAATCAGGAGGGTATTGCAATTGTCTAGGTGTGAATATGTTGAGAGGCTGCACCAGGGTAGTGACCGAGTAGTGAGAAGAGGATGTGTACCAGCAAAGTTGCAAAAGTAGAAATGACAAGACCTGGAAACATATTAGATAGGTAAGGTTACTAGAGTCAGGACAGAGTCTAAGATGACACCTAGGTTGTGAATCTGGATGACTGTGAGGATGGTCGTACCCTTACCAGTAATTAAGAAGTACAGAGGTAATCAAAAAAACTTAAATTTATTAAGTTATTTACTTGAATGATAAAACCTCCTCATTGACTTTGAAAGCAGCCTTCTCTGAGTAACTTGGTATCATGAGAAAATGGTAAGAATTCAATGAAAGGTGCCCAAGAATGCACTTGAATTAAAAGTGGATCAACATGGCAAAACAGGAATATCATTCACACTTGGAATCATTAGCCATGTATGAACTGAACATGTACGGGGTGATCACATCTGGGCCAACCATATGGGCCTGGCCTAATTAATACTGAATACTCAAAACCTTGCACAGTGTCCCCCAAAGGATGTGCTCAATAAATGTTTGTCAGTGAGGATAAAATTAAACAAACAACTCTAAAGACTGACCTTTCTCTTTAAGCAATTTCCTTCCAAGGGCAAACAATATAACTTAGAAATATTCAGAGGAAAACATTATCATTGCTTACACAAAGGATAAGGCAGCAGTTTAAAAATAGGTTTTAACAACTGTTTACATTTTTGTCACTGTTTGTCAATATAGTTTTGTGGGAAGAGAAGGAATACTAGAGATGTTGTTTTAAAATGGGTCACCAGATTGAAAAGATTAGAGGAGACACATTTGCTGACAGACTGTTCAAATAAATTGCAGACTCTTTGCTCCTGTTGAATTATAACAGTTATTGTTTAGAAATGTCTTCTCACATATGAAAGTGTACCACTGAGAGTTTGCATTGGCAAGGACTGCTTGCTAAACACACAGCAGTTGCTAAGAGAAAACAATGGTATGTGCACTGGGTGTTAGGGGCTGTGCTGTATTCAAAAAAATGTTGGCATTCAGCTATTTGGATAACCCAAGCTCTCTTCTCATAACAACAAAGTTTGAAACCAACCCTAGTACTTTGAATTATGATTTTGCAACTCTTGTCTGTTTTCCAGTACTGTATATTATGAGTCACTGTTATAATTGAACAAATTAAAACACACACACACATACATACACACATACACACACACACACAAACTATATTCTGTATTTATAACTTCGTGGAACCATAAAATGAAATCAAATGAAATACTTTTTAATGAATTTTAATAGGGACCAAAAGACTACAGAGCCTGTTTTCTTTCCTGAAATTGATTTCACAAAGAATTTCAAATTTTGCAAGTATCATATGCATTAACACAGTGTGTCTTGTGATATCCTGGTGCTTGGAATCAGTTACTGAGCTTCTCTGGCTGCCTAACTCACTACTAGGCAATGATTTAAAAAAAAAAAGATGCACAACTTCCTCCTGCAGAAAGAAAGAAAAAAAGTACATAAGAGGGGAAAAAAGAAAGGGAAGAAAAAAAAGTAAGAGAATTATAAGGAACACATAATAACAATAGTCATGTTGATATAATGTTTTATGGTGACAAAGCACAATTACACAGTCTCAGAGATGGAAAATACTTCCTAGTCCAACCCATACCTGAACAAGAATCCTGCCTAAAACCTCTGTAACAGGTGACTATCAAGACCTCTCAAAGACTTCCACTGAGGGAAAAAGACATTATCTTCCTAGGCAGTCAATTTCACTTTTAAATAGCTCTAGTTGTTAAGATGTAATTTCTTATATCAAGCTAAATTTTCTTCTTTGTAATTTTCTTCTGTTCATCCTTCTTTTCCTCTGGAGCCAAACAATAAAGATAGATAGATAGATAGATAGATAGATAGATAGATAGATAGATAGATAGATAGATAGAATAAATAGAATAGATAAATAGATGATAGATAAATAGAGAGATAGAAAGATGATAGATGGACAGACAGATAGATGATAGATAAATAGACAGATAGATAGATGATACATATACTATAATAATCGATAATAATAAATTTAATTTATAATATATTTAATCATTTCTCCATGATATCCCTTTAAATATCTGAAGAGAGCTATCATGGCCCCTCCCACAACTTTATCCCCAAACTCTTGGCTCAAGGTTTTCTCTTGAGTAGGCTAAACTTACCCAGCTCCTTAAATTTATAGGGAATTATCTCAAGGTCCTTCACAACCCTGCTTGCCCTCTGCCTGATCCTTCCCCTTTCCTCAGTACCTTTCCTCAGACATCATGCCCAGAATTAGCAGACTTTTCCTGGTCCTGTTCTACTAAGTTGGTGATCCAGGACAAAGAGCAAGTACTCTAAGCCTTTCTCCTCATCACTCTAAAAAATAAGGTGGAGTAATGCTATCCTAGATGTTCACTCCAGAATATTTTAGGTCTAAAATTCCATGACTTGATGATTCTATCTATTTTTTTATTATCTTATTTGATCCTCATTATTGCTCGCCATGATATCGGGGTTAGAAAGGTTATTAACAGTCTCTTTTCCACAAACAAATCAGGTTTTATTAATGGCAACAAATCTACTACACAGGTGAAGTTAATAGAGCTAGGAACAACTAGAAAGGGGATAGAGAAAGGGAAAAATATGTCCCACTTCCCAGATAGTTAGAATCTGAATCTCCAGAGTAAAATGACCCCAGGCACCCCAAACCTGCCTCCAGCCCAGCTAGCCCAAAGAGCTAGCCTAGCTTCAACAACACAAACTCACCACCACCTGGAATCCACAGCTGTAAGGACAATGTGCCATGTCTCCTGGATCACTCTGAAGCTCAAAACACCCCAGCTACTTTCTCCTTCACTCCCAGACAACCAGACGAGAACTCTCCCCAGGCTTCTTCCCAAAAGTCTCTGGAAACAGGGCTGTCCATAAACATAGCCCCAAGCCAATTGGCTGGTAGCTTTGATTGACAGAACTAACAGGCAGCTCTACAGCTGAAAGCTGACCAGCTTCTGGATGCTAACACGGCATGGCTTTTAAGATTACATCTTTTCAGTCTGACCATAATGAAGCAAAGATGTGGTAATGGAAACCCCAAATCACAATTAATTCCTTACAATTTGAAAATTATAGGACAACCTGAAAACCATGATCAAAAAAAGAGCCTTGACATCATCTTTCAAAAAACTGTCAAGGAAAATTTCCATTGATATTCTAGAAGTAGATGGTAAAATAGAAATTGAAAGAATCCACCAATCACCTTTTGAAAGAGATCACAAAATGAAAACCTCCAGGAATATTTTAGCCAAATTCCAGAACTTCCAGGTCAAGGAGAAAATATTACAAGCAGCCAGAAAGAAATCAAGTATGGTAGAGCCACAGTAAGGATAACACAAGACCTAGCAGCTTCTATATTAAAGGACTGGAGTGTTTGGAATATGATATTCCAGAGGGCAAAGGAACTTCGATTGCAACCAAGAATCACCTATCCAGCAAAACTTTGTATAATCCTTCAGGAGAAAAAAATGGGAATTCGATGAAAAAGAGGACTTTCAGGCATTTGTGATGAAAAGACCTGAACTGAATAGAAAATTTGACTTTCAAATACAAGACCCTAGAGAAGCATAAAAAGGTAAAAAGGAGAAATAAATTAAGAGGAATGTTAAAAGGTTAAGCTGTTTACATTCCTACATGGAAATATGATGCTTGTAACTCATAAGAACTTTCTCATTATTAGGGAGGCTGAATAGAGTATATTTAGACAGAAGGCACAGGTGTGAGCTGAATATGAAGGGATTATATTTTTTAAAAAATAAAATTAAGGGGTGAGAGGAATGCACTAGAAGAAAGGGAAAGGGAGAGCTGGAATAAGGTAAAGTATCTCACATAAAAGAAGCCAGAAAAAGCTTATGGAGTGGGGGGGGGGGGGCAGCTAGGTGGCACAGTGACTAAAGCACTGGCCCTGGATTCAGGAGTTCCTGAGTTCAAATCCGGCCTCAGACACCTGACACTTACTAGCTGTGTGACCATGGGCAAGTCACTTAACCCTCATTGCCCCACCAAAAACACACACACACACACAAAGCTTATGGAGTAGAGGGGAAGAAGGGGGAGATACGGGGGAGTGAATGAGCCTGACTCTCATCAGAATTGGCTCAAAGAGGGAATAAGATACACACAAAATTGGGTGGTGCAATCTATCTTACCCTGCAGGAAAATAGGAGGGGAAGGGGTTAAGGGATGGGGGAGGTGAAAGAAAGGAGGGAAGATTGGGGGGTAGTCAGAAGAAAACACTTTTGGGGAAGGATAGGGTGAAAGAAAATAGAAAATAGAGTAAGTGCCATGAGGAGGGAATAGGATAGAGGGAAATACAGTTAAGCAATATTAACTATGAAAAAAAAATTTGAAGCAAGTTTGTTTGATAGGCCACAGTTCTAAAACACATAGAGAACTGAGTCAAATTTGTTAAAATAAGAGCCATTCTCCAATTGATAGATGATCAAAACACATGAAGTTTTCAGATGAAATAATGAAAGTTACCTGTAGCCATATGAAAAAAATGCTCTAACTCACTATTGATTGGAGAGATTCATCTCAAAAAACAATTCTGGTTACTACCTCATACTCACTGGATTGGATAATAGGACAGCAGAGGAAAATGACAAATGTTAAAGGGGATATGTGGAAAATGAGACATTAATACATTATTGGTAAAGTTGAAAACAGATTCAAACATTCTGTAGAAGAATTTGGAACTATGGTCAAAGGGCTATAAAACCATGTATACTCTTTGACCTAGTAATACCACTACTAAGTTGGTATCCAAAAAGAGATTTTAAAAAATTGAATTCAAAATTAGGGAGATGCCTATAAACTGGGGAATGGCTGAACAAATTGTGGGATGAGATTACGATGGAACACTATTGTGCTATAAGAAATGATGAGAAGGATGCTATCAGAAAAACCTGGAAAGACTTACATGAGCTGATGCAAAGTGAAATGTACTGTATATAAAATAACAGCAATACTGTAAGATGATCTGCTGTGAATGACTTAGTTATTTTCAGCATTACAATGATCCAAGACAACTCTGAAGGATTTATGAAAAATCCAGCCCATCTACAGAGAAAGAACTGATGGTATCTGAATACAGATTGAAGCATCATTTTTTTGTTAGTTCCAAAGGGAGAGGCCTTGGGTCCTCCCCATGTGAGACCCGTATATGCCCTGTGAATACTTATGAATTGCCCCTACATTTGTTCTATTGTTTTAAATGATGGATATCATACCTTGTGAGGAGGTTAGACCTTGAGAGTTTTGACAGGTCAGAAGAGCAAACCTTCAGGAAATCTTGGGGTAGAGTTTGTGCTGAGGTTTGTAGAAAACTGATCTAGCAGTGATACCCCAAATAGCTAGGAAAAATAGTATTAGTAGTAACTGAGAAAAGAACTCAGACAGTACCAATGATATATTTGGATATAAGCTTGATGGGGCAATGTTATATAGAAACTTTGTCAAATTTGAGTCCACTTTCCCCACAGACCTAACTAAGGTCACAGAAACAGACCTGTATCTAAGAGGTGTGAGGGGAAAGTATGTGTACTTCTGTTTCTGTAATGGGTTTTTTTGTTCGTTTTTTTGTTTTTGCTGGGTGATGAGCGTTAAGTGACTTGCCCAGGGTCACACAGCTTGTAAATGTCAAGTGTCTGAGGCTGGATTTGAACTCAGGTCCTCCTGATGCCAGGGCTGGAGCTCTATCCACTGTGCCACCTAGCTGCCCCCCCTCTGTAATGTTTTTGAAGTAAATATCCCTTTGTAAAAACTAATTGATATTAAATGATTAAATGGAGATAGGGTGCTATTCATTGTCAGCTAACAGTGGAGGGAACACATCGAAATAGGTATTATTCAAGGTAAAAGCATTAAAGAAGACAAAACTTATCCTTTCAGAGTTATCTGGTTTTAAAAAATCCTAAGGAGGAAATGAAGTTGAACCTGCACTGAAAAAGTAAGACCAGACTACTCACTCCACTTGTTAAAAAGAAAAAAAATCTGAAATAAAAAAATGTTTCTGGTACTACAAACACATCAATTTTTTTACATCCATTCCCATCATCCCAGTATCCCCTCTACCATAGATAGGTCTTGTGTCCTTACCCTGCCTACACTGATCATTTAGGAAGAAACTGACATCATAAAATCATTAGCACTAAGGTGATAGGTAGTAAATGCAATGCAAATTCCAGAAATGTTTATGTTTTAAAAGAAAATTGAACATTAATCCAAAGGAATGAAGAAATGATTCTGTAATAGCAGAATTTGACAATCATTCATCCTATTCCCTGTAATTTAGATGGTAGCATTATGAGGTACACCCAGAACTGTTTAAATGACTATACCAAAAAGTAGTCATTAATGGCCCCAAATCATCTTTGAGATAGATCTTTTGTGTAGTGTCTCAATGATATATG
This sequence comes from Dromiciops gliroides, assembly GCF_019393635.1. Taxonomy (NCBI): domain Eukaryota; kingdom Metazoa; phylum Chordata; class Mammalia; order Microbiotheria; family Microbiotheriidae; genus Dromiciops; species Dromiciops gliroides. The sequence goes on from NC_057866.1 coordinate 57,315,857, forward strand.
CTTGACCCTGAGCTATTTAGTGATTTTATGAGTCACTAAAGTGAAGGAATACATTTATCAAATTTTCAGATGACACAAAGCTAAGAGGAATGGTCAACCCATTGCATGACTCAGGATCCAAAACCATTCTTATATTATGAAACATTGGGCTGAATCTAAGAATATGAAATTTTAAAAGGTATTATATTTATGTTTTTTAATCACCTTTTCAATTAAAAGTTTGGAAAGATATGGTTAGAAATCAGTTTATTTGAAAAAACAATCTAAATTTCTTAATTGATTCCGAATGTAATATTTTAATAGTGTTATATGACAGCCTTAAAAAGGTAATGTTATATTAGGCCTCATTTAGATATGAATAGTATCCTGAATGAGAGAGGTAATTGTCTCCATTGCTCTACTGTATTCTGCCTTAGATCAAATATGCAGTTTCACGTTCAATTTTGTGTATCACATTATAGGAAAGAATTTGAGAAGCTTCTAGGGTCTCAAATTATGAAATTCTGCATTTTGAGAAAAATAGAATTTCCAGAGGACAATGACCCAAGAGTTAAGGGCCTTAAACTTATATATTATGAAGATTAGTTAAAGAAAATAAGTGTGTTTAGCCCAGAAAAGAGAGGACACATGGAATTGCTAGTCAGTTTCAAGTACTTAAATGCTTTCATGAGGAAGAGGGATTTAATTGTACTTGGTCCTAGATTGGGAGGGGAAAACAAAATAAAACAAAATAACTAGGAGAAATGGATGGAGAATGTAATGACAGATTTAGACATGATTAGGAAGTAGAGGAAACGAAAAGGTGCAAAGGAGTCATATGATTCTAGATAAGGTGAAGTGCCAAAATTTAAACTCAGGGTCAACCACACTAACCATACTACGATACTCATGGGCTCATTTCCTTATAGATTTCTTCCAGGTTTAAAGGCAGTATAATATGTAGGCTCTGGAAAGTACCAGAAATTGTCAAAAATGTAAAATTTTCCCTCTCATTTACTCAAGGCCCCAATTATTTCCTGAGAAACGGTTTGTTTCCCCCTCTCAATCTCACAGTCAAATGTCTAACAGTAGATTAATCAATATTAATGGCCAGAAGTGTATGGCGTGTTTAGGGAAGATAAGCAGCTCTGGTGTGAGGGCCTGCTGAACCCTTTTCAGGGCTTTTCATCCACCTTTGGTGTCTACCTATCACCCAACTCTCACCTGTGGCTCCAAGAAGCTGTAGCATGCTCAGCAACCTCACTCCAGTAAAACTATCTTGGCAAGTCAAGGCTAAACCAAGTAGAGGGTAAGTGACAGGCCTCAATCCAGTTGGTGAGTTAGGAAGATGTCTACCCCAAGCATGCAAAGACTTCCCCCAGCTCAGACAAGAACAATTTGTTCCATGCTACTGAAGTAGGTGTTGTGGAGTACTTGGAACTTAGTCAGGCTTTGAAGACACCAAGGTCATCCATTGCATCCTGGGTCATTGCCAATTGTCTTGACATTTGTCTTGCCGCTGGACTTCAATGCTGGAATAGAGGAGTGAGGCTAACAACTTTGTCCAACTCTGCCTCAGTGGAATCTGATTCATGTGAAAGTCAAGTCATTGTCTGTTATGTCATTGATCCTCTCTGAAAATGAAGGAAAATCAAGAGCAACGATATTAATGGCCAAGAGGCAGCTTAGTAGGATAAAAGATAAAATTTCTGATTTGGAATCAAGAAGAGCCGGGTCTAGCTAATAATTGGAAATCAAAGGGATGCCCATCAGTTGGGGAATTGGGGACGAGCAGGATGATTTCAGAAAAACCTGGAAAGACTTACATGAACTGATGCATAGTGAAGTGAACAGAACCAGGACAATATTGTACACAGTAACAGCAATATTGCTTGATGAAGAACTGTGAATGACTTAGCTATTCTCAGCAATACAATGTTCTAAGACAACCCTAAAGGACTAATGATGAAACATAATATCTACCTCCAGAGAAAGAACTGATATTGATTGAATACAGACTGAAGCATGCTGTTTTTCACTTTCTTTCTTTCTTTTTTTCCTTTTATTCGAGTCTTCTTATACAAAATTACTAAGATGGAAATATTTTACATAATTACACCTATATGACATATATCTGATTGCTTACCACCTCAGGGAGGGGAAAGGAGAGAGGGAGAGATAGAATTTGGAACTCAAAACATTAAAAATGATTATTAAGAAAAAAGAAGAAGACCTGAGTCACAATCTGACTTCAGATACATACTTGTTATGTGACCCTGAACAAACCTTTCTCAGCCTTAGTTTCTTCCTCTATAAAATAGAGATAATAACAGCACCTGGCTGAATAGGTTGTTGTGAGGATCAAATGACATGATGTATATAAAGCACTTAGTACATTTTAAAGTACTATATAAATTCTAACTATTATTATTGTTACTATTTAATTTAGTAATCTGCACTAACAAAGAAAAAGGCAAATAGACCTTAAAATAATTCAAAGTAGGCTGCAAAATGGATTGCAGTTAATGCTCAATTTTCCTTTCCTTCTATGCTTTCTCCCAGCTGGTCAAAGAGGAACAGAGGAAAAGGGATTAAGATTTAAGCCCTGAGTGGTATTAGCAACTGCAAGGAACATAAAAATAAGAATGAAAGTAATTGTGCACTGAATGCTTTTTGCTTTACTACCACAGGTCCACTCTCACCTCCAATGTCTCCATGATATCTCATGATATCTTGGCTATATTCCTCTTTGACTCAGCTGTTCTCTAACACTAGTGTCTGTCTTCATCTTGCTTTCCCCTCTCTCACCTTCATGGAGGCTCCATATAAAAATTTCAGTTCACAATCTGAATTTCCTGCCATTAGTTATAAGTGGCAACACTTCATACCCTAACTGCATTTTCAACAGGTGAAATATAGAACCCTGGTCACTTTCTCCTCCTCCATTTCTTCCACATGGTCTTGCAAGACCTGGATGGAAGATCCTTTCAAGGCTCCAAGAACAATAAAAGACCTAAACTCATGTATACTCATGTAGACTCTAGCCCAGGGAATCTCAGGCATCTTCAGAAAGTCCTTCTAAGTCTTCATGACATCTCTGTGAGAGAGACAAAGTCAAGTTACAGTACAAAGGAAAACTTCCTAACAAATTAGAACTCTAGAAAGTTACACTGGGTTATCTCAGTGAAGATACTCAAGAGAAGAATGGAGAACAGGGGGCCTCACCTTGGCAACCTTTTAGAAGAGATTCATAGTCATGTTGAACCAGATGGCTTCTGGGGTCCCTTTCATTTCTGAGAGTCTATGAATTTCAAGTTTCACTTTGGAAGGCCTTCTAAGTAGCTACTCTACCAATATTTAAGGCCACTGGGGGAGGGAGGAAGGTAACAGGGGAGTAGAGAAGGGACTTTGAGAGCAGCTCCTTTTCTCTGCCACTTCAAATGCTGAAAATCCAATAGCTATCCCAAAGTAGACTGAAGATCCACTTCATAATGTGAAATTAGCTAAATTATAATGAGGACAGAGACGGACTATACTAATGCTAATGGGACCAAAGTTATAACCTTGGAATAACATTGTTTTTTTAATAAGTGACCTGAAAGGGTCAGTTTTTCCCTAACTTTGTTTATAATCTAAGTAGTCCAAAGCTATGTCACATATTACTTGTTATCTGTTGAAATTGCCCATCAGCAACTACTGATAAGCAAAGAGTTAATAGTACCAAGTGATACTTAGATTTAATCCCAGATTCCCTTATTGAATCAAATTTTTTATGTGGGCTATTTAGGTCAGATACTATGGAAATGCCCTCTCTATGTCTTTTTTTATAAATGTTGCATATATTCCTTATTAGGAAAAAATGTTATTTTTAGAGTTCATTAAACAGCTTGAGCTCCTTAATGCTACTGAGAACAGAAATATTCCTACAGTAGAACTGAGGTTAGAGCTAATATCTAATGTTTCAAAATGAAGCTCTTTTCACTATTTACTTTAGATTATATAGTGTACATAAAGTGTGCAGTGTGTAAACAGGAGTTTAGCAAATCATTTGAAAATCAGATCTCAATAATCAGATCTCAAAAACAGAAGAAGAAAGAACCTAATTGTTCCCTTGTTTTCTGAGACTATCAACTTTGTTAAGAAAATAAGTGATTAACTGGAGTAACTTGCCCTTTTGCCCAGTGAAAATAGTGTTCTAATTTAGTCACAAAAAGTCTGCCTTAATCTCCCTACCTTTCCTATCCTATCTATCCCTCTCCCTGTCCCCACCTATAAGGTCACACTCACCTTATAGGTTCATTTTGAATTCTCTGAATGTCTAAATCACTTTCAAATAATAAATGAAGTCCTTAGGAAAGAAGATTTTCACAAACCTGGTAAATAGTTCTTATGTTATGATTGCTTAGAGATATAGTAATTTAGTGTGTAACATGATTTTGATTTCAGTGTATTTCCTAGGAGGAACATCAGGTATAAAAAAGAATATATTTCTTATTTTTCTTATGTGAAAAATAAATAACATTTAAATATTGAGGGAAATTATAACTTAGATACTTTGAAAAATATTATCCTCTTTAGCATTTAAATCTTTATAATTTTAATGAGAACTGGAGAAAAATAGAAGGGTTTCAACTTCTAGATACAAAATTACCTAGCAACTTGGACAGAGATAAATCCAAAAAACTGGGCCTTTTTGTGTTACCACTCTGAGATTTAAAATGTGACTTTTTAAGTCTTTTAAATATACTCATTAACAATGTCTAGATAGATTACATGATCAACTTAATAGTATAAAGGAAAATGCTACTAAAAGACCAGACTCATGTCAATGCAAAGGCCAATCATAATTTCAGAGGACTGATGAAAAACATACCTTCCTTCTTTCATATAGAGGCCTATACAAGGGAGTCAGATAGAGACAAAGAGAGATTAGCACATAGAAACAAAGACTTAGACACAGGGAGACAAAGAGAGAACATTTATTATGAACTTACTATGTGTCAGTTACAGTGCTAAACGTTGGAGATACAAGAACAAGTAAGCAGGACAATCCCTGTTCTTGAGGAACTTGATGGGGGAAGCTAGAAAAAAGGAAGATCTAGAAGTGGCCTGAAGACTAGATTCCAGATAAGATAAGGTGAAACAACGTGAAAACTCATCTATCTGAAGAGGCATTCCAGTGCCTGAAGTGGAAGCAACATGCTGTGGAGATGACTGGGAAGTACAGACAGCTCGGTTATCAGAACCCAATGTCCCTGGGACAGAGTCCAAGGTTCAGTTGAGGCATATGTTGTCTGACATGGCCAATGTGTTGGTTTTGCTTAATTATTCTTGGTTAGAAGGGAGTGTTCTTTGGGATGGGAATCATTGAGAAGAGATTCATGTAAAATTAAAGCCGTATAAAACACTTATTTTTTCAAAGTCTAGGTTAATTATTTAAAGAAAAGACCCCCAGGCCCCCAAGCATTTTATTGTACTAAACTGCTCTCACTATTAAAAACATTCTTGAGAATGAAGGGGAAAATTCCCCGAAAAAACCAAGTCAGAGATTAGGGAACTCCAGGGATCATAGTCTTCTCTCTGAAAACAAGGATATATATATCTTTTAAAATTAGACCATGTTTGCCACAGATATGAAGAAGTGGATTCTGGGAGTGCTCTTTGTGAATGAGTAGGAGTTGCCCAGGGGACCTGTTAGATATATTAAAAAAAGAGCAGATTTCTCTGTGAGTTGGATTTCTCTGAGAAGATAGAAACATCCATGTTTTTGCATGCCCTTGGCAATGAGGGTATTTTAAATTGTCACTGAATTGCATAACTTTGGCAATAATCTATCACAAGTATACCAACAAAGTAGAACATTGTAATAATACCCACAGTTTCTTGGGAAAGTTTTCTGGCAGAGCCTGTGACTACATCCATGCAAATTCAAGCTCTCAACAACATGAAAATATTCCAGCGTGATACTGTTGTACCCAGTCTGTTTTGTGTCAGTGAGATTTGGATCTGCAATAGTGTCACACCCATCTTCTGGACAAGTTTTTCATCATCACTTGTTGACCACACTCAATAACAAAGAGGCAAGATCATCCAACAATAACATCTTGGAAAGAAGCCAGGTAACCCTCAAGAGCTCTTCTGCTGTCTGTGCACATACTGTGTGCAGAGGCAGGTATTAATCACTGTGGGAAAAATGAAAGGGGATAGAAAAAGGATAAAAGACACAGTGCCCTTGAGGAGAATCTTACAAACTAGTTGGAACAACAAGACATTGTATTTGCAAAATAATGACAGTTATAAGCCAAGAAACAAACATAATTTAATGTTACTGCCGTGTAAAGAAGGGCTCAAGACAAATGGCTCATCTTAGAAGCTCAGCTAGAAAGTGAATTGTATGCAGGTGTGGTGAGGACAGGGATTTTAGTTACCAGTGAAAAGTAGGCTATCTCCATCAGCTTTCAGTCTTTTGGTGTTGGTCACCAGAGGTGTATTATGGTACAGGACAACAGGGAGCTGTCCACTCAAGGTGTAGATAATAAGAGGGAAGGTGCATTAAGGAGAGTTCTTTGAGGAAAGCAGAGTCCATAAACAAGAAATTGTTTTCCCAGTGTCTCTGATGAAAACAGCAGTAATGAATTGCAGAGATTGGTATAGATGAAAATCTTAGATATTGGGGTAGTGAGGAAGAACCTAAGAAATAATGTATTTTCTTTCCTCTCTGGGTCTTCTGCAGACTGGAAGGAGATGAGAGCAGCTCCCCACAAGGAGGCAATATTACTAGATGACCAAGCTGGCAAGAACCTCCCAGACCTGGTGATGGGCAAATCCCTTCAGCTTAGAAGTGTTTCTTTGTTAGGGGAAAATATTCTAGGGAATGACATTACAATAATTAAAAAGAATTAATCTATTACTTTTCTTCCCCTTTTTTGTATCAGAGTATTTATTTTATTGGAATGATCATGTGAAGTTCAATAAATTTTATTCTATTTCTTTTCTGACAATTATTATTATTTGTTTTATTTTGTGGTTATTGCTGAAAATAATTTTGTTATATTAAAGAGGGTGGATATTAATAAATGATCCACTCTGGCATCAAATAAATTAGGTAAGACACTGCTGTTCACAAGGTGATTTGCGAAAATAAGGGGGCATTAAGAGGGGAGGTGATGTAAAGAAATCTCTCCCCCTTGATTCTTCCCAATTTCTTTGTAGTTTTGCTAAGTGGAATACCCAGGATAAGTCAAAAAGGATACATACTAGTGATATAGGAATATGAAAGGAGATAAAAATAATTCAAGACCATAACTCAAAAAAGGGTTTAAACTAAACAAAAAGAGAAAGGGAGTTCAAAAGATAGTCTTAAAATGCTTCAAGGTTTCCAGAGTTTGCTTGCCAGAGTTTAACTTTCTGAGGTTTCCACCATCAAAGAGCTAAAGAGAACATTTGGAATTATCAAACTAGATAGATAGATAGACAGACAGACAGACAGACAGAGATAGATAGACAGACAGGTAGGTAGATGATATGTAGATAGATAGATCATAGATAGATAGATTAGACTATTTATAAAGATTATAGTATGTACCCTGGGGAGTCAAAAATCAGAAAATAAGAGGGTTCCCTACTCTCATGGAATTTACATTCTAACTGGGGAAGACAAAACAAAAAGGGAAGCTGAAAACTGGTGATAGGGAGGGAAAAAAGGGTACTAGACCATAGCTAGCGTGTGGCTTTGGCTTTCTTTATATGGCAGAGGTTGCATAGAAGGTGATGATAAGTACATGGTTGTAGAGAAAAGCAGCAGTAGTAAAAATTCCAAGCAGGGAACAATAAAGTATAACTTAGGAAAGATAGCCAAGAGAGAGAAGCTTGGTGGGGAAGAAAGAAAAGATCCAAACCCAACAAAGTAAGCAACTTGCTTGATAATAGCATTGGAGGACATTGCTGACTCTACAATATCAGAGATGCTTCAGCCACTTCTCTTTAGTGTGTACTCCTTTATATGTTTCCTAGCCTATACACACATGTATAAACATGCATGCATGTGTATGTATATACTTGAATATACATATATGATATATGTATATGCATGTATACATTCACTTAGATTTATATATAACAGATGCATACATACATACACACATATATACATATACACACATATATCTTTCTTCAACTGGGTGTATGAGGTATTTTCTTTTCATTTACGTTGACATGTTGTTTACATATCTTTATTTTGAATAAATTTATCCTCAAGGTATACATTAAAAGAAACACATTGGTGGGGGCTCCTGAGCTCTGGTTTTGAGTAGATACTGGCCCACACTCACTGCATGGTTTGAATCTGGGATGCTATTCAGGGGTTACTTTATATGAGAATAGTCAAAGGGCTACACAGGTTTGTGAAGTGTGTAATGAGAACTGGACGTGAGTAGGAGAAGAAAGAGGGGGACATTTCAGTTCTGGAAGCAAAGGCAAAAGTCATTTTTAGGAAAACAGTGGTGGATGTCAAGCATAAATACCAAATATATCCTTATATATAGTCTCAGATATTACACTCAAATTCTTGAATTTTACGAAGCACACTAATATATTGTTTTTTGTTTTTGTTTTTTTGTTTTTGCAGGGCAATGGGGGTTAGGTGACTTGCCCAGGGTCACACAGCTACTTAAGTGTCAAGTATCTGAGGCTGAATTTGAACTCAGGTCCTCCTGAATCCAAGGCCAGTGCTTTATCCACTGCACCACCTAGCTCCCCCCAGTACACTAATATAGAATGGAGCAACCATGGGAAGTCCATAGGAGAGTTACATGTAGAGAAAAATCATAACACTTTAAGGGCCTAATTTCCTAGAGATCTATTTATACCTGATAGATCATGTCTTGATGGAGATAGTCTATGAAACAATCAGTGTGAACAGCTTTGTAAAGACAGCTGCTGAGATTTTATACAAGAATTTTAAGCCAAGTGTCCGGTTAGTATCTGATTCATGGTTAAAATTAAAAATTGGTTTGACTCAGAGTAGGGTAGAGCTTACAGTTTCTTTTCTGTTTAATTTTTTTCAGGGCAATGAGGGTTAAGTGACTTGCCCAGGGTCACACAGCTAGTAAATGTCAAGTGTCTGAGGCTGAATTTGAACTCAGGTCCTCCTGCATCCAGGGCCGGTTCTTTATCTACTGCACCACCTAGCTGCCCCTACAGTTTCTTTTCAAGCTTTGAAAGATGTATTCTTTGGCACTCTCAATGACAAGTTGTATCCTGTATATCACTTACAGCATTTAATCATTCTGAGTTAAAATGATTTCTGAGAACTGGCCATTTTAATTTTCAACATATTATATTATTTTATTTTTTTAACTTAGAATTTTTCCCAAGTTACATGTAAAAAGAAAGAAAAAGAAAAAAACAATTTTTTCACATTGATTTTTAAAAACTGTGTTCTAAATTTTCTTTCTCCCTCCTCAATCCTCCCTATGGAATCAAGCAATTCAATATAAGTCATATATGTGTAGTTATTCCAATCATCTTCACATTAGTCAAGTTGTGAAAGACAAAAGACATAATAACTTTAGAAAGAGGAACTAACAAATAAAATTATACTTCAATCTATATTCAAATACTATCAGTTATTCTTCTCTTACTTTTCATAAGTCTTTCTGATAGCATCCTGCTAATCATTTCTTTCACAGATACTATTGCTAACTGTATTACCCTCCATCCTATTTCCTCCCCTTGATATTTACTCTATTCTCTATCTTCTTTCACCGTATCCCTCCTCAAAATAGTTTTCCTTTCACTGCCCCTCCCCCATTCTTCCCTCCCTTCCTTCACCTCCCCCCACCCCCCACCCCCCGTTTCCCTTGCCCCTCTCACTTTCTCTCAGGGCAAAATATATTTCTATACCCACTTGAGTGTTTATGTTATTCCTTATTTGAGCCAATTCTGATGAAACTAAGGCTCACTCACTTCCCTGCTCTTTCCCCATCTTCCCCTCTATTCCATAAGCTTTTTCTTATTTCTTTTATGTGAGCTACTTTACCCCCTTCTACCTCTCCCTTTCCCTTTCTTCTAGTGCATTCCTCTTACCCCTTAACTTTATTTTAAAGCTGTCATCATAGGTCAGCCTGGTGACACAGTGTACAAAGCATGAGCCCTGGAACCAGGAAGCCCCATGTCTAAATCTGGCCCTAGACATAAGCCACCCCACCCTGTCTGCCCCACAAAAAAACAAGGATAAATGCTTTTACAGATATTATTCCTTCATATTCAATTCAAACCTGTGTCCTCTGTCTAAATATATTCCTTTCAGCTGTCCTAATACTGAGAAAGTTCTTATGAGTTGGAAGTATTATCTTCCCATGTAAGAATGTAAACAGTTTAACCTTTTAATGTCCCTCGTGAATTCTTTTTCCTGTTTACCTTTTTATACTTCTCTAGGGTCTTGTATTTGAAAGTCAAATTTTCTATTCAGGTTAGGTCTTTTCATCACCAGTATCTGAAAGTCCTCTTTTTTTATTGAAGTCCCATTTTTCCCCTGAAAGATTATAATCAGTTTTTCTGGGTAGGTGATTTTAGGTTGTAGTCCCAGTTCCTTTGCTCTCCAGAATATTATATTCCATGCCCTCTGATCCTTTAATGTAGAAGCTGCTAGATCTTGTGTTATCCTGACTGTGGCTCCACAGTATTTGAATTCCTTTTTTCTAGTTGCTTACAATATTTTCTCCTTGACCTGGGATCTCTGGAATTTGGCTATAATATTCCTGGAAGTTTTCCTTTTGGGATTTCTTTCTGGAGGTGATTGGTGGGTTCTTTCAAATTTTATTTTACCTTCTGCTTCTAGAATATCAGCGCAATTTTCTCTGACAATTTCTTGGAAGATGATGTCTAAATTCTTATTTTAATCATGGTTTTCAGATAGTACAATAATTTTCAAATTATCTCTCCTGGTTCTATTTTCCACATCAGCTGTTTTTCCAAGGAGATTTCATATTGCCCTCTATTTTTTTATTCATTTGGATTTGCTTTATTGTGTCCTGGTTTCTCATAAAGTCACTAGCTTCCATATGTTCAATCCTAATTCATAGGCAATTATTTTCTTCAGAGGGCTTTTGTATCTCCTTTTCCTTTTGACTTTTCAAGTTGTTGTCTTTTTTTCTCATGACTTTCCTGCATCGCTCTCATTTTTCTTCCCATTTTTTTCCTCTACCTCTCTAAATCTTTCCTCTATCTCTCTTACCTTCTCCTCAAAGTCCTTTTTGAACACATCCATGGCATGAGACCAATTCATATTTTTCTTGGAAGCTTTGGATGCAAGAGCTTTAACTTTGTTATTATCTTCTTCTGATTTTGTATTCTGGTCTACCTCACCCCCAAAGAAGCTTTTGATGGTCTGCTGTTTTCTCTGCTTACTCATCTTGACTGCACATTTCTTGGCTTTTCACTCCTTCAGGACACACTATTCTGAGCTCCAGCGTGGCCCAGAGGGTTATTGCACTTGTTCTCAGCCTGCCTTGCCTGTGAGTAACCACAGCCTGCTTTCTCTTTGACCCAAAAACAGAAGTCTGATTGAAATCTGATTGTCTATGGCCAGAAGCTTGATGTGCCTGTGCCCCTACCCCACTAGATGGCTGTCACTAGAGTGTGCTTTGTTGGTTTGGAACTTGGGTGCCCCACTCAAGTTCCAGCAGAGACTGTAGCTACTCCCCTCAACTTCTGGACCCCTTCACTGGTCTAAAAGCTGAGCTTCAGAAGAAGCAGCTGAAGATTCTGAGGCTCTGGAGGTGCTACTTGCTCAAAGCTGGTCCTGCTCTGTTTGCTATACTCCTCTCTCAAGCCAAACAGCAGGTGATCCCAGTCACCTAATTAAGCAGTCTTTGGCTGGAAAAGAGTCTCACTCTCTTCTTATATGGATTATGGTGTTCCAAGAGTTGTCTTATGGCATTATTTTTGGAGGTATGTGGATGGGTTTGTCAGGAGTGGGGAAAGTCACAGCCTTTCCTCCACCATCATGGCTCTACCCCCACTTTTGAAAATTTTAGAAGAGAAAGAGGAAAACAATAATAATAACAACAACAATACAAAAACCTTGACCAGAAAACAATAAATAACTCCTTGGTTACCATATGTGGTACAGACTGATTAAGCAAGATTTCTTAATTTTCTTTTGTGTGTCATGAGCCAATTTGGAAATATACTGGAGCCTATGGACCCCTTGTCAGAGTAATATTGTTAAATGCATTAATACATAAGACTACAAAGACAAGTAAATATATTGAAATGCAGTTCTAATATCTTTTAAGTTTTCATAAACACTAAGTTAAGACCACTCAAGAAACAAATGGATAGATTATATTTATAATCCCATTACTTTTTTTTTTTCAGGGCAATGAGGGTTAAGTGATTTGCCCAGGGTCACACAGCTAGTGAGCTGTCCAGTGTATGCAGCCGGATTTGAACTCAGCTCCTTTTGAATCCAGGGTGGATACTTTATCCACTGTGCCACCTAGCTGCCCCAACCCCATTACTTTTATTTATTTATCTATCTATCTATTGTGCGTGGCTCTGAACTGAGAAGCCCTGTGAGACTTGGACCCTTCCGGGGGGGGGGGGGGCCAGCCTGGCTGGCTGGCTGTAGAAAGCCCCAGGTCCCTCCGCCCTGAGGGGATATACCCTGGAAATACTGGGCTCGACCTGCCGGCCCCTGGCATGGTCCGTGTGGAGGCCCCAGGCACGCAGCAAGGGGCACGACTCCCTAGAGTCCAGAGCGTGGTATGCATGGCTCCCTTGAGCCCCCTGGCTGTGGCCCTAGCACGGCCAACCAATTAGCTTGGGGGGGGGGTTGGGGGGGGGGACTTGGCCCCGGCGTTCCCAATGAGAGAGGCCTTTTATATACTGGGGAAGTTAGACAGTCAGGAGGATGCTACAGGGACACTACAGAGACAGAGGGAGGAGAGCTAGCAAGAAGGTAGGGGCACTGGGGAGAGGCTACAGAGACTTTACAGACTGGGACATAGTGAAGACGCTAGGACATCATGAGGAGGAAGAGTGAAGCGACATTGTGAAGACTGAGAAAGGAGGTCGTTAAGAGGACTGAGAAAGGAGACCAGGCTCAGGGGTTGTAAGCACTGGCAGCATCAGGAGAGAAAGTTAAAAGAGAAAGTGGAGAGTTCCTTGGCAGATATTCACAAGTCATATTTCTTGCTTTCCTAAGTTTATCTCTAAGTTTGTTCCATATAAATAAACCCTGGTATTTACTTAAATTGTAAGAGGCTTCCTAATCTTTTTTCTAGTAGTCTGGGAGAAGCAGTGGGTGAATTTTTAAACGTCCCTTGCAGACTGGCTTAGGCAGGCAACTAATAGCCAGATATAGCTTTACCAGCTAAAAGCAGTCAGATAGCCAGCCAGGAGTTCACAGATTGGGCCTACCAGTTAAAATATTATTTTTTACTCTATCTATCTATCTATCTATCTATCTATCTATCTATCTATCTATCTATCTATCTATCTATCTATCTATCTATCATCTATCTATCTATCTATCTATCTATCTATCTATCTATCTATCTATCTATCTATCTATCTATTTTTAGGTAGGGCAATGAGGGTTAAGTGACTTGCCCAAGGTCACACAGCTAGTAAGTGTCAAGTGTCAAAGGCCATATTTGAACTCAGGTCCTCCTGAATCCAGGGCTGGTACTTTATCCACTGTGCCCCAACCCCATTACTTTTAAAGATTAAACCTATATCACCATCATCACCATCTTTCAATATGAAGAAAAGGCATATATTTTATAAACAAACATGTTAAGAAGTTGTCTTGTTGGGTATTCTCTATGCCAATGACATCATAAGTTTGGATTTAAAGTAATATTCAGTGTATATATGTAGAAATTAAATAATACTAACATACATCACAGAATCACAAAATCTCAGATGGAACCCCACAATCTATCTAGTTCAACCTGCTAAATAGCTCTGAAGTTAGACCATTTCCCCCTGGATTCCTTCTCTCCCCAATTTAGTCATTTCAAGCTTCTATTTTAACTAATTTTTAGAGTATGGTAATATATCTCTTTTTTAAATACAAAACTATTGCATCAAAAATAACACATGAAGATCCATTGCTGGCTCTCTTTTAAAGATGCTATTACACCTCTGAGGAATGATGAAGTCCTACCTTTAAGAAGTCTATATTTAAGATGAAGAAAAAGATATCTAATTATTGGCCCTAATCATATACCTCAAGTAGAGTACTTTTTTTTTTTTATGAAGCACTTTCTTTCCACCAACCCTCTGAGATAGGTAAGTACAGGCATTATTAATTCCATTAATTGTGACATATACATGGCTTCTTGTCCTGTGCAATTCCTTTTCATCTCCTTTTTATCTATGGAGCATCTACCCAATATCCTAGAAATATTCTCCAGGAAATTTTAATATTTTGTGACTAGTAGTACAACCCTTCAGTTCCCCATATTTTATCCTTTACTCTCATTGCCCATCTGTTTAACTCTTTGTAACAGGTGAGATCCGATGGCTCCCCAGAAAGGTAGTAGTTTTGTATATTGCTTTATATGCCTTTTATCATGCTATTTATGATCATCTGTGCACTCAAGGAATTGCAGGTGAAATGCTATAACCTATTACAGCAACTGAAGGTCACTCCATTGCCATTTGGGCAACCTGAAATTTTGATTCTTCAGAAATTGTGGTGTCCCATTATTTAAAGTGATAGATCACCAAGAGAATGTTGATGCTTATAAAAGGTTCTCTGGAGGCAGACTGCAGTTTTTGAAATAGTTAAAAGTACCATGCAATTTACCAAATGCGCACCATTTTATTCTGGTTCCTAGTTTACTGTTCATCTGTATTGTCTACTTAAGATTAAGTATTATTGAACTAGGTCAATGGGCTAGCCACTCAACAACATATCTAGGCAATATACAGTTTTTATCCACTTAGTTTTTATCCTGTGAGGGCTACACATACACATGCACATACACATTTATCCCTTCTACAACAAAGCTTTCTCCATCTAAGTTTTGATATATCACCAACCGATCAGCATAAGAAATTAAATGGGAATTTTTGGAGAGTTTTGGCAGAAGCCACAGATGACACATGAAAGCCAACAGATGATACAGAAAATGCTTAGAAGCTCAGAAATGCATAAAATATATATATAGTATTGCATAGTATAAACATTTTTATTTTTAATACAATAATAACTCAGACTTCTCTGGTATGAAGGGAAAGCTAAAAATATTTACATGTATTTTCTAGATTTTAGTATTGCCACATCCTCAACCCCTGTAATGTGGAAGGAATAACTATATATCTATATGTGTATATACATATAAATATACATGTACATATGTATACACACATACATATATACATATATCTACATCTATATCTCTGCTTGGCTATGGATCCTATTGTAGTCCTTTGCAGCTTGGCAGTCAGCACAATATTATCTGCACAGAGGGGACATCTGGAGAACCATACAAAATATAAAGAATTTGTATTCCATTTGGACTTGGGGCAGGACATCATACACAACAGTAGTGAACTCCTTTTGTGAACGTATCTCTTCCTTAATAGTCGTAATCAAGGAATTATTGAAGAAAGTGAATTCTGTGGTTGCATCTTTCAGAGAAACATGTATGGTCTTACCATAAGCATGGAGATGTGTTATAGGATAACCTTTATGGTTACCTTTTGAACTGCTGAGTTAAATGGTTTTACAAACAACAAATACCATGGAGTCTTGGCTTTTCTGCACATTTTAGCGGAGTATGTGACTAAGAAGCTGTGGTCTGTTGTTAATGTACCATCATGAGACAATATAACTTTCTATAGATATAAGTAAATACCACTATATAATCTTTCCACTTTTTTTAATCTTAACTATACAGGAAGATCAGATAAGAACACTGCAAGTTGTAACCTGCAGAAAACAGTCTGATGTTTCAAGATTAAGTAATAACTCATTCTTTCAGATCTGACCAGTTTGTTTTCCTTGACCTTGACTATTGGGCCAAAGTAAATGGTGGCAGATGGATAATAATAGCACTTTCCTCACAACAACACAATGAGGTATATAGGCCCAATAAATTTAATCTATTAATTACTATCTATTAATCTATAAAAGAGCAAAATCAGCACTCCTGTGGTTTCCAGGCTGCTCTCTTTAGGACCCCAAATTCTACAAGCTTTGGGTGGCCATAGAAATTGGGTGTATGATTGTTGTTTCCCTGATCTTTGAAAAAAATGGAACATGGGAATATGTGACAGGACTAGGACCAGATATGGGTAAATCTCCCAATTTTCCAAAAAAAAAAAAAAATGAAAGCAAAAGGAAAAAGGTAAAGTCTGAAAGTTACTAGCCAACTCATCTCTATTCTGCCTAGCTTCCCTGGCTTCCTTCTACTTCCAGCTAAAGTCTGACCTAAAAGACACCTTTCCTTATGGTCCTTACAATTAAAAAAAAAATGCACAAAACGTTCCCTTGCTCTCAAGGAGCCCACCATCTAATGCAGGAGATAACATGCAAACAAATATGTACAAATAGTAGATATATACAGAAATTAGAGATGGTCAGTATAGGGGAGGAACTAGCCTTAAGGATGATAAGGAACGGGGCAGCTAGGTGGCGCAGTGTATAGAGCACCGGCCCTGGAGTCAGGAAGAACTGAGTTCAAATGTGACGTTCAACACTTGACACTTATTAGCTGTGTGACTGAAGGCAAGTCACTTAACCCCAATTGCCTCACCCCACGAAAAAACTTCAAAAAAAAAAAAAGGTGATAAGGAAAGGGATCTTTTAGAAGGTGGATTTTAGCTGGGACTAGTAGGAAATCAGGGAAGCTAGGAAGTAGAGATGAGTTGGGACTGTTCTAGTTTTGGGGAACAGTGAATGAAACACCTGCCTGTAGTTGGGTTGGGTAATGGAGTGTTGTATGCAAGGAACAACAAAGAGGCCAATTTCACTGGATCCTAGATACATTGAAAGGACTAAAATAAAAAACCAGAACGGTAATATGGGGGGGGGCAATCAGAGGATTTTATAAAGTTCTGGAAGTGATAAGGAAGAATCAATCAGTATATATCTACTTTTACATTTTTTTTGTATACTCAATGTTCAGCATACTGTCTGACACATAGTAAGCACTTAATTAATGCTTGCTAAATAATTGACCCACTATCTTTAAATCAATATCCAAGACACTGAACAAGACTTTCATAACATTATTAAAATTTATTATGTACTTTTCTTTGGCTTGCCCAAGGCCACAAAACACTAGTCAGCAGCAAAGTCAGAATTTTAATCAGTTCTTTAGTTTTTCAACCATATTTTATTTCTACTGGATTACACCAAATCTAAGCTATATAATCACTATGAAATACTGTTTGCTCTATACTGTATTTGTTTATAGATGTGCATGTTGTTTCCCTCAAGTAGAAGGTAAGCGATACTTGAGAACAAGGTAAAAAAAAAAAAAAACTGGTCTGTATTTGCAGTGCTTGGTTCGTGGTATGCAATTAATAAATAAATGCTTTTTGACTGATTTATAGATATTGTTACTGTTACCACTACAAACGCCTGAAATGATGCTTTATAGTTTACAAAGTACTTTAGCATACATTATTACATTTTATTCTCACAACAGCCCTGAAAACCTTATAACAAAGGATTAAGGGCTTATAAAAAATGAAACTGAGTTAAAATATAGCATGCAAAAGGAGTAAGAATTCTAGGAAAAAAGAGAAATATAACCATAGCCCTGGTGGGACACATTTTCATGCTATTACTTCCCCTGCTTTATATGAATCATCAATTATATTTATAGCACTTACAAAGCTTCTATAATTTGATTCTCCCTTTAAGATTTAAAGTGGAAATATCATCTCATTTTCTATAAACATCTTATTTTTCTATAACGGCTACTAGATTACTTTATATGTTTTTGAGTCTGTGACTGAGTAGCAGGTAGGTGCCAGAAAGCTTTGTAAAACTGAATAATTATGTTAATATTCCCACCCACAAAAAAGAAAATTTGGCTATCCCAAGAAGGTCCCCCAGAATTCTAATGTAATACCCCACCAGATAGTGTTACTGTCTGAGCCCATTTTTCAAATGCTGATGGTATGAGTAATAGGCTTGATACAACTGAATATATTTTATGCAGCCTCTTTTAAGGATGACATGAGGGCCTCTTAACAGCTAGTAGAATACACTCTTGTCTCCTGAGCAATACAACTCAGTAAAATAGAAATATCATTGAGTGTCTTGAGGAATTGTATTCATAGGTTGCTAAATATGATGACTGTATTATTGGGATAATTCAAGATGTGCAAAGAAGATAATTGCTTTGCAGAGTCAGCATAATGCCACTGTTTAACAAAACTGAAGCAGATGGAGGTGATGAAATCAGGACATTCCACATTCACTTGGTGTTCCATCAATACCCCAGAAATAGGAAACTGCAATTAATGTCTTTGATCAAAACAACACACTATCCATTGATGAACTGAGGGAAAATGTAGACCAATATTGACAGGATCTAGACCAAGGCACCACACAAACCAATAAGTCTAAATAAGGTTCTAGACTTAAGGGGTCAACATTTGCATATCTTCTTTGCAATCTAGTGTACAGAGTTGGATTCTGTCTCTGGCAGAACCATTCCTGTCTCCAGTCAACATAGATGTACTTTCCTGACTGAAAAAAAAAAAAAAACCACAACAAACCCAAGATCTTTTGATCTATCATGAAACACACTGCTTTCTTCTTGTTAGGTCTGCCTTCTGGATCCTTCAGATTGACCTTCCTGTAACCCTGCCCACTTAGTACCAGATCTCTGCTTGTCTTTCTTTATTTGGCCCACTCAGACCGATTTTCCTAACTGATCTTTCGTGTGTTGTTCTGTCAATTCACGTGATCCTTCTAGTTGGCTGACCAGTAACTATATCACTATTTTTGCACTGGATATATAGAAAGAAGAGGAAAATTTATGTTTATTTTTATTTCCTGGCAACACGAAAACACTCACAGGATTACAGGTTTACAGATTTAGGACAAGAGGAAACCTTAAAGATCATTTAGACCAATCCTCTTACTATGTAGAAGAACTAAGACCTACAGAGTTTTAGTTACCTGCCCAAAGATACACAGGCTTCAAGTAGTGTAGATGAAATTTCAGTCCTTATCTTATAACTCCAAATATAGTTCTACCTGAGAAACAGAGCTTAAGAAGGATGGGTATTTCTGGTTTAATCACAGCTGTATTTAACAACTGTAAAAGTTAAGTTGTAGAGAATCCTGGGTGTTCATAGTATCCTAAGTTGAACCAGGGGCAGCCCATGACTACACACTTAAAATCACCAAATAGCCTCAATTAGTCACCAACAGGTAGGGGTTAATTATTCACGCCCATGGCTTATTTAAGCTTAATGGACACCCACTCTATAAATGTGAGCACTGACCTCCCCAGAAGAGTGGTTCTCTTTCCACCTCTGCAAAAGTAGCTGCCAAGACTTTGAAAAACTGCCCACAACCACTGTTGTGAAGATGTCTCCTATTGTGACTATATTTTGTCCTGAAATAAAGCTTGCTTATTTGCATTATTATGGACCATTATGTTTCTGAAGAGGTTCTCAGAATCCTTTAAACTCATTTCCAAATGTAAGGCACTCATCATCATATCAGATATCTTTCTCTCAAACTGTTCAAATGGGTTTCATCTTATTTTGACCAGAATAAACTATTTCCTCTAAGAGATTTCCTACTATAAATATTAAATCCTATAAAATCATTCATCTTGAACTAACTTCTATCCATGTTACAATTAAAATAATATGATACTCTTTGGTAACAAAAATTTATCATACATAGCCACATATTCAATTTTATGCAATCTAAGCATAATTAAAGAAAATTTGGCCAAACATAGGTAAAACTATAGGATTAAAGGGTTTCTTTGTTTTGTTTTGGGTGGGATTTTTGGGCTATATTCCCAAGTCACCTAGATTTACTGGTAAAATATGTAGCTTTTTATCAGACTTGATTATTTGGCTTTTCATTGTGGTTGCTTCTATATGAAATCTTGTTCTTTTGGCTCAGGAAACAAAAATGAGTTCTCTTCTAATTTTGAGTCTTATTCTAATTCTAGTATATGTTTAGAAAGCCACTAAATTCTAATACATGTTAATAAGAGGATCTGAGAAGTATATGTTGAAGAGCAAATCTAAAGTACATTGGGAAATATGTTGAATCTCCTATTTACTAATCTATAGTTATAAATATTGGTACTCCATGTCCCTTAACCACCCAATATCCCATTTGACATAAGATTTAGGTAACTAAAGGGGAAGGGTGAGAAAGTAGGAAGGTTCAGTAGGAAATGATTGAAGGCATTTTTTATTGCTTCAATTAAAATGAAGATTTGAAAACAATTCTATGCCCTTTGATTTTATATTCTTTTTTTTTTCAGGGCAATGGGGGTTAAGTGACTTGCCCAGGGTCACACAGCTAGTAAGTGTCAAGTGTCTGAGGCCGGATTTAAACTCAGGTCTTCCTGAATCCAGGGCTGGTGCTTTATCCACTGTGCCACCTAGCTGCCCCCTGAGCTTCTCTTTTGGATGCTGGGAAATTTCTAGAATATTTCAATAAAGAGATGGTTGGTGAACTTCTAGAAGGGGTAGTGATTAGGAAAAAATAACATGGCATCATCAAGAATAATCATGTCAGACTATTCCTTATTCCCTTCTCTGGAAAGACTATTAAAATAGTAGAGGAGAAATGCTATACAGCTAACCTTGATTTTTAGCAGAGCTTTTGATAAAGTAAGTACATTATGCTATTCTTATGGAAAAGATAAAGTACATGGATTAAACAATTAAAATGCAGTTCAGAACTGTTTAGATGGCAAAACCCACAGTATTCTTTACTATTCTATCAAGATCTTTCCCTACCACTTTATGTTGCCTAATTAGCCCTATAATATTTAATATGAGTCAATAGTATTTCTTCTCTCCTACCTCCCGTGGAGCTAATTTGGGATGTATGCAACCTTGCCTAACCCTTTGGACTAAGGATTCACCTCGCCTCATCTTGGTATATTCAAATGTGCAGGGGTTTGGTTCAATGACATCTGAGGTTCCTTTAAGATACTGGGTAGATGTGTCAGAAGTCTATAATCTGGGAAATACATGAAATGATTGGAAAGAATCTGCCATTTTCTGGCTAATCCTTTCTAAAGCCATGTTAGAAAAAAAAAACACAGTAAAGTGTCAGTTCTGGAAACATCAGGAGCAAAAGTCTGTGGACATACCATGAAAAAGCTGATAGTAGGCAAGCCAATTAAAGTCTAAGACAGAGGACAGGGCTACAGGCAATGATCAAGTCAGAGACTGGGATCAAGGAACAAAGGTGGACAATCTAGAGAGAGGGACAGTTATTCCCAGGTACTCAAGATTGAAAAAGTCCATGAGTCTGAACCATGCAGATAAGATGGTTTCTGGGGGTATTCAGTGAACCAGAGTCAGGGCAAGCATAATTATAACAACCATCCTAGCTGTCTCTCCCTTTAAGATTTGCAAAGCACTTTGCATATACTATTGTTTGATCCAAGCAGTAAGTCAGAAGTCAGACAGACACTCAGGAACCAGAAAAATACAACCTGAGAGCAAGAGTGACAGTCAGGAATTGACATGACAGGAGAAAATGAGTAGAAGAGACATGAGGCACAACTAATGAGGAACTAACTAAAACAGCTTCTCTGCCTTAGTTCTATTTTGGTTTCTATTGTGTTTTTGTTATTGTTTCCTGTGGAGCCAGGGACCGATCCTGCTGTGTTGAGCAGGTAATTAGAAGTGTCTGGTTCTGGTGACCAATGTGTGGACAAAGAAAAGCAGAAAGTTTTGCAAAATCGAATATCTTCTCCTGCTGCCATCACCCCACCCCACCCCACTCCACTCCCAAATCCACAATGTGAATGGGGATTGGTAGAAAGACCAAAACCTTATTAAAACATTGTCTTTCTTTACGGAGCCTCTTTCTATTAATCTCTTTTTTTTTTCTCCTTGGGATTCTTCTCTGACTTTTTCATAGGTTTTTCACTTATTTTGAGGTGTTCCTTATGAAGGGAAGCAGTCTTGTGTAATGAAAATAGTATTGTACTACAAGTAGAGACATCTTCACATTCCAGATTTTATTCATAGTAAGTAGCTCTGTGACCTTGAACAAATAACTCACTTCTCAGTTGATTCATATTCCAAATCCACAAAATGAGGGGCATTATATTAGGTGGTCTTTAAAGTTTTTTCAATTCTAACACACTTTTCTTCTCACCGGGTCACCATTATTAGACTACCCCCTTTTGTCACACAAAACATTGCTAGGATGCTACCGAAGTGAGTGAGACCCTATGACTTTTACTTTAATTTTTTTTTTTTTTTTTGGTGAGGCAATTGGGGTTAAGTGACTTGCCCAGGGTCACACAGCTAATAAGTGCCAAACGTCTGAAGCCAGATTTGAACTCAGGTCCTCCTGACTGCAGGGCCGGTGCTCTATCCACTGTGCCACCTAGCTGCCCCGACCCTATGACTTTTTGTTATTAAATAGCTATAGGGCAGCTAGGTGGCGCAGTGGATAAAGCCCGGCCCTCAATTCAGGAGGACCTGAGTTCAAATTTGGTCTCAGACACTTAACACTTACTAGCTGTGTGATCGTGGGCAAGTCACTCAACCCCAATTGCCTTACCAAAAAAAAAAAAAAAAGTTTTTTTAAATAGCTATAAAGGAGAGGACGGGGCATTGCAAGGCATGGAAAATGGCATGAAAAGAACAGGCACAAAGAATTAATATACCCTGCCAAGGCTTGAAAATAACACACATTATACACCCTCAATCCCAGTGAAAGTAGTTGTATCCATTTGAAAAGTGTTATTACAACAAGGGTTTTTTAGTTTACCACTCTTTGGGTTTCTTTTAGGTAACTGTGTACCTTGTCTATTTCCAGTCCCAACTCTGTCTAGGTTTGACACATACCTACCTACACATGTGTATGCAGAGTGAGAAGCCTGCTCTGACCTGAGGATGGGGTTCGACAATAGAGAAATAAAGAATTTGGGAAAATTTGTTGGTTTACAATTTGATTTGTATTTGGGGATTAAAAGCCATCTAATTCTACAAACATTATGCATATGCTTATGAAATACAAGGGTATATGCTAGACGCTATGGATACCAGTATGAAAAGGGACAAACATCCCTGCTTTCAGGAAGCTTGCATCTTTGCAATTTGTTGGTGTACTGATCATACACCACCAGGTAGCTATGACAATATCAGGTCAAGCTTCCAGTGTTAGGGTAACTGGTTAGTCATTTACTTACTGGTTCTACACCAGGTAGGGGTAGTCTCCATTTCTTAACAATGCTTAGGATCAAATGCCACAGGTCAAATCACTGACCTCTACTGTCTTCTTCCCCACCTACTTAGCTCCTGTCCTTTATTTCTGTCTATTCTCTTTCACATTACCTCCCAGAATATCCTCTCCCAAGTTCAATAGTCTAGAAAATATTTGTTCAAAGTGGGAATAATAATAAAGCACTCACCTCTTCATCCTAGAAAATATATTCTAAACTCTCCTTCTGTCCCTTTTCAACCTTGCTTTCAGCACAGAGAGAAAAAAAAAAAGGAAAAAACAACAACAACCCTGGAAACCAAGTTCTTGAAGGCTTCCAGCTGGGAACTGAACAAAGGCAATTCACTCACAAATAAGTTCACTGGTTCAGAATGTACTGATAAATTTAGCCTGTGCCAACGAATGTAAGAACCACTGGGCACTTGTCAATCTTAACTCCCCCTGGGGTTTCACACTAGTCTCCTTTGAGATCAGGTGGTGTATTGCATGATCTCCAAATTTGTCCCTTCGCCATTAGAGAAGTCTACTGAGTCTCTTCAGAGGGAGGTAACTAACTTTTCCTTGCTAAGCAGAGGCCCACCTAAAGTCAACAACATGATGTAATTGAGGGAGCTGGCTTGGCTATGATGTTCATTATTTGTACCCTGGTCTCAGCATTCCCCCTTTCAAATTACTCAATCCTTCACTCTCACCCACCTGAGTGGGCACATCACCTCATGCTAAGACTCACCCTGATATATTAGTGTAAAATGACAGTCTCAAAAATGACACTATCAATACAGAAAATATTTTTTCCCCAGGGCAATGAGGGTTAAGTGACTTGCCCAGGTTCACATGCATGGGTAGTAGGAGTCAAGTGTCTGAAGTTGGATTTGAACTCAGGTCCTCCTGAATCTCAGGCTGTGCTTTATCCACTGCACCACCTAGCTGCCCCTGTAGAAAATAATTTGACCTACTGTCAATATACTACAATCTATTTTCAAAATGATTACAATATGAATTCAATTTAGAAATTAAGAGACTGCATGGACTGTATATAACATAGGAGCAGACTGCCTGAACATAATAATTGGGGTATATTTTAGGAAGTGCAGGTAGGGATACTTGTGTGGTAAATCTCAAATTCTGATCCACTACCTTAAGTCTCAAATCACAAAGGAAAATTTCTAACCACATTTCTAACAATGGCTTTTATAGCAGGACACATTTATTATAGTATAAAACTTACTCAAGTCTTACAAATAAAATCTCCACGTTTACAATCAATCTACACCAGTAATTTATAGTCCTCCTCTATGTAGATATATTACTGGATTAAATAAGTGTTCTTTCTTTAGAAAAAAAAATAGTGACTATTCTGAGAAAAAAAAGAAAAAGAAAAGTAGCTCTTTTTTCTATAGTTTTTATTGAGAGGAATGGAAATTTCTTTTTCTAGTGTCCTAGTAACTATTGAAATAGCAAGGCATTCATGGGTGAATGACTGCATCACCAGCAGTTCCTTTAAAAATGAAAGAAAGCAAAGTTTAATCAAGCGTCGCTGCTGCAGTTTCCAATGTGCTTGCAAAACTTATTAGGCAGAAGGCATCTCTTTGATTGCTAAATAAGATTGAAGCGGAATTCGTTTGGGTTTGAGAGTTTCCACAGGAAAAAGTACAAAACCATCATACAGGATGCTAACCAAAGTCATGGCTAGTGAAGGAAATGCAAAAGTGTGCTCTGTGCTCTTTGAAGGCTGCACCTGCAGCTCTGAATAACTGACACAGATAAGTCACATTTATAAAAGAAGATCAGGATAGAGATAAATATCCTTTAAAAAAGTAAGTATTAAATGTTATGCATGAAAGAAACTTACAACACTTCTTCCAGGCCTAGTGCTAAGAAAAGTGGTTCATTTAAGGAAAAAAAAAAAGAGAGAAAATCAACAGACCTTGAAGTCACAAACCAAAGGTATGAACAGTCCTTGAAATCAATGACAAAAATCCTTTCAGGTGGGCATCAGTTTTTGGTGCCATTATGTGAACAGGAAATAACTTGGTTAGGGTCTTCAATATGATGAGAAAACCCTTATGGAACACCCCAAATATAATTTTATCTTCCAAGAAACTCATTTTAGTTTCTTTTCTTAAGCAGGGTTAGGTTGTTGAACTTGGACAAAAGATGTAAATTTATTAAAAAACTTAACCGGAATACACTTTGTTTACTCAAGTTACAGTAGGAACTCAGAGTCCACAAGTATAAAAAGAGGAACAACTGTTCACTTTACTTGCCCATAAGCTTGAACACAAGGCTATTTCTTCTCAAATGTGTATAATTAAACAAAGCACAATTGCATATGAAGTAAAATATTTGTGCACATTTCAGACTAATTTAATGTTTTACCCATTTTATTTTATTGCTTTCTGAGCAATTTATTTTTAGTTCTTGCTTTTGTGCTTTAATTAGAAAATCTGCCATTTTCTAATCCTATTTTTACTTCCTTTTCTCTCCTCCCTCTCTCCCTTTTTCCTCCTTTTTTTTTTTAAACTTCTTTGTCACTCACTTGTATTGAATCATCCTTTGTGTGTGTGCCTTTCTAAGGAAGAATGAAAAGGATGCTTGGAGTTATAGTATTTTTCCCCTCAAGATGCAGCCTGGAAAATGGAATTTTATGGTGTTTTATAAACTAAAGTGCAAAAGCACACGTGAAGGAATAAGAAGCAATAACTCGACAGTCAATGAATGCATTTCGTCTTCTGTTCCTGTTCATTAGAGTGGATAATTGAGTTGACTGGGTATTTTTAAATGATGCTATTTCTGTCTCATAACTATACAGTAAATGGTACACCAGTGACCTGAAAGAGTTAATATACCTCCCAAAGCAATTAGCTTAAAATGAAGGAATGTGTTCCGTGAAGCATCACAGAAACCTAACTGTAATTCACTCAACAAATATTTATTATCTTCTTTATGCAGGTTACTGTGCAAGACAATGTGTGTGGGGGGGACACCTAGAATTACAGAATCTCAGAGCTGGAAGCAGCCTTTACAGAATTTTTAATCTAGTAGGGGGCATAAACCAAGTGATATAAAAACACTATAAGATGTAAATTTTAAATCTTATCTTTATTACACATCAAAGATCCTAAGATTTAAAGTCATTATGAGTCTTTTATAGAAGATGCAATGGATACATTTCTTTTAAGTCTTATAAAGTAGGCTGGATAACATAAGTGGTGGGATCTCCTTGGAGTACAACAAATACCTATTTTGTGCCCACGGAATGTCCAAAATATAATATTTGTTTGTTTGGTTGGTTTTTTTGCTGGCCAATGAGGGTTAAGTGACTTGCCCAGAGTCACACAGCTAGTAAGTGTCAAGTGTCTGAGGCCACATTTGAACTCAGGTCCTCCTGAATCCAGGGCCAGTGCTTTATTCACTGCTCCACCTAGTTGCCACCCAAAATATAATCAGGGTAGGAAAGCAAGAGAGAATCGTTTCAGTCACTATGCTACTGACTACTAGGTTGTTTGATGATTAGTCTTTAAGTGCTACAGGAAGTCTGAGAAGAGGAAATTCATTTGAACTAGGGTGGTCAGGAAGGATCTATAGAGGAGGTAGGCCTTGAGTTAGTTCTTGAAAGATGGATAGTATTTTTTATTAGTAGACAGGAAGAGCTGGGATGTTGCAGGTAGGAAGAATAAAATGAACAACTGTTCAGAGGTAGAAATGAGTATGTTTTGCAGGAGAATGAATATAGAATGAGAGAAAATAACATAGGCTAAGGGTAGAGAGTGGTATATGGAAGTGTAGTGAGAGATAAGGAACATTGTGACAGTGAGGACCTTGAATACTGATCAGACTGGTCTGATACACATATGTGCATAGATATGTGTATGCATGCACATACATATATATGTATGGATGCATAACATATGTATACACACATATGTTATGTATGGATGCATTCCTACATGCTACTCTCAACTCTTAACCTATGCCATCTTCTCTCACCCTATATTAATTCTCCTGGAATACAATCTAATTTCTGCATCCAATTGATCATTTTATTCTTCCTTTTTGCAACATCCTAACCCCTCCAGCCTACTAATAGAAATACTATCCATCCTTCTAGGTCAAACTCAATATATCTATATACATATAGTGGGGGCGGGGGGCGGGGATAGTACAGATGAGTTTACTTTTTTGAAATGTTTAGTTTGAGAAACTGTGTCATCTTCAAGTGAAAATACTCTTTAGATAGATGGAAATGGTTAAAGGTCAGCAGAAAAGCTGGACATTTAAACTTGGCAACAGTTGAAGCTTATGGGAATGCATGAGTTTCTGGAAAGTGAGAGTGTGGGGGCAACCATAGGGTTGTTTAATTCGAAGTCACTGAAACTGAGGTCAGAAATAAAAGTAAAACTGGGCCCAAGGGGGCTAGTTTTAAGAAGGATGAGGGTGGTTAGCAGGATCAAATGCAGGAGAAAGATCTTGGAAAATGTAGAAAAGGCCTGGGTGATTTGGTCATGAATGACTTTTGATGATTTAGTTTCTGAAGAATTGTGAAATCTTCTCTTGTGTTAAAACATTTGGGTGACTAAGGTGGAAATTGTGGGCATTCTGGCTCCTCAGTGGTAAATGTTAGGTAGGAGGAGGCCTTTAGTATTAAGTAGGTACTTCCTTTTACCACCTAGGCATGGTCTTCTCTACAGAATCCAGAGAATTGTGAAGGATCATGAATTTGCTTTTACTCTTTCCTTGCTATCTCTACCAAGACTACTACATCTTTTAAGGAAATCCAGTTTCAGTGCAAATGCAGCATAGCTTTAGAGTTGTAAAGGACCTTATGTTATTTAAATTCCTTTCATTTTACAGTTGACCTTTGCATTAAACCAACTTGTGTGAAAAGCCTCAAAAGGGGAAGTTTCAGGAATTTAGAAATACAGCATGACTTAATGGAAAGCCCATTGGATCTTGACACAGAGAAGTGGCTTTGAATCCTGACTCAGCCATATACCACCTGGTATACTCTTAGGAAAGCTATTTCAGTTCTTTGGGGCTCAGTTTCCACATCTGCAAAATAAATGGGATTAAAGTTTACAAACAGGAAGGAAGAAATCCAAGGTATCAACAATCAGTTGAAAAAAATGCCAGTGGTGTCAAAGTCAAACAGAAATGGGGGTGGGGTGGGTCACTAAATCACACATAAAAATCTTTGTAGGCTGCATATTGACTTAAACACTTACTAATATTATCTATGTTTATTGCATTTGTATTTATTTTGTTAAACATTTTGCAATCATATATATTATATAATTATATGTAAAATTTTGTTTATTTATTTATTGGCAAGGCAATGAGGGTCAAGTGACTTGCCTAGGATCACACAGCTAGTAAGTGTCAAATATCTGAGGCAGAATTTGAACTCAGGTCCTCCTGAATCCAGGGCCCCTGCTTTATCCACTGTGCTACCTAGCTGCCCCCCAATTATATTTTAATCTGATTCTGGCTGTCTTTGGGAATGTTGTGGGCTGTGTGCCCTGGTCTGCCTTTGACACCTCTGCTCTATTTAAGTCACTAATAATTAGAGAAATGCAATAATTTGCAACTAATAATTTGCACTAATGTGCAACTTTGGGGGCCCCTTTCATACCCATTAGACTTGGCAAAGGTGACATATGAGGAAAATGACATTTTAGAGAACCTGTGGGAAAGGTCAACACTAATGCACAGTTAGTGATATGAATTGGTCCAGCCATTCTGGAAATCAACTAGGAACTATGTCCCCCAAATTATTAAACTGTTTACAACCTTTGACCCAGTAATACCACTATTGGGTCAATATCCCAAAGAGACAAAAGAAACAGGAAAGTATGTATATGTACAAAAAATTTCATAGTAACAAAAACTTAAGGGGCTATCCTATTGGAGAATGTTCAAACAAATCAAGGCATATGAATGTAATGGAATATTACTGTACAATAGTTGAAATGAACTTTTCAAGAGGAAACTGGAAAGACTTCTATGAACTGATGCAAAGTGAACTGTGCAGGACTAGAGCAATTTATACACAATCACTGAGACAACTTCGAAAGACTTTAGTACTTTTGATCAATGATAAATCATAAATCCAGAAGACACGAAACATGCCATGCCCCCTACAGAGAGGCGATGAACTTAAAAGGCAGAATCGGACACACGTTCTCATGCATGGCCAATGGGTGAATTTCTTTTGCAGGTCGATGAATGAGCACCATTCCCTTCTTTTATTCCCTTTTCCCTTCCTCACTCCCTTCTTTTTTCCCTTCCTCTTTCCCTTCTCTCCCTTCTTCATTGCCAGAGTGAGGACAATACCAGAGGAAGAAAGTTAGGTTTTAAAATAGCCAAATGATTACTCGGATTAAAAACAAACAATAAAAAAAACAAATGAGTTGGACCAGACGGTCCTTTGCAGTCCCCCAAAGGGACTCATTATGCTATGGTGTCCGGTGACTTAACGCTACTTTTTACCCCGGCCGCCCCCTGCCCTTTCAAGAGAGCTCCAGGCTAAGGCTGGGGTAGGTGGGGTGGGGGTGGGATGGGGTGGGGTTGGTCCCACTGGGGTCCCCTCGGAGCCAGGTCGGGGCTCCGGGGCGGGGCAGCGCAGGGGGCGGCCGAGGTGAGGAGCGAAGTGGGCAGCGCCGCGCTGCGGGGCCCTGGAAAGTGGAGCGGGCACTGAGTCAGCTGCTCAAGTATGCAGCCGAGCAGGGACTGCCGGCCGGGCCGCCCCCGCGGGTGAGCCGGAGCTCCGACTGCGCCTCCGCCGACGCGCGCGGCTTTCCCGGTTCCGGAGCTTCCCTCCCCCGCGGCGCTCGGCTGGCTGAAGCCTAAGCAGAGGCAGCGGAGGGAGGCAGGGGGAGGAGGGAGGGAGGAGGAGGAGGTGGAGGGAGGAGGAGGGAGGAGGAGGAGACACCTGGGCATGGGAGTTGGGCGCAGGGGGCGCGGCTCTTCCGGGGTTGCGCCGCCTGCGCCGCCGGCCCGCCCGACCTCTCGCTCGCTCGCCCGCCTGCCAGCCGCCTCTCTCAGGTGTTGCCGGGCGTTCAGGTGCGCGCGCCCCGGCAGCCCCGGCCCCTGTCCGGGCTCTGACAGCGCCGCACGCGCCCGTCCGCCCGTCCGCCCGCAGCTGGGAGGAGACAGAAGCTAGCGAGGAGGAGGAGGAGGGGGAGGAGGAGGAGGAGGAGGGAGAGGGAGGCAGGCAGGCAGAGAGAAAGGCAGTGAAGGGACGCCCGAGAGATCGGAGCCCCATCGGCGGTGGAGACGTCGGTGCCCGTCTTGCTGCTGGTGCCTTCAGTCCTGAGTAAGTGCTTGGAGATCCCGGGCCCCGCCGAGTTCCTTGCTCCGAGGTGGTGGGCATTTCACACACAGCAAACCAAAAAACTTTTCCCTGGTAATTGTCTAGAGCGAAAGGTGCTTGGCTGGGGTCCCCGTTGCCTTCATTTCGCTTCTTTGCGTGGGCGTCTTCAAGGAAATCAGAAGCAGATACTGATACAGGGCTAGGAGCTTCCTCTGCTTCTGAGATTTAGGGAGAGGGACAAACCATCAAAACAAGTCTGTTATTTAAAAAAAAAATCCGACCAAAGGGTCTGAGTGTATTGAGCTGCGGGAATAAAGTAGTTATTTACGGCGTGCACATAATTCCTTCGGTTTGCCTGATTCCTGCGCTCGACAGCTCCCAGCTTGTTAGGTTACACTGTACGGGGAAGGCCCGGTTAATTACCTTTAATTACAGTAGTTTGGCCTTCGTTTGCATGAAAGTAACATTATGTACAGGGAAATAGTGTCTTGTACAGACATTGGGCAGCCTCTTACCATGGAAGACTTTGGAATACGGTTGTCCATATCCTTGTAATATTAAGTTTTGTTTACACTCGGAATTTAATTCTTTTTTTCTTTATGGGCATTTAAACATTTTTCCTGTGGAGACTTTTTTTACTTTGGGTTGGAAGTTCTATTTTATTATACACTGAAATCCAAGGCCTTTGATAAGGAATTAAATGTAAGAAAACTATGAACTCCTTAATGTTGTGTAATGTGATCCTGAAGTTGTTCCAGCTTCACTTGGATTGTTTGTTGCAGCGTTACTCGCTGGGTTGCCCTTCAAGTCAGTTGTTGAGAGCCTTGTTGTCTAAGTCTTGAGAGAAAGGAATGGATTTGTATTTTAAAATAAGCCATTTTAATAGTGTGCTTACATCTGATGCTATTATTATTCCTAATTATAGTACTGTACTTACAAGGTCAGAATTGATTTTTTTCCCCCACTTAAGCACTTTATGCCCACACTGGCTTATTGAACAGTTCCCAGGAGTACTTGGAAGCTTGAGGTTATGCCTCTTTCTAAAAGGAAGTTCATGTAATTTTTTTTAAATAAAAAGAAAATACCAATAAGTATTTATTTGACCTTCATGAACTCACCAGAGAAACACATTTAGGGCAAAAATTAGATAAGAAAATAGGCTATTTCATAATGTTTTAAAAAATGGGTCATGAAAGTAGGATATAAATCTCCTAGTGTGGAAGCAAATAATTCCAGTTCTTTTCTTACAAAATGAAGACACTTATAATTTAACATGGATCTTAAATTCGAAGTGTTGAAGCCTTGGTTTGTGGTACTCAACAAGGATTTATTTAAACTAAAACATAGCTAGGGGGTAAATTGAATGACTCTTAAAAACTTATTTATGTGGGTGTGTATGTGTGTTTGTATTTTTCTGCTTCCTCCAGAGACTTGTCAGGTTTAATATGAGTTGGCCAGCACTGAATGGTTATGCTGATGGTAGTTAAATAATCCAATGATTTTTCCCCCCCTTAATGACTATCAGTACCAACCCTAAGCATTTAATAGGTATTTGAAAAATGGTTTTTGAGCCACTCTACATGAAGTTTTGAACTAGAAGAAAGTGGTATAAACTCCAGACTTCCATTAGTCTGTCAACAGTCAATAAACATTTATTAAGCGCATATTATGTGTCAGGTGCTGTGCTAAGCACTTGAAATTAGGGCAGCACAAGGCCTTGATCTATGACTTGAAGCTGGGAGACTGTTCCCTGCCCCCCCCCAACCCCACTTTTCAGGTGGTGTGGTATATTCTTTGTACCATATAACTATTTCTGGGTTTTCATTAATATGAAATTTCCTGTATATGGCCCTTGCTTAATGGGATTTTATAATGATATAATTGGTTTATAAACAGGAATAAGTTGAAGCAATGATAACCTTTCCATACAGAGTACCAGTGAGCACCATTTTGGAAACTGAGTCATCTTGATCAAAGATGCTATTAGAAAGACAAGTTTAAAATTATGTTTATTGCTTGAAGCACCCTCTTATAACTATCAGGCATTTCTTCCTTTGATAGTTTTATAAAGCGATGGTGGAATTTCCTTCTGGTTATTACTAATTTAGCCAAATCATGTTTGGCCAGTGAAGCTTGAAGTGAGATGATGTGCCTTTTTTATTCTTTCCAAGGAAAATCTGAAATTATTCTGTGCATAATTTCATTTTTTTCATATATGTTCAGATTAAATCTGAATTTGTGGAGAAGGCATACAATTTCCTTATCTCTAATTAAAATGATACTGAAACCATTATGTTATTCCTTTCCTCATCTCCCCTTCCACACCCCAAACCCTCTAATCCTTGATGGCAATCAGAGAGTAATTAGGTACTTGATGTATGTATTCACCAGAAGAAATTGAGTTTGGGTCTTAGGTGAATTCCTTGACTCTTTCTGTTGCCATTGATTGTCAATGTTCAGCAACAAATTTCTTCTAGTACACAATATAAGTGGTTATCTGAGAGAAGTGCATAGATCAGAATCTCTTTTCTCTTTGAAGTCTATTCTGAGAGAGGTGTGTCTTTATAGTTATGTGATATTTTTTGTCCAAGGCATTAACGATGAACCAGTATGGGGAGCTAAACAGTTTTTAGAAACTTAAATACCCCAAAAAGTTCATACACATATACATGTATGTATGTGTAACATGCAGATTGATGCAAAAGATCAAATTTAAAGAGGCCAAGTACTTGTAAAAGGAAAAAGAAACTCACTTACTGATGCTTTTGTCAGGCAAATGAGTATAAGTGGATTCATAAAAGCCAGATTCACACTGCTGATAAGTTGGAGGAGGGTGTGGAGACATTTTGGGTTGGTACTCAGACAGGCCAATCAATACTCTCTAGCCCATCGCTAGAAAGTAAAAGAGATTTTGAACTTTAACAACAAACAAGATATTTGGACTTCAGAGCATTACATTGCTTCTGGTTGACATGAATCTTAAAAACAAAGTTGACACAAAATTTAGTGCCTTTTGAACAAACTGTTAGGGAGCTTATGGTTTGTGTAAGGAAACGCTCAATCACTCAATACTTCTCCCAAGGTCTGGTTCAGTGATTAGATCCAGATCTATGGATGTGGTAGTTTCTGTTGTAATCTACAAAACAATAAGTATTTATTAAAAACTTACTATATGGGATACAAAGAAAAAGCCAAAAAACTATTCCTGCCTTCAAGATGTTTATATTTTAACAGGAGAAATAGCCTGTATGGAAATAGGCATATACAAGATGTCCATTGTCTAGAATCCAATGCTGGACACTGAGGAAAATTCAGTGTAGATAAGATAGAATCCTTACCCTTGTGAATTTAAAAGTTCACTAAGGAAAAAAAATAGCAAGGCAAATAAGTAGGATACAAAATAATTCAAGCTGAATATTCCCTGGATTGTTAAAGTGTTACGTGCTTTTTTTTTTTTTTTTGGTGAGGCAGTTGGGGTTATGTGACTTGCCCGGAGTCACACAGCTAGTAAGTGTTAAGTGTCTGAGGCTGGATTTGAACTCAGGTCCTCCTGACTCCAGGGCCAGTGCTTTATCCATTTTGCCACCTAGCTGCCCTGTGTTATGTGCATTTTGAAGGGGGAACGTGGGAATCTGAAAAACACAAACAAAAATTTGGAGGCAGAGGAGTATGAAATGTTTGAGGCAGAGAGATAGTCCTAGATAACCTCGACTGGGTATATCATCAGGGAATTGTTTGTCAGGAAAAGAAGATGGGCTGGTTATGTGGCAGGAGCAAGGGACGACTTGGACCAAGTTCTCCATTGCTACCCTTTTGATGTAGGGAGAAAGCATGGAAGATCTCCAGCACATTGGGTGCAGGCTCTGTGGCGAATAAACTATAGACGACCATCACAGGATAGGCAGGCTTGGATGGCTTGTGATCTGCCTCATTGGAGGGAACTTCTGAATGAATGGGTGCATGGATCCGTTTTTGAAAGTAAATTCAACTAAATGGACCTGTCAGGAGTTGAAAAGCATCAAATAATACATCCTTACACGGTGGTGTGAAAGTAAATAACGGAACAGTGGAGATTCAGTGTTAAGTATCACGTTTTAAGTTTTGCAAAGGACTCTTCTCACAATGAAGTTTATGAAGTAGGGATTATAAGTATTATTAATCCCATTTTACAGAAGGGGAAACTGATGCCCAGAGAAGCTAGAGCCTGGAGTCCGTTGACAAAGTGCATACTGGGTGTTAATTGTGATGCTTGGTTCAGGGGTCACATGTGTAAAAGTGATTTTGTTCCCAAGGAATCTGCATTCTCTTGGGAGAGGGAGGATATAACATGTTCACAGTAGAGTATATGTATCTATATATGTATATCTAGAGAGAGATAGCTTTATGTATTTATAGAGATCTCTCTCTAGATATACATATATGTGTATGTATGTGTATACACACACACCCCCATATAGTATCTGTCCAATAGATTGGGTGGGGTGGGGTGCTATTGCAGTAACAACTCGGGCAATCACCCTTCTTGAAGGTGTACTTGAGCTAAGCCTTGAAGGGAGCTGCCAGTTCCAAGAGGCAGACATGACAAAGGAGAACATTCGAGGTGTTCTCAGACATCCTGTGTAAAGACATGAAATCTGGATGTCTACGTGGCATGGAGAACCACAAACAAGAAGACTTTCTTAACTGGAGCATACAGTGTATATGGGTGAGAGTGATGTGTAATTGGCCTGCGAAGTGAGTTTGGAGCAAGATCATTAAGGTCTTTAAACGCTGAACAGGAGAGGGCTTATTATAAAGGGGAATTCTGTAGCTTGTTGAACAGGGAAACAAATGGTCCGACCTGCAAATGCTTTAGGAATGTCAGTTTGCCAACTGTGTGGAGGATGGATTAGGGGTTGGACGACACTAGAAACCAATTGGGAGGTGAGTGGTGTCATCTAGGGTGATTTATGGTGTGAATGGAAGACATAAGCTTGGAGAACCTATAGCTACCTCTAAACCATGCTGGAGTATTATAGAGGACTTTGTGGGAAAATATTATTTTTCTTGATGATAACAAGTAATCTGAGTTTTACGTAGTTATGGGCCAATGGCATATTTAATCTGGGTAAAGGTACTATCGTGGTTTACCTCTCACTCCCACAAAATTCTTATTCAATTCACTTATCAGCAACAATGGCTCCTAATGGCCTTTTAACTGGTCTCTGTTCTTTTAGCTCCTCAAACTTCCATTCTCTTATACACTGCTGCCAAATTAATCTTTCAAATGCACAGCTGTGGGTATCATTTCCTCACTTAGAAACCTTCAATGGCTCCCTGTGATTACCAGACAGAGTCCTTAGTACTTAGCTTGGTTAGTCTTATCTCTTCTTTACCATACTAGTCTGATACTCTAGTCAAACTGGCATACTTTTATTACCCTATAAAAACTGTGCTTTTCAGTTTCTCCTGATGTCCTCTGTTTTCTTCTCCACTCCGTTCTCTACCTTTGAAAATCCAACACTTTGTTTTCTTTTTTTTTTTTTTTGGTGAGGCAATTGGGGTTAAGTGACTTGCCCAGGGTCACACAGCTAGTAAGTGTCAAATGTCTGAGGCTGGGTTTGAACTCAGGTCCTCCTGACTCCAGGGCTGGTACTCTATCCACTGTACCACCTAGCTGCCCCAATCCAACACTTTCTTAAAGGACAAGGTGAAATTCTGCTTTCTTCCTCTAGTGATCATTCATAGGCTAAAGTAATAATATCTCTGTATGTTTAGAATACTCTGCTTATATTGCTTACGATATTTATTTTATACTACCTTTCAAGGTCTTGTTTCCCTCACCAAAGTATAAGGTTTTGCTGGAGGGGACAGTGTATATGTATGGGCATGTATGTGTGTATATAGTCATATCTATCTATGTGTTTGATCAAAGATGTAATGTTAGAAGATAATCTTAGAGGGCCTCCCATATGATGTTTTTTATTTTATAGATGAAAAAATTCAGAGCAGTGAAATGACTACAAATCTAGAACTTTTTCTACTAGACCATGTATTCTACCCTGGGGATTTAAAAAAACAAAATAAAACAAAATGAGCAACAATAACAAAAACCTTTTCATAGAACCAGATGGGGGAAATAATGTCAGAAAGAAGTCTTAGAAAAAAAAAAGACCTGTGGGTTTAGTGAATTACAAAGTTAATATTAGTCAGTAATGTAATATAAAAGTACTCCTTTAACTCTTTCCCTGCCACCCAAGAGAATGTAGTCTTGTACTGTATCGAGAGAATGGCTTGTAGGAATAATCAATCAATAAGCATTTATTAACCATTTGCTATATGTCAGGTACTGTGTTGAGCTTTAGGTTTACAAAGAATAAGCAAAATACTTCATGTCCTTAAAAAGCTAACATTCTAATGGTGATATTCTCTTTGTACTCTGCTCTGGTTAGATGACTTTTGGAATATTTTGTTCAGTTCTGAGTGTCACAGTTTTGGATAGATAGTGATACTTGCTGATCAGATTTATCGATGAGGATGAAGTTTATTGAGTCCATACCATATGAGGATTGATTGAAGGAATTGGGGGGTCTTTATTCTAAAAGAGAAAGAGGGAAAGGATATCAACAAAACTACTACATCAACGGAGTTTGACAATATCTGCAATGGAGCTCTAGAATTTTAAAGACCAACGTGATCTCAGGGATCATCCAGGCCAAATCCTCACAGTTTTTACTGATGTTGAATGGACTAATGGACCTAGAATTTTTGAAATGATTGTCATTGTAGCAAATCAGAGAAATCATCATAGCACCAGAAACAATTTGAAAGGACCTAATCACAAAATTAGTATTGAAAGCAAGGTACTATTTATAAATGGAAAAGTAAACAGTGTTTTTTGGAGCTAAATTGGTCCTGCACTTGCTCCCCAAATTTAGTGAAATGGAGGATTGTGGGTCCTGAAACACTTTAAAACAAGTATCTCTTTTCTATTTGCAAACCAAGAGTCTACTTTCCAAGCTGATCAGACTATATGTTAAAATTTATGTCCTGGTCATACTTAGCATGAAATAGAGCAGTTTCATGAATCTGTAGTCCAGTAACATAGCTTAGCACTATAGATGTAGATGTAGCTACTAGTCAGGTTTGTGCACTACTTCATCCTCAGTAACCTCAACTGGTATACATGTGGCTTCTCAACCTCATTCAACCCAGAAATTGACCCACTACTTTTTACATCTCTACTATTTCTGCTTTTATGGGGACTTAAAATTTGAACTCTTCTAATTACCAAATGATTAAAGCCTTTACTTCAAAGATCTTCCAATCCAGGATTTAAAATATATTTTCTAACCCTAGCCAATTAGCTCAAAAACCAGATGGACTTCTTTGGCAAGACTCATGAAAGAGATGGAAGGCTTATTAAAGCTGATGATATGATTAGACACTTGATTGTTGAGATATTATCTGAACCTAAATACTATCTCCTTTTAATAAGGACTTTTCAGAATGAGTGAAGGCAAAATTACAACTTTGGCTTTCACTTAACTAAGAAGAGGTGGGTACGAAATTTAAAATTTTGAGAGTAGGATTTCAACAAAACTAATTGCCATATTCGGTGTGGCTACTGAATAAGAAAACTCCGTAAAATTTGACCTCTTTCCCTACAAGTATCCTTTCCTCTTGGACCATGCCATGCAGCAAAATCTTGTTTTCCATTATCTAATATGCCTGAAAGTACATTTTCCTATTCCTTGGTGGCTTGGCCAAAGTCATATTTCTTGTTAGTCTTTCTGGTCACATAACTCTGCTTAAAAATAAATTTTTTTTTCAGCAAACACCATATACTGAGCATAATGTAAATTACTTTGAGAATAAAAAGGACATAATAGTTGCTGCTCATAGACAGTTATGGACCACTTAGAAATAGAAAGTCAACAAAAATCAACTCTAGAACCATATAAGACATCAAATGCAAATAGATTGATTGATGAAGACTGGAATAGTAGGGGAAAGATTCATAACTGAAGTTAGATTTGGTTCTAAGACATGGGAGATAGGTAGGACTGTTGGAAGGGATCAATCAGGTAGTTATCGAGCATTTATTAAGTGCCTACTATTAGCCAGGCACTGGGCTAAGCCCTGAGAATACAAAGAAAGGCAAACAAACAATACCCCAATTCTTGAAGTCTAATGATCAGGTATAATATTACAGATCAGTGGGCAAGAGACCAACATGATTGAAAGGTGTGGAGGCAGAAATGAGTGTTCCCATACTGCCTTTCATCCTTTGGTAGTTCAGTACTTGCAAACATTTATAATTTCATTGGTGTAGATGTTCTTTTTAATGATGTTGGTCTGAACCTATTCGTACCTTCTTATCCTTGTTCAAATTCTCCAGAATTAGAGAAGAGAAGAGTAGTGGACCAGTCACATAGTGGCGGTAACCTATTGGATACTAACTTCGTCTTGACTCTTTAAAAAAAAATTAAATCCTTTTTATTGCTGTTTCTTTCTCTTTACATGGCGTTCATTTCTGATTAGTTCCTTTACCCAGTGAGTCATCCTCTTTAATAAAAAATTTTTTAAAAATTAAATTTAAATATAAAGATAGCAAAACCAACTTAAAACATCAACAGTTATTGATAGTATAGACAGTATGCTACACCCATAGTTCCTTCACCTCAGCAAATAAGGAAACGAGGGACTTTTTCTCAACTCTTTTCAGGGGCAAAATGTTGTCATTAAAATTATATAGGATCTAGTTTTATTTTATTGTTTCCTACACATTATTGCCATTGTGTATTGTTTTGCTAACTTTATTGTGTCACTTTGTATTAATCTTCCTACAATTCTCTGATTTCTTCATTTTAATCATTTCTTATGGAGCAGTAATAAACCATTATGCTTAAGTTCCCCATTGTTAGCGTGCTATTTCCCAGTTTACTGGCATGTAATTCATTTCTGATTCTTTGCTATTAAAATGGATATTTTGACATATATTGGAGTTTTCTATCATCAATCCCGTTAGAGGTACACATCTAGTAATGAAATGACAGGGTTAAAAGGTGTGGACGTTTTAGTCACTCTTTTTAAGCATAATTTAAAATTGCTTTCCAGAATGGTTGGACTAATTCACAGCTCTGCCAATAGCATAGTAGTATACCTGTCTTTCTACAGCCTGTCCACCCTTCCAAAATTAACTAGTTCCATGTTTCATCGCCTTTGCCAGTTTGATGCATGGGAGGTTAAACATCAAAATTGCTTTTGGTTTATAGTTCTCTTATTAGAGATTTGGAGCAATCTGGAACAGTTTAGATGTTTTCTTTTGAAAACTGGTCATTCATTACCTTTAACAGAATGGCACAGCTACTCAACCTGGTGCAGGACTCTTTTTCCCAACCACCCTCACCCAACCCAAGACTGAAGAGATCCTATCAGGATTTTCCCTTCCCAAAGTTTCGGGCCCTGGGACCCTGAAGGCCCTTGGATACATATTGCTTTGATGAGGGGGGAGTTGACAGCTGTGCCCCTTCTGGTCAGATGGAGGACCATTAGGTCTTACCTGTCACTGTGTCCTGAGAACCATTTAAGTTATCATCTATATTGCTGTTGCACACTGAGAAGCTTTGTCTGTTTCCATTAGAACTCGAAGGACCATTGGGCCTTTCTGTGTATCCTATCGCTGAAATAAGCCTTCATTTATCCAATTCGAGCTTTTTGAGATCAGGGACTATGTTGTTTTTCTCTTGGTTTTTTTTTTTTTTTTTGCCCAATACTTAGTGTGTGACACATAGGAAGTGCTTAATAAATGTTCGTTTTTTTTTTTTTAAATTACGTTTTACCAATTATCCATTAGAGAATGGTTCCTGGTCTTATATAATGTATTTGAAAGTTAAGTTCAGGGCAGGCATCAATGAAGGTGGTCTTGAAAAAAAGATAAATTCTGTGAGGTATAAGTGAGAATAAAGTACACTTTCCAAATATGGGGGATGGTTAATATAAAGGCACAATGACAGGACCTACAGAGCCATGTGTGAACAAAAAAGAGATGCTTCATTTAGCTTGACATTATAGTTCAGGAATGGGAGGAATGGGGGCAGCTAGGTGGCGCAGTGGATAGAGCATAGGCCCTGGATTCAGGAGGACCTGAATTCAAATCCGGCCTTACTAGCTGTGTGACCCTGGGCAAGTCATTTAACCCCAATTGCCTCACCAAAAACAAACAACAAAACAAAACAAAACAAAACAAAAAAGGAATGGGAAGAATGTTTAATGAGGCTGGAAAGATAGGTTGAGGGCAAATTGTAAAGAACTTCAAAAGCTAAGGATGCTCCTTGAGCATCCTTGGTTAGATTGACACTTTAGGAAAATCACTCTGGCATCTGTGTGGAGGATGGATTGGAGAGGGGAGAGACTTGAGGCAAAGAGACCAGCGGGGAAGCCAGTAGTAGTTTGGGCAAGAAGTGGAGAGGTCCAGGACTAAGGTTTAGAGAGTAGGGGGATGGAGAAGAGAGAACTGTGGAGATAGAAATAGCAAGATTTGGCAAATGATTGTATGTGTGAGGTAAGGCAGGGTGAATAGTCAAGGATAACATGGAAGTTACACATCTAAGAGACTGGAAGAATGGTGGTGTCCCTGGCAGAAATAAGAACATATCTAGTTATTTCAAAGGAGTGTTAGGCAATTCACCTATAATTGTCAAGGTGAAATTACTTGAAGTTATGATGTATAAGAATTAAGTTGTTTAGTACATTTAGGAAGTGGGAAAGAAGAGATGGTTTGAAGTTAGAAAAAATAGATAGAGGCTAATAATAACTTTAAGAATGTTTAGATGACATGGCATGAGAACATTGAGCAAGTATCAGGACAGATGATGATCAAGGGCATATGGGTGAGTAAATATCTTTAGAAGGGTTTACAGAATCAGCTTTAATTTTGAAACAGCTTTTAAGAATGTCATCTTTTATACAATTACAGTGATGTTTGTTTGGGCACCAAAGTATTCCCCATCCCACATACTGTTAGTGAGGAAATAAGATTTACAAAATGTCACCAGGCAAGTCAGGTTGCCCCTATGTGATTGAATGGCAATGAAAAGCCCCCAGTATCTTCCAGATACCTTTTGCTGACTTCTCCTCGTACCTTACTTGTCTTCTATCAACATTGCTTAAAACAAGTGATTTTCTTGTGAAACTTTTTTTGGGGGGGAGGGTGTGGGGCTAATAAACTAGAAGTCTCTCAACTTGTCTCATGCTTTTTTGTCCCTTGCCTATGCCAGTTCCTAATGTATAAAAATTTCTTTCTTGCCCTGCTCCTTTTTGGATCCCAATTTTTGTCAAAATCTTACCCATAACTCCCACCCCCCAAAAATGCCAAACCGGAAGTGATCCCTTTTGTAGTTCAGAGCACTTTAAGAAAAACAAAAAGCTTCACATATTTGGCATATTCTGTCTTGTATAATACTTATTTATGTATATGTCTTGTCATTTGATTTTCTACAGAGACAGGGATCCTTTCTTAGATACCTTTTAAAAAATAAGTTCCCTATTTGCCTATTACTGTGCATTGTACACATTAGACACTTACAGTGTTTCAATAAGTAATTATAATATCTTTACCCGATTAAGTGATCAGTTGTTACCTAGCAGAAAGCAAGCTTTTGAAAGAAATTGAAATGAGAGACATTAGTTGGTGCACTAGTTAGACACCCTGATGCTGTCAGTTTTGTCTAGTGACTAGTGGGTTGGTCTCTTTCATTTTATAGATGAAGAATAACAGATTTGGGAAGTTAATATTATTTGCACTGCCTAGGCCATAAGGTTGTTGTGAAAAATCCACTTTGTAAATGGATAAGTGCTGTATAAGTGTGACCTATTATACTGATTGGAAGACTGAGCTTGGGAAAGATGTGGAGTCTAGCTACTAGGTTTTCCTATAATAGCACAGAGATATCTGGGGAGCATATGGTCACCAATTTTCCTGGGACATGGCTGAAGAGAGTTGGAGTGATTTGGAGGGAACACCACAAAGAGAATAGAAATGAAAGTGGAAGTAAGAAATCATACTATCTCAGAAGTCATCTAATCTAATGACAGAGGTAATTGGAAAGATAATATATAATGTCCCTCCTCCAAAGACAGTCTTCTTTTAATGTTAACCTTGACAAAAATGAACATTGCCATTTCCAAAAAACAAAAAAAGAGAATTGTATATAAAAATTTGAAATTCTGATACGTTTTTTTCAAGCTTATATTAAATTTAACATGTTCACTTCTGAATGGCCTTGTGTTTTCTCCTGTGTATTTTAAAGATGTTTCATTTATGTTCTATTCTTTTTTTTTCCCTTTGCCATCAGTATTATTGATGCCCTGTCCCCATACTTCCCACCCTTAAAAAAAATTCTTTTTGGCTACTTGCAATACTTTTTCTTTGATCTGTGAGCTTTGAAATTTGGCTATGATGTTCTAGGGAGTTTTCATTTTGGGGTCTCTTTCAAGAGGTGATCGGTGGATTCTTTCAATTTCTATTTTGCCCTCTGGTTCTAATATTTCAGGGCAATTTTCAATTTCTTGAAAGATATTATCTAGGCTTTTTTTTTTTGGTCATGGCTTTCAGGTAGTCCAATAATTCTTATATTATCTCTTTTGGATCTATTTTCTAGGTCAGTTGTTTTTCCTATGAGAAATTTTACATTTTCTTCTATTTTTTTTTTTTGCTTTTTTTGTTTTATTGTATCTTGGTGTCTCATAGAATTGTTAGTTTCCATTTGTTCAGTTTTAATTTTTAAAGAATTTTTTTCTTCATTGACCGTTTGTGTTTCCTTTTCCATTTGGCTAAATCTGTTTTTCAGAGTTATTTTCCTCAGTAATTTTTTTGTATTTCACCAATTTTTCAAGAATGAACTGATATTGATGGAATAGACTGAAGCATGCTATTTTTCACATTCTTACATTTTTTATGATTTAATTTGCTTGTAAAAAGTGACAAATATGGTAATATTTTGCATGATCATACATATATAACCCATATCAGATTGTTTGATGCCTCAGGGAGCGGAGACGGGAGGAAGGGAAGGAAGGATAGAGATTGGAACCGAAATCTATAAATAAAATTAAAAAAAGCACTTCTTTGACCTCTGCCAAGAGATGGGCAGCATACTCTATGATCAGCTTTACTGAATCATGAGTGGTTATTACATTGATCAGGATTCATGGGTCTTTGAATGTTATTTTCCTTTAACAATATTGTAGTTGTATAAGTTGTTTGGGTTCAACTCAATTCATTTGAGTCTTACCATATTTCTCTGAATCCATCCCCTTTGTCATTCGTTGTTTCAAAATGATCTCTAACATAATATGCCATTAATTGTTAATGAATTTTTCCAGTTAATTAGTACCTGCTTTGTTTCCAGTTCTTTCCTATAGTAAAAAAGTACTGTTACACATGTTTGAGAAGATGTCTTTTTTTCACTTTTTTTGATCCTTTTTTGGTGTATATGACTAATAGTGGTATTGGTAGGTCAAAGGGCATGCAGAGTTGAGTGATATTTTTAGGTATAATTCCAAATTGTTTTCCAGAATACTTGAGTCATTTTATAGTCTCACTAACATTAATGTGCCTATCCTCCCACAAGCCTTTTGACATTTGTCATTTTACATTTAAAAATTTTTTTTCTCAGTTTGAGTATGACATGGAACCTCAGAGTGGTTTTAATTTTTTTGCCTTTCTTTTATTATTAGTCATTTGTAGCTTTTAAAATATGCTTGTTGATAGCCTTCCCTTTCTTCTCCTCCTCTTCCTCCTCTTCATCTTTTTCTACCTCCACTTCCTCTTTGTTGACAAATTTTGACGATTTACTACCCTTTTTCTTGTATATTGGTATGAATTCCTTTTGTGGCTTTGCTGTCAGACATGAAAATCTGTTACGAAGATATTTTCCCGCAGTTAAATGTTTCTCTTCTTATATTAGCTGCATTAATTTTGCGTGTATGTGTGTATAAAATTTTTTCAATTTAATTTTAGCTCTGTATTATTTATTTATTTATTGCAGGGCAATGAGGGTTAAGTGACTTGCCCAGGGTCA
This sequence comes from Dromiciops gliroides, assembly GCF_019393635.1. Taxonomy (NCBI): domain Eukaryota; kingdom Metazoa; phylum Chordata; class Mammalia; order Microbiotheria; family Microbiotheriidae; genus Dromiciops; species Dromiciops gliroides. The sequence continues at coordinate 57,360,642 of NC_057866.1, forward strand.
CACAGCTAGTAAGTGTCAAGTGTCTGAGGCTGGATTTAAACCAGGTCCTCCTGAATCCAGGGCCAGTGCTTTATCCACTATGCCACCTAGCTTCCCTCTCAATTTTATTTTAATAGAATTGACCATTTCATTTTCTATGAACTTTTCTACCCCCCCCCCATTTAGTCAATAGCTCTTCCTCTCTCCAAGTTGTGAAAGGTGCCCCTTTCCATTTTCTTCTATTTGTTCATGATATTTAACCTTTTATATCTACATCATATATACAGTTGAAGCTTGTTGTAGCACATCTACTTTGAGATGTTCATATTGAGAGAAAAGACTATATTTGGACTCTTCTCAGAGCCCTAAAGGCAGAGAGTGAGTCTGGTTTCAGGCCCTACAGCTTTGTTGCTGTGGGGACCAATTTTTAATTGGGGAGTGCTAGCTAAGGGCTCGCCACCATATTGGGGCAAGGAAGGAGACAGGCAGCCTCCCTCAAAACAGAACAAGATTTATTTTAACAAGAACGAACTTAAAAAAAACACACACACAAACAGGATCAGTAGGATCAAGGGAAAGGAAATAAAATGGGGAAAGGGAAATTATAATACCTGAAAAAATACCACCGCCCAGGAATCAGCTGAAAATACGCAGTAGAACACCTGTCGCTTTCCAGCTTCTACCTAGAATGCCCAATTCTCCCCCAAGCCTAGAAACACCCCATACAGCCCCAGCCAATGGAATGGCCGATCTGACAGTCACATGACTGCCCTCCCTAGGCTTCCAATCAGTATAATTTTGCCAGGCCCATATAGGCGTCAGCAAGTGGTGATGAAGTGAGGTGCCAGAGCCCTGGCAATGGCTACAACCAGTGGGTGGAGCACCATGCAGTTTGTAGAGCCCCAGGCCAGTGCTTGCTGAGGCATAAAAACCTCAAATAACAATTAATTCTTTACATTGCCCAAACCTCCCAGTAGGGGGCCGCTCTGCACATGAGGCTCTGAGAAGCTGAGGCTCCTGGACCTTAGGCCCGAGCAGGCCTTGAAGAGTGCCTGGGTTTTGTGGGAGTCAGGTTGGTCTGGGAGTTCACCTTGAGGCGCCCGAGGTGATCCCCACATGACTCAGAGCTCAAGCCTTGATTGGGGTTTTGTTTTGTTTTGAAAGGTTATGTTTACACAAGCACAGCTTTAGTGGGGAAAGGGGACATTCTTATTCCAGAATAGGGTTGGGGCCTTAGGCCGCAATCTGATTGGTCAATAAATGGAACAGTCTGATTGGTCAAATTCTGAGTCAGGTTTCCTTTCTTGAAGAGTTATGTAGTTAACACAGTATTGTTCTGAGGAGGAGTGACATTCTTGCCTAGAATAGGTTAAGGCCTGGTATTGTAGTTTGTAAAATCTGATTGGTCAACTTGTATCACCTGACTAGGTTCTAGCACTGTTATTGGTCCACTTGGTACAATCTGATTGGTTTTGTTATTGTTATGCCATATATTGATAGGGGAAAAGTATATAAATGAGGAATTGTAAAATGCTGTAATGTGATTGGTCGGAGGGGACTTATTGAGGGGCATAAATAGAAGTGAGGGACCTCACTTCAGTGCACTCACTCTCTGGCACATTCAGAAGAATGCCCATTTTCGTGAAAATGAATAAAGAAGCCTTCACCCACCTACTGCTGCCTGCTTGGATTCTTTGAGTTGCGACCTGCTTGCTTGCAACACATGAGCTGCTAACACTCGAGCTGCTAACCCTTGAGCTGTGCAACACTATTTGAGTGGTTAGGTGGTTAGCTACATTTCTCTGTTTTGTTTTGTTTTGTTTTGTTTTAGTGAGGCAATTGGGGTTAAGTGACTTGCCCAGGGTCACACGGCTAGTAAGTGTTAAGTGTCTGAGACCAGATTTGAACTTAGGTACTCCTGACTCCAGGGCCAGTGTTCTATCCACTGAGCCACCTAGCTGCCCCAGTTAGCTGCAATTCTAACAATACAAACCTATTTTTTTCTGACTGCTTTCATGTTTCTCCAGAAGTTTTTGTTGAGAATCAAGCTCTTAACAAGATGGTGTCCTTGCTATGCTATTATGTTCACTTGCTTTTGGATCTTTGTACCCAAAAGGTTTCTTTGATCCCCTGATACTGGTCTCTTTCCTCTTCTTCACATAAGACAGGATACCTCCTGACACTGTGTGTTTTAATTGGCTATCCCCCATGCCTGAAGGCTCTCCCTACTTTTCTCTGCCTCCTGGTTTCCATGGATTTCTTCAAGTTTTTGCTAAAACGTCACCTTCTCTTAGCAGCCTTTTTGGGTTCCCCTCCACACTAGTGTCATTCATCTGAGATTATTTCCCTTTTACTCTCTATGTACCTTGTGTTTGGGACAAACTGCCTCAGTTTACCCAAATAACTCAAGGAGACCACCAAGTCAAGCAGAGACAGATTTATTACATTCTTGAGAGAACAGGCAAACTCAATGACAGATTGAGTCGCAATAATAGACTCAAACTTTGAGTTTTTATAGGAATTTTGGTGGGGAGGGAAGTCCCCATATGCACTAGGGTGAGCTCACAATCTAATATCCAATCCTGTCTCACCCAGGGTGTGTGCTTAGCTTGTGATTAATGTATGGAGACATGTATACGTGTTCCAGGAACAAGGGGGAAAAGGGGAGGGGGTAACGAGTCTGAGGAATGTCAAAGAAAAGGGGAGGCAGAAATCATTCCCCTATCTGATTGCAATTAATCCATGATAGGTCCTCCAGAATCCAGGACCAGTGCTTTATCCTCTGTGCTGCTCTGCTTTCCATGTACTTTAAAAAAAATTATTTATTTATTTTAGTTTTCAACATTTGTTTAGATAAGATTTCCAATTTCAAATGTTTCTGCCTCCCTCCTCCCTTCCCTCCCCCTGCTCCCCTAGACAGTAGGTATTCTGTATATATAGATATCTATATATAGATATATATAATGTTATATAATAACATTAAACATTTCTGCATTAGTCATGTTATATGAGAAGAATCAGAGCAAAAAGGAAAAACCTCAAAAAAGAAAAACAGTAGCACCAAGAACAAAAGAAATAGTATGGTCCAATCAGCATCCATATTCCACAGTTCCTGTGTTTTTTTTTTTCTGGATTTGGAGAGCCTTTTCCATCATGAGTCCTTTGGAACTTTCTTGTACCGTTGAATTAGTGAGAAGAATCTAGTCTATCACAGTTGATCAACACATAATGTTGAAGTTACTGTGTACAATGTTCTCCTGGTTCTGCTCATCTCACTCATCATCAGTTCATGCAAGTCTTTCCAGGTTTCTCTGAACTCCTCTTGCTCATTGTTTCTCACAGCACAATAGTATTTCATTACATTCATATACCACAACTTGTTCAGCCATTCCCCAATTGATGGGCATCCCCTCAATTTCCAATGCCTTGCCACCACAAAAAGAGCAGCTATAAATATTTTTGTACATGTGGGTCCTTTTCCCTTTTCCATGATCTCTTTGGGAAAAAGATCCAAAAGTGGTTTTGAATCCATTTTTTGTGTTTCTTTTTCTGATTTTCTGTATTTATTATGTAGAAGTTAACAAGGATTTTATACTTTAGCACAAGGTCAGTTTTTTTTGAGGGTGCCATGCATGACTCAGAAGTATCTACACTACTTTTATTTCTGATTCTATAATCTCCAGAGATATAACATATATAACTTTTCTAAAATTCTATCTAGTCTGTTAATTTCTTTCTTGCCTATCTTTTTGTTATTCGTCTATGTCTGAAAGGCCTACATTGAGTTCCCAAGCTATACTTCTGCTGTTTCTTCCAGTAATTGGATTAACTTTTCCTTTAAGTACTTAGTTGCTATGCGATTCAGTATGCATATTGACATAAGTTAAGAAGTAATACCAATAATCAAGTTTCCTTGACTATAGCAATATAGTATTTCTGATGTTTGAAAACAGCTCTCAGGCATGTCCTGTCTGAAGCTTCTCTTCTCTAGACTAAACTTCCTTAGTTTTTTCAAGTGGACCTTGGATGGTGTAGTTTCAAATCTACTTCCCATCACAATTGTTCTTTCAAATAAGCTCCAGCTTATTAATGTACTTCCTAAAATGGCCTTCCCCTAACTAAACATGATTCTCAATATGTGGCCTGACCAGGGGACAGCATACCAGTATCCTTATTCTAGACACTGCGCTTAAATTAATGGAGCCTGAGATTGCAATGGATGAGTTTTTTGTTTGTTTTGCTTGTCACAACTCATCTTGAGCATAGTCTGCTGAAATCCTTTGTGTCTTTTTCCCCCTCCTGAATCCAAAGCCCTATCTCCATTATCTTATATTGATAGAACACATTACAAATTTTTTTTAGAGTTTTTGTCTCTCAAATTTTGTTACTTAAATCCACTGTTATAGACTGTGAAAATCTTTTTTGGATCCCAGTGCTATCATCCCATGTATTATCTATTCCTCTATTCATGACATCTGCAAAGTTTGTAAATGTGCCATCTCTGTCTTCATCTAAATCATTAAGTAAATATGTTTAAAAGAATGAGGAAATGATAGAGCTACAGCAATCTTGAGAAAAATCTCTAGGTTGATGTTGCTTAATCATGTATCTTTAGGTCTTCCTGTTTAAATAAATCTGAAATTTACTTAAGTACATTGTAATTTTGTCCACATCTTTCCAAATCGTCCACAACAATATTACAAGAATTGTCAATACTCTACTTCTGGTATTTCCCTGATTCAACAGCCTAAAAATCCCCCAAAAGAAATGAAGGTTAGGCTAGTGTGGCTTGACGACACTGTGCTTGCTTGTAGTGTCACTTCTTCCCTTTTCAAGTGCTTACAGAATATTCCTTAAATAAAATAATCTATATTTCCCCCCAGGAACTGATGTTAAAGGTTGCCAATACATGGTTTGAAGAATCTACCTTCTTCCCCATTTTGGAAAGTGGTATGTTTTTCTGACACCCATCCCATAGAATTTTTGTTTTCTGTGGAAGTTATTTCCAAGATCACAGACAGTAGTTTAGCCCCCAAACTCAAAAGTTTCTTTAGTATGCTGGGATGTTTAGCCGGGCCTGTTGACTTGAATCCTTACCTTCCCTTGTGTCCATCATATATACATTATATGTATGTGTGTGTGTGTGTGTGTGTGTGTGTGTGTGTGTATCCAAAAATCCAGAGTGGGTTGAGTTCTCAGTGCTGTGATATTTATTGGTCTTTTTAAGCCAGCTCCTTTTTTTCCTCATCAGAATCATTTTATCTTTGGGTCATCAGATTTTCATTCTTGAAAGCTTTGAAAGTATTTGAAAGCCAGTCTTCTTGTACTGAATTCCCTTGTAGAATCTTTGAAATGTTTTCCCATGGTCTATAGTATGTCCATGTTAGAGTTTATGCCTCCTGTACCCTTATAATGGGACCCCTTTCAAGGTCAGTCATTTCTGTTTATCAACTAATTCTTTTGTCACTTTTCCTTTTCCCTGGTTAAGCCCTTCATATGACCTTTGAACCTACTAAGAGATGCTCTGATAACCTTATAATGGAATTTATGTGAATGAAGATGGAATAATTTTAAGTAACATTTTCCTACTAAAACCACTTCCTTTTCTGTAGCATCATAGGCAGGCTTCAAAGCCGTATGTGAACGTTAGTGATCTTGTACTCAAGGGAAATACCGTGGTGGTGTATAAAAGCAAAGATGAAAAAATTACCTTGTGTACAAAGCTCTTTCTCATTTGGTTTCAAGTAAATACCCATATCTTGTGAAGGTAGTCTTCAATGACATATCCTTATGCAATACAAACTTCCTGTGGTTCTTGCCTAAACTACACATGCTCTTGCTCTCGCTCTCTTGCTCTCTCCCTCTGTGTGTGTGTGTGTGTGTGTGTGTGTGTGTGTATATATATATATACGTATATATATTTATATATATATATTTATATTTATATATATTTATATATATATAGGAAGTGACATTTGCTATCTTACTAAGAAAGTAAAAAGTTAATCAAAGACGAAAGCTCCTAACTTAATTTATGTGTAATAATGGGGAAAAACATTTATATAGTGTTTTAAGGCTTGTAAAAGGCATTTCTAAATTTGCTTATTGTAAAATAAGCATTTTGGGTGGTAGGTGCCCCTATTCCCATTTTACAGATAAGGAAACAGAGGCTTAGACAAGTTAAGTAACTTGCCCTGGGTCACACAGCTTGAAGGAGCCATTGAACTCAAGTGTCCTGGACTTCAAGTCCAGTGGTCTCTCCATTGTACCACCTGGTTACCTTTCTCAGTAAGGTCTAGGCCTGTAGAACTGGAAGGGAAGAGATGGGGAAGGGAAAACTCTGTCTCTTGACGCCACTGTTTTATTCAGGGCCTGTGACCTCTTTTGGGTTCTTGCTGTCACCACTTTCCTCCCCTTCACCATCCAGGATCCTGGTGAGGTCACCTTCTTCTTGCCCCAGATAACATCTATGCAACTTTTTTAAATGTTGAAAAGGTTGATTAGCATAAATCAATACAAAAGAAAAATAATGGTGGTGGTAAGGGGTGGGATGGCTTGGGGGAGTGCATAGGGTCCTGTGATATTTGAAAAGTGTACCAGTTGCGAAAGTTTTAATCATTGGATCTGGGCCCTCAATACTAACCCCAGATTACTTTGTCTTAGTTTGTCTTAGCCTGTTATAACTCTTTTCTTCCCCTGACTAATAATAATATTTACTTCTAATTCTTCAGTTTGGGCACTTGATATTTTAATGTATGCAGCCTGCTGTTCCAGTCTTACACCACTTCCAAAGCAATCTATGTTGGACAAAGAACCCCTAATTCACCTCCAGTGGTTCCTTTTGGTTCGGCTGTTTCATGAGATTTTTTTTTAACCTAAACTTCTGTTGGCGCTCCCTTTTGATTTACAGTAAGAGAGCTTTGGTTCCAAATACCAAAAAAGCTCATCTCCCACTCGTGTTTCAGGTTTTAGTGTTTATTTCATTACTAATCTGGAGGTTATCCCTGCCTCTCCTTTGTTTTGTTTTGTTTCCTCAATTCATCTCTCTGCCCTGCTTATTGGCTACCTGAAATAAATTGAATCATCTGGCTATTTCCATGTTAACTTGGTACTTGATGTAGAAATGGACTCTCATTTATGCCCAGATGAATGGAGCCTGAGCTCATGCTTCTTACCATAAGGGCTTCCCCTCCTAGAATGAGTTAATCTCTACCTGTGATTCACTGAACTGAGTTGATTTGATATAGTCCCTAGGGTCTGTGAGTATTGGTTACCTTACTTTGTTTCTAGCTTGCTGAATCACTGGCCCAGACTTAGGGTGTTTATCCTTTGAGAAACTGTTTTTAAAATCGTAATTATGAAATGAATACATGGATATAACTCAATATCCAAATACCCTATCTCTGTCTCCCCTCTAGGCCCACCCCCAAATGACCAAAAAAGCCTTATGTTCACAGACTGAATTTTTGAAATTTCCATCTTACTCAGTAGTTTCAGCCCTTCCCAGGAATCCTTAATGAGTGGATACTGAGTAATATAATTGAGTAGGTTGAGTATCTGTCTCTTTATTTTTCCCTTTTCACCAACTCATGCAGGTGTTAATGAAGAGTGAAATGACCTATATATGAGTGAGGAGAAAGAGTTGAATGTCTGAGTTATTTATAAATCTGTAAATAATAGAGAATTGGTTAGAATTATTTAGTGTTTTGTACTCTGAGTATAATTGTGTCGGAGCTTAATTGCCATTTTGCAATAAGACACCCAAAGAGATCAAAGATGTCTCACAAATCTCTGTCCTGGGTCCTCTTATACTTCTATACTACTTAACTTGGTGATTCCATCAGCTCCCATGGATCCAATACTCATTTCTATGCTGATGATTTTCAAATCTACTTATCCAGGTTTTTACCCCTCTGCTGAGCTCCAGTCTCTCATCTACACCTACCTTTCAGACATCTCAAACTGAATGCCCTATACACATCTTTTTGTTTTTGTTTTTGCGGGGTAATGAGGGTTAAGTGACTTGCCCAGGGTCACATAGCTAGTCAAGTATCTGAGTCCAGATTTGAACTCAGGTTCTCCTGAATCCAGGGTTGGTTGCTTTAATCACTGTGCCACCTAGCTGTCCCTAGTCCTATATACATCTTAACTCAGTTATTTTCGAAACTAAACTCCCTAAACTTTCCCCTTTTGGAAACTTTTTTTTTTTTAATCACTGTAGCATAGTATTGTAATACCATCTTCCTGGTCCCCTAGGGCTTACAACCTAGTTGTCATCCTTGATTATCACCCCCCTCCCCCATATTTAATCTGTCGCTAATGCCTATAAGAGTTCACCTATCTCAATTCTATCCCCACTGCAGTCCACCCTCCATTCAGCTACCAAGGTGATTTTCCTGTAGCTCTTTTGTATCTGGCCACGTCCGTCTGTCTGTGTCTGTCTGTCTCCTCTCTTCTCTCTCTCTCTCTCTCTCTCTCTCTCTCTCTCACACACACACACACACACACACACACACACACACACACACACACACACCCATACACCCGTCATTCCAAGCCCTTTATAACCTTGCTCCCTCCTACCTTTCCAGGCTTCTCACATCTTATCCAGCTCTATATACTCTTTGATCCAGTGACACTGACTTTTTTGTTGTTCTATAAACAAAATACTCCATCTCCTTTCTCTAGACGTTTTCTCTGGCTGTCTACCCCATGCCTGGAATGCTCTCTCTCCTAGATACTCTGGTTTCCTTCTTTCAAGGCCCAGCTAAAATCCTGCTTTCTACAGTAAGCCTTTCCCGGCCTTTCATAATTATGGTTCTTTCCCCTGTCATTTATTTTCTACTTCTCCTGCATATGGCTTTTTTGTATTTCTCTGTTTGCAGGTTGTCTTCCCCATTAGATTGGGAATTCCTTGAAGGCAGGGACTGATTTTTGTCCTTCTTGTCTTTCTAGCACATAACTGCTCATTGACTTACTGAAAAGTGAAAGAAAAACTGTGGTTCCTTGATTTGAGCATGGGATGAAAAATTGGTCTTTGCGTTTCAAGTTCTTACATTTCTCTTCTAAAAATTACATTTATTGATTTTTTTTTGTTTTTCATATCAAGGTCAAGTTTTGGTTATTCTTTCCCCAACTTCCCACTCCCTAATTGAAGCATTCCTTCATTAAAAAATACATTAAGTAAAAAGAGATATAGTATCTGCTTATATAGGCAATAGGCAATATTTTGCCCTTGTAGTCCCCCTACTTCTCTGCTTAGAGAAAGAACTGTTTTATTATTCTGTGGGAGGGACCTCATAAAAGCAGTCTGCCCACTGTTATCATTTGTTCACTCCTTATGAAGCATGCATATTTACTATGAAAGGTAGTGTAATGAAAGGGAGGCTAGTAATAGTGCAGGGGTGATGGCCAGGGAAAGTGCTGAGAGGGTGGGGGAATTGGAGGTCATGGTGAAGACAGAGAATAGCTTTAGATGTCAAAGAGTAGCGTTAGAGGTCATAAGTCATAGGGAAAGACAGAATGATAAAACATTATGATCAGATAAAAGAATTTTAGAGTTCATGAACTTGGAAATGGAACACTTCCGAGTGATTGCAAGAGCAAGGTATGACTATCTCTGTTAGAGTTAGTTAGTATTTATTAATTGTATGTTATGTGATGAGCAAAGGGCAAAAAGTAAGTCTCCGCTCTCAAAGGAGCTCACCTAGTCTAATGGGGGAGACAACTTATAAAGAAACAAGATATATACAGGATAAATTGGAGCTAATCAACAGAGGGAAGGCACTGTGATTGAGGAGAATGGGAAAGGCTTCTTGTAGAAGGTAGGACATTAGCTGAGATTTGAAGAAAGCCTGGAGGAGGCAGAGATGAGGAGGGGAGAGCATTCTGGGAATGGGGGATGGCTCTGTTGTGTCTGAGGATCATCAGGGAGGCCAGTGCTGGATCACAGAGTTAGCAGAGGACCTAAGGTGTAAGGGAGGCTGGAAATGTAGGAAGGGAACAGGTCATGAAGATCTTTAAAAGTCCAACAGAGGATATGATATATATTTGTTCTTGAAAGCAATAGAGAATCACTTGAGTTTATTGAATAGGGGATTACATGGCCAAACCAGCTCTTTAGGAAGATCAATTCGACAGCTGAATGGGGGATGAATTGGAGTTGGGAGAGGCTTTGAGTCAGGGATGCCAACTTGTAGGCTATTGCAGTAGTTCAGATGGGAGGTGATGGGCTCCTGTACCAGGATGGTGCTAGTTTCAGAGGAGAAGAGGGGGCATATAGTTGAGAAATTAAAAGGGTAGAAGTGATAGGATTAACAATTGATTGGGATATTGAGAGAGTCCAGGATGACCTGTAGGTTGTAAGCCTGGGTGACGAGGAGGATTACAAGGGAGTATCCAGGAGAAAAACGTGATCAGCAATATGAAGGCTGCAGAGCAGTTTAAAAAAAGTAAGTATTGAGAAAAGGCCACTAATTTGATAATTAAGAGACAATAAACAACCTTGAAGAGAAGTGTTTCAGTTGAATGTTGAGGTCGGAAACCAGATTGCAAAAAGAGAAGATGGTGAAAGTAAAGGGAGTGGAGGCTCCTACTGTACAGGGCCTTGAGTTGGTTGGTTGGTTGTTGTCCATCATTCTCTAAGAGGACCAAAATGACATTGTTATGTTGGGGGTCAAGTTACAGTGTGTCTGACTGTGGCATATTATACCAATGTGAGCTCAGAAGGCTCTATTGCAGGTCAGGCACAAATAGTTCATATAAAGATTTGGAGTGGAGATGTCTCTAAATTTGTGCATCTCATATTTCTTTTTAGCTATGGAAATTCTACTTATGCTCATATGGTACAGCACCTTTTTTGTTCAGAGGGACCTTGAAAGTGTCCTTGTGGCTCTTCTTTTGACCTCTGTGTGAGTGCTTGCCTCGTGTGAGTTCTCTGTAAAATATTCTTTTAGGCAAACATACTTTTGGTATTTGAACAACATGGTCAGTCCATTTTAGTTATACTCTCTGCAGAAGAGTTTGAATGCTTGGTAGTTTAGCTCTAGAAAGGACTGGTACCTTATCTTGCCAGTTGATCTTCAGAATTTTCCTAAGACAATTCAAATGGAAGCAATTCAGTTTTGTGGCATGTTACTGGTATTATACTGTCTGGGTTTCATAGGCATACAACAATGAGATCAGCCCATAAATGCTGCTTTCTTAGAGACAGGGGAACTTTCCTCCTGGTAAACCCTGTGGAGTTCTTGTTTTCGGTTTAGCAGCTTCTTAATTTCCCAATCATTTTTGTTAAGCCAAGCTTGATGTTTGCAAGTGTTCTGGTCTAGATGAGTAAATGTGATGCTGTACACCAGATTTCTGAAAGTTGCCCATATCTTTTCTGATCTGTTGTTGCAAACCCTGTGTTGGCTTGACTTTCTTTTGGAATTAGCAAAGAACCGTTCACCCTCAGAAGCATTGTAATCTGTTGACATTCTGGTGTTTTTCTTACTTTGAGACCATTGCTTCTGTTGAATATGAATGTTTAGCTTGGAGAGAATAAGTCTATAATTGGTCCAGCACTTTGTACTACATATGCCTATGTCGCTTTCATGTCCTGTCCGTCTCTTCTCTTTACAATGACTTAGTCCTTTAAATGCCAGTGTTTGCTGTGAGGCTGCATCTGTGAAATTTTATTCCACTTAAGTAATAGGAAGACAGAGTTGGTGATGAAAAAAGTCATGAGTTGTACAAACCTCTTACACAGCCTTGAGTAGAGCTTCAATAGAATATAAGAATAGGTCATGGCAAGATACCAAATTAAAGGACTGGGAATTTAGGATATTTAGGGAATATTAATATGTATTTTGAAGACTTTTAGTGTGAGGATTTGGGAAGAAGAGAGATTGTGAGTCAATCACTGAACTCATTAAGGATGAAAAAACAGAATTCTGTGGGCCTGTATATCAGAATATTAACAGTGATAAATAATGATGAAATAAAGCCAAAAAGCTAGTAACTGACAGTTGAGACAGGAGCCCAGCATATAGTATACTGTTTCCAGTATGTCACATTGCATCTCCCCGTGGTTGTCAAGGGAGATAGAAGAAATATAGCATTGTTAAGGGTTAAAATTCTAGCTAAACTGTCTAAAATATCTAATGAGTGGTCGCCAATCAATTACAAGCTTTAGCAAGAGTTAGACTTTTAAGCATTTATTAAGGAGAATAAGAATTTGGTAAAGAGAGAGAGAAAGGCCTAGATTCCTATCTATTAAAGGGAGAGCACATTTCTAGCTCCCTTCTCCGCCAGCGTCCTCAGGAAAGAGCCCCAGAGTCAGCGCCAGTCTCTTCCTTCCTCCTCCCACTAGTCCGCGTCACTTCCTCCCGCCAAAGAAAAGACTCCTGGTCTTGCCCTCAAAGACCTTCACTTCATGGGCAGAACTCTTCTTCAGTAAGTATCCAGCAGGTGGCGTCATTCCAATCATTACAGCATGATAGATAGAAAAATATGATTTTAAAAGTTTTATTATACTTAATAGAATAAATATTTTGTTTCTAGATTGTAGATTGACTATAATACTCGGTGTCCCTATATGTTTTTTTATAAAGAAAAGCTATAAAGGAAGACCAGTTGACACATGAATTTTCTTATATTTACAATACACTGTGCTTGAAGTCTGCTATCAGTTGGCTAAATGGAGGGAAGTGCATTTCATAATCTCCAGGACCAAGATTGGTCATTACACTCAGAGTTTGTTTCAGTGTTCTTTTCATTGATAGTAATACAGTCACTGTGAATATTGTTTTCCTGGTGCTCTTCACTTTACTTTTTGTACCAGTCTTCTCATGTTTCTGCAAATCCTTCATATTCTTTACTTCATTCAACCTGGTAATCTGTTACGTTCATATGATTGGGGTAGACAAGCATGTGAGGATTCCTTCCTTGTGGAATGGGAGCCCTTAGAACTTGATCAGATATCAAAGGTGCCAAGGTCATCCACTACATCCTGGGTGATCGCTAGTCATCCTGACTTTTGTCTTGCCACTGGACTGTGATGACTCTGGAAGAGAGAGTGAGGCTTTGTGTGACTCTGCCTTACATCAATCCAATTCATGTAGGAGACAGGACATCACCCTGTGAGGTCATTGCTCCTCTTTGAAACAAAGGTCAGCAAGAACCTCCATATGTCACCTTTTATTCAGCCACATTCTCCAGGGGAAAGAGTGCCTACTTGTTAGGTTTTGTTTTTGTTTTTGTTTTTCCAGCTGCCACAAAGTGTTGTTATTTTGGTACATATGAAACCATTCTTGCTATCTTAGACATTCTTAGGGGTATATGCCTAGTACTGTGATCTCACTTATGTTTAGATTCTTTCACAGAACAATTGGATCCATTCATAGTGTGAGATTTAGAATTGGATATACAAGCATTAAACTCCCCCTTTTAACTTTTCCCACATATATATATATATATATATATATATATATATATATATATATATATATATATATATATATATATATATATATATATATATATATATCTCCCAGACCACTAAGAAAAAGAAGCCTCTGAGCTTTAATCACTGAGGGGTTAGTTTTTATTGCTTGGGAATTAATTAGACAACAAAAGGTGATACCAATTAGGGAAATAGGAAAGTAGAAATACAAATGAATAATCTTAGATCTAAGCTTAGTTTATTTTCCTGTATAAAACTCACCGAGTCCCAAACTGCCCGCCAGGCCGAGAACCAGAGCCGAACATCCAACACATGCGCCGCCATGGCTAAGTTGAAAAGCCAGAGACACCGAACTTCCATTCCTCCCTCAGTTTTAAGCTGGTGTGCTGGAAGTTTGTCTCCAAAAGGGAGGTCCTTCAAAAGCCGCTTCAGTAGCATGCGCTCAACTCTTAAATGATTCAGCTAAAACTTCTGTTTTTCTTTTTTGTTTTGTTTTGTTTTGTTTTTGTTTGTTTTTGGTTTTTTGGTGGGGCAATGAGGGTTAAGTGACTTGCCCAGGGTCACACAGCCAGTAAGTGTCAAGTGTCTGAAGCTGGATTTGAACTCAGGTCCTCCTGAATCCAAGGCCAGTGCTTTGTCCACTGAGCCACCTAGCTGCCCCCAAAACTTCTGTTTTTTACCACAATAGCCAGGGAGAAATTTGTTAAATGTTAGGTCAGCTTGAGTATTTTACTACAAGAAGGCTGGAGTGTAGGTATGCTAAAAACTGGGGTATAGTAGAAAATGAGAGCAGGTAGGATAATTGTATCTCTGAAGACATCATTCATTTCTTTGCCATCGTACCAAATTATGAACCTGTCATCTGTGATTGTTGCATCATACATGGTTTTCTCCCCATTGCTGTTTACATTACCACCAGATTAATCTTCAGCAATGTCAGGTACCATCCTAGGCACCAGTGCACAATTTTGTTCATTCCACATATCTACTAAATTTTTTTTACATAAACTTTTTATTTATAGGATAAATTCCAATCTCGGTCCGATAGTATTTGAGATCATTCACAATCTTGACCCATCCTACATTTCTCATTTGAACTTCCACTAATGCCCCATACTTCAACCAAAGTAGCCTTTTTGATATTCCTCTGGATACACCTTGTATTTTGCTACCTCTCATTCGTTTGTTTTCTTTTCCTGGACTGTTCTTTTCTTTCTCTTGACCTCTTTTCTAGCCCAAGCTTTGTCACTAACCAGCTTTGTGATTTGGGACAAGCTTTTTAATCACCATGGTCCCCTGTTTCTTCATCCCAAATGAAAAGATTGGACTATATAGATCTATTTTGTTCATAACCCTATCCATCCTTTAATCCTGAGGCCAAATGTAACTTTCTTCATGAAGTCTTCTGTCATCCTTACAGAAATGATCTCTTTTGCTTCTAAATTCCCATGTCATATTACATGAACTTCAAGGCACTAATCACAATTTTTTAATATAATTGTTTAGCACATAGTGTAGCATATAACTTAGTGCCTGCATGGATGCATAGTACTTAAAAAAACCCCAAAAAACAAAAAAACAAACAACCTGTTGAATTACTTAATGTTCTTGATAACGTTTAAGAACAACTACTAAGAAGTTTGCACTGATACAGACTTGAATGGTTTATGTAATTGTCATTCAAAGGGACTGAGAAGATCCCAGGAGATGAAATAGACAATTCTGATGACATAAATTTTTTTTAAAGTTTTTCACAAATATAACTAATATAGCTCACATTAAAGGGAATCAGGTAAGTGGGGAGAATTCTTTACATCAAATTTCCCTTATAATGGTTTCATATTCAATGGAACGAATTCGAATTTATGAGACTGAGTCATTCTCCAATAGATAAATGTAAAAGGATACATAAAAGTGGTTTTCTGAGGAAGAGCTCTAAGCCATCAACAGCCAAATAATAAAGTTCTCCATATCACAATCAGTTAGACTGCAAGGCTCTAGAAACCTTTCTCAACCCATTTTAATTCCAAGGGCTTCTTTCTGTTAATTTCCTATTTATCCTTTATAAAGACTGATTTGTATGTTATGTCCTCCACTGGAGTATAAAACTCCTTGAGGGCAAGGACTTTCTTTTGTCTTTCTTTTGTATCCCTAGAATTTAACAGCTCATAAATGTCTGAAGTCGAATTTGAAGTCAGGAAAATGAGTCTTCTGATTGCAAGCCCAGCATTCTTTTCACCTGGCCACCCTCTAGTTCACAGAAGGCACTCAACAAATGTTTATTGATTGATTGAAATTGAACTTCTTGAGGTTCCCTTTCATGTCTCTTAGACTGGCCAAGATAACAAAAGAGGAAAATGCGTACAGGAAAACAAGCAGACTAGTGCTCTGTCTAACCATTTTGGAAATCATTTTGGATTATACCTTTTAAGTCACTAAACTCTGCATTCCTTTGATTCAACAGTGCCTCTACTAGTCCAAAGAGATGAGAGGGAAGGATCCATAGGTATAAAAATATTTTTATCTTCTCTTTTCCTAGTTGCCTCAAACTAGAAACTGGTAGGGGTAGCGTTCCTGTGGGGGAATAGCTAAACAAATTATAGTATATGAAAATGATGGAATATTGTGCCAGAAGAAATGACAAAATTGATAGTTCCAGAGGAAACTGGGGTGACTTGTATGAAATAATGCAGAGTAAAGTGAGCAGAAGTAGGAGAATGGGTCATATAGTGATAACAACATGAATGATAAGTGATGATTCCAGAGGACTAAGGGTATATGTTACCTACATCTCTCCAGATTGATGATGAACTCAAAAAATAGAAAGAGACAAAAAAGAAAGAAAGAAGTTAAGAAAGAAAGAAAGAGAGAGACATACAATTTTGGATACAGCCAGTGTCAGTTTGTTTTGCTGGTCTATGCATGTTTGTTTTGTAGTCTTAATTTTTATTTATTTGAAATTCATTTAGGCAGAGGGAAGTGAGAGTGACAGAGAAATAATAAAATATAAATAATAAATCAATTAAGGCTCCAATGGATTATGTAATTATAATTCAAACACTTAATAATACTTGATTCCATAAGCCAATTTTGGTCTTCGTTAGTTACTTTAAAAAAGTTCCACAGGGAAGGGGGAAAGGGACCCACATGTACAAAAATATTTATAGCTGCTCTTTACGTGGTGGCAAAGAATTGGAAGTTGAGGGGGTGCCCATCAATTGGGGAATGGCTGGACAAGTTGTGGTATATGAATACAATGGAATACTATTGTGCTATAAGAAACGATGAGCAGGAGGAGTTCAGAGAAACCTGGAGGGTCTTGCGTGGGCTGATGATGAGTGAGATGAGCAGAACTAGAAGAACATTGTACACAGTAACATCAACATTGAGTGTTGATCTACTGTGATGGACTATATTCTTCTCACCAATGCAATGGCACAGAAGAGTTCCAGGGAACTCGTGATTGAAGAGGATCTCCAAATCCAGGGGGGAAAAAAAAAAAGAACTGCGGAGTATAGATGCTAAATGAACCATACTATTTCTTTTGTTTTTGATGCTGTTGTTTTTTTTCTATTTTGAGGTTTTCCATCATTGCTGATTTTTTTCTCTTATAACATGACTAAAACAGAAATAGGATTAATGTTATTATGTGTGTATATATATATATATATATATATATATATATATATATATATATATATAACCTATATCAGATTGCCTGCTGTCTAGGGGAGGGGGGAGGGAAGGGGGGGGAGGGGAGGGAGGGAGAAAAATCTGAAATTGTAAAGCTTGTATAAACAAAGGTTGAGAACTATCTTTACATGTAATGGAAAAAAATAAAATACTTTATTAATTAAAAAAAAAAGTTCCACAGGGTTTTACAAAATGAACTCTTTAAGGTTGATGAAGCCATGAAAATAGCATGGTGGAATCAAGAAGAAAAGAGTTCAAATCCTGCTTCTCAGCACTTATGAGCTGTGGGATTTTGGGCAATTTATTTAACATCCCCAAGCTTCAGTTTTCTTTTCTTTCTTTTCTTTTTTTTTCCTTTGCGGGACAATGAGGGTTAAGTGACTTGCCCAAAGCCACACAGCTAGTAAGTGTCAAGTGTCTGAGGCTGGATTTGAACTCAGGTCCTCCTAAATCTAGGGCTGGTACTTTATCTACTGCGCCACCTAGCTGCCCCCAGTTTTTTAAATCATAACATAGAGAGTATGCCTATTGAACCTACCTCACAGGGTTGTTGTCTCAACTCGTATTACTGTATACTGAAAACTTCCCTGAAAGAGATGTTAATGATTTAGATACTCTAGCCTTTGCTGAAGGTTTTTTTGTTTGTTTGTCTGTTTGTTTTAGAAGAGTAAAATAATTGTTTATTTAGGCGCTGGGGAAAGGAAGAAAGAAGCAAGAGAGGAATCCTTGCATTTCTTCTCATGGGGAGAAGGCATGGCACAGAGGTGTGGCTCTCTGAGAAACCTTTCTCTTTGCTGAGTTTTCTTGAGATGATTTCAATAGTAAAGGCAGTCTTTCTCAAGAGGTATTAAGTATTACAGGAATTTGATAAGGGGAGATCCCTTCTGGTTCACTTGATTATTTCATGGATAGTGTAACTTTTCTAGTTGAACCTTCCTAGGATGCGTGGGTTGTTAATAAGCATCAATGGTGAATGGTGGGAGTACATTCCAGGCAGGAAAAAAAAATAGCGTGAATAAAGAAGGTACAGTGGTGTGAGACTGAATGGCTAGAGCACTAGGGAATATTAAGAGATTCGATTTAAAAAGTAGCTTGGGGTCAGATCTTAGAAGACTTTGAATTTCAGGCCAAGGACCATTCTCTCTTACACAAGGTGAGACAGAAGACCTTGTATACTTGTGATTTTTATATAATAGCCTTTTGATTTAAGAAAGTAGGAAGGCTCAGTCTTGGATAAAATGTACATTCTGGGAAAACCCAGAAATGATTAGAAAGGAACTAAGGGTTGCTGCATAGACATTCTTTGTTCATAGAATAGCCTTCCACTTCTAAAAGTAAAGGGGGAAAGAATTCATATTCTAGATAGAAAATAATACATATAATATATGTATTACTTGCAATGAAGACATTATTTAGTATAACACACTTTTCAGTTTTTTTAAGCATTGACAGATATAAATATTCAGATCCATAATTAAGAACCAAAGAAAAGAGAAAACAGGGCAGATGTGATTGTAATGATTGTGCATACATCTAGACACTGCTTTTTTAAAAGAAAAGATGAATATTAATCTTAGAAGGGAGTAACACAATTGACTCATTTCTTTGCTCTCCTTTGAATTTTTTTCTCTAGACTTTCTAAGGCCATTTTTTGCCACTGTTGTATTATTAGTTGTCATCAGTGGGTATATTGTCCTTGTAGTTCTATTTTCTTCATTCATTTCATGTAAGTATTCTTTGTAGTTTTAATAATTTCTATTTTTATGGTGTAGTAGTTTTCCTGTTAGTATTAATAGAACTTTGAAATGAACCAAGTATTAGCAGTGAGTTTATAGGCAATCTCATATTTTGAACAAAAAACATTTCAGTTGCTTGACTTAGTGGCACTCAGCATTCACGGTTGAGGCTTGGCTAGTCAAGGGATGGATATAGATTCAACTATCAAAGGTTTTTCTGTCATTTTTGTCTTTCTGGTCCAATAACCATTTGTTAAACACTGTTATAAATATTGGTAGGGGCAGTTAGGTGGCGCAGTAGGTAGAGCACCGGCCCTGGATTCAGGAGGACCTGAGTTCAAATGCGACCTCAGACACATGACACTTACCAGCTGTGTGACCCTGGGCAAGTCACTTAACCCTCATTTACCCGCAAAAAAAAAAAATGTTGGTGATAAAGTAAAAAAAAACAAAGCAAAACGTTCCTATCCTCAAAGATGTGTAGATACAATGTACATATATATATATATATATATATATATATATACACACACACTCATACTCTCATACACACACACACACACACACACACACACATATAGTGTGTGTGAATAAAAAATAATATTACAGGGAATGGAAGAGGAGGAAATGTCTCCTGCAGAAGGTGTGATTTAGCATGTCTTTTAAAAATAAATTAATCATTTATTTATTTTTAACATTTTTTTTGTTTGTTTCTAATTCTTTCCTTTCCCCCTACTAGGGTAAGAAATGTGATATCAATATATATGCATCATACAAAACACATTTCCATATTAGCTATGCTATTTTTAAAAAAGCGAGTGTAGAGTAGGGGAGGGGACAGTCAGAAGTTAAACACTTTTGAGGAGGAATAGGTTAAAAGAAGATAGAAAATAGAGTAAATATCATGGGAAGGGAATAGGATGGAGGGAAATAGTTATGAAGATTGATTATAATGGCAAAATGTATGGTACCTACTTTGCTGGGCTAATATGAAGAAAATTCTTTGTCAAGTTTAAGGTACTTTATTCAGGTTATAATGAACAGGATACTATCGGAAAAACCTGGAAAGAGCTACATGAACTGAAGCAGAGTGAAATGTACTATATACAAAATAACAGCAATAGTGTAAGATGATGTGCTGGGAAGGACCCGGTTATTTTCAGCAAGGTAATGATCCAATATAACCCTGAAGGACTAATGAAAATGGCAACCCGTCTATAGAGAAAAAACTGATAGTATCTGAAACAGATGGAAACACATTAAAAAAAATTTTTTTTCCCTCTTTGACAATTCCTCAATCTGAAGTTTTGGGGTATTTTTGACTGTTTTCTCTCACAGCCTAGCTAATGTGGGAATGTTTTCCTTGACTACTGTGGGGACCAATTTTTAATTGGGGAGTGTTAGCTAAGTGGCTCTCGCTGCAATATTGGGGCAAGGAAGGAGACCGGCAGCCTCCCTCAAAACAGAATAGGATTTATTTTAACAAGAATGAACTTAAAAAAAACAAAAAACACAAACAGGATCAGTAGGATCACGGGAAAGGAAATAAAATGGGGAAAGGGAGATTATACAACCTGAAGAAATACCACCTCCCAGGAATCAGCTGAGAATACACAGCAGAACCCCTGTTGCCTTCCAGCGTCCAGCTAGAATGTCCAATTCTCCTCCCCCAATCCCAGAAACCCCACAGCCCCATGCCAATTGGATGGCCGCTCTGACAGTCACATGACTGCCCTCACTAGGCTTCCAATCATTATAATTTTGCCAGGCCCATGTAGGCGTGGGCGAGTGGTGATGATGTGAGGTGCCAGCGCCATGGCAATGGCTACAGCCAGTGGGTGGAGCACCATGTGGTTTGTGGAGCCCCAGGCCAGTGAGTGCAGAGGCATAAAAACCTCAAATAACAATTAATTCTTTACACTACTCATGTATAACTTATTTTGAAATGCTTGAGTTCTAGTGGGTGGGGGGTGGGAATAGAAGAGGAAGAGAAGTTGGAACACAAATTTTTTAAAAAATTGACATTAAAATTTGTTTTTACATATATTTTGGAAAATAAAATTCTATTTAATAAAAAAAGCAAGAAAAACAAAGAAAGTGAAAAAATTAGGTTTCAGTCTACACTGAGACTTCATCAGTTTTCTCTGTGGAGGTAGGTAGCATATTTCATCCTGTCTTTCTGAATGATCTTGGATCATTATATTAGAATAGCTAAGTCATTCACAGGTGATCACCGTACAGTGTTGCTGTTAGTATGTACAATGTTCTCTTGGTTCTGCTCACTCCACTTTGCATCAGTTCATTGAAGTCTGCCAGGTTTTTCAGAAATCATCTTGCTTATAATTTCTTACAGAGCAGTAGTACGCCATCACAATCATATACCACAGCTTGTTCAGCCATTCCCCAATTGATGGGCATCCCCTCAATTTCCAATTGTTTGCCAGCATAAAAAGAGCAGCTATAAATATTTTTGTACATGTGGGTCCATTTCCTTTTTGATCTTTGAGATATAGACTTAGTAGTGATATTGCTGGGTCAAAGGTTATGCACAATTTCATAGCCCTTTGGGCATAGCTTCAGATTGTTCTCCAGAATGGTTGTACCAGTTCACTACACCAACTGTGCATTAATGTTTGGGATAAGTCTTGAAGGAACCAAGGAAGCCAGGAGTTCAAGGGAAGGGAAGGGATAGAAGGAAATAAACATTTATATAGTACCTATTATGTGCTATGCACTCTGTTAAGTACTTTTTTATGAATATTCTCTCATTTGATCCCCACAACAACCTTGTGTAATAGCTTTTACCATCATCCTCATTTTGTAGTTGAGGAAACAGAGGTAATAAATAATAATAATAAATAATAGTGACTTGCCCAGGATCATACATTTAGTATTGGAAACTGGATTTGAGTTCAGGTCTTCTTGACTCCAGGCCTAGCACTCTCTCTACTGAGCCACCAGAGCATTCCAGGCAGTGAAAAGGTATGGATTTGGGAGATGGTATTATTATGTGTGAGGTATGAAAATCTGGTCCATGTTGCTGGACTGTAGAATACCTTGAGGGAAGTAAAATGTAAGAAGATTGGAAAAGTAGGAAGGGGTCAGCAGATTCTGAATGGCTTTAATTGACAAAGGGTTTTAAATTTGATCCTGGAGATGATAGTGAGCCACTGGAGTGTGTCGAGTAGGGGGGTGGGTAACATGGTCACACCTGTTTACCTCAGTTTCCTCATCTATAAAATGAGCTGGAGAGGGAAATAGCAAATCACTCCAGTATCTCTGCCAAGAAAACCCCAAATGGATTTATGAAGTTGAACATTCCTGAAAACTACTGACCAACAACAACAGCAATGGGGTTCCTTAAGTTGCAGCACTTCAGCAGATGGTAACGAATCTTTCTTAGCGTCATTTCCATGAATAAAAAAACCTTGTAGCTTTCTGATACTGATCAATTTGACAGGACCAGGGGCTTTGGCGTTTTCTGTTACTTCAGTGGCTCTTGCTGCTATTCTTTTGTATTTCTCTATTTGTCTTTTTTTTTAAACATGTTATTTTCCTCTTTTTCTCTTTTTCAAAAGCCTTTATATTTGAACTTCCAGTCCTAAATGTATGGATCGTATGGTCCTCATTCCTTCATGTTTCCTCCTGCTAACATCAGCTGAGTTATAGATGGTTCTGGGGGAAGGGATAGAAAAGAATTGCTATTTCCTTATTTTCTCACAGTTGGAGCAGCCCATGAATTGTCCCGTCTCCATTTTGTACCTTTATTTGATCTCTTGTCACTAGCACCAGTCTTCTTGATCTCTATAAAAATTTTCTGATGAGGGCAAGGTAAGGAGAAGAGAAGCATATGGTTTAAAATGCCAATATAGGATGCTTTCAGGGTTTACTCCTCTCATATACCTTACCTGCTGCAGAATCCAGCTAATAATTCACTTCTGCCTGGAAGACTTCCTTGTTAAATCCCATCTAACCATAAGCCCAATATATCATCATATCTTGGCTTCCTATGGTACATATACTTGAGAGTAACCAAAATAAAGAACTAATTTGGAATTGGTTCCATGAAACAAATGTGAGCTTCAGAAAGGGCTTTAAAGGTCATTTTTACTCTGGTGGTGCCAGAGCTTTAAGATTGTTTTTAAAATCAGAAAATTTCATGGTGATAATATGATAAAAGTTGTATTGTTTCATTTTGGTCTTTGCTTCTCCAGTGTATCAGTTGGCACACATTAGGCACTTAGTAAATTCTTGTTAAATTAATTGGTGTACGTTAATTAGGAAAATAAGTGAAAGAAATCTATTGTGAATTTAATAATGTTTTACTGTAGATTTGTATTTGATACAACTATCATTTGTCGTAACTAATATTTGATATTAACTATCATAGTATCTATATGCATGTGAAAAATGATAATATATGTGTGGGCAAAATTTGATCTATAGAAGATATTTTACTTAAGGGTTTACTTCTTGATTTATGGATCTCCTTCAAAACTCTAGTAGATTACCCCACATTGGGAACCATTCATTAATCTAGTCCTGCCTCATTTTTTAATGTATAAGAAAAGCGTATATCAGAGAATTGAAGTGATATGCTCCAGGCACTAAACCTCATATGTAACAAAATTGAGACCTATTTTCAGGCTTGTTGATTCATTGTCTAGTATTCTTTTCATCGTTCTCTGTTGAAGGCTAGGCTCTGTAAATGATGATAGTTAAGACATGGGCCTTGTCCTTAAATCAAGAAGGGGGATTTAATACAAATAAGTAACTAGACACCTTTGGAATGTTTCTAATATATAACTTGATTGTACATAGCGTTTGCATGTCTTTTCCCCTCATTATACTGTAAGCTCCTTGAGAGCAGGAATTAACTTTTGCTTTTTTAAAAAAATTCTTCTTTGGTTAGCATAGTGCCTGGCATTTAGTAGGCACTTAATGTTTTATTTATTGATTGACTACACAAGGCCCAATAGAATAAGTACCATCAGAAAGATACAAAGTGCCATAGGAATGAAGAGGAATATAATATATCTTTATTCTACAATAAACATCAACAGACATTTTATTAAGTTTGTAGAGCAGTGTGCACAGCTTCTTCCTTCTTAGTAGATGGGGTTATGATGCAAATAGATTTAGCTAGATCACTGAACCCATTGACTTGGATAGTCTCTTCAGTTTTATCCTATATCATTTTGTAAGTGCTTTAGGGATCAGGAATATTTCCTGGAGAAAGTGATAGTGGAGTTGGACTTTAAAGAATAAGTAGGAATTAAGTAGTCCAAGTTAGGGAGGGCTTGGCTATTCCAGGTATATGGGATATCATGAGCAAAGGCATGTATCATCTAGAACTATCTCCTATGATCCTTGTAAATGTATTTGTTAAGTCTCCATTTTTTCTATTGACTCTGTTCTGGTATCATTCCTTTTGTAGTGCTATGCCTTTCAAATATGACATTCAAAAATAATCTTGATGGAATCATTCAATAGATTGCCAGCTGATTTTGTACCTGATTATTGCTTAATCAGCTATTTAATCCTGTTTAAATAAGCAGATTTATTTCCAAGGTCTGATCCATAGTAAACTTTAAATACTTAAAAAAAAAGGAATTTAAGCTAAATGAGGATAAGGTAGTAACGGCTGGGAGTGCCAAGGGTACAGAGGCCCAACCTCAAAGATAGTGTTTTTATGGCACTTTGTTACACTCCAGGTTTCTAGGTGTGATTCAGTACTTCAGCTGAAACAGGCTGTCCTCATTTTTCGACTTTCTCCATTTCAACACTGTTCCGTTGGCTAGTAAGGACCTGTGTGTATGCCACTGTCTTTTTCAGGTTCATCCTTGATTTCTGCTGGTGTCTGAGGGGATGATGGCAACATCTCAGCAAAGTCAGGTTATCTCTGCAAAACCAGAATTGCAGCTCAAAGCGTACTTTAAAATGGTTTCTCTAGGATTGTATCATGTTTCAAGGAGGAAACTGTCTCTCCAGTGAAGGCAGCCTTGTTTGGGAATAATTTACATGTGCCTTCTCTAACCAGATGTCTTTATAGGCACCCCCACCCCACCCCGGGGCAATGAGGGTTAAGTGACTTGCCCAGGATCACACAGCTAGTAAGTGTCAAGTATCTGAGGTCGGATTTGAACTCAGGTCCTCCAGAATCCAGGACCAGTGCTTTATCCACTGTGCCACCTAGTTTTTTTTTAAATAAATAAAAGTATTTTGTTATTTTCCAGTTACATAAAAGGATAGTTTTCAAAATTTGTTTTCATAGAATTTTTAGTTTCTTTATATGTTTTGTAGTAAATGTTGGTAGAAGGTATTTCATCAAGGGAAACTATCTGTTGCAATGAAATCACAGGTCCAGACTCAGACATTTTTTTATCTAAAAGAAATATTGTACAAGACTGATATTTTTTCTGTTGCTTTGTTGTACATTGGTACTTCAGAAGGTTTGTGATTTCGTCATTATGGGCACTCCATTTCCAGCTTATGGCCCCTCAAACTCTGTAAATGGTCTGTGACTTTTTTTTGCTTCTCTTCCCTCTCCCCTTCCCCCACCACCTTCCCACCCCTAGTCTTTCTTTACCTTAAAGTCAGTTTTGTGGTAGCTGGCCTTGCTGCACTTAGCAGAGCAGGTCCTCAGATAACAGAAAGGCTCTTGCCAAGAATGTACTGGAAACCTTTCTAGCTTAGTGTTACCTACCTTCCTGAGTTTGTTTTTGCTTCTGTGGTATTGCCTTTGAAAACACAGTAATGTGATAAAATAAGATTTGAGTGGAGGATTCGCTTTGTAATAGAAGAAAATATGCCCTACATTTCCCAACTTAAAATTGGACGAATTCAGGTGTTCTGCCCCCTCTTGTGTTACTTAATGATGCAGAAATAGTAACGTGTTATCGGATTTGGTTTTCAGTGTTTTTTTATTCATTTCATTTTAGACCTGTACACTGCTGATATGGAAACTCTCTACCAATGCAGATCAGCTACTTATCTGTAACTTAGCCATAGAGAATATCTTTGAGGCAGTAAGAGTTTGACTGAACTAGCTCATGGTCCCAGCATGGATTAGTAGCAGGACTTTCACCCACGTCTTTCTGACAACCAGGTTAGTCCCTATTTACTCTGCCACTTATTTCTGGGAACTAGATTTAGTGCTGTAAGTGACCTCAAAGGTCATCTGTTCCAAAAGAGGAGAAAACTGAGATTCAAGAAGGGTAAAATGGCTTAGCTGAAGTCACCAGTAGCTCTTCTTGGTCTCCACTGCGCACGTTGGATTAATTAATTAATTTTTGGGGGGTGGGGCAATGAGGGTTCAGGGTCACACAGCTAGTAAGTGTCAAATGTCTGAGGTGGGACATGAACTCAGGTCCTCCTGAATCCAAGGCCAGTGCTTGATCCACTACACCATCTAGCTGTCCCCTGTGCATGTTAGATTGATGTCCATAATACAGAGAGATTCTTAACCTTTTTTGCATCATGGACCCCCTTTGACTGATAGACCTACGCATCCTCAGAATGTTTTTTTTTTTTTTAAGTGAGGCAGTTGGGGTTAAGTGACTTGCCCAGGGTCACACAGCTAGTAAGTGTTAAGTGTCTGAGGCCTGATTTGAACTCGGGTCCTCCTGAATCCAGGGCCGATGCTCTATCCACTGTGCCACCTAGCTGCCCCTCCACAGAATGTTTGAAAGTGCATCAGATAAAAAGCACAGGATTACAAAGAAAACCAATTATATTAGAATTATCAAAAGGTTAAACTCAAATGAAACAGAAAAATTCACAGACCCCAGGTTAAGAACCCCTGCATTAGACCATGTTGCATTTGGGGTCATGTGGAAGTGGATTGGGAGTGTGCATATTTACCAAGTCAAGAGTTTTCCAACTATTTCAAGGGACTTCTTTGAAAAAGAATGTGGTGATGATAGAACTTTTTAATGTATATTTACAACTTGATATATCTCAAGGCCCTGCCCCAATAATGTGTCTTGGACTGGGGTTCTGGGTCAGAAAATCACCGGCCTAACATCCACTATTATATTTTTCTTCAGAGAAATTTGATTGTGTAGATACTATATTTTAAAGAAAGACTACTTGCTAATGAAGCACAATGCATCTTTGTTTTACAGGTTTAAATATGTTCAGAGCTCATATTGTGGAGAGGAATACTGTTCTGAAGAAATTAATATGCCACAAATGGTAGAAGATGATCTGACTCAGAAACACTTTCACTGGCCTATGCTATCCTGTACTTAAAACAGGGATTAGTAATGAAGCCACCATTATGTCCTCAGTCAGTGAAATGAATTCTGACCTCAAAGAGTTGTTAACAAACATTAACTTGGAGCAGTATCTTTTATACTTCCAGGAATCTGGCTACCATACTGTGAAAGACTGTGCCGAGATAAATGACAGCATACTACAGAAAATTGGAGTATTGCCTACAGGCCATCGAAGAAGGATTCTCAAACAGTTGGAGATGATCCTTTCAAAACTGCCGGACCCTGTGGTGTATGCAAACATTCAGAAAAGAAAGAAGGACCCAGTAATATTAAAGGATGAACAGGATTTGTCTTCTGGTTCAGATACCTGGATCAAACTTTCAGATTTGTGTGGGAATCAGAGCATTGGCCCGGAGTCTTTGGAGGCTTCAACAACAGTTCCCTGCAGAAATGATATCTGTAATGAAAATGGGCAGTGTACAGACTCAGTTGATACATCTTCTCTCTCTAAGCAGAGTGATTCTCCTCTTCTAGACAGTGTGTCCCCACAGAATTTGGATTGTTGTCAAAACGTTGCCCTTGACAGTGGAAGTACAGAGAACACAGCTTTGGTTACAAAAAAGAATATGGATTGCGCAGATGAAAAAGAACAAATAGGGCAAGTTGGCTGGAATCTCGACAGTCCTGGGGTGTTTCATAATGAGGAAAGAGGACATCTTTCCTCCCTTGATTATTCTGTTTCCAAAACA
Source organism: Dromiciops gliroides (assembly GCF_019393635.1). Classification (NCBI taxonomy): domain Eukaryota; kingdom Metazoa; phylum Chordata; class Mammalia; order Microbiotheria; family Microbiotheriidae; genus Dromiciops; species Dromiciops gliroides. The sequence continues at coordinate 57,388,459 of NC_057866.1, forward strand.
AGTCCTGAAAACGAGCCTGGGATTGTATCAGCTAGACCAGCTCCATCTCCATTCTTTGAATTTAAAGGAGAGATGATTGTAAACGACTTGTATATTTCATCCACACAACATCTAGCACCTATGAGGAGTTGTAGTAAATTGGTTTCCAGACCATCACGATCTTTCATGCTCAGACACAGGCCTGTGCCAGAAATCCCAGTGTCATCCAAAGGAGCAGTTTCAGGGAGGTAAGGAAGGACTTTGATGATGGAAGAGAGCTGAGTTTGGGGTACTTATGACTAGTTGTTCTGGATAATTATATTTGTGCAATACAGAGGTAGCATGATGTAGAAAGAAACCTGGAGTGAATATATGCTTGACAAATCACATCTTTGGAACCTCAATTTTTTCATTTATAAAATGTATAAAATATAAAATAGTATATGTATTCCCTACCTTAGAGTTTAATTGTGAAGAAGACAGGGCAAGGGATTGGTATAAGAAGTTCCCCAAATGGGGAAACTCCCTCGACCAATAAAGGTCAGAATCACTTCTGCTGCTTATTAGAACACTGACAATTTAATTGATTTGCATGGTGGGGGAGGGTTCACACAACCAGTCAACCTTGACTGGTTTTCTCTCTTTTACATTATATGGCCTCTTGTGTTGTGAATACTTTATCAACTTTAGAGTATTACAGAAATGTGATTTGTTATAGTAAGAACCATTAACAAAAATAATTTCATTATTTATGAATTGGCTCTGAACCATCTATGAAATTCTATAATTTTTCCACAGGGTCTAAGAAATAAATCGAGCAGGCCCAGATTCTGTCTTGTCTACCCATTATACCTAGCCAGTGATTTGTTTCCATATAGTTTTCAGGCATCCATAGTGACAGGGGCAAATCTACAATTTCCATGAATGTTCCAAATGGTATTTGGGGGGAAAACCAGGAAAAGAAAAAGAAAGAAAAGCAGGGCGCTTGAGAAATTAGGATTGGAGCACCTATTTTAGAATTGGATGGTTTTTCAGGAATTTCAAAATCACTGACATTTCTGCATGATACTATCTTTACTTTCCAAGCATTTTTTCTGTTAAAATTAATATAAACTGGCCTCTTAAACAAAAGAAAAATGGAGATATAATCTTTAAAAACTGAATATTTTTGGCATGCAGAAGCATGATGGATAGGAACCTGAAAAGGAACCTATAGTGCAGCTGATTTTATGGTCCCATTTAAATATGTATTCTGGTCAGAAAAATATAAGGAATATTAAATGTCTTTGTCTCTTTCCAAGCAAAGAGGTCAGTTTTGTATAAGATATATTTTATTTCGGTGATTATATTGCATTTCAAAAACTTTACTGAAATTTAAAAAAAGTTTTCTAGTTGCAAGTTGTACATCACATATATTAAAAAAACAGGTCTTGGTATTTGTGCGATTTGAATCTTTAGAATAAAAGAGTTGAAATGGAAATATAATCACTGTGCACTAACTGCTTTATAGGAATGTATCTAAGTAAATTCTGAGCCAAGTTACCTAATCATGATTCTCTCTGGCTGCTTTGATGCAGTGGCAAATATGGACTGTGTATCATATGTATGTATGTATGCATGCATGCATGCATGTTTGTGCGTATACATATATAGATAAATACATTTCAATATAATTGGTTTCCTTCATAATCTTGTATATTTTATTTGATGAAACTAACAAACTTCTGATAATTGTACGGTAGGATTTAGCAGGTTGTCAAAGGGATTCATGCTCCCCACAAAAAGTGAACCTCTGCTCTTAAGAGGCTGCTGAATCGGTGCTACTCTACGTTGATAGGGGAGCAAGCTTACACTGTTGAAATCCCAGATTTGGTTTAAAAAAAGTTAAAAGGAGATTTTTAAAGATATCCTATTTAAAAGCTGTAACCAAATCAACATATTTCTAAAATTGCAGTCAGTGATTTACATGGATTTTATTTATGGATTTGTATTTTCTGGAAATCGAACATATGAATGTCTGTGATTGCTTTCAACATGTCATCTGCCAAAGCTCTGGAATTATAATCCAGATAGTCTGACCTCCCCCTTGGAGTTTATTCTACTGATTTGTTTTATGACCTTGGGAAAGTTAACTAAACCCTCTAGGGTCTCAGCACCTGTAAAATTAAAAGGTTGGATTAATGATCTCTAAGGTTCTTTATGTTTCTAATATTCTGTGATTCAATGATTCCTATGTTAAATGAAACTGTAATGCCTGAACTGTAATGCTTGATGTAGCTTCTAAGAATATATAGGCACAAAGCAACTACAGACAGTGAAAATGAGTGCATTTTTTCAGGCATTTAATGAACCACACATTATTAAAAATACAAAGTAATTATCCTTCCCTTTTAAAAAAGAAAATACTTTTTTGTGAGTGTACTTTTCATTATTCATGAAAGACAAGTTTTTCCAAGTTGGTATCACACAGAAAGCTGTACTATAACTTAACTGCAATAAAGCTACAGTGGTAATCACTGAAATGGAAATAGATGCTTCAAAATACATTTTTTCTTTTAGTTAAAATAATAGGGAGTAGAGAATCTTATATAGTCGTTGATCTGTGGATCTAGAAAGGGAACTGATCCCCTTACCTAGTCCAAGTGTGTTTATTTTACAAATGAGAAAACTGAGGCCCAGAGAGATGAAGTATGACTTTCTAATGTTATAATTAATTAATGGCTGATGTGAATTAGAAATAAAATCTTCTGATTTTTAGTCAGTAACATTTATGTTTCACCGCAGTAAATTAGAATATCAAATGGGTATATTGTCTTTTCAGTTTGACATATAGTTGCAAAGGACCATTTGAAAGATTGGACTAAGTAGCTATTATTCAGTTACCTCAAGTTGTAGGGGACATTTGCTAAAATAAAAGTTTAAATCAAATTGATATGACTGAAATTCTAACCTAAGTCACACAGATTAGTGCAAAACTGTCACTTTTGATTTTTGAAACAATAGTTCAAAAGCTAGTTTAACTTACAATCAATGCACTCATTTATAAACTCCTAGGGTAGTGTTACTTTTAATAGACATGGAATTCTCCAGGAAGAATTGCTATTTTAACAATGTCTATCTTTGTGCGCTATTTGGAAGGGCTTTAAAAAAATTGTATTCAGAGTTCTCCATTGAAACATTTGTGCATATGCAGATGTGTTTTATGTATTAAATTCATAGCTCTGTAACTGTGAGGGTCTTCAAATGCTATTTAGCCCAACCGCTTCATTTTATAGATGAGGAAAGTCAGGTCCAGCAAAATTTAATGACTTGTCCAAGGTCACAGTGGCAGTAATACTAAGGGTCTGAACCCAGGTTTTCTGAGGACATCGTTGGTGGTTATTCCACTGTATCATATTTTACAAGTTAAGCAATTGTCAGAAGTTTGGTAATTTTTATATTCTTTTACTTGTTTTTACTCAGGAAGTGCTTGTCTGTAACAATTCCCAGATGATAATGATGCTGAGACTTCAATTACCAATGAACAAGGGATTTCAAATTCTTGATCATTTGTTCTCAATCAACTGGCTTTGGGGTGCCAACTCAGTTCACATGTGTGTATAGTTATATACTTGGGGCACTAACATTGAGAGATCTGTTAAAGTTTTTGAGGCTCACTCTGCCTAAGGATTACAGCTTGTAATTTTTTCTTGAAATTGGATTGTGAAATATATCTGTGATGAGAGAAGAGTCTGCATTTACTGACAGATATGCTGTCATGCTTCGTGGTATCTGTAATTTTTTTTTACTGTAGTGTGGCAATTGTGACTGGAGATAATAGGCCAACATAAATCACTGAGGAAAAATCTTAGGTGGTGGTTTTCAAAGTATTTAATTTTGGTATCAGTGACTAAAAATATTTTGATGAGAAGTATTATTTGAATTCATTTGAGTAAATAATTTTATCTATTGGGCCTTTTTTCAAGTGGTTGTGTTTAAATTATTTTATTTCTTGGCCTAAACTAAAGATATACTTTTTATATTTTATTCAATAAGCATATAATTACGCTGTGTACTTGGCACTGTGATAGGAAGTGGAGATTACAAAACAAAAGTAAGATAGTGCCTACTTATATCCTAGTACATATATAGGAACTTGTTGAAGCTCTGTGAATGAAACTACAGTTGATAAGGTTGGTAGCTCTGCTGCAGTTAAGGTTGGAATATATTCATTAATTTAGTTTTGTTGGTCAGTCATTTTTCAGTTCTTTCTAATTTTCTATGACCATATTTGGGGTTTTGTTGGCAGAGGTACTGGAGTAGTTTGCCATTTCCTTCTCCAGCTCCTTTTACAGATGAGAAACTGAGGCAGACAGGTGAAGTGACTTGTGCAGGTTAACACATCTACTAAGTGTATCTGAGGTCAGATTTGAACTTAGGAAGGTGAGTCTTACTTAGTCTAGGACCAGTGCTTTATTCACTGTGCTACATAGCTGCTTCTTTGATTAATTTAGGGTTAATGCCAAATATATTTTATTGCATTTCATTTTTCACTAATTCATGTAAGGTATAAAGAGCATGTTGTAGCCAGTAAGAAATATAATTGACTAATGTACATATGGTAAGTGTTTAGTACTGTTAGAAATGCAGCTAACCACTCATAGTGTTGCATAGATATAGTGTTAGCAGCTCTAGTGTTGGCAGCCCTAGTGTTGCTAGCAGGTCGATGTTCAAAAATTCCAAGCAGGCAGCAGTTGGTGAGTGAAGGCTTTATTCATCTTCTTGAAGATGGGGACTCTTCTGAATGTGCCCGAGAGTACACTGAAGTGAGGTCCCTCACCTCTATTTATACCCTTCAAGGGGTCCCCTCTGACCAATCACATTAAGGCATTAGTCACTACCCCTCATTTACATACTTCCCCCCAAGCAACATACAGCATAACAATAACAACCAATCAGATTGTACCAAGTGGACCAATCATAGTGTTAGAAACTAGTCAGGTGGTAGCACTTGACCAATCAGATATTACAAACTACGATACCAGGCCTAAACCTATCCTGGGCAAGAGTGTCAGCTCCTCCTTAGAACAATACTGTGTTAATGTACATAACTCTTCAAGAAAGAAAACCCGACTTGGGGTTTGACCAATCAGATTGCTCCATTTACTGACCAATCAGATTGTGGCCTTAGGCCCCAACTCTATTCTGGATTAAGAATGTCCCCGTTCCCCACTAAAACAGTGCTTATGTAAACATAACTTTTCAAAACAAAACAAAACCCAAGTCAGGGCTTGAGCTCTGAGTCACCAGTCATATGGGGATCACCTCGGGCGCCTCAAGGTGAACTCCCAGCCCAGCCCGACTCCCACAAAACCCAGGCCCTTCTTCAGGCCCTACTTTGGGCCTAAGGCCCATCAGCCTCAGCTCCTCAGAGCCTCATGTGCCCAGTGGCCCCCTGCTGGGAGGTTTGGGTGACAAAGCTGTAGGGCCTGAAACCAGACTCACTCTTTGCCCATAGGGCTCTGAGAAGAGTCCAGATATAGTCTTTTTTCTCAGTACTCCAACAGTAGAAATCAGAGATTCATAGAATGTTAGGGCTGGGAGGGATTAGAAATGATTCTCAGGTGAGATAACTAAGGCCTAGATAAATTATGTGATCTGTGGATGCTGGTTAGTGGCATAGTTGACATGTGACCCCGTCTTCAGCCCTAATGCAATAGAATTCCCTTTCCAGTTCAAAATGTTTCAATTTATCAATAGCCCCCAAGTTATAGTTAAATGGACTTCTTCTACGTCATAAATAGGAAGTCAGAAATATTCATGTTCCCACTCGATCTCTTCACACACCCGAATGCTCCATTCATTGGCCAGATAAGAGTTTATTTGGGTATTTACCTACTTACATGACTTTTTGACTTCATCACTATGAGTATGTTCATCAGAATCATTCTATTCCTCCTTTTCTGTGGTATTCTTCTCCATGTCTTAATGTAATTTTTCCATATAGTATTTAGAATGCTCTGGAGATGTATTTTTTTCATCATCGATTCCTTGGGTTTTTCTAAGTAAACCATCTTGTTATTTGTGGATAGGGATAATTTTGTCTTTGCTGATTTTACCATATTTAATTTATGCTTTAATTTATTGTTTATAGCAAACATTTCTAGAACTCTGTCAAAATACTTGGGAGGGGGCATACTTTACCTCCATTAGTAACTGGGAAACCTAATTTCTCCCTCCCTCTTTTTAAAACAATTATCATTGGAAGGTTGATGGTGATGTTATTCATACTGGGCCAGGGATAGGCCATTTCTGTGCTCAGAGGGTTTGTAAATCATAACTCCAGGCTAATAAACCCAGAGGGGGAAGTGGTAGAGCCTCTCAGTGTCATTTTCATCATAATATTCTATGCCCTCTGAAATTCCCCACTTCTCCAGTCCATTAGTCCTCTTCATCTCCCCCCCCCCCCAGGAATTTGTTCAGTACCCATCCTTCATTTCATTGAACCTATCAGAAGCCAAAAGGGGCCCCAGAGGCAAATTTAGAACTATAAAGTAGGCCAGGGACAGGGTGTTAATTAGATGGCATTAAATAGTTACAGGGCTTATCAGGAGGCATTTTTGTGTAAGGGAAAGAAATTCTGCATTTGGATTCAGGGGACCTGGTTTGCAATCCTTTCAAGTGTCACTAGCTGTCTAACCTTGGGGAAATTACTTTAATCTTTCTTTGCATCTGCATCCCTTCAAGAGCTTTCCCTCAGTTTTAGTATCTGCAAGATGAGGGGAATACTGGTGCTCCCTGCCTTAGAGGGTTGTTCGTGAGGATTAAGTGAGATAACGGATATAAAAAAGCTTTGTAAAACTGTAAAATGTTATTAAATATTGGCCATAGTCGTTATCTTTAAAGGTCCCACTATGGTATTGGGGAAATCAAGAGAAGGAGGAGAAATACCTTCTAAGAACTGTGTCTACATTGTAATTGTTTCTAGGCCTTGTGGTTAAGAGCATAGTTTATTTCCTGAGATAGTTTCTTTCTCATGGGTCAAGTCTTTGAGTAAATAACTAACTTCCTGCCAGAATCTGTTTATTTTATAACACAACAGGGACAGACTAGCTGATCTCAGGTCCTTCAACTAGATTGACTCTCTATGATTCTATAAATAACAAAATTCTAAAAATGAAGAGTCTTGGTTTTCTAATGGATAAGTCTTAAAATTTGGGGGAAAAATAGCACTGGGGAGAAAAATGCAACACAAGTAAATGCTGCTATTGTTGGATTTTTTTATTTTACTTTACCTTATTTTTTACTGGAATTGTGATTTTGTTGCCAAATCGAACTCCCAGTGTGGAAATTCCTGGGCAGTCAGATGGACAGCTGATGTATAATTTATGGTTTAGAGCATGGCCTAGGGCACTAAGTTCTGTGACTTGGACAAGGTCACACAGCCAGTTTATGACAGAGGAAGGATTTGAAATCAGATCATCCAGAGGCTGAGGTTGGCTCTCTATTTCTAAAACAACTGTGTTGTTTAGTAGTTTGAAATGGTATATTTTTACATGTTTGACTTTTAAAGCAGTTTTGAAGAGTGAATATTTACGTTATGGCTACCATGGGCCCCAACAGTCTATTATCGAGCTAAGGTACTATCGTTTATGTAAGTGTGTCAAGAACACAGGAGTACACTTTGCCCCGTGGTAAATTCTGGATATCTGGAGTAATCTGAAGACCCAAGTGTGGAAATGGTTTTCCCACAGCCGAGAGCTAAGTGGGACTGCAGTAGCCAGTCTGCCAATATTAAGCAACTTTAAACCAAGTATTGCACAGAAGAAATGTTATCCCTTCACTTGAGGAACATATAACTTAATTTGTTTGTTTTTTGCAGGCAATGGGGATTAAGTGACTTGCCCAGGGTGACACAGCTAGTTAAGTGTCAAGTGTCTGAGGCCAGATTTGAACTCAGGTACTCCTGAATGCAGGGCTAGTGGTGCTTCATCCACCATGCCCCAAACATAGAACTTAGATGAGAAAATGCCCCTACCCCTTCCACACTTACCCAATAATAGGATAGTTCTACATGGCACTGTATCATGAAGTAAAAACCAAGAAATGCCCTGTGTGAGTCCTCTGGGAAAATGGGAGTAAGGGAGTAGTCTGGAAAACCACTAGGGAGGAACAACATTTGAGGGAGCCTTCAGAGAAGGAAGCGATAGTGTTGTAGAATCTACAGCAGTGCAGAAGATGGAGAGAGTGTCTTAGAGTTTTGCCTGCCCTGACTTCTGGTCTGGCCCTGCTTGTAAGCAATGCATTAAGATGATAGGATCATAGATTAGAGGTGTTAAGCATTGTAGAGCGATCACGTCCAAACCTCTTATTTTCAGATAAGGCGACTGAACCTCCAAGAGGCTCACTGACCTGCTCCAGGTTCCATGGCTATTAAGTGTTTGAGTCAGGAATGAAACTCCCGCATCCTATCCATTAGGTCATCCATCTAGGTGCCATTAGGGAAAGGATGTACTAATTGGTGAAGGGTCTGAAGGTTTAGATTTGATGTGAATGACATCTGGAAGCCACTCTACTGAATTCTGAGATGGAAATAATAGGAATTAAACATTTGAAGAATGTTTTTCTCTCTCTTAATGTATAGGAAGGATGGGACTAGGCCTGTATAAATGATGGTACTGGTTAAGGTTCAGGTAAGAGGCCAATAAGAGGTGGATGAGGATGTGGCTGGCGTCATTATAAAGAAACCAGATGCAAGAAATATTAGAGACCTTAAACCTTAAAGAGCAATGAAAAGAGGCATTGGAGATTACCTGGAGAGGTTAATCGTTTATATTGTTAAATTTATTAAACAGCTGACCAATTATCACATTTTCTTAGGTGATAAAGCTAGAAGGTATAGACAACATACTGGATCATAGGGTCAGGATTCTAAAAGATCTGGATGTTTCTGAGCGTTGGGGTGAATCTAATAAGATGAAATTAAACAGGGATAAATAGAAAGTCTTATACGTTGGTTGAATTCATAAGTACAAGATTGGGGGAATCATGGTTATACAGCAATTTGCCCCAAAAGAGATTTGGTGGGTTTAAGTGCAATGCAGGCTCGGTACATATCAATAGAGTAAAATCACAGTTAAGTAAGCTCATGTGATCTTAGGCTGTTTTAGAGAGACACATAATTTCCAGCAGTAAGTAGGTAACAGTCTGTAGTTTGTCAAATGTCCTTCCTATACTGGGGTATCCAAAACTGAACTATATTCTAGATATGGTCTGTGTGGTCAGGGAAGGCAGAGGAGGGTACCTGGATAGTTACTCTCTTCATGCCATATGAGAA